>NC_139695.1:5427237-6087861 GCF_964106915.1 Podarcis gaigeae | reverse complement strand
AAGCCCAGTCAGCCCGGCCCCAGGTTGCGGGAGCAACGTCGTTGTTGGCTTTGGACCCTCCTGTGTTTCTGATCCCTGTTCGGCCTCCTGTTCCTGACCATCCGGTGCTCCTGTTCCCTGCTCGGCCTCCTGTTCCTGACCATCCGGTGCTCCTGTTCCCTGCTCGGCCTCCTGTTCCAGCGTTCCTGTTCCCCGCCCGGCTCTCCGCCTCGGACCTCGCCCCTCTTCGTGTGGACTCTGCTTACGCCCACGGTACCTTACCCCCGGGTCCAGCACACTGTATTGTTTATGTTTTGTTGATGATCTTCTGATGTTTTGGAAGAATCAGGCTTTTTACCAAAGCACCCTAGCTCAGCTGAAGGAGCACTTTGACATGAAGGATCTTGGTGAGGTATCCAACTATCTTTCTCTGCAGGTGGAGAGGGACCAAGCAGGTAATTTTCTGGTACACCAAACACAGAAAATTGCTGATGTATTAACCAGGTTGAATTTGGTTGATGCAAACCCAGCAGACACACCAATGGTGACAGGTTACCAGGTAGATAGTACTGCTGAAGCGTTTTCTGACACTACGCTGTACAGATGCATTCTAGGCAAGCTGAATTTCATTGCTAGATGCTCAAGACCTGACATTGCTGTAAGCACTAACCTGCTTAGCAAACATGCTAACAATCCCACTGTTCAGGATTGGAAAGCTCTGAAGCGCATAGCCCGCTATTTGAAAGGGACTTTGTACTACAGGCTGAGGTTCACCAGTCAGAAGACTGGAGGTCTTGAAATCTTTGCAGATGCTAGTTTTGGAAGTGACACCACGGATGGTACAAGCACTTCTGGAGTATGCTACATGTACAACCACTGTCTGTTTGACTGGCTGTGCAAAAAGCAGACGACAGTGAGCCTAAGTTCCTGTGAAGCAGAACTCAATGCTCTGTCATTTTCACTCATGGGTTGTGAATGGTTGATGCAACTGTTTAAGGACATCAGAGTGTCTGTGAAATGTCCTATACAAGTGTATCAAGACAATAGATCCTGTTTGGCTTTGCTGAACTCAGAGTTGCAAGCAAAGAACCAAGTAGTTGCAGATTAAGCTACATCGTGCAAGAGAGTGTATTCAGAAAGGACTCATTCAGGTGTCCTACATGCCAGGAAATGAAATTCCTGCTGATCTGCTGTCTAAGGTTGTTAACAGAGAACAACTTAAGGTTTACGTACAGAGGTTGCAATTGGGTTGAACCACAGGTACTACAGGTTACACGGAAAGGGGGAGGATGTTAGGATATTTCCGTTCCACCTTAAAAGGGAGCCGGCTTGTGAGTCACAAAGTCTGCGTATTTCCTGTTCTCAGGATGTTTATGTTTGCTATTGCTTTCGTTTTCTCTCTCGGTGCCTGAACACGCTAGCAGGCAGTCACATTTGTTCTTTGTTCTGACCAACGTTGAATAAACTTGTAAATATGCTCTCCTGCTGTGCAACTTTTGCTGTGTGAATTCTGCTGACAGAGTGTGCACCAGCCTAAGAATGTGGCAATCCATTTCTGAGGCTTCGTGTCACTAATTGCTGATACTGTGTCTACGGGGAATCGATGGACGTCCGGAGTCCGGCTGGAGGCAGTGACGGTCGATGTCTCCCTGGCAGTATCCCAACACACTCTTCCAAAATAATTCCGAGCTGAGGTGCAGAGCTCTTTCCTCCCTTGTGACCTCCCCACCCTCCTCCTCCTCCCTTCCACATAACTGACTGTGTCACCTTGCCTGCAAATCATACCTCCCTTTGAACTGAAGCAGATTTCCATCCCTGTTTGTGCCAGTTCTGGAGTCTAAAAGCCGAGGACATAAACCAGCCCAAGGAAAATGACACCCTTCCTACCCACGCAAAAATGCAACTTTAATTGGTCTGTTTGCTACTGGACGTGGTTGCCAAGTTTGGCAAAAGGGGTTTGTTTTTTTCTTTTGTTTTAAGAAGTGAAGCAATAGCTCATTTGCTTGCGAGTGTGGGAGTCTGCAATTCTTGGTGTTCCAGGGCTTTTTGCAAGTTGGAGTTGCCTCCAGTCCACCCCGGATGTAAGAACAGTCCTTCTGGATTAGACCAATGGATGATCTAGTCCAGCACCTTGTTCCCCATAGTTGCCCAGCAGAGGCTCACAACAAGCCCATAAGCAGGACCTGAGTGCAGTGGCCCTCTCCCACTCATATTCCCAAGCAGGGCCGGACCTCTGATGAGCCAGAGTGAGGCAGCTGCCTCAGGCGGCCGATGCGGAGGTGAGGGGATTGAGCTGTGAGTGCCCTGTGGCCTGGCCTGTACCCCTACGTTAGCAGACTGCTCTCAAGTGCAGTGAAAGCTCCTGTCCTTTCCAAAGTACTTAGAATAAGATTCAACAGTCAATCCAATTGGCTTTGGTACAGGAAAGTTTTTGGGGTGTTTTACTGTTTTTGACATTTTAATTTGCTGGGAGCGCCTAGAATGGCTGGGGCAACCCAGTCCGATGGACAGCATATAAATATCAACATTGAATTTGTCTTATTTCCTTTCAAAGCCATTAAAGTTGTTACTTTTTGTTGGCTATTTGCCATTTAGTTGCGCTGCAGAAAGCTTGTTGGGGAGACCACGCATTACAAGGAACTCAAAAATAACTTTAACAAGGTTTTAATAACAAAAACAAAAACTCCTTTTACACTAAAAATAACAACAAGCATGACCCAACCACCAACCCATCCCCCAGGGTACTGAGAGCGCTTTATATACTATACCCAATTGCTGACACAGCTTAATTAACACAACTTAACAGCACCTGCTATACTCCTTCACAGCTGTAAAACTGGGTCACATTATTTGCTCTGGCCCTTAAAGACATACAGATCCTGTGGAACAATAATGAACCTTCAAATTTAAAGAGACCATTCAACACTTTAACTATAGGGACTTTTGTTGGTAAGGTGATGATTCTGCTTTTTAAGATGCTGTCTAGGTTTGCCATCGACTTTCTCCCAAGGAGCAGGCGTCTTTTAATTTCATGACTGCTGTCACCATCTGCAGTGATTATGGAGCCCAAGAAAGTAAAATCTCTCACTGCCTCCATTTCTTCCCGTTCTATTTGCCAGGAGGTGATGGGACCAGTGGCCATGATCTTCGTTTTTTTGATGTTGAGTTTCAGACCATATTTTGCGCTCTCCTCTTTCACCCTCATTAAAAGGTTCTTTAATTCCTCCTCACTTCCTGCTATCAAGGTTGTGTCATCTGCTTATCTGAGGTTGCTGATATTTCTTCCGGCGAGCTTGGGATTCATCCAGCCCAGCCTTTCGCATGATGAATTCTGCATATAAGTTAAATAAGCAGGGAGACAATATACAGCCTTGCGGTACTCCTTTCCCAATTTTGAACCAGTCAGTTGTTCCATATCCAGTTCTAACTGTAGCTTCTGAGGAGATTTCACCCCTCCCATATCCAAGAATCTCCTGAGATCTCTGCTGATTCTCCAGAGAGGAGGAGCAGTGTTCTGCTCTCTACTTATTCTACTCCAGCACCGAGTGAGTCAGTCAGTCAGTCAGTGTGTCGGAGAGAGAGAGACTGAGTGTTAGAGATCGTGTGTATAGATAAGGTTGCTGCTAAGAGCAGCTGCAGACACTCCGTGCAGTTTAGCATTCATTTATGCTTAGAACCCATTTAGCTCTGTATATAGTTTGTATGATAGTTGTAGATAGAATAAAAGAAGTTATTCTACAGAGCTGCTCTCCAAGTCGTTTATATACTCTGCTAGACTCTGCTATACGCTGCTGTGTGACGACTGTCTACTTGTGGAAGTGAATCCGGTGCTCACAACTCTAAGCTGTGAGTCCACAGCACTTTGACCTGTTCCTGTCCAGAAGGTGGTCTCTGGAAGTGCTACCCAGCTCGCCTAGCCCAGTCGGGGCTGAAGTGCATGCGTCCAGTTGGTGGCACTGGCTCAAGGGCGATGCTGACATCGGTTATGGGCCCAGTCGTTCCAGTCTGACCAGTCGTTGTTCCAGTCATCCCAGTCGTCCCAGTCGCCAGAGGTTTCTGTTGCTGATTGCCGGACGGTGGAACGGACGCTGCATGCTGGACTGATTTGTGGTGCCTAGAAGCAGAGCTGTGTTGGAGCAGAGTGCTCAAGCTGCCGCTGTTGCTGTTGCTGCTGCTTGAGGTATGTTGCTGACTGCCAAAGAAAGAAGATAGCATCCCTGTTTGCCTGTTAATTGCGCTCTGAGTGGGAGAGAGAGTGGCTGAAGGAATCAAGGCTCTATCTGTGTTGCACGAGGGAAGTGTCTTGCTCTAAGTAATAGCAGACATGGCCTGTGCACATTCTGGCCAGATGGCTCTGTCCTTTCCCCTCCTCACGCCTGAGACCTATGCAGTTTGGCAGGTCAAGATGAAGGCGCTTTTACAGAGGGAAAAGCTATTCTTCACTATAGAAGATGACCCTCCCGAGAAGGATGATGATGATTGGGCTGAGTGGCATGCTGCAGATATGAAAGCCTGAGGGACAATTGTTTTGAGTGTTTCAGACCACCTGCTGGTAAACTTAGAGGGTCAAGAGACTGCACGAGCTGTTTGGCATAAGTTGAGAGATATGCATTTGAGGCAGAATGCCGGTTCCAGTGTGATTTTCTTCAAGAAGCTGTGCAGGCTGCAGTTGGAGAAAGGTGGTGATTTGCCTAGCCATCTATCTCAGTTAAAGCGTCTCAGACAGGACCTTGTTCAGCGAGACCTGGCTATTTCAGAGGCTGTGTTTGTAATGCTGATGATAAATAGCCTAGACGATTCTTACGATGGAGTAGCTGCCCAGATTTCTACAATGCCTTCAGACCGGCTAACAGAAGATTATGTGTCTAGTGTGCTCCTGAATGAGTGGGATCACAGACAGGCTGTTAGAGAAAGCCGGGACAACTGTGCTGTTAAAAATGTGCTTGAAAGTGTGCCTGAGTCTTCAGCAGGGGAAAGTGAAAGTGAAACTGCTGCTGTTAAAGCACTAAAGTTGAGGCGGTGCTTTTCGTGTGGAGCACAAGGCCATTTGAGTTTCCACTGCAAGAAATTTTCAAAGAAGAAGGGAAGCTTCAGAGGCAGAGGGGCAGGAGGACAAAATCCCCAAGCACCTGCTACTTCAAAGGCTTTGATCTCTCGCTGCGCCAATCAACGTGGGCGGAGTTTCTTCGTGGTCGACTCTGGCTGTACCAATCACATGACCAATGATAAGGATCTCTTTGTTCAGCTTGAGAAGCAAGAGAAAGCAATTAATCAAGCAGATGGGACTGTTCTCACGAGTTTGGCTAAGGGAACTGTGTTCTTAAAGAGCCTGAATGCAACTATTAAGAATGTCCTGTATGCGCCTGATATTCAGGACAATTTGTTGAGTGTTTCCCAGCTTGATCGTCAAGGGTTTAAGGTGGTTTTTGCTAAATCTCGCTGTGAAATTCGTCGAGATGGCAAGCTCATTCTATATGCAAAATGTGTAAATGGTTTATACCAATTACCTTTTGTTTCAGGTACAGGTACTGCAGAAGCAACTGAGAAAGAGTGTCAGTCATCTCCCCTCAAACAAACTCAATGACTATGAAAGCTTCAAAAAGTTGGTCATGCAGAGGCATGAACTGCACCCCAAGAATTATCGAAAGGCTTATCGAAAAGTAGAGAAATCAGGGCTCAATGACAATATTGCAGTTTTCTCAGCAAAAATGGCTCAAAACTTTGAAGTGTGGCTTGCAGCCGAGAAGGTGGAGGATTTTAGAGGGCTTAAACAGCTTATATTAATTGAGCAACTGATGCGTTCCCTGCCCTCAGAAATTGCTAGTCTGGTTGCGGACCAAAAGCCACGATCCCTAGCAGAAGCCACCGCTTTTGCTGAGTCTTTTAGGCTTAACCGCTCCCATCTAACCAACAAGGGACCAAGTCATGCGTACAAACCAGCAGCTTCGACGGGACGGTCTGCTCCCCCCATTAAGGAACAAAGCAAAGGTTTCCCTACGCCTGCAAAAGACTCTGCTACAGCAGGTGGGGAACGTACTAAATAGTCCCCAAACTCTGGACTGTGCTTCTTGTGTAAAAAACCGGGGCACGTGAAAGCGGCTTGCCCCCAGCTGGGTAACAAAAAACCTCCCGTTCTCACTTCCACCCCTGCCGTGCGTTTGATCCATCGGCCGGAGGAAGACTGGGAGGAGGAACAGTCAAAACCTGGAGCGGGGGAGAGTTTGGCCCTGGAGGAGAAGGGCGGGGTGGCACCTGATGTTAATAATTCTGAAACACCTGCAGTCCCACTAACTGCTGTTACCGTGGGGCCTGTGAGTACTGGGAGTAATCTGAAAATACCCCATGTGAATTGGGCAAATTTGGAGTTCTCCGCCCCTATTGAAATCAATAAAACCATTGTGAACTCTTACCGGGACACTGGGTCTGATATTACCAGCGTATCTAAGGATCTGGTCTTAACCAGCCAGATGCAGGCTAAACCCTTAAAGATTAGTCCTTATGGGGTGGAAGAGATTGGGATGTAGACTGATCTTCTCCAATCCTCTGGCCACTGCTGAGTTTTCCAAATTTGCTGGTATATTGAGTGTAGCACCTTAACAGCATCATCTTTTAAAATTTTATTTTTTATTTTTTTTAATAATATTTATTGAAATTTTACAAAAACAAAAATTTACAAAATACAGAAAAAAGAAAAGACAAAGCATGTACAATAAGGGAAAAAACCATACAAAAATGCATGGCGAAGAAAAAAAAAGAAAAAGAAAAATAGGAAGAAAAAATACATCCATCATTCTCAAATTTTTAACTTTCATTACCTTTCTTTCTTTGACCTCCTCCTCCTCCCCTTTCTTGTATCCTGGTTAATAATTATCACAGCAAATCCTTTCCATAGTTCACAATATTTTGTCCTTACATTTTCTTACATTATCTTAATCTATTTCATCTTGTCTTATAGCAAGCTTTAGAACTTAAAACTTAAATCTTATTTTTATCACCTTCTCATAACCATGTCATTAACCTAATTCTTTAAAACATTTTTACTAGAGCCAAGTAGTTCCATTTCAACATTTTTCTAACATTCATCAATTATTATAAAACAGTCCTAATGACAAAAGAAAAAAGAATGTAAAACAGTCCAATCTTCATCCAGTGTCCCTTCCTCCTGGTCTCGGATTTTGTCAGTCCTTTTTGTTCTATTAATCTAGCGCATTAACCTGGTACCCTTATGTCCGAGGCCCTCAAGTCTCTTCCATGTCCCCTCCGCGATTCTTCTTCATGTTTTCCTTTCACTCCAGCTTAGTAATGTTTTTGACCCTTTTCAGCAGGTCAGCCCCATTTCCATAGTCCAGACTAAACTCCATGTGATGTTTAAGCGCCTGTTTCAGATTCCCTCCAAAATTGAGAGCCCCCACAGCTCCAAACATCTGATGGCCCATTACCAGACTCAGAACGTCCAAATATTCCTGCATGGGAGGGTCAATCCAACCCCCCATTTCCAAAGCAAACCAAACTTTATCTTTCCAAATCTGTTTTTTTCCAAATTCATTTATCAAATCCAAAGGCTCATACTCCTGCAGGGCCACAACTCCCTCCATTTCTGGCACCCAGGATTCAGTAACATCCTCTTTTCTCATCTGTGCTGTCGTAGCACACTCCTGTTTTAATTCCTGGGTAGGCTCCGTGTACTTTCCTATTGCCTGTTCAAAATTTCTGACCGCATTAGTCATCATATCCATCTTCTGACCTAGCTGGTCCAATAGGGCATTTATTTTACAGAGAGCGCCCAACCGCGCTTCTGAAGACATTGTCCTACAAGGTCACAAGTCCTTTCCCACGATTGTAATCTGTAACAGCTGCAAGCTCCTGAAGTTGGTTACAATTTCACAGTCTCCCTCTAGGGGTAAAACTTCTGTTTCTTCTTTCTTTTAAGGACAATAGCAACAAAGTTTCTTTTTTAAGATATTCAGTCAATATTTGTTCCTTTAAGATGCGAAGGGAAACAATGGAATCCCTATGTTACTTTTCTTTTAGCTGTCTGTCAAAAACATTTGTCTCTGGTCAATGAGCTTCAAACGTCAGTCCTGACACTCTGCTCCAGGATCAGGACGGTGGAAAGTTACTTTACTTTAAACTCACTTCTGCAGGTTTAAACAGTCCTAAAAGAGTTCCCCCCTCCTTCTCCTGCTACCGAAGGGGGGTTCCACGATTTTAAATGATGAAAGTCAATCCTTTAAAAGTAATTTTCTAAGCTCTAGTTTACATTGTCTTTGCTTTATTCTGACTACAAAGAAACGGAAGGCTGACTTCCTGTTTAGACCTTCCCGTTTCAGTACCCAATTTGAAGTAAATTTGGAGTCCAATTCTTCTCTACTGGCCAGTCCTTGTTTAAAATCCAATTGTTCAAGTTTTAAGTACTCACGGGTGCTTCTTTAGATGCCAAATTGTCCCAGGAAAAAGGCAGCGCTCTCCGGCAGCGGCTATGCGGCTTCGCTCCACGGAAAAAGCAGTAGACTCACAGCACCGCGCCGCATCCCCCTCTTCACTTCGGAACCTGTTAATGGGTTCCTTTGCGGGTTGGGGGGGCGCTAAAGGTGCCCGCCGAGTCCCATGGTCACAGGCTTCATCCAACTGTGATTTTTAAAGGGTCCCCGCTTCGCTGTAGCGGATACGACCCGTTTCGCACGGAGCTGGTCCCTCCAGTTCAGAGGGAGTCAGCCATTGCCGGTGGCGCCACCCCGGAAGTCTTCCATCTTTTAAAATTTTAAATAGTTCAGCTGGAATATCATCACTTCCACTGGCCTTGTTATTAGCAGTGCTTTCTAAGGCCCATTTGACTTCACTCTCCAGGATGTCTGGCTCAAGGTCAGCAACCACACTACCGGGGGTGTACGAGACACCCATATCTTTCTGGTATAATTCCTCTGTGTATTCTTGCCACATCATCTTGATGTCTTCTGCTTCTGTTAGGTCCTTTCCACTTTTGTCTTTTATTATGGTAATCTTTGTACGAAATGTTGCGTTCATATCTCCAATTTTATTGAACAGATCTCTGGTTTTTCCCATTCTATTGTTTTCCTATATTTCTTTGCATTGCTCGTTTAAGAAGGCCTTCTTGTCTCTCTTTGCTATTTTTTGGAAATCTGCATTCAATTTCATGTATCTTTCACTATCTCCCTCGCATTTTGCTTGCCTTCTCTCCCCTGCTATTTGTAAGGCCTTGGTTTTCGTTGCTGCCTCCTGTATAATGTTGCAAGCCTCCATCCATACTTCTTCAGGCACTCTGTCCACCAAATCTAAATCCTTAAACCTGTTTCTCACTTCCACTGTGATTCATAAGGGATTTGATTTAGATTGTATCTTACCGGCCCAGTGGTTTTTCCTACTTTCTTCAGTTTAAGCTTGAATTTTGCTACAAGAAGCTGATGATCTGAGCCACAGTCAGCTCCAGGTCTTGTTTTTGCTGACTGTATAGAGCTTCTCCATCTTTGGCTGCAGAAAATATAATCAATCTGATTTTGATGCTGCCCATCTGGTTATGTCCATGTGTAGAGTCGTCTCTTGTGTTGTTGGAAAAGCGTGTTTGTGATGACCAGCTTGTTCTCTTGACAGAACTCTATTAGCCTTTGCCCTGCTTCGTTTTGATCTCCAAGGCCAAACTTGCCAGTTGTTCCTTTTATCTCTTGACTCCCTACTTTAGCATTCCAATCCCCTATAATGAGAAGAACATCCTTCTTTGGTGTCATTTGTATAAGGTGTTGTAAGTCTTCATAGAATTGGTCAATTTCAGTTTCTTCAGCACCAGTGGTTGGTGCATAAACTTGGATTACTGTGATGTTAAAAGGTCTGCCTTGGATTCGTATCGAGATCATTCTATCATTTTTGAGATTGCATCCCAGTACAGCTTTCGCCACTCTTTTGTTGACTATGAGGGCCATTCCATTTCTTTTACGGGATTCTTGCCCACAGTAGTAGATATGATGGTCATCCAAATTGAATTTGCCCATTCCCGTCCATTTTTTTAAAAAAGATATTTATTCAGGTTTTACAAACAATGAAAATTACAATATAAGAAAAGAAAAAAAGAAAAAGAAAAAAGATACAAAAATACAAAGAAAGGTACAAAATATGTGAAAAATAAAAAAAAACAATTAAAAACAGATCAATCTTTTCGTGTCTTATATTTCAATTACTCGTTTCCTGACCTCCTCACACCTCCCTTTTTTGTATTCCAGTTCACATAGTTAATTCAGCAAATCATTTCCCTCTTTGTTTTTATCTTAATTATAAATCTTAACATATTGAACTTCATATTTTCATCTAATTATCAATCCTTTTTTGCATATTCTTTTAACTTTGTTACTAAAACCATCTCATTTCAATCCTGCATCATTTTAACATTCATTAATTTTACAGTGTTTCTGCAGATAGTCTTTAAATTTCTTCCAATTTTCTTCCACCAACTCTTCTCCCTGGTCGCGGATTCTGCCAGTCATTTCCGCCAATTCCACATAGTCTATCACTTGCATCTGCCATTCTTCCAAGGTGGGTAGATCTTGTGTCTTCCAATACTTTGCGCTGAGTATTCTTGCTGCTATTGTTGCATACATAAAGAAAGATCTATCCTTCTTTGGCACCAAATGGCCGACCATGCCCAGGAGAAAGGCCTCTGGTTTCTTCAGGAAGGTATATTTAAATACCTTTTTCATTTCATTATAGATCATTTCCCAGAAAGCCTTAATCTTTGGGCACGTCCAAACACTTATTATCGGGCAAGTGATATATTTTTGCAAGCTTGACTGGTGTCATGTACCACCTGTATATCATTTTCATAATATTCTCTTTACATGCCGTGAATTTCATACCTGTGGTCCACAACTGCTCCCAGTCAGCAAACATTATGTTATGTCCAACATCTTGTGCCCATTTAGTCATAGCAGATTTAACCGTTTCATCCTGTGTATTCCATTTCAACAGCAAGTTATACATTCTTGATAGTATCTTAGTTTTGGGATCTAACAGTTCTGTTTCCAATTTTGATTTTTCCACCTGGAAGCCAATTTTTTTATCCATATTATAAGCCTCCCTTATTTGATAATAATGAAGCCAGTCTTGCACTTTATCTTTTAGTTTCTCGAAACTCTGCAATTTCAATTTGTCACCTTCTTGTCTATAAACAGTGCGTCTCTTATTGATCCTGGCAGTCTGTTCCCAGGGATTAAGTGGTGGTCTTTACTCTCTTTACTTTCCTTTTTTTTTTTGCAGGCGTAGATCAGTTGTAGCAGTCCAATCTGATACTGCCTGGGGTTTGCTTCATCCTTCCAATCAGGCCTGCTGGAATATATTTCATCCATTACTTTTATGCAGTCAGGTGTTGGAGGCCCATCTTCTCCCATAGGTGGTAGCGTAACCGGGTTAAGAGTCTCAGTAACTCGAAGCTGCAACTGCGGGTGCATGGGCAGTGCTTGGCACTTCATCATCTTTGCTTGGGATAGAAAAATAAGTTCCTTTCATGTCCAACAATGCTGGCACAGCATGAGGAGTGACACACATGGTTTCCTGTCCAAAGGTGAACTTGTCAGCTTTTGTAATCAGAGTGGCAGCAGCCACTACTGTTCGCATGCAGGGAGGCAAACCATAAGTTGGCTTACATCATCATAAGTACGCATATGAGTTTTAAAACACACCTTCAAATAGTCTAATTATTTTAGTGGGATCCTCTTCAGGGAGGAGGATCCCAATTGCAAACATCCGTGCTTGTAAACGGCACATATCGCATAGTAAAGGTGCGTGGAGGCCGGTTGCCCTTGGCATTGAGCTGCTCCAAGGGGGTCATACACCCGGTGGAGCGAGGCCCCCCAAAAATGGGGTTAGACAATGCAGGATTTATCTGCAAGTCATTTTAATCTTGATATACATATTTACGTACTTAATTGACTTGGGACAGTGGTACAGTTAAAATCAGGGCACAACAGGGCTACCTGCTGTATGGCTGAATTTTCTAATAAGAAAACATCTGATAACAGTCAGAAAGGGTATTCCTATTAAACAGGAGGAATAAGCAACTCATGCTAACTAAATATAAACTTATTTCTGCATCTGTATATCACACACAGAAGGAGACAGAGTGCAACTCAACTTTTAGCACCAACTTTTTGCATATTTATCCAATTTAAGCATATGCAGAGCAGATGGGGGGGATTGAGAGAGCAGGTACCAAGACACCATTTAGGGGAAAGGTTCCTGCTTGTTCCTTTTCATAATGTGAAACTAAATATCTGACCTAGAACAGGGCAACTAGGAACAGGGCAGAACATTTATTATTATTATTTTAAGAGCACAGATTTCAACTCTGAAATCGGTCAGAGCCGGATTTCAACTTCTCTAACACAACTGTTAAAGTAACAACGAGGAGTTTGGCTGCATCCAAAGCAGCAGTAGCCTGGTGTCCACCTGCACATGTCCCCAATCTTTCATACAATATGCACTGGGAGCAAGGAACTGCACAGCAAAATGATGTCAGCACATACAATAATAAGTTGCACCTGGTACCACAACTGGGTGCAGGTGGACGTCAACTCAGGCCCAATACTTCGTGGCAGCCCCAAGTCCTGTATCATGTTTCTCTCTGCCCTAAGGGTAGATTGTCTTTGCATGTATATTTTAAAGCTTTGCTTTTGAAACTGTAGACATTGTAAACACACAAATATTGGGTAAGATCTACCTACTAGATCTCTTATTTTTATTTTTATTTTTATTTTTATTTTGCCACAGACTACTCCAGACCCATTAGGGCCCAAGCGACTGCTTTGGTAAAGGTGTGGCAGAAGATTCTTTGCCCTCTGTCAGCGCCCTTGGCTGATGACCAAACACCCCCTGGTGTGGTGCAGTTGGTACGTGGAGGGGGCCAACTTACTCCTCCCTCCTCTTCTTTTGGGGCTGGCAGGCTTACTGCTCCAATAACAACCAGAGAAGGAAAAAACAATAAAGGCACCCTTTTCCAAGAGAACATATGTCTTGGAGTTGCATATAATCCCCACCAGGTGTCAGCAACTGGCAGATATTACTCAGAAATTTCAAAATTAATGCCCAGATAATTCAAAGGAATGGGGTGGGGGGTGGCCGCAAATATAAACTTGAAAGTCTTTTGATACATTCATATAAAGGTTCATTTACACCTTACATACTTCAGATAGAAATAGTTCTTCCTCTTCCAATTCACCATGGTTCAGTAGCATACCAGTGATTTGGGCACAGGGATATATCTATTTCGTAATACCTCCTTCTTCTAATACCTGGGGTACCATCGTACCCCCATCGTACAAACTTTCTCCGTTTACCTTAATACATAAATTTGCATGCAAACATTAAAAATCACTTTTCCTTCAAAGGAACCATGCTCTTAGCTTTGAACAAAAAAGATTCCCTTCCCTACTACTACTTTTCTAGAAATCTTGGCCATTCTATTCCATGTAATATTAAAAGCTACAGGCCTGCCCATACATTCTTGCATGTGAGAGAAGGGGCTGCCTTACATTCTTGCATACCTACTTACTCAAGACCACAGTGCTAGTTCATTTCTACACCCGTTTTCCACCTTGATTCATGAATACAGACAGTGCTCAAGTAATTTGAAGAAAATTATTTTGCAGAAGCGTTTTGACAGTAACATTGAACTTTGTTCGATATTGCCTTTCACCCAAGAGAAACCCAGAGGAATCACCTACTGGGTAACTGTATCAATAAGCATTGAGGTATTTGTCTATCAACATCTTGATTCTGCTGTCACACTAATGCATTTGACAACTTTGGAGGTTAAATCAACCCAAAGAACTTCAATATCTCCCTTGCTCATATAAGATGTCTGTGTTGGAAGTAGGCTCGTCTACCCTGAGTATATGTGTGTCTCAGAACAGGAAAATTTCAAAGCATTGAATACTTTCCACAGCCTAATGTGAACAGGGAAATAAGTTATTTTGCCTAAGACCTCTCCTGGCATGTACACTCAGAAACCAAAAGAGCCATCTCAATTTTCAATTAATAGATGTCCAAGGAGTATCTTTCATGGGAGGGACATACTAAAAAGCACAAACAACCTTCCAGGTCCCAACTCTTGCCGTTAATTTATGAATGGTTAGCTGTCCAGCCAGCCAAAAAGAGGTGTCAGGGAACTGCCATCGGAGAGTCAGGTGGTGGAAGGGCTCAAGGAGGCTAAGAGACCCTCAGATGCTGAGGAAGGAACCAGCAGGGGGAGAGGGAGAGTTCCTGCAGAAACTCAGGCGGAGGGATGTCTCCAAGATGCTTCCAGTGAGAACAGCGGGGAGGGCTCAGGACAGGGACAGCTGGGGACGCCCACTCCGCGCAGGAAACTGTCACGCAGAGAATCCAGACGTAGAGTTTCCGTTAAGGAACTCTTATGTTGGCGTAAATTCCAGAAGCGTCCACTGACGGATTCTGCCAGCGATTGAGGGAGTCATGCTTTGAGGGCTCCCGTAAAGGCAGAGCTTTGAGACCTATGCAAAGCTCTGAGGGATCCAGCTTTTACGCACAAGCAGCTCATTATCCCATCACAGCAATCCGTCAGTCCCTGAAAGCCGCTTGTGCAAAGGAGAGGCATCATGAGTAACCCAACCGAAGCCGGAGGGGCAGGTGGAGCTGGAGCGGGTCCAAGTCTGGAGGAAAGATACAGAGCGTTGGAACACCAGCTAGCACTGCAAACGGCGCGGCTTGAGGAGAGGCGGGCTCAGGATGCAAAGGGGAAAACCACCCCCATCGGAAGGAAGGTACCAGGGTTGGTGCAAAAGTTTGGGGGTAACCCAAGAAATTACCAAGCTTTTAAGACAGAGATGCAGTATGCCCTCAATCTGCAGTTTGATGACTTTGCTGATGAGGAATCGAGAGTGGCTTTTGTGATTGGGCATCTCGAAGGGGGGGCTAGAGACTGGGTGAGGCCCCTGATGGCGGCGAATAATGACGCTTTAAAGGACTTGAGAAAGTTTTTCCTCGCGATGGACTTGATGTTTTCCAGCGAGATTGAACAGGGGGTGGTGCGCAGACAGTTGATGGCGTGTAAACAGGGGAATCAGTCCGTTCGAGAGTATTGGACACAGTTTACCATGCTGATACATAAATTGGGGTGGGACCTGTCTGCGGACCTGATACAAATGCTGTTTGAAGAAGGACTATCCCCAGCGGTAAAAGACGAACTTTCCCGCGCGCCCCGTCCGGAGTCCATAGATCAGCTGACCAAATCCGCGCTCGCAATTGGAGCGCGCCAAGAAGCAAGGGCGCTGGAGAAGCGGGAAGGGAGAGGAGAGCGTTGGAATGATTTCCGCATTCCTGAGATGCCGGCTCAACCTTCCCCGCCAGTGGAACCGATGGAGATTGGAGGAGCAAGTGCGCGCGGAACTTCAAATGTTAACGAAGGGCGGAAGAAGGAGGGGAAAGGCGCCAAAAAATGTTTCCTCTGCCAACAGCCTGGACATTTTGCCAGAGTCTGCCCTCAAAGGAAGGGATAGCAAGGGATGGCGGGAGCTGTTGGGAGTGAGGAGGAGGGGGGTAAGGAGCAGGTAAAAGCCAACGCCTGGCTGCCAGCATCAGGGCACAGCAGCCAGGCCCAGGATCAGTGAACGTGCCCAAGCCTGAACCCCCAAGAGCAGCTCTAGTCATAGAGGTGTTGCTAGAGCTACCCAATGGACATCCACTAAAGATAAAAGCTCTATTAGACTCAGGCAGCTCCTGTAATTTCATGAGTAAGGAGTTTGCAGCTGAACACCAGATACAGACGCTCCCTTTAAGTAACCCTTTGCAGGTGACAACGATTGATGGGAGGGAACTGCTGGGAGGAGAAGTGAACCAACAGACTGTTCCCATGATAATGAAGGTGGCCAGGCACACGGAAGTGATTGCGTTTCATGTGGCCACACTGGGAGGAGCGCCCATCATATTGGGAATGAGCTGGCTGGCGCTGCATGACCCGCTAGTGGGATGGCACCAGCGGATAGTCTCTTTCGGGTCAGCTCATTGCCTAGAACACTGCAAGGGAAGGGAAACTCAGGGGGAAGCCATGGCCACTCTGGTAGGGATGGAGGTGGGAAAAAAGGGAGAAATACCACAACAATACGCCGACCTGGGCAAAGTCTTCAGTGAGAGAGAAGCAGATAGACTGCCCCCGCACAGACCCTTTGACTGTCAAATTAACCTTCTCCCAGGAGCCCAGCTGCCAGTGGGCAAACTGTACGCCATGTCTGACAGGGGGATGCAGGAGTTAAGGGAGTTCATTGACAAAAACCTGAAACGAGGTTTCATCAGGGAGTCACGAGCGGTTGGGGTAGCCCAGTTTTCTTTGTGGACAAAAAAAACACGGATAAACCCAGGCTTGTAGTGGATTTCAGGGCCGTAAATGCAGTGTCAGAATCAGTGGCTTTCCCCATGCCCAGAATTGATGACATTTTGACCCAGGTGAGGAAGGGAAAGATTTTTACCAAGCTGGACCTGAGGGGGGCGTATAACCTGATACGGATGAGAAAAGGAGATGAATGGAAAACTACCATGTTCACCCCCTTGGGGGCCTTTGAGTATCTCGTTATGCCTTTCGGTCTACAGGGGGGCTCAGCCTGCTTCCAATCCTTCATGAATCACGTCCTGGGACCTTTGCTTTACAAGAACTGTGTGTCATTCTTAGATGACGTATTGGTGTACTCAGAGAATGAGGAGCAGCATGTGCGAGATGTCAGGGAGGTACTGAGCAGGCTGCAAGCAAACCAACTGTGGGTAAAACTGGAGAAGTGTCAGTTTCATACCAGAGAGGTGGAATTCCTGGGGTACCGTTTGTCAGACAAGGGATTGGCCATGGATCCCAGCAAGGTCCAAGCGGTACTGGAATGGAAGGCACCCAGAACCAGGAAAGACGTGCAGAGGTTCCTGGGGTTTGGAAACTTCTATCGGAAGTTCATCAAGAACCTTGCCCACTTAACGGCTCCCATCACTGATTGTCTCAGTAGTAAGAAGAAATTCGCCTGGACGGAAGAGGCGCAGCAAGCGTTTGAAAGGCTAAAGAAAGCGTTCGCGTCGGAAGAACAGCTTTTGCACGTGGATCTTCAGAAGCCGATGAGGGTAGAAACGGACGCATCTGATCGAGCGGTAGGGGCGGTGCTTCTCCAGCCGGGAAAAGATGTGTCGGACTGAAGACCGTGTGCCTTCTTCTCGCGGAAATTGAACAAATCCGAGAGGAACTACACCGTGTACGACCGGGAACTGCTCGCCATTCATGAAGCTTTTCGGCGGTGGCAACACCTGCTGATTGGAGCACAACACAAGGTCCAAGTGTGCACGGACCACAAAAATCTTGAATATTGGAGAACGGCCCGAGTACTGAACCAGAGACAAGTGAGATGGGCACAGGAGTTCTCCAAATTCCATTTTGAAATTTGTTACGTACCGGGCCCGGAGAATGTCAGGGCGGACGCTCTCTCTCGAAAACCAGAGTATTTAGAGGGGGAGGGAGCGCCCGAGGAAAGGCATATCATCCCCGAGGACCACTGGGTGTGTGGGGCAGCATTGGTGGGGAAAGAGAACTGGTAGAGGGAACCGAGAACGACGAATACGCCCAAGATAAGCTCAGAGGGCTCAGGGGAGCTGGAGAGAACACAGGGGGTTTTGAGGAAAGGAACGGGGCGTTGTATTACAAGGGGGCACTGTACATACCAGAAGGGGAACTGAGGGGGAGAGTGCTCAAACAATTGCACGACAGCCCCACCGCGGGGCACTTTGGGCAACACAAAACCATGTGGTTGGTTACCAGGCAGTTCTGGTGGCCAAAGGTGAGGGAAGATGTACGTGAGTATGTAAGGGGGTGCGACCGCTGCCAGCGGGCAAAAGGGGAGAGGCTGGCACCGGCGGGGTTACTGGAAGCATTACCCACACCAGAACGGCCATGGGAGGCGGTATCCATAGATTTTATGACGGATCTGCCAAAATCCAAAGGGAAAACAGCAGTCATGGTAGTGGTAGACCTATTAACCAAGATGTGCCACTTTATAGCCTGTTCGCATGCGGTCACGGCAGAAGAAACCGCCAGGTTGTTTGTAAAACACATTTTTAGGTTGCATGGCGCCCCCTTGAGGGTGGTCTCAGACCGAGGGAAACAATTTACGTCCAGGTTCTGGAGGAAGCTCATGAGCTTACTGCACGTAGAGGTAAATTTCTCGACCGCCAGACATCCAGAAACCAATGGGCAGGCGGAAAGAGCAAACAGTATTCTACAACAATACCTGAGGTGTTATGTGAATGACAGAGAGAATGATTGGGTAGAGAAATTGGCTCTGGCCGAGTTTGCCTACAATAACGCGGACAATGTGTCCACGGGAATGAGTCCCTTTTTGGCTAATTATGGGTGCCATCCTAGGGCATTTCCAGGGGAAGGAGGGGAAAGATGGAGCGTACCGGCAGCGGAACACTTTGTAGAAGAAATGGAAGCAATACATCGTCAGCTCCAAATGAATTTGGATAGGGCCAAGGAAGAATACAAGAAACAGGCAGACAGGAGCAGAAGGGAAGGAGAGACCATAAGGGTGGGGGACCGGGTGTGGTTGTCGACACAAGGGTTGCCATTCAAGGGCGGGTGTAAGAAATTGAGACCCAAACGACTGGGACCCTTTGAGGTCATACAACAGGTAAATCCGGTGGCCTTCAAACTCAAGTTGCCAAACAACATGAAACTGCACCCAGTATTCCATAGATCATTACTGTCACCATACCAAGAGGGTCGGGAGTTTGTGGGACGTGAGGGGGAGGTTCCCGCGGTACCGCAAGTGGAAGAGAGGGAACGCAGCAGTCATGTAGCAGAAATACTCGACTCTCGGTGGAAGGGTAAACAGGTGGAGTACTTAGTAGAATGGGAAGGGGAACCTGGGTACCGGCAGAAACGGTCAACGATGAGTTATTAGTAGAAACGTTTCATCGCTGGTTCCCAAGGAAGCCTCAGCCTTTGGCTAGGTTCTGGGAGAAACACTTCGGAACCACTGACGAGGAAGAGGAGTTCGAGGGGTTCCCAGAATCAGGACAGGAAGAGGAAGAAGAATCAGATGTGGAAGAGTATTCGGGCAGAAGAGACAGTAGTAGATGGAAAGTGGTTTTCGAGTCATCCGAAGATGAGGAGGATTCTTTCCGGGGGTTCCCAACCTCACCACCCAGAGAGGAGGGGGAAACGGGGGGTGAGGGGGGTCCTGGAGGGGAGGTGGATGTCAGGGAACTGCCATCGGAGAGTCAGGTGGTGGAAGGGCTCAAGGAGGCTAAGAGACCCTCAGATGCTGAGGAAGGAACCAGCAGGGGAGAGGGAGAGTTCCTGCAGAAACTCAGGCGGAGGGATGGCTCCAAGATGCTTCCAGTGAGAACAGCGGGGAGGGCTCAGGACCTCCGCTGGGGACGCCCACTCCGCGCAGGAAACTGTCACGCAGAGAATCCAGACGTAGAGTTTCCGTTAAGGAACTCTTATGTTGGCGTAAATTCCGGAAGCGTCCACTGACGGATTCTGCCAGCGATTGAGGGAGTCATGCTTTGAGGGCTCCCGTAAAGGCAGAGCTTTGAGACCTATGCAAAGCTCTGAGGGATCCAGCTTTTACGCACAAGCAGCTCATTATCCCATCACAAGAGGGCTGCTCTATAATATATTATATTCTTAATTCAGAAGGACTTTCTTTCTTCCTGGAGTTTTTTTAAAAAATAAAACCAGGAGAATGGCACTATTTTGCCTCTTTCCACGCAAAGGTACAAAGTTTCGTGGTGAGAGATCAAGGCAACTGCACCTTTCAGCATTGCAACAGCTGTGGATTAATTCTTTAAAAGCTGTTTTAGTAAATGCAATTCAGCTTTTACTATATTTAGTAAATTCTCTCTCAATAGAGAATTTCTCTCTCAATAATAGCATCTGAATATATTAATTTAATTAATACTAATCAGCATAAACACTCAACCATCTTTACAACCCACTACCCAACTTTTCTTTTGTTCCTACATTCCTACTTCTCTCCTTTCTCTACCTCCCACCTTCTTTTCTACTTCCCTCTGTTGGGATTTCAGCCCCCACCAGTTGCCACACTGGAAGGAAACTGTTGGGATACTGCCAGGGAGACAAAGGCCATCACTGCCTCCACGTCGTCTCCGGACGTCCATCAATCTCCCATAGATACAGTATCAGCAATTAGCGGCATGAGCTCCAGAAATAGATTGCCGCATTCCTGGGCTGATGCACACTCTATCAGCAGAATTCACACAGCAAAAGTTGCACAGCAGGAGAGCATATTTACAAGTTTATTCAGCGTTGGTCAGAACAAAGAAAAACATGACCGCCTGCTAGCGTGTTCAGGCACCGAGAGAGAAACGAAAGCAATAGCAAACACAAACATCCTGTGAACAGGAAATACGCAGACTCTGACTCACACAGCCTGCTCCCTCTTAAGGTGGAACGGAAATATCCTAACATCCTCCCCCTTTCTGTGTAACCTGTAGTACCTGTGGTTCAACCCAATTGCAACCTCTGTACGTAAACCTTTAGTTGTTCTCTGTTAACAAGCTTAGACAACAGATCAGCAGGAATTTCATTTCCTGCCATGTAGGACACCTGACTCAGTCCTTTTTGAATACACTCTCTTGCACAATGTAGCTTAATCTGCAAGTACTTGGTTCTTTGCTTGCAACTCTCTGAGTTCAGCAAAGCCAAACAGGATCTATTGTCTTGATGCACTTGTATAGGACATTTCACAGAAACTCTGATGTCCTCAAACAGTTGCATCAACCATTCACAATCCATGAGTGAAAATGACAGAGCATTGAGTTCTGCTTCACAGGAACTTAGGCTTACTGTCATCTGCTTCTTGCACAGCTTGTACAAACTGACAGTGGTTGTACATGTAGCATACTCCAGAAGTGCTTGTACCATCCGTGGTGTCACTTCCAAAACTAGCATCTGCAAAGATTTCAAGACCTCCAGTCTTCTGACTGGTGAACCTCAGCCTGTAGTGCATAGTCCCTTTCAAATAGCGGGCTATGCGCTTCAGAGCTTTCCAATCCTGAACAGTAGGATTGTTAGCATGTCTGCTAAGTAGGTTAGAGCTTACAGCTATGTTAGGTCTTGAACATCTAGCAATGAAATTCAACTTGCCTAGAATGCATCTGTACAGCGTAGTGTCAGAAAACGCTTCAGCAGTACTGTCTACCTGGTAACCTGTCACCATCGGTGTGTCTGCTGGGTTTGCATCAACCAAATTCAACCTGGTTAATACATCAGCAATTTTCTGTGTTTGGTGTACCAGAAAATTACCTGCTTGGTCCCTCTCCACCTGCAGAGAAAGATAGTTGGATACCTCACCAAGATCCTTCATGTCAAAGTGCTCCTTCAGCTGAGCTAGGGTGCTTTGGTAAAAAGCCTGATTCTTCCAAAACATCAGAAGATCATCAACAAAACATAAACAATACAGTTTGTTTTGCCCCTCCTCCTTGACAAACACACATGGATCAGCTTTGCCCTGGTGAAAACCTAGAGAAAGCAAACATAAACAATACAGTGTGCTGGACCCGGGGGTAAGGTACCGTGGGCGTAAGCAGAGTCCACACGAAGAGGGGCGAGGTCCGAGGCGGAGAGCCGGGCGGGGAACAGGAACGCTGGAACAGGAGGCCGAGCAGGGAACAGGAGCACCGGATGGTCAGGAACAGGAGGCCGAGCAGGGAACAGGAGCACCGGATGGTCAGGAACAGGAGGCCGAACAGGGATCAGAAACACAGGAGGGTCCAAAGCCAACAACGACGTTGCTCCCGCAACCTGGGGCCGGGCTGACTGGGCTTTTATCCTCTTCTAAGGCCAGGGGCGGTCCCGGCCCCCAGGAGCCCCGCCTCCTCTGACCTTAAGGCGAGCACTCCTCCTGGGAGCAACCAGTTCCCTTCGCCTCTCTGCCCTAAGCCTCTGCAGATCAGGAGAGGCCGAAGGGTTACTGGGCCCTGGAGGAGGCTCACCTGTAGCCACTGAGTCCTCAAGCCCCTCTGGGGCCAGAAGGGTTTCACCTGGGGCCAGCTCCTGGTGCTCTGCCACAGGTGCAGGCTCTTCAGCATCTAGGCCTTGCCCCAGTTCAGCCGGCCCTGGAGGCGGGGACTCCTGTGCAGGCTGGGATTCCTCTGGTTCGTCCTCTGAATCTGAATCCCAGGCCATCACATACAGTTTGTTTTGCCCCTCCTCTTTGACAAACACACACGGATCAGCTTTGCCCTGGTGAAAACCTAGAGAAAGCAATGTCTCAGTGAGTTTTGTGTTCCAACACCTGGCACTCTGCTTGAGACCATATAAGGATTTCCGCAGTTTACAGACCATTCCCTTCTGTATCTGCATTCCATCAGGTGGAAGCATGTACAGCTCCTCCCCCAAAATCCCGTACAAAAAAGCTGTATTAATGTCATGATGGGAAACATGCAGTTTCTCCTCTGCAGCTATCTTGAGCATCAGTCGAATGCTCTCATATTTGACGGTGGGTGAGTAGGTCTCGTGGTAATCCTGTCCTGGTACCTGTGAAAAACCTCCTGCAACCAATCTGGCTTTGTGTCTGACAACCTTGCCATTCTGGTCTGTCTTGGCCTTGAAGACCCATTTGCTGCCAACCAGTCTCATTCCTAGGACTACCGGTACCAGCTCCCAAGTTTGGTTCCTATTCAAGGAATCAACTTCAGCCTTCATGGCATTAAACCAAGGCTCAGCATCTTTAGAGGTTAACTCCTGAACCTCTTTGAAGCTTGAAGGTTCCCACACCTTCTCTGATCTACTAAGAACAGCAGTTGCCGTCTTAGCAAACTCATCAGCAAATCTCTTCGGAGGTCTGCCTTTGGTCGCCCTTTCAGACCTGTGAACCAGACGCAAGTCTTCTGGACTCATCTCCTCCTTCTTAGGAGAAAAGTGACCAATGGTGAACAGTGGTTCTTCCAGTTCATTGTCAGACGCATCAGATGGTCTGACCGAGGCCTTTGCGCTCTTGTAGTCTGCTGTGTCATCACTGTCACTGACACCAGCAACAGCGCCACCAACTGAACTGGAATCCGAACTCTGATCATCATCATCATCATCCTCAGCTTTCTCAACACCATCTGCTTTCATCACATCACTTTCATCCTCCTCTGCGTAACTCTGGAAAATTCCCACATTTCCCCCCCACTTAGGATTTTACTCAACACTCTTGGTGAACTTAATGGACTTAGAGTTAGTCATCCATACCCTATATGCACCTTTTTCGTACCCCATGAACAAACCATGTGCCCCACGCTTCCCAAGCTTGTTGCTTTGTGGGGTGTGTACCCACATGTCTGAACCAAAGATTCTCATGTGCTTGACATTCGGTTTATTACCAAACATCTTCTCGTAGGGAGTGCAACCTATAGGTGATGACAGTCTCCGATTATAGGAATAAGTAAACGTCAACAGAGCTTCCCCCCAAAACTTCTCAGGGAGGTTGGCATCATGCAACAAGGTTTTTAGGCCTTGAAGCAAAGTTTGGATTGCTCGCTCAGCAAGTCCATTCATCCATGGCGATCTAGGCGTTGACAAGTCATGCTGGATTCCCTTCTCAGTCAGGAAAGCTTCAAACGGCTGAGAAGTGAACTCCCCGCCCCGATCGGTAAAGAGGCAGCAGATACGTTTACCGTGAACATTCTCCAACCAAGCACAGAATGCCTTGAACCTAGGAAACGCTTGCGATTTCTGCTCAAGCATAAACACATGAATGTACCTAGAAAAAGAATCAATTAGAACCATGAAGTACCTTGTTCCTCCCAAAGAGGACGCAAGTGGACCAGCCAGGTCTGCGTGCACTAGCTGGTAGGGTTTGGAAGCCTGCCTGCTAGACTCCTTGCCTTTTGGAGCAACCTTCACCTTGTTCTCTGCACAAGATACACATTTCATGTGATACTTACAAGGTTTGATGTTCAAACCTTCAACCAACTCAGGCATCTTGGCCAGCGCTTGCCAAGACATGTGACAAAATCTTTGATGTGCTTCATGAATGCATCCTGCATGAAGAAGCTTGTTAATTTGTGCAACACAACAAGAATCAACATTTGACACAACATCATCGTCATCATAGGTTATACAGAATATCCATCCATAAACTTTGCATGCAAAATGTCCTCTTTGCCTTTCCTGATGACACAGACGCTCTTCTTGAAGGAAATCTCAAAACCACGCCCAGTCAGCTGTGGGACACTAAGCAAATTGTCCGCAGCACCTGGAACAAAAAGTACAGCTCTGATGGTAGTGTGCAGACTTGCAAGTTTCACAGTCCCTTTTCCTGCAATTTGCAACGTCCTTCCATCAGCCAGGTGGATCTCACCATCTTGAGGTGTGAAGGAGATAAACAGGTGCCGGTCTTTTGAAACATGGCGGGTACACCCTGAATCAATAACAAACCTGGCCTTGGCCTTTGGAGCAGCTATTCTGGCAAGCAAAACCCTGTTTTCCACCGGTGTGGGCTTTTGCAGCTTGCCCCCCTGCTCCTGGCCATCAGACTTGCCTTTAGCCTTTGGTGAAGCTGTGCCAGCAAACAAAGCCTTGTTTTCCACTGGCGTGGGCTCTTCACCCTCCCTCTGCTTCGGGCCATCTGCAGGCATCTTGCTCTGTTTACCTCTGGCCTTCCGGCCTCTGCAAAGGCGATGACCTTGGTTCCCACGAGAAACAGAGCTCTCAGCTGCCGACTCCTTGGCTCCCCCTGGAGGCTGGAATGCTGACTGGGATGACATCACAGTCAGCTCCCCCTGCAGCTTGCAACCGGTGCCCTCAGCATCCCTGCATTCACTCGCATTCTGGGAAAGAGCCAGGACCTCCGACGCAGTCATACTCTGGGCTGGGATAACCGGCAGATGAGCTACTTTCAAAGCATTCCACATATGACGTGCAGTCGTGTTGCCAGCTAGCATAGCAATTTCCTCTAGAGAGACGGACAAGACTATTATGTCTATGGCCCGTGAATCTTGGGCCCTCCATTTATCTGTCAGAGGAACTGGAGGGGCCTCACACACAGTATGCCACACTCCAAACTGTCGCAGCAAGCTCTCGCAGTACCTTGCCCAGGTCTGATAGTTGTGGCCATTTAGCTTTGGGCACTCAGCAGCTTCAGAGGCTTGGAAAAACTCCATTTCAGCCTTTACTTGAGCCCGAGTCTCTTTCTTTACCTCAAAGATTCCTTATCTTGGCTCCCATTAATCACGAAGCCTTCTTGGCTCAGCTTCCAGACCAACTTAGCCCTGTCGGACATCAAAGACTCTTTGCCGCGGCCCAACAGAAAAGCCTCATTTGCTTTTGCTTTTGCAAACATACCTCAGCAGTCTGTCTCAGTCTTACTCTCCTGTAAGTGCCGTGAATCTGGGCCCGAAACCTGTTGTTGGGATACTGCCAGGGAGACAAAGGCCATCACTGCCTCCACGTCGTCTCCGGACGTCCATCGATCTCCCGTAGATACAGTATCAGCAATTAGCGGCATGAGCTCCAGAAACAGATTGCTGCATTCCTGGGCTGATGCACACTCTATCAGCAGAATTCACACAGCAAAAGTTGCACAGCAGGAGAGCATATTTACAAGTTTATTCAGCGTTGGTCAGAACAAAGAAAAACATGACCGCCTGCTAGCGTGTTCAGGCACCGAGAGAAAAACGAAAGCAAGAGCAAACACAAACATCCTGTGAACAGGAAATACGCAGACTCTGACTCACACAGCCTGCTCCCTCTTAAGGTGGAACGGAAATATCCTAACAGAAACAGCAGGAGCTGTTTACGTCAGGTGCCTCACAGCGTGGGAAAGGAAGTCAGCCTCTATTCTCAGGCTGTTCTCAGTGTGTGTTGGGAAGAGTTTCTCCTCTCTCTTCCGCTCTCAGGATGGAGCAGGGTTGAGTCATAAAACCCAGAGCTTGACTGCTCAGACATGCAATCATTTGTGTTATTGTTATTATGCAGGGAATAAAGTAGTTATGGAACTACAAAACTGCCTTTTCCCTTCTGATGGTTTTGTAAGGGAAACTGGTATGCTTCCCTCATGAGAGAGAAGCTGCCTATTTTATCGGTTGCCCTGGACTGGAGGAAGATTCCTGAACGGCAGCCAGGGGTTTGACCACTGGACTTCACCTTTGGAATGTTTCGGGAGGCTGGCACTGCCCCTGGGCAGGCGATGTTCCAACAATTGGTAGCAGACGATGGTTAACGATCTACGCTCTCTGAAGTTTTTGCCAAGTTTGCAGATAGAAGCCGATGCGGTCGTAAGTCAAGAGGTTGACTGTGAGAAGCCGATCGGATTTCTGGAACTCTGCAAAGCTGCTGTTTGCTTTTGGATTAAAACACAGCCAAGTTCCTAGATAGATAATACTTTATTCGGCTATAAGCCCACAAGGTAAAACAAATCAATAGATAAAATAGCATTTTACAATCTAAAATATCAACTAAAATATTTCAACGCATAATCTCCTTCACATTATTTACAATCTCTAGATGTACCGTGTTATGGCCTTGAAGATCAAGATGGTGCATAGAGTTTACTGGATTTTTAATAGTCATGCAGCATTCCATGAAGTCTTTTATATGAAAGAACTGAAATCAGGAATCTAACAACCTGTAATGTTCTATAAGAGTCAATGTCCTGGAGTAGATAAGCTAGATGTAATTCAGGTGGTTTAGCAGCAATTTCCAGAATGATTGAACTCAGGATCCTTGATCGGGGAACAATGTATAAGGGGCAATTAAACAAGATATGATAGAGGGATTCTATTGATTTGTTGTCACATGCGCATAAAACAGAGGTTTTACCGTTAGAAAATCTATTGCTCAACACATTTGAGGGGAACACATTAAATCTGGCTCTAACAAATGCGAATCTATGCGACGCAGCCGATAAAGTAGACAGATATCGAGGTATCTGGGACATAGATGTAATGCCCTGATTTATCGGGGAACATGTACCTCCACCTATAGTAAGATTTTGTTGCAAATCTACCTCCTCCAATCTTTGTTTGATGACCTTTTTAGCTGTAATTAGATCTAAATTAAGTATATCGGAAGGAGAGATTCCATAAGACAACAGTTTGGAATGGATTTTTGTTGCCCATGGGCTGGTGAATTCATCTCTCCAAAGGCACTGAATAAGATGGTAGTTTGGCAATTTATGCCAAAGGGACAGCCAATAATTAAAGGCATGTCTCCACATCAGAATCTCTAGGGAGGGGATCTTAAGTTCTAGGCGAATGGCAGAGTTGCTTACACAGGAGGGTAGTTTCAAAAGGCATCTTAGAAAAAGATTTTGCAATGTCACCAGAGGCAAGAGGTTCACAAAGGCGCCGCATAGGCCATAGTTGCAACCACTTTCGCACTATAAACTTTTAAGGCAGATGGAACATGCATAGCCCCCTCAGTAAAGAAGAAGCGTAATAGAGCATAGATAAGGGCTTTAACCTTATTTTGTAAATATGTGATATGCGCTTTCCATCCCATATTATACTGGAAGTAAATTCCTAGATATTGAAATTTGTAAACTTGTTCAACTGGCTTCCCCTCGAGTTCCCATCTATACAGTTTATGACTCCTGGAAAAAATTAGGACTTTAGATTTGGAATGGTTAATAGTAAGTGTCAGAGCCACCCGAGGTCCCAGCTCACAAGAGACCGAAGTCCAGTCCAAGTTATATACAAAAGGTTTTATTGAAGAACATTGTTGTCGTTACATCCAAGCTCCGTGGCTCAGCATCTGTTACCCTTAGATGTTAGAAGTCCCCTCTGAGTCAGTCCCGCCCCTGCACCAGCTTAAGAGGCTTGTACTGCTCCACCTTTTCCTCTCCTTCCTTTTCCGCAGGGTCTTCCTGCCCCCCTGTGCTCCCTCCCTCCGGGACTCCCCCGAGGCTGAGTCTTCTGACGCCTGCTCCCCCATCCTTCGTGCTTTGGGACCAGGCTCCTCCTCAGGGCTCTCCTCATTTCCGCGCGCCTCCACATTTGAACTTGGCGCGCGTACGTTGCCTCTGATCTTCCTTTCGACCGTTACGCTACTCTCGGTACTACACTCCTCCCCTTCCGGCAGGACGTTCTGCTCCGAACTCCTTCCCCTCTCTGCTTCCTGTTCTGCTCTTTCTGACACACTGGCAACTCCACCCCCTTCACTCCGTTCCGACGGAGAGGCCGGTCCCGATCTCCAACCCCCACTGGGGATTCCCTCTTCGTTCCCCTGCTTCTGACTGCTTCCCTCTCTACTGCCCCTTGGCCTGACCAGGGGGGCTCCCTTTTGGGAATCCTCGGATTCACTTGACGGACTCACTGACAACCTCGGGTCGTCGTCGTCCTCTTCCTCGTCGCCCTGGGACCCCTCCCCCTCGCTCTCTGTCCCTGAAACCCTGACAGTAAGTAAATTTGTTTGGCAATATAACGCAAAAATCTTAAGGGCCCTCCTCAATCCGATTCGAGAATAAGAGAGGATCACCGCATCGTCAGCGTACAATAATAAGGGGCAGCGATAGTCTGCAAGCCTGGGTGCATGAATGGAGGTTTGGGCCTCAGCTAGGGGCGTTCTCATGTCACTAATATAGAGGTTAAAAAGATAGGGGGCAAGGATGCACCCTTGTCGTACCCCCTTATTTATTGGTACAGAGTTTGTGAGATCGCCCTCAGGTGTTAACCTCACCCTAGCGGCCGTCCCTTCATGTAATTTAATCATAAGCCACAACAGCCTTTTATCTATGCCCCACTTTGCCAGTTTTTCCCATAACAGCTCTCTAGAGATACTGTCAAAAGCCGCCTTCAGGTCTATAAAAGCGGCACATAGAAGACCATGAGTAGGGGAAGAATACTTCCGCGCCAAATGATATAGAATTATAGCATGGTCAATAGAAGCACGATTTGGTCTAAACCCGACCTGTTCATGGCCTATCAGATTGGTATCTTCGGCCCATTGGGTTAGTCTGGTTAGCAGGAAGCGAGTATAGATTTTCCCGATGATTGATAATAAACTGATGTTACGATAGTTTCCTGGGTCCTCTGGTGGACCTTTTTTATATATAGGAATTATGATGGACTCCTTCCATGATCTAGGTATCTGGCCCGTGGCATTGATTGCATCAAAGATTTTTGCAAGAATTTTAGCCCACCATGTTGGGTGTTGTTTATTAGCTTCCGCCGGGATCAGATCGGGCCCTGGGGCTTTATCAGTTTTCAGTTTAGCAATTAAATCTACTATTTCCTCCGGGTCAGTATCTGGCCATATGGGCAAGTGACTTGAAAGAGTATCAGATTGAGTGTTAGAGATATCTGTCTGGGAGAAATGTTTTCTTAGAAATTGTTCCCATGTCGGGGCTGGGATAACCGTCAATGGGTATTTCCTCGATCTTTTGTTGATTAAATTCCAAAAACCGCGAGAGCTGCGAGGCTTAGAGGCAGCAATCAGCGCTTGCCAGCGTCTTAGCTGCCACTCGTGCTTGGCTGACTTCTGTGCCTGTTTGTAAGCAATTTTGGCCTGCAAGTACTCTGGGGGGAGAGTTTCAGCTCCAGAAGATTTATATCTGTTGTAGATACAACAGAGAGAGAGTCTAGCTTGCTTACATTTGGCATCAAACCAAGGTGCACCGAACCTGGGTTGATCTCGGTTAACCAGGTGAGCCGGCATCGTAAAGAAGCTAGTTAAATCTGCAGAGAAGTGGGAGAACCACTCCAGTATCTTTATTTGGTTCAGACAACTCCGCCAATGAAACAATAAGGGATTCGGAGATATTCCTCTGGAAGAATTCTGCATATTTTTGGGCCTGTTTCATAGACCATTTAATGCCTCTTACTTGAGCTGTGGCATTTAAACCTACATGAATTGGGTGTGTACCGCTAACCGGGTGCCAGTCAAGCGTTAGCTTGGCCGCAAGAGGTAGGTGGTCACTGGAATGTACATTATCTACTTTGAAATAAAAGAAGTTTGAAAATAGGTCTTCTGAAACTAGAAGATAGTCTAGGACACTATTTGATGATGTGCCCAAGTGAGTGAATTCACCTGGCACATCCGGAGGGCAGTTGCCGTTTAAAATGTTCAAATTCATACGAATGGCCAATTGATAAAGAAGGACTCCCGCCTCATTCACTCTGATGTCCTTAGATCTTCTTGATGTAAAAGAGATTAAATCAGATTTTGGGTAGGGGGGAGATACCCACCACTTGGCCTTAATTATCCCATTCCAGTTGGCGGCTGTACGTGCATTAAAGTCACCACCCATTATCGATGGAATATTAGGGTACATAACATAGCATGCCAATAAATGATCTTCCAGAGAATCCCATCTATAATGGAGGTCTGATATAAGACCACCTGGAGGAAGATAAACATTGGTGATTAATAGTGAGAATTTTTCACTTGAAATCAGACCAGTAAAAGCAAAAGGAGGAAAAGTCTGAACTAGCGAGAGTTTAGCTCTCATTTTAAGCGATATGGTGATTGCAAGACCGCCTCTGGACCGGCCACCTTTCTGGGAGGGGATAGCTGGAAGAGATATCAGTTCAAAGCCATTTATATCTATTTTATCTTCTTCCCATGTTTCTTGCAAAAGGATTATCTGAAAAGAGTTTATATAGGACAGAAATTCAGGATCTAATCTTTTCCTTTTCCAGCCAGCAATGTTCCAACTTAGGACTGCTAGCTGGGGACTTCTGTGTTGTTCTTTTAACAGTCAAAACGGAGGGGGGGCAGACTCTCTGTTAGAGACAGAAGATGTAACAAAAAAGTCAGTTATTTTACTTTGGGAAGATGGTAACTGTGAGGAGCCCTCCAAATTAAAGTTTTTAACAATTTGGTTCGACTGTTGGCACACTGTGGATGATCCACTGAAAGTAGATCCCTGAACAGGAAGTCTCTTCATTTCGAAATTCTTGGTACAACTTGACAGAGAAATACCCAGGGAGGGAGAAATTGAGTCCGTCGGAGGAAACCCTCTCGCAGATTTATCATCTGACATTCGGATGATTTTATTGATGCGTCCCATCGAGTCTTCAATCATTTCCGACGGCGGGTCCCGAGATGTAACATTCGCAGTTTCCTTTGAGGAAGGTAATTGAGGGGGCATCACGGGGGCGGGAATTGTGGAAGGCTCTCTCAGGGGCATCACTTGTGGACTACTTCTATATCTGGTCGAAACTGGAGAAGATTCTAGCTCTGGCATAGATGAGTGAGTTAAAGAGGGATTTGAGTCAAGCAGGGAAATCAGAATTTCGTCCTTAGGTATGTTGGTCGATGAATATAGATGAAGGTTCAGTGAGGATGGCAGAGCCTGGTCGTCTCGTGATGTAGCGCACGGGGCAGAAACAACTTGAAGATTTGAGTCTTGTCGGATGGTTTTTGTTTTCAGAGTGGGGCTGAGCTGAAGAAGGTCAACCACTTCTGTCCGGTGAGCCCAAGTGGGATTATTTGAGACATCGTTAGTATCTTCCCCTCTATGTTGGACTTGCAAAAGCTGAGATTTAAGCGTGTCAAATCTTTGCATCATCACCGACTGTTCTTTTGGAGGGAGGGCTCTGAACGAATCAATAAGTTCCCTTTCGTCAAGGGCAGTCTGCAGATTATCGTCCTCATATATGGCTGTTTGAGAGGGTATCGAGTTTGGTCGAGGATGGCACGCTGCAGAGTCATCGCGGTGGGGCCTGACAGTATTTTGAAGTAAGGCAGAGTCTCTTGTCCTAACGTCCTCACCGCCAGGGCACCTATTTAGAAGGGGTTTGATCTTGGTGTCTGTAAAAACCCTCGTTGCTACAATGTTGGCCATGGACAAAAGCGTTTTTCTCCTAACAATAATAGATGGTATCTTTTCAGAGTGGAACGCAAGTATCACCTTCAAGAAGTTGGTCTGCTGGGGAAGGGGCATCACAGCATATAGGTCAATCTGATGTTTCTTAATTTTTAAAAGTTTGCTTAAACAGTCTTTAGCCCCTTCTAGCGTTGACCATCTTCCTATTTCCGACCTGACAGAAAGGCAACTTTTCTTGGGTTGCAGAGTTAATATCTGATTGTTCAATTGGGAATTTAAGATATATTTAATTTTAGTCTCCTTTATTTTATCTGAATTGGGGTGAGGCAGTACGTTTTTGACCTCACAAACTGAGGATTGTGTTGTTGATTCAAGTTTTTCGATTTTCAGCAGGATATTGGATAATTGTGAAGATACCTCGTCCAGCCTTTTAAAAATACAGTGAAGGGTCTTAATTACTAAGTGTAACTGCTCACAACCGGGGAACTCCCCCATGTCAGATGCCAAACCATCTTCCTGTGCTGAGAGTTTTTCTTTCATATTCTCCTTTACAGGCTTTACTTTTGAAACATTTTGAGTCATCGAAATTGGAGTAGCTTCTAAATCAATTAGAGGTAGGAAGTGATTTTGGGTTTCCACTGCAAAGCACTGCTCGGCATGGTCACTCCCTCCTCTATTCCGGTGAGGCACCAACCTTGATAGTTTTGGTTTAGGGGATGATAGGGGCTCGTCAAAGTCTCTCAAGCATTTTTTCTGACCCATACTTTCCTCAGGCCAGGGATTATACGATTCTTAAAATAACATAACACTTGACACACAATTAAAATAATGTCTCAACTCTTTTAGCAGCTGAGGCAGGCTCGCTGATAAGAGAGAAACAAAGAGCAGGCTGCAGTAGTCTGGAGCAGGGCCAAATCTCTCACAGAGTTTCCATAGCATGCGGCTGCAGCAATTATAAATTACTTCAAAAACTGACTGGGTCAGTTAAGATAAAATATAAAAGATTAAAAGAAGATTAAAAGAAGTCCGAAGAGCACCGGTAAGCGCGTCTTACCTCGGCGCCATGTTGGCCCCTCCTCCCAGCCAAGTTCCTTTGTTCTGGGGGAGCGGAGAAAGCAAAAGCAGTCTGCAGCTGTTTTTGTTTTTCCACTACCAGAGAAGCTGAAGAGCCAGGGAGAGCTCGACGCTGAAAAGGGAACTGTGAGTAAATCATTGTGCTAATGATTTATGAGGCAATTAACCTCAGAGAAGCAAGTCGCACTTGAGCTGTGATACACGTTCAAAGACTGCCGGAGGTTTTTACAGCTCACTGAAGAAGCTGTTTACGTGTTGCCAAGATGGACGCTTGGCAAGGGGATGGGAAGATGATATGCCCGCTCCTGACTGATGATAATTATCAAAGTTGGTTCATTAAGATGCAAGCTGTTTTGCAGCGACAGCGTTGCTGGGATGTGGTGGACAATCCTATTCCCTTGGCCCCAGGCAGACTTTGGAGAGACAGGGACACACAGGCCAAGTCTGCAATAATTCTCTGCTTATCTGATTCACAGTTAATCCATATTCAGGCTTGTCCGCATGCTAGGCAGATGTGGGAATCTCTGCGCAGAGTCCATTTGAGAGTAGCTGCCGGGACTGCGCTTTTACACTTTCAGCAGTTTACAAATATGCGACTGAAAGAGGGTGGTAATCTGAGAGAGCATTTGACGACAATGCTGCAATTGCACCACCAACTGGCGGAAAGAAATTTTCCTCTGAATGAAGCTGTTTTTTGTTTTATGGTTATCAACAGTCTAGACAGGGTTGAGTCGTAAAACCCAGAGCGGAAGAGAGAGGAGAAACTCCTCCCAACACACACTGAGAACAGCCTGAGAATAGAGGCTGACTTCCTTTCCCACGCTGTGAGGCACCTGACGTAAACAGCTGCTGCTGTTTCCTGCCAGCGTAGCAACTGGTGGGGGCTAAAATCCCAACACCCTCTACCTTCTCCAGCCCAGACTACTTCAACACCTTCTGCATAACATTTGGGACACAATTGTTCCAGCCTTCTACAAATAAAATTATACACATTTCAAAAATATATCAGAAGAAAGCTGGTGCGAAAATCAATTTTGGTATCAAATAGTGTGCTAAATCCTTATTCTAAACTGAGCTGAGATTTATAATAAATCTAACTTGCACACCCCTTTAAGTTTTAAAAGGTACAAATTATAATTAAAGCACATAATGTCCCGTGTTTCACGGGGGTCTTTGGAAACACATTCATCATACAATCACAGTTAGTGAGATGCAATCTTGAAAAGACTCTTGAGGTACGCACACAACACAGGTCTGCAAATATTGCAAACTCCCTTTGCTGCTACCTGTAAAAGTATGTCAAATTTACAGAACCACCTCTATGATAACAAAAAGAGGTCATATGTTTAAACGACCCAGGTACTCTTGCTCTTGCTCTGAGGGTTGGCATGCTATGTAATATTTGGTAATTTGTAATTTTCCTGAGTATTCTTTGGCCCCATTTTCTGTGTTTAACATACACACACTGCAAGGGGGACGATTTACTGCCTTGTCCCTCATAACCCGGGACACTCCGAATACCTAGCATTATTTTTCACTCAGTCACCTTTCTCCGCGTCCTGTTAGTGTTGGGATACTGCCAGGGAGACAAAGGCCATCGTGCCTCCACGTCGTCTCCTGGTCTTCCGTGGAACAGTATCAGTCAATTAGCCACACAAGCCTCAGAAATAGCTGTCCACATTCCAGGACTCGTGCACGCCCTTTTCGCAGAGTTTCCACAACGAAAGGTGCACCCAGGAGAGCATATTATACAGATTTATTCAGCGTAGGTCAGAACAAAGGAAAAACATGACTGCCTGCCTGCGTGTCGAGGCAACAGAGAAAAAAAAAGCTATATACTAAACAGAAACTTCCGGTCGGCGCCAGCGCTTAATGGCGGTCCTCCCTTCGAGCTCCGGAGGAGGACTGCTTCACGAGTTCGGGTCTGATCGCTACGGCGAAGCGGGGACCCTTAAAAATCACAGGCGCGGAAGCCTGTGAGCAAGGAGACTCGGCGGGCACCATTTGCGCCCCCCTTTACTGCAAAAGAGCCTTTTTAAAGGCTCTGGAGCAGCATCGGGTGTGCGCGCGGTGCTGAGAGTCGTTACCCAGCCCGTGGAGTGAAGCCGCATCGCCATGAGCGGAGAGCGCCGATTCCTTCCTGAAACTTGGATTTGAACTTGAATACCCGTAAGTAGGATTGAAAAGCTTATTGGGACTTTAAAAATACTCCTGAAATTTGGCCAAAAACGGGAAGGTAAAAATTAAGGAAGTCTGCCTTCCCCGGACTGCATGACAGCTAAAACAACGAAATTACAAAGCTGCATTCCGATGAAAATTAAATTAAATTGAAAATTGTTTAACCTGGACATTGAACTTGAACCTCCCCCAAGCAGGCAGGAGCAAGGGGGAAGAGAGGTGGATTTTGTTTAACCTGCGTGGAAAAAGTAAAGGGAAAAGTTTTCCACCATTTTAGACTCTTGGAACGGACTGCCTACAAGAGTAAGGCACCGAGACAGTGAACTGTCATCTGAGATTTGCTACAAAGTTGGGACATTATTTGTTACAAGTTTGGGACTTTATTGAAACTATTAACTGACAGCTTTGATACATTGGAAGATTGTTGCCAAAAAATCTTCTTTAGAGACTTTCTGTTTCTTTGTTCCTTTGTCTATTGGATACTCTGGATTACTCCCTCTAGAGGGCTGAGAGGTAACAGTTGCAAAACAGACTGTAAAGAACAAGTCAGTGGATTTTTCCATTTAAAAGCTGTTCCTGTGGGAACGACCTTGGGACATGAGTGGCCCAGCAGAAGAGATAACAACAAGAGCTAAAAGTAAAATTGCACAAAAGAAAAGGGGCTCAATATCAAGCCTACTGCCAGCAGGTCCAGCTGGACAGGAAAAAGTGACATCTATTCCTATGGATCCAGTGACACAAGCATTAGTCAAAATAAATGAATCTTTAGAAGCCTTGACAAAGCAGAGTACTGAAAATACTAAACAGTTGACAGAACTTTCAACAAAATTAGATTTGAACACTAAAAGTATTACATCTAATACAGAAACTATAAACAAATTGATTGAAGAAAATTCTACAACTCGAAAAATTGCTGAAGAAGCTAAAATTACTGCAGAAATTGCACAGGAAAAACTAGTACCAGTCTGTAAAAAGCTGGATGAACATGAGGCGGCCTTGTCTTTGTTGGAACTACAGAGGAAGGAGAGGAATCTGAGATTGAGGCTGGTCCCTGAAAGTGAAAAAGACAACTTGGTGGACTTTCTCACAAAAGAATTTTCGGAATTCTGGCAGGTAAACTTGAAGGAAGAGGAATTTAAGATAACAGCTGCCTTCAGACTAGGTAGGAGACAAAATAGAAAGAGTCCAAGGGATTGCCTGATAACCTTAAGATCCAAAGAGGAAAGAGAGAAAATATTAAATCTACATTATCAAAGAACCTTGGAGACTGAAGATGCTTTTGTGCAAATTTACAAGGACATCCCTAAATACATTTTGGAGGTGAGAGCTTATTACAAGGACTTGGTTTACCTGCTGAAAAAGAACGATCTACTTTTCAGGTGGGAATATCCACAAGGTTTGTCTTTCAACTACAAAGGAAAGAAAGTAAAAATAAGAACAGTTCAAGACAAAGAACAATTCCTGGAAAGAAACGAGGAGGACCTCAAGAAGGGAGTGGTGGAACCGACTTCAGAAGCAGATATCTCGAATTTAACATTTGGACTTAAACCACCGACAGAGGAAGAACAACTGCAGGGAGCAGTTGGAGGAGTAACCAAGTAAATAACAAGATGGCTCTGCAATTTCTAAGTTGGAATTGTAATGGACTGAACCTTCCCAGAAAAAGGCGTGAGGTTTTTCATATTTTGAAAAAAGAACAATTGGACTTAATTTGCTTACAAGAAACCCACGTGACTAGGGCACATAGAAAATTGCTTATAAATAAAAGATTAGGACAGGAATTTATTTCATCAGACAAAGTTAAGAAAAGAGGAGTGGTGATCTATGCAAAGGAAAAGCTGGCCCCAAAACTGATCTTCAAAGATGAACAAGGAAGATTTTTAGCAATTGAAATACAAGTCCAAGGAGAAAAATTTTTGACAGTCGGAATTTATGCACCAAATGAAGGGAAGGCAGAATTTTTCAAGAAGTTGCATGAGATTTTAATGGACTATCTGGACTATAATGTAATCATGTTGGGAGATGTGGTCTCTACAAACATGGATAAAGCACAAAGACAGGTGGTCTCTAAGGACGGGAGATTACCAAAAACTTTCTTTGAAATGACTGAAAATATGGACTTGATTGATATTTGGAGAACAAGGAACCCTCTTGAGAGAGAGGGAACCTTTTTCTCCGAAGCAAAAATGACATGGACAAGAATTGACCAAATATGGATTACTAATGGGATGGCTCCAAAGATAAAAAAAGTAGAAATCTGCCCAAAGACTTGCTCCGACCATAACGCTGTAAAGATGGAGATGAAATTAACAACAGCTGGTTCCTTCAGATGGAGAATGAATGACACCCTATTCAGAGATGAAGAGATCTACAAAAAGGCCCCAAAAACTTTGAAAGACTATTTTGAGATAAACCTGAAGACAGAGGTGGAGAAAAGAGTAATTTGGGACACAAGCAAAGCCGTGATGCGAGGTTTCCTGATACAACAGAATTCTTTAAAGAGGAAGAAACAAAATGAAAAGAAAGATAAGATTTTGGAAAAGATAAAAGGAGGAGAAAAGAAACTGAGGTCAAAACCAAAGTCTCATGAGATCTTGAGAGAAATTAAGTTTTACCACATGCAGTATATGGAACTGATGAATCAACAGATAGAATGGAAAATTAAGCAAATGAGACAAAGGACATTTGAATCAGCAGATAAATGTGGGAAACTTCTAGCATGGCAACTGAAGAAGAGACAAAAACTGAACACAGTTACAAGTTTGGAGGTGGACGGAAAGAACATTTATAAACCAAATGAGATTAGCAATTGTTTTCAGAGTTATTTCAGAAGATTATATGCACGAGGGCCGGAGAATGAAGGAGAAATAGATGATTTTCTTAAGAAATACGGATTACAAAAAATTTCACAACAAAGTACAATGGCTTTGAATGAGAAAATAACAGAACAAGAGATAGAGGGTGCTGTGATGGGATGATGAGCTGCTTGTGCGTTAAAGCTTAGTCCCTCAGAGCTTGGGCATGGTTCTCAAACTCTGCCTTAAGCGGAGCCCCCTTAAACATGACTCCCTCAATCGCTAGCAGAATCCGACAGTGGGCGTTTGCGGAATCTGCTCCAACATAAAAGTTCCTTAACGGAAACACGTCTTCGGGATTCTCGGCGAGACAGCTTCCGGCGAGGAGTGGGTGTACCTATGGGGGGTCCTGAGACTTCTCCACTGTTTTCACTGGCAGTCTCTCGGAGCCCTCCCTCCGACTCACTTTCTCTCTGAGCTCTTTCCCTCCCCCTGCTGGTACCTTCCTCTGCTGCTGAGTCTCTCTTAGCGTCTGAGAGCCCTTCCACCCCCTGCCTTTCCGATGGCAGTTCCCTGACATCCACCTCCCCTCCAGGGCCCCCTTCACCCCCTCCCGCCCCCTCCTCTACGGGCAGTGAGGGCGGAAAACCCCGGAAAGAACTTTCCTCATCGTCAGAGGACTCGAACACTTCTTTCCACTGACTTCCGTCTCCTCCCCCCAAGTATTCCTCCTCATCGGAATCTACACCTTCTTCCAGCCCTGATTCTGGGAACCCTTCGAACTCCTCTTCCTCATCGGTGGTGCCTAAGGATTTCCCTCCTGAACCGTGTTACCGGCTGCGGTTTCCTTGGGAATCGTTGATGAAACGTTTCTATTAAAACCTCGTCATTGACCTCCTCTGCCGGTACCCAGGTGTTCTCTGCCTCCGGTTCTCCTTCCCATTCAACCAGATATTCCACCCGATCCCCCTTCCACCTGGAATCGACGATTCCTGCCACATGATTGTTGCGTTCCCTTTCTTCTATCACTGGTGTTTGAGTCACCTCCCTCTCACGTCCCCCCCACTCCCGCCCCCCTCGGTGCGGCGACAGTAAGGACCTGTGAAAAACTGGGTGCAGCTTCATGTGGTTGGGCAACCTAAGTTTGAATGCCACTGGGTTGACTTGTTGTATCACCTCAAATGGTCCCAGCCGTTTAGGTTTCAATTTCTTACATCCTCCCTTAAACTGCAACCCTTGGGTGGATAACCACACCCGGTCCCCCACCCTTATGGTTTCACCTTCCCGTCTGTTTCTGTCTGCTTGCTTCTTGTATTCTTCTTTGGCCCTCTCTAAATTAAGTTGGAGCTGCCTGTGGATCGCTTCCATCTCTTCTACAAAGTGTTCCGCTGCCGGGACACTCCATCTTTCCCCTCCCTCTCCTGGAAATGCCCTAGGATGACACCCATAATTTGCCAGGAAGGGACTCATCCCTGTGGACACATGCTCCGCGTTGTTATAGGCAAATTCTGCCAGAGCCAACTTATCTACCCAATCATTTTCTCTGTCATTTACATAACACCTCAGGTATTGTTGTAGAATGCCATTCGCCCTTTCCGCCTGCCCATTCGTTTCTGGGTGTCGGGCAGTCGAAAAATTGACTTCCACGTGCAGTAAGCTCATGAGCTTCCTCCAGAACCTGGAAGTAAATTGTTTCCCTCGGTCGGAGACCACCCTCAAGGGGGCGCCATGCAACCTAAAAATATGTTTTACAAACAACTTGGCGGTTTCTTCTGCTGTGACCGCATGTGAGCAGGCTATAAAGTGGCACATCTTGGTCAATAGGTCTATTACCACCATGACAGCTGTTTTCCCCTTGGATTTTGGCAGATCCGTCACAAAATCTATGGATACTGCCTCCCATGGCCTTTCTGGTGTGGGTAAGGGTTCCAGTAGTCCCGCCGGTGCCAGCCTCTCCCCTTTTGCCCTCTGGCAGCGGTCGCATCCCCTTACATATTCCCGTACGTCTTCCCTCACCTTGGGCCACCAAAACTCCCTGGTAACCAACCACATGGTTTTGTGTTGCCCGAAGTGCCCCGCTGTGGGGCTGTCGTGCAATTGTTTGAGTACCCGCCCCCTCAATTCTCCTTCGGGTATGTACAGTGCCCCCTTGTAATACAACGCTCCGTTCCTTTCCTCAAAACCCCCTGTGTTCTCTCCACCTCCCCGAAGTCCTCTGAGCTTATCTTGGGCGTATTCATCATTCTGGGTTCCCTCCACCAATTCTCTCGGCCCCACCAATGCCGCCCCACACACCCAGCGGTCCTCTGGGATGATATGTCTCTCCTCGGGCGCTCCCTCCCCCTCTAAATACTTGGGTTTTCGAGAGAGGGCATCCGCTCTGACATTCTCTGCCCCTGGCACGTAACAAATCTCAAAGTTGAATTTGGAGAACTCCTGGGCCCATCTCACTTGTCTCTGGTTCAGTACTTGGGCAGTTCTCCAGTATTCTAGATTTTTGTGGTCGGTGCACACTTGGACCTTGTGATGCGCTCCGATCAGCAAGTGTCGCCACCTCCGGAACGCCTCATGAATGGTGAGTAGTTCTCGGTCGTACACGGTGTAATTCCTCTCAGACTTGTTCAGTTTCCGAGAGAAGAATGCACACGGTCTCCATTCCGACGTATCCTTTCCCGGCTGAAGAAGCACCGCCCCCACCGCGCGGTCTGATGCATCTGTTTCCACTCTCATCGGTTGTTGCAGATCCACGTGCAGAAGTTGTTCTTCCGACGCGAACGCCCTTTTTAATCTTTCGAATGCTCGCTGCACCTCTTCCGTCCAGACAAATTTCTTTTTACTGCTGAGACAGTCAGTGATGGGCACCGTTAAGTGGGTGAAGTTCTTGATAAACTTCCGGTAGAAGTTTCCGAACCCCAGGAACCTTTGTACATCCTTTTTGGTCTTCGGTGTCTTCCATTCCAGTACCGCTTGAACCTTGCTGGGATCCATGGCCAATCCTTTGTCTGATAAACGGTACCCCAGGAATTGCACCTCTCTGGTATGAAACTGACATTTCTCCAGTTTCACCCACAGCTGGTTTGTTTGCAGCCTGCTCAGTACCTCTCTTACGTCCCACACATGCTGCTCCTCATTCTCTGAGTACACCAATACGTCATCTAAAAATGCCACACAGTTTTTGTAAAGTAAAGGTCCCAGGACGTGATTCATGAACGACTGAAAGCAGGCTGAGCCCGCTTGTAGACCGAAGGGCATAACGAGATACTCAAAGGCCCCCAGGGGGGTGAACATGGTAGTTTTCCATTCGTCTCCCTTTCTCATACGTATCAGGTTATACGCCCCCCTCAGGTCCAGTTTGGTAAAGATTTTCCCCTTCCTCACTCGGTTCAAAATGTCATCGATTCTTGGCATGGGGAATGTCACGGGTTCTGACACGGCATTCACGGCCCTGTAATCAACTACAAGCCTGGGTTTATCCGTGTGTTTTTTGTCCACAAAGAAAACTGGGCTACCCCCCACCGCTCGTGACTCCCTGATGAAACCTCGTTTGAGGTTCTTGTCAATGAACTCCCTTAACTCCTGCATCTCCCGGTCGGACATAGCGTACAGCTTGCCCACTGGTAACTGGGCTCCTGGGAGTAGGTTAATTTGACAGTCAAAGGGCCTGTGCGGGGGCAGTTTATCTGCTTCTCTTTCGCTGAAGACGTTACCCAGGTCGGCGTATTGTCATGGTACCTTCCCTTTATCAGCTACTTCCATCCCTGCTAGGGTGGCCTTGGCTCCTCCCTGAGCCTCTTCTCCCTTGCAGTGTGCTAGGCAATGTGCTGACCCAAAGGAAACTACCCGCTGGTGCCATCCCAACTAGCGGATCATGCAGCGCTAGCCAGCTCATCCCCAATATGATGGGCGCCCCTCCCAGGGTGGCCACATTGAACGCTATTACCTCCGTGTGTCTGGCCACCTTCATTATCATAGGGACAGTCTGTTGGTTAACTTCTCCGCCCAACAGCTCCCTCCCATCAATCATTGTGACCTGTAAGGGGTTACTTAAAGGGATCGTCTGTATCTGGTGTTCTGCTGCAAACTCCTTGCTCATAAAATTGCAGGAGCTGCCTGAGTCCAATAGCGCCTTTATCTTTAGCGGGTGTCCGTTTGGTAGCTCTAGCACCACCTCTACTACAAGCGCTGGTCTTGGGGGTTCAGGCTTGGGCACATTCACTGCTCTTTGGCCTGGCTGCTGTGCCCCGATGCTGGCAACCAGGCGTTGGCTTTTACCTGCTCCTGAACCCCCTCTTCTTCACCCCCAACAGCTCCCGCCATTCCTTGCCATCCCTTCCTTTGCGGACAGACTCTGGCAAAGTGACCTGGCTGTTGGCAGAGGAAACATTTCTTGGCGCTCTTTCCCTCCTTCTTCCCCCCATTGTTGGTGTTTGAAACTCCGCGTGCGCGCGCTGTCCCAATCTCCATCGGTTCTACGGGCGGAGAATGGTGCTCTGGCATCTCTGGAATGCGGAACTCACTCCAACGTTCCCCTTTCCCTTCCCGCTTCTCCAAGGCTCTCGCCTCCTGGCGCGCTCCTATGGTGAGCGCGGATTTAGTCAGCTGGTCCATAGACTCCGCCCTGGGTGCGCGGGAAAGCTCATCCTTCACCGCCGCGGATAAACCTTCTTCGAACAGCATTTGTATCGGTTCCGCAGTCAGGTCCCATCCCAATTTATGGATCAGCATGGTAAACTCTGTCCAGTACTCTCGGACGGAGCGATTCCCCTGTTTACACGCCATCAACTGTCTGCACGCCACCCCTTGCTCAATCTCGCTGGAAAACATCAGATCCATGGCGCGAAAAAACTTTCTCGAGTCCTTTAGAACGTCATTATTCGCTGCCATCAGGGGCCTCACCCAGTCTTTCGCCCCCCCTTCGAGATGCCCAATGATAAACGCCACTCTCGATTCCTCATCGGGAAAGTCATCAAACTGCAGCTTGAGGGCGTATTGCATCTCTGTTCTAAAGGCTTGATAATTTCTGGGATCCCCCCAAACTTCTGCACCAACCCCGGCATCTTCCTTGAGAGTGGGGTGGTTTTTCCCTTGTCCGCATCCTGAGCCTGCCTCTCTTCGAGCCTCGCTGTTTGCAGCGCTAGCTGGAGCTCCAACACCCTGTACCTTTCTTCCAGGCTTGGACCCGCTCCAGCTCCTCCTGCGTCTCCGGCTCCGGTTGGGTTGCTCATGATGCCTCTTTTGCACAAGCGGCTTTCAGGGACTGTCGGATTGCTGTGATGGGATGATGAGCTGCTTGTGCATTAAAGCTTAGTCCCTCAGAGCTTGGGCATGGTTCTCAAACTCTGCCTTAAGCGGAGCCCCCTTAAACATGACTCCCTCAATCGCTAGCAGAATCCGACAGTGGGCGTTTGCGGAATCTGCTCCAACATAAAAGTTCCTTAACGGAAACACGTCTTCGGGATTCTCGGCGAGACAGCTTCCGGCGAGGAGTGGGTGTACCTATGGGGGGTCCTGAGACTTCTCCACTGTTTTCACTGGCAGTCTCTCGGAGCCCTCCCTCCGACTCACTTTCTCTCTGAGCTCTTTCCCTCCCCCTGCTGGTACCTTCCTCTGCTGCTGAGTCTCTCTTAGCGTCTGAGAGCCCTTCCACTGCCTGCCTTTCCGATGGCAATTCCCTGACAGGTGCCATTCAAAGTATGCAACTGGGGAAATCTCCAGGACCAGATGGACTGACTTCCAGATATTATAAAGCTTTGAAGGATTGGTTGATACAACTGTTGAAGGAGGTCTGCAATGAAATCTTAGAGGGGAAAAAGGCACCCGAATCGTGGAAAGAAGCATTCATTACACTTATACCAAAAACTGAGACTGAAAAGAATCAGATAAAGAACTACCGCCCTATATCACTACTTAATGTGGATTACAAAATATTTGCTGACATTCTAGCAAAAAGATTGAAGAAGGTGTTGGTGGAAGAGATTCATAAGGACCAGGCGGGCTTTCTCCCAGGGAGACATTTGTCAGACAATGTGAGAAACATAATAGACATTATAGAACTGTTAGAAGTTAACATCAACACGAAGGCTGTATTAATATTTGTGGATGCGGAGAAAGCTTTCGATAATATTTCTTGGAGTTTTATGAAGAAGAATCTCCATGGGATGGGGGTAGGTCAAGGGTTTGAAAATGGTATAGGTGCAATATATTCTGAACAAAAAGCAAAGTTAATTGTAAATAATGTGGTTACTGAAGAACTTCCTATAGAAAAAGGGACACGACAGGGGTGCCCAATATCCCCACTGCTTTTTATATCTGTCTTGGAGGTTTTGTTAAATATGATTAGGGGGGACCGGCTGTTTAAAGGAATTCAGGTCGGAGCCAAACAATATAAACTGAGGGCCTTTGCAGATGACTTAGTATTAACTTTATAACAGCCAGACACTAGTACGAAAAGAGTTTTAGAACTAATTCAAGCTTTTGGTCATGTAGCAGGATTCAAGTTGAACAAGCAAAAAACTAAAGTTCTGGAGAAAAACTTAACAAATGCTGAAAAAGAGAGGTTTCAAGTGAAACTGGATTAATGGTGGCAAAGAAAGTGAAATATTTGGGGATTAACATGACATCTAAGAATGTGAACTTATTTAAAGATAACTATGATAAATGTTGGACAGAGGTAAAGAAAGATCTAGAAATATGGTCAAATTTGAGACTTTCCTTGCTAGGCCGAATTGCTGTAATTAAGATGAATGTATTGCCTAGAATGTTATTTTTGTTTCAGACATTACAGATTGTGGACAGAATGGACTGTTTCAGGAAGTGGCAGAAAGACATATCTAAATTTGTCTGGCAGGGCAAAAAGCCCAGAATAAAATTTAAGATATTAACTGATGCAAAAGATAGAGGGGGGGGGGTTTGCCCTGCCGGACTTAAGATTGTACTATGAATCGGCAGCTTTCTGCTGGTTGAAAGACTGGCTACTTCTTGAAAACACAGACATTTTGGACTTGGAAGGTTTTGATAACAGATTTGGTTGGCATGCATATATATGGTATGACAAGGTAAAAACTCATAAAGGATTTAAAAACCATATTGTCAGGAAAGCACTATACAATGTTTGGATTAGATATAAGGACTTGCTGGAAAAGAAAACCCCTAGGTGGCTGTCACCAATGGAAGCAAAGGAGGTGAAAAAACTTAATATGGAATCAAAATGGCCAAAATACTGTGAAATTTTAGAGCAAGAGAGTGGAACAATTAAATTGCAGAGTTATGAAAAAATGAAGTCTAAAGTACGAGATTGGCTTCATTACTATCAAATAATGGAGGTGTTTAAACAAGACAGGAAAATTGGCTTCCAGATGGAGAGATCAATATTAGAGACAGAACTGTTAGAAACCAATACTAAGAATTTGTCAAGAATGTATAACCTGCTGCTGAAGTGGAGTACACTAGATGAGACAGTTAAATCAGCTATGATCAAATGGGCACAAGACATTAGTTATGACATTATGTTTGCTGACTGGGAACAGTTATGGACCACCGGTATAAAATTCACGGCATGTAATGCCTTAAGAGAAAATATTATGAAAATGATTTATAGGTGGTACATGACCCCAGTCAAGCTTGCAAAAATTTATCATCTGCCCAATAATAAATGTTGGAAATGTAACGTGACTGAAGGTACATTTTATCACCTTTGGTGGACTTGCCCGAGGATTAAAGCCTTCTGGGAAATGATTTATAATGAAATTAAGAAGGTACTTAAATGTACTTTTCATAAGAAACCAGAGGCATTTCTCCTGGGCATGGTCGGCCAATTGGTGTCAAGGAAGGATAGGACGTTTTTTATGTATGCTACCACAGCAGCAAGGATTCTTTTAGCAAAGTATTGGAAGACACAAGAACTACCCACACTGGAAGAATGGCAGACAAAGGTGATTGACTACATGGGACTGGCGGAGATGACGGGCAGAATCCGTGACCAAGAAAAAGAGACGGTGGAAGAAGATTGGAAGAAATTTAAAGTATATCTTAAGAACTGTTGTAAAATTAATGAGTGCTAAAATGTCAAGGGAAAGGAAAAAATATAGAATTACAGCTGTAATTGACTAAGCTTGAGAAGAAGCTAAAAAAAAGAAAAGAAAATGAGCAATTAGTTAAATTGGAGTGAGGGGTTGTTGAAGAAATTTTAAAACAGGGATGCAGAAAAGGGGAGGTAAGGGGAAGTCTGGGAAGTAAGGTTTATGAAAAGGAGGTTTTGAAATTATACGTGTTTATATCTGCGCCCCATCCCGAGAGACGAGGGTAGGGTGAGCAAGGATTACTCACCTCCGTCACTGGTGTTGTGCAATGCCAGGTCTATAGGCAACAAAACCGCCACCCTGCGAGATTTCTTTACCTCGCAGGGGGTCGACCTGGCTTGTGTGACGGAGACCTGGGTGCGCGAAGGGGTAACTGTTACCTTAGAAGAGATGGCGCCCCCGGGTTTCTCCGTCCTCCACCAGTCACGGACTGTGGGCCGGGGGGGAGGGGTGGCATTATTAATCCGGGAAGATTGTTCTTTCAGGGCTCTACCATCGCCATCGATCCCCGGCATTGAATGTGTTGGCCTAGTGTGGGGCTCCGAGGAGAGCTTGGCTGTCTGGCTGGTGTACCGGCCACCTAGCGCACCAGCAGCCACCCTGTCAGGCCTGCTGGAGGCGGTGGCCGGCTGGGCCTTGGAGTTCCCTAACCTATTGGTATTGGGAGACTTCAACTTCCATGCTGATGCCACTCCCTCCTCACAGGATCTGGACCTGGTGTCTTCCATGGCGACACTAGGGCTCTCCCAGTTTGTTTCGGGCCCCACACATCAAGCAGGCCACACACTGGATTTGATCTTTGGTGCCGGTATAGATGTGATCATGTCTCCTTCGATGAAGGTGCCATGGTCTGATCACTTCGCTCTGAAAGCCAGGATTGACTTTCCACCCCCACCCTGCTTAGGTGGCGAGCCGATTTGGGCTCGCCCGCAGAGGCTGATGGACCCTGATAGATTCCGTCAAGCCTTGCGGGACCTTGCTCCCCCTGGCGACTCATTGACTGAGCTTGTTGAGGGCTGGAATACCCAGCTCCTGGCAGCCATCGATGAGATCGCACCTAAGCGCCCTCTGCGACCCCGCAGAAACCGGGCTCCCTGGTTTACCAAGGAGCTTCGGAAAATGAAGCGGGACCTCAGACGGCTAGAGCGAGTATGGCGGGGTGCCCGTGACGGAGCCTCAAGAACATCTTATAGGGTTTTTATGAAAACCTATGAGATGGCTGTGAAGGCCGCTAAGAAGTCTTACTTCTCGGCCTCCATTGCATCCGCTAGGTCTCGCCCGGCGCAATTATTTAGTATAATTCGGTCTTTAACATCCCTTGAAGGACGTTGAAAGATTGGCTGCTTCTTGAAAACACTGATGTTTTAGATTTGGAAGGATTTAACAACGTTTTTGGATGGCATGCATATTTGTGGTATGACAAGGTTAAAATTCATAAGGCTTTCAAGAACCATATCGTTAGGAAAGCAGTGTTCAATGTCTGGATAAAATATAAAGACTTATTGGAAAATAAGACCCCAAGGTGGTTATCACCAATGGAAGCTAAGGCCCGGAAAAGACTCAATATGGAAGCCAAATGGCCGAAATATTGGGAAATATTAGAAAAAGATGGAGATAATTGGAGGTTGCAGAGTTTGGAGAAATTAAAAGATAAAGTGCGAAATTGGTTACATTATGCTCAGATCAAAGAAGTTTTTAAGTTGGATAAAAAGATAGGATTCCAGGTGGAAAAATCAAAGTTAGAAACGGAATTGTTAGAACCTAAGACTAAGGTACTTTCAAGAATGTATAATTTGCTGCTAAAATGGAACACACAAGATGAAACGGTCAAATCGGCTATGATAAAATGGGCACAGGACATAGGGTATAATATCATGTTTGCTTACTGGGAAAGGTTATGGACCACCGGTTTGAAATTCACGGCATGTAATGCCTTGAAAGAAAATATTATGAAAATGATATATAGGTGGTACATGACTGCAGTCAAGCTTGCAAAGATATACCATTTGTCTGATAATAAATGTTGGAAATGTAAAGAAACTGAAGGAACGTTCTTTCACCTCTGGTGGACCTGCCCTAGAGTTAAGGCTTTCTGGGAAATGATATATAACGAGTTGAAAAAGGTATTTAAGTATACCTTCCCTAAGAAACCAGAGGCCTTTCTTTTGGGCATCGTCGGCCAGAGGGTGTTAAAGAAGGACTGAACATTTTTTTATGTATGCAACAACAGCAGCAAGGATACTTGTCGCTAAGCACTGGAAAACCCAAGATTTGCCCACACTGGAAGGATGGCAGATGCAACTGATAGACTATATGGAGTTAGCAGAAATGACTGGCAGAATCCGAGACCTGGGAGAAGAGGCTGTGGAGGAGGACTGGAAGAAATTTAAGGACTATTTACAAAAATATTGTAAATTGTATGAATGTTAAGAAAGATGTAAGATTATCAACAATATGGCACCAATAAGTTAGCTAGAAGGAATATGAAGATAAATGAAAATATAAGAAAAGATAAATTTTGGATAAATATTATGTTAAAATTAAGCTTGTAAGGTCTGGGTTAAATTATCTAAAATTAGGGATACAATATTGGAAAATTATAATATAAGAATTGAAACAAGGTGATAAATTGCTGGGTAAAGCTCGAAAATTTGGAACGCAGGAACGAGAGATGCGAGGAAGTCCAAAGAAGTGAAGAAAATGTGGATATTGAAAAATTATATGTCATTTTGTTTGCTTTTTCTATTGTATTAAGAAAATCTTTAATAAATATTTATAAAAAATATATATATTTCTGCTCTCCGGAGCAGCAGAAAGGCACTTGCATGGTCAGTCCACAGCAAGTCCAAAGAAATGAGAAATTTCATGTAGTATATATATCCTCCAGGTACCCTCTCCCCTCTTCCCCAGGAATCCAGCCACGTCAGCTTGTACACGCAGGCTGACATCACAGATGTTCCTGCTCCGGTACTCTTAAGCATAAAAGGGTTTTCATTCCTGTACTTCTGACCATAAAAGGGTATTCCTGTTCCTATACTCTTATCTTGGAGCAAGAGGTCACCAACTCCAAGAACATACTCTGGCGCTTTTCCCGGACTAGGTCTGTGCGTCAGAGTGTGGTAAGATAAGACCCAGACATGTCATCCCTACTCCACTGGAACAGCCAAGGCTGTCCATTGCCGTGACTGATAAAGGAGAGAGCTTTGTTTATACAGCTGTGTTCTTGTTATGCATTTGCCATTCCTTCAGCATCACTATCGGAACACCTGAATGAGTTCTTTCTGAATACACTCTCTTGCACGATGTAACTTAATCCGCAAGTATTTGGTTCTTTGCTTCCAACTCTCTGAGTTCAGCAAAGCCAAACAGGATCTATTATCTTGACACACCTGTATAGGACATTTCACAGAAACTCTGAGGTCCTTAAACAGTTGCATCAACCATTCACAATCCATGAGTGAAAATGACAGGGCATTGAGTTCTGCTTCACAGGAACTTAGGCTTACTGCCGTCTGCTTTTTGCACAACCAGTCAAACAGATAGTGGTTGTACATATAGCATACTCCAGAAGTGCTTGTGCCATCTTTGGTGTCACTGCCAAAACTCGCATCTGCAAAGATTTCAAGACCTCCAGACTTCTGACCAGTGAATCTGAGTCTGTAGTGCATAGTACCTTTGAGATAACATGCTATGCACTTGAGAGCTTTCCAATTCTGAACAGCAGGATTGTTAGCATGTCTGCTAAGCAGATTAGTCCTTACAGCTATATCAGGTCTTGAACATCTGACAATGAAGTTCAACTTGCCTAGAATGCATCTGTACAGTGTAGTGTCAGAAAATGCTTCAGCGGTGATTGAAAAACCACGAAAGGGCCCTACAGAGGTGGGGTCATACAGACCAATTCGCCTATTAAATCAAGACTATAAGATATTTAAAAGGTTTGGCTCATCGTGCTGCCTCTCTGGAGCTGCGCACAAGCAACGTCGGTGACTGACGGATTGCTGTAATGGTTCTAGGGGTTGCTCGAGCGTAAGTTGCCGCCACTCCTGGCTAGTTCACCTGGTTGAACCCTTTCTGTCTGGACAGCCTTTCACTTCGTGGCTGTCTCAGTCGCTGGCAGAATCCGTCAGTGGGCGTTTCTTGAACTTCTTCCAGCAAAGAAGTTCTTTGACGCCAAGTCTCCTCCTACTCTCCCTGCGCGTAAGTCTTCTGCGCAGGGAGGGTGTGGGCAGCGGAGTACTCGTGCTCTCCCCGCTGGTCTCCGGTGAAGAGTCCTGGAGCCTCCTCTCCAATTCCCCCATCTGCCCCCCCTTCTCCACTGGTGTTACGCTGATTTCCTTCCCCAGCAGATGGGCTGCCTCTCACCCTACTGGGACCCTCTCCGGCATCCCTCTGGAGCCTTCCCTCCGCCTCTAGCTCCGATGGCAGTTCCCTGACATCCACCTCCCCCCCAGGACCCCCTCCAACCCCGGCCCGACCTTCTGATCCAACCTCGTCCCTTTCCTCGGCCGACGATGCGGGGAATCCCCTGAAGGAGCTGTCGCCCTCCTCTGAGGATTCAAAACCCGCTTCCCACCCACTCTGATCTCTTCCCGCGGGGTGGGCCTCCCTGTCTGATTCTTCTCCCTCTGACACCTCCCCTCCCTCCTCTTCGGAGTCAGGAAAACCCACAAAGTCCTCTTCGTCGTCTGTAGTTCCAAATTCTTCCTCCCAGAATCTCGCTAGTGGTTTTGGTTTATCTGGGAACAGGCTGTGGAACTCTTCCACCAGATACCCGTCATTGATCGCCTCAGCGGAGACCCACGTGTTTTCTGACCTGGGTTCTCCCTCCCAAGCTACCAAGTACTCCACCTGGCGCCCTTGCGACCTTGAATCAAGTATTTCCATGGCTTGGTTCTGGTGTTCCCTCTCCTCTACCCGCAGGTGGGTGGTGACTCCTCCCTCCCGCCCCGGAAATTCCCGCCCCTCCCTGTACGGTGAGAGTAGGGACCTATGGAACACCGGGTGTATCTTCATGCTGTCAGGCAACTTGAGCTTGAATGCCACAGGGTTCACCTGCTGTGTTACCTCAAAAGGTCCCAGCCGCCTTGGCCGCAACTTCTTGCACCCTCCCTTTAGGGGTAACACTTGGGTTGACAACCACACTCGGTCTCCCACCCGTATGGCCTCCCCCTCCCGACGGTGCTTGTCTGCCTGCCTCTTGTAAACTTCCTTGGCCCGCTCCAAGTTCATCTTGAGTTGCTGGTGCAAGGCCTCCATTTCTTCCACAAACTGCTCTGCTGCAGGTACACTCCATCCTTCCTCCCCCCCTCCCCAGGAAGGCCCAGGGGTGACACCCATAATTGGCCATGAACGGGCTCATTCCCGTGGACACATGTTCAGCGTTATTGTATGCAAATTCAGCCAGCGCTAGTTTCTCTACCCAATCATTCTGTCTCTCGCTGACGTAGCAGCGTAGGTATTGCTGGAGTATACTGTTTGCTCTTTCTGCTTGCCCGTTGGTTTCCGGGTGTCTCGCCGCCGAGAAGCCCACCTTGGCCTGCAACAAGCTCATGAGCTTCCTCCAGAACCGGGAAGTAAATTGTTTCCCGCGATCTGAGATGACCCTTGAGGGAGCCCCATGCAGCCTGAAGATGTGATCCACAAACAACCTGGCTGTCTCCTCTGCCGTCACTGCATGTGAGCAAGCTATGAAATGGCACATCTTCGTCAGTAGATCAACTACTACCATGACTGCTGTCTTCCCCCTTGACTTGGGCAAATCTGTCATAAAATCGATGGACACCACCTCCCAGGGTCTTCCCGGCGTGGGTAAGGGTTCCAGTAACCCTGCGGGGGCAGCCCTCTCCCCCTTTGCCCTCTGGCAGCGGTCGCACCCCCGTACATATTCCCGTACATCTTCCCTCACCCTTGGCCACCAGAACTGCCTGGTGACAAGCAGCATGGTTTTGTGCTGTCCAAAGTGCCCAGCTGTTGGGTTGTTGTGGAGTTGCTTGAATACCTTCCCCCTCAAGGTCTCCCCCGGTACATACAGCGCCCCCTTATAGTACAGTAGCCCTTCCTTTTCATCAAACCCTCCATGGTTTTCCCTTCCGTCCCGGAGTTCCCTGATTTTAGTTTGAGCGAGCACGTCGTTTTTAGTAAGCCCGGCCAGTTCTCGTTTCCCAACCAACGCTCCCCCCCCACACCCATCGGTTCTCGGGGAACACGTGTCGGATCTCCGGCGGTCCCTCTCCTTCCATGTACTCCGGCTTCCGGGAGAGAGCATCTGCTCTTACGTTTTCCTCTCCCGGCACATATCGGATCTCGAAGGAAAACTTGGAGAACTCCTGTGCCCATCAAATCTGTCTCTGGTTGAGTACTCGCGCGGTTCTCCAGTATTCCAAGTTCTTTTGATCCGTACAAACCTGGATTTTGTGCTGCGCCCCATTAACAGATGTCTCCATCAGTGAAACGCCACATAGATCGCAAGCAGTTCGCAGTCATACACTGTATAGTTTTGCTCCGACTTGCTCAGCTTCCTCGAGAAAAAGGCACATGGCCTCCAGCCCTGCTTGGCCCCTGGCTGCAAAAGTACCACTCCAATGGCTTTGTCTGACGCGTCGGTCTCCAGCCTCATGGGCTTCTCCAGATCAACGTGCAGGAGCTGCTCTTCCGAAGCGAACGCCTTCTTCAGTCTTTCAAAGGATTGCTGGGCACTTTCTGTCCAGGCGAACTTCTTTTTGCTACTGAGACAATCTGTGATGGGCGCTGTCAAGTGGGCGAAGTTCTTGATGAATTTCCTGTAGAAGTTGCTGAACCCTAGGAACCTCTGCACATCCTTCCGGGTTTTGGGGGCCTTCCATTCCAGCACTGCCTGCACCTTGCTTGGGTCCATAGCTAGGCCCTTGTCTGACAACTTGTACCCCAGAAACTCGACCTCTCTGGCATGAAATTGGCATTTTTCCAGCTTGACCCACAACTGGTGCTTCTGCAGTCTCTGTAGCACTTCCCTGACGTCTCTGACATGTTGCTTCTCATTGTCCGAATAGATTAAGACGTCATCCAAAAAGGCTACGCAGTTCTTGTATAGCAGGGACCCCAACATGTGGTGCATGAATGCTTGAAAGCAGGCGGAGCCCGATTGTAATCCAAATGGCATGACTAAGTACTCAAAAGCCCCCAGGGGGGTGAACATGGTGGTTTTCCATTCGTCCCCCTCCCTTATCCTAATCAAATTGTAACCCTGAGTTCCAGCTTGGTAAAAATTTTCCCCTGCCTCACCCGTGTTAAAATGTTGTCAATCCTGGGCATTGGGAAGGTCACGGGTTCTGACACCAGATTGACGGCCCGGTAATCCACGACTAGCCTGGGCTGATTAGTCTCTTTGTTTTCCATAAAGAACACCGGACTGCCCCCCACCGCCTTTGATTCTCTTATGAACCCCCTCTTCAGGTTCTTGTCAATAAATTGCCGCAACTCCTGCATCTCCCGTTCAGACATGGCATACAGCTTACCCACCGGCAGCTGTGCCCCTGGGAGTAAGTTGATTTGGCAGTCAAAGGGCCTATGGGGGGGTAGTCTATCCGCCTCCTTCTCACTGAAGACTTCCTTCAGGTCAGCATATTGTGGTGGCACCTCCCCTTTTGGTTCCACAGCCAGACCAGCCACCCTGGCCACTGTCATCCTTGGGTTCTCCCCCCCAGACAGTGTTCCAAGCAGTAAGCTGACCCAAAGGTGACTGACCGCTGATGCCATGACACTACTGGATCGTGCAGTGCCAGCCAGCTCATCCCCAGTATTATTGGGGGTCCTGCCAGTGTGGCCACGTGAAAGGCAATGGTCTCTGTGTGCCTGGAAACCCTCATTCGCATTGGCGGGGTCTGGTGTGTCACTCCCCCTCCCCCCCCAGAAGTTCCCTGCCATCGATGGTGGTCACTTGCAAGGGAAAATCCAGGGGCAGCAGGTGGAGTTGGTGCTCTAGAGCGAAGTCCCTGCTGAAGAAATTACAGGAGCTGCCTGAATCCAGCAGCCCCTCCACTTTGACTGGGTGCCCATTCGGGAGTTCTAGCACCACTTCTATGGCTATAGCTGCCCTGGGAGGGTCTGGCTGGGGCACTTCTATTGGTTGTTGGCCTGGCTGCTGCCCCCGCTGGTTGGCAGCCAGGCTTTGTCGTTTCCCTGCGCCTGCCCTTCCTCCCCCTTCTCCTCTCCTGCCATTGGCAGAGGAAACACTTCTTGGTGGTTTTCCAATCCTTCCCCTCCTTCTTGCGACCTTCACTGGAGTTTGAAACCTCGCGCGCGCCATCTATTTCCATTGGCTCAGCCGCCTGGGTAAGCTGTCTTGGTATTTCAGGAATGCGGTAGTCATGGCAACTTTCCCCTCTCACTTTGCGTTTCTCCTGAGCCCGCGCTTCCTGCCACACTCCAATCGCAAGCACAGCCTTGGTCAGCTGATCCATCGACTGTGGGCGGGGCGCGCAGGACAGCTCATCCTTCACAGTTGGGGACAACCCCTCCTCAAACAACATTTGAATAGGTTCAGAGTCCAGATCCCACCCGAACCGGTGGATCAACATCGCAAAGCGCGACCAGTAGTCTCTAACTGACTGGCTCCCCTGCTTGCACCCCATCAGTTCCCGCCAAGTCACACTTTGCTCCACTTCACTGGAATACATCGCGTTCATTGCCTGGAAAAATTTCTTAAGGTCCTTCAAGGCAGCATTTTGCGTCGCCATTAGGGGCCGGATCCATTCCCGTGCCCCATCCTCCAGATGCCCCACAATGTAGGCTACCCTCTCCCCGCCCCCTCTGGATAAATCGTTGCCCCTTCACCCCTCCATGCCGGACTTGGAATCAACATACATCGAAGACCATCCACGTCCTGAGGCGGTAGTGGCCACTCCAAGTCAGGCTTCACCACCAAGAATCCAACAATTACGTGAGGAAGACACTACAGTGTCGAGAGTCACCACAGAGTGGACTGAAGACCCAGCAGGACACATAAATCAAATGATCATAAGTGGATCGGTTAGATCCTCTAAGAGGACGGCTCCAGCGGACTTGGCAGGAGCCTCTTCAGAGCCTAGTTGGGCCCGACAGCTAAAAACGCCAAATATTATCTCTACTCACCAGGATGCTAACTCTCTTCTGCCCCCCAAAAATTCCGGCCCTCGCGATTTGATCGTGCCACAACCGGCTTGCACTAGAGCAAAAGACTCACCACAACCAGCGCACTCCAGAGCAAAAGACTCACCACACCAGTGTTGGAATCAAGCCTTGTCAGAGGAATGTGCCACTTTGCTAGGCACCGGCTGATTTCCTTGTTGACCTCCCCGCTGCAACTCCCGGCAGGAAAACAGGCGAGGTCTCTTATCGGCGATCCTTCTCAAACGTGAAAAGAACACACCACTCCTTTCCCCCTCATCCCTGCTATCCCCAGGGAGGGGAAAGAGACAGACAGAAATATATTTACATGCTTTTATTTCTGTCTTTTACAGCAGTACAGAGAAACATGTCTGCACTCAACAGCAGAGAGAATATACTCCACCCATGTACTTCCAGTACAGGTCATATGACACACTGAGCTAACATCCGGTGCTCAGTACAGTGAATGGACTGCCCCCTTGTTCCCATGGTAACAGTCACAAACATCCTGTTTGGCTTTCCAGCCAGCTGCTCGCTGCTGCATTGCTTGTTTTTGGTAACATCCTCCCCCAAAAGAATCAATGCGTGCTGCGAGCAAAGCGTCATCCAGAGAAGAAAACAAACAGTTGTTATACATATAACATTTCAGTTCCACCCTCGGAACTACCCGCCACTGGTTTCCCCAGTGTACCTCTCTGGTTGTGTGACTTCCAAGGAATGAGTGCATCTGCATTACCTTGGCTAGTAACTCTCTGTTGTGTCTTTGTCTCTGACTTAGACACAGCTTCAACCTCTCCTCGGTTGTTTACAACAGCAACACATGCAACAGCTATGTTGGCAAACTCTTTTGAATACCTCTTGGGTGGTACACCCTTCGTGACTCTTTCAGACCTACGTAAGAGGTGTTGATCTTCTCTGCTCACTGGTTCAGTCTCCGGACTCTTTGGAGAACCAGTACCAATTGTAAACAGTGGTTCGTCCTCTACCTCTGAGGGTCTAGCCATTATGTGAGATTTCCTCTCAATGACTGTGTCAACTGAGCTCTTTGAGCTACTACTGTCATCATCAGTACCACTGTAATCAATAAAATCATCATCATCCGAATCGTCCCCTATGGGAAATGTGTGAACAATTACTCTCTCCTGTTCAGGAGCACTCTCTAGAAATTTTGTGAGAATCACCTGACCAGATTCAGACAAAATTACTCTGTAGAGACCCTTTTCATATCCCACAAAAATGCCTCTGGCATTCTTTACCCCACCTGGAGCTTCTGTTCTCACATGAGACCCAAAAACCTTGAAATGGGCAACTGAAGGTTTTCTATGGAACAGTTTCTCAAATGGAGGACTTCCCAATTCTTTTGAAACCTTTCTCAACCACGTATAAGTATATGACAATAGCGACTCCGCCCAGTACTCATGTGGCAGATGTGAACTAAGCAATTGCGCCTGCATCCCCTTTTGCAATTCTTTGTTCACCCGTACACAGACACTTTTGTTCCACGCTTCCACTGAAGCAGCAATCTTGTGTTTTATCCCTTTCTTCTGCAGGAACTCCTGAAAATCCTGTAAAAGAAAAATTGGCTTCTCATCTGTGAAAAGACAATCAATGTTAGCATCATGCATATTTTTAACCTTGTCACAAAACTCTTTAAACCTTTCTAAGGCTTCTTGTGGTTTCTCTAAGACATAAATCCAGACAAAATTTGAGAAAGAATCCACACACACAAGGTAAAATCTTGCATTGCCTCTAGATGGTGCTAGAGGACCAATCACATCAGCATACACACGTTGAAATGCCCTGTCGGCCCTTGTGGTCACCTGCTTGGCGTCCTTCTTGGTCACACCTGCAAAAGAGATCATGTTAGAATCAGAAGAATTACATTTCATGTAATCACTTTGATCAAAAGTCAACAAATACAGTCCATCTTTCTCTTTGGCAGAAAGATACAATTCTCCATCCTTGTAGATCTCGCAGCTCTCAGCATCATAGGACAGTTTTACTCCTTTCTTAGCAATCTGCGAAACGCTCAGCAGATTGAACTTCAACTCTGGAACCAAGTGCACATTGTTTATAGTCAAGTTCAGACTCTCAAGATACACAGATCCAATCCCGGTCGCTTCCAGCTCCTGACCGTTGGCTTGTTGCACAGCGAAGCTTTGCTTCTTAAACGTCGAAAACAGATCTCTGTGTGGACACATATGAACCGTGGCTCCCGTGTCAAGATCGAAAGAGTTCCCCACTTCTGGTATGGCTTTTAGCGACATCAAAACCTTTGCAGGCTTCGCAAGAGACTTGGTATGACTTTTGCCTGATGCCTCAGACTTCGCAGAGATTCCCTTGGCTCCTTTGTGCTGACTTGGCTTCTTACAGCTCCGCTGAAGATGCCCAGTTTGTCCACAATTGTAACATCGGACAACGTTCAAAGCTACAGCATTCTCTCCAGTAGCAACAGCATTGGGGGCGTTAGAACTCCGTTCCTCCCTCCCCCTGTCAGCAACATCCATTGCAGCTTGTACAGGTACAGCAACAGCAACAGTTCCTTCACTCCCCCATCTGGGGTCGAAGCTCTCCTCAGCTTTCGATGAGCTCTTAGGAACTTGACCAGCATCAGCTTGGCTCACCCCTTCTGGGGTAGTCATCCATCCAGACCATGATGAATAACTGTCTCTAGGCAGGGGAGATGAAGAAGGCAAGCCTCCCCCCTTCTTGGCATCCATTTTGAATCCAAGTCTCATCTCTCACTCTCTCAAGCAGCTAAAATCCAATAGGCTGCTGTTTACGCTCTTGCAGCTGAACGCTGGCTGCTGTGGAAAGTCCCTTCCAAGAGCTCGTGAGATTCTAGTCAAAACATTCCATTGTTTTCGCCTCTCTCAGGCCCAGCCTCACAGTCCAGCCCCTTTTGGTAGATTTCCACTACACTGACGGGCGTTGCTTAGCAACAGTGCATTCCATTCTTTGAACAGGAACCTTATCAACCACAAAAATTCCTGGAATGCAAGCCTCTCTCTCGGAGCTGTTTTTCCCAAATGCTGCTCCCGTGAACCAGAGAATAAATCAATCTGCGTTCACACTTTTAGCTCGAAACCTTTCATACCTTGGGGCTCCATGGCTTGTCTGTTCAGCTTCTGGCTGTACGCAGACGTTATCTTCTTGCCTTAGGTGCAGAGGTGCATCAACCTCTCATTGCAGACTTCCATGGAGCGAAGAAACCATCGGCTCTGCTACCATTGTTGGAATCAAGCCTTGTCAGAGGAATGTGCCACTTTGCTAGGCACCGGCTGATTTCCTTGTTGACCTCCCCGCTGCAACTCCCGGCAGGAAAACAGGCGAGGTCTCTTATCGGCGATCCTTCTCAAACGTGAAAAGAACACACCACTCCTTTCCCCCTCATCCCTGCTATCCCCAGGGAGGGGAAAGAGACAGACAGAAATATATTTACATGCTTTTATTTCTGTCTTTTACAGCAGTACAGAGAAACATGTCTGCACTCAACAGCAAAGAGAATATACTCCACCCATGTACTTCCAGTACAGGTCATATGACACACTGAGCTAACATCCGGTGCTCAGTACAGTGAATGGACTGCCCCCTTGTTCCCATGGTAACAGTCACAAACATCCTGTTTGGCTTTCCAGCCAGCTGCTCGCTGCTGCATTGCTTGTTTTTGGTAACAACCAGGACGACAACTTTCAGCAAAGGAAAATAACGGACTTCTTTAACGGACTTCTTCCTTGCCGCATAAGAGCCCCCCACAAGAATTTAAATGACGGTTAGCCGGACAACCCAGAAAACCACCAATATCGATCCTCTGTTGGAACATCGCTGGCTGGTGTAGGAAAAAATGTGACCCAGAATTCCAGTCGTATATTAACTCGTTTCATATCATTCTATTGCAAGAAACTTGGGAGGAGGGTGAAATTGTCATAAACGGATTCGACCTACTATCCCTTCCAGCTTGCCCCTCCCAGAAAGGAGGACGGCCGAAAGGTGGTCTAGTAATTGGTATCTCACTGAAGCTGCATTTCAAATTTTCATTAGTTTTGACTGCTCCCCCTTATGCTTTATCCGGGTTGATGTCGGGGGGGAAAGTATCACTGCTAATCTCCAATGTCTACCTCCCGCCAGGGGGTTCATCCCTTGAACTGCATGATAGATGGGAAATATTAGAAGATCATTTAGTATCATGCAGAGTCAAATATTCCAATAGCCAATCCTTAATTGGTGGTGACTTTAACGCACGTATAGCAGCAAATTGGGTCTGATTTAACTAAAGCTAAATGGTGGACTGCTCCATGCCTCGACAATTATGATTTGAGACATGCCTTAGGGAGAGCCTCAAAAGACTCTAAAGTAAACGAGGCTGGAGTACTTCTTTACCAAATGGCTATTCGCTTAAACCTAGTACCCCTGAATGGTTGCTGCCCTCCTGATATACCGGGGGAGTATACCCACCTAGGCATAAAATCAAACAGCGTACTAGATTACCTTTTAGCCTCGAGTGACCTGATTTCGAAAGCTCTCTCTTTTAAGATTGGCAATATTCAGTTCAGTGACCACCTTCCACTTGCTGCTACGTTTGACCTAGACTGGCATGGGGACGAGCACAGTCATCCAACTCAATTAGATACTAATGCAGAAAACCCGGTAGAGGATATTAATACGGCATTACGAGTGAAGGATATAAAGTGGTCTGTAATGCAGGCTCAAAAATATTCTGATTTTTTTCAGCAGGAGATCATACAAACCTATTCAGCCCTTGGCATAACCTCATATGAACACGATCAAACTATTAATCTATTTGCCAGTCTGTTGAATGACCTCACGTCATTCTTTACTGTTCCAACCCACCAGGCAAATAGGGCCCACTCCAAGACAGGTGCACCGTGGTTTAACCGTAACTGCAAACAAGCCAAACAACATCTCTGTGCTATTTATAATGATTACAAATCCTCAGGGGCGACTACGCTTCCCAAGGAGTACTATCAGGCAAAATCAGCTTACAAATATGTGCAAAAAAAGGCCAAACAGGAATGGCAACTGAACCGCTGGCAAGCACTTATAGCTGCCTCAAGTACCCGTAATTCCCGAAAATTCTGGCTGTTGGTTAACAGAAAATCTAAAAGATACCCCCTAACAGTTATTCCTGCCCCAGTTTGGGAATCCTTTCTAAGGAACTATTTTGCCTTACCAGATCTTAATATTAATAAAATCGATGGATTCTATGAGCAGCTCCCTCTTTGGCCACCCACTGACCCGGAAGAAATCCACGGGCTCATTTCTAATCTTAAAATCGGAAAAGCCCCCGGTCCTGACCTAGTCCCGGCGGAAGCTATAAAACTTCATGCAGAGTGGTGGGCGAAAATCCTGGCCGCTACTTTTGATGCCGTAAACAACAGTGGGAAGGTACCAAGAATATGGAAGGATGCGATTATTGTTCCAATTCATAAAAAGGGCTCGACAGATGATCCGGGAAATTACAGGAATATCAGTTTATTGTCATTAATTGGGAAAATATATGCACGGTTCTTGTTAACTAAGCTTACTAAGTGGGCCAAAGAGAACTACCTGATTTGGCCTGAACAGGCTGGTTTTAGACCGAATCAGTCAGCGGTTGATCATGTCTTAGTTTTATACCACCTTGCCCGGAAATATTCCTCCCCAAATAGAGGCCAACTTTGTGCGGCCTTTATTGATTTAAAGGCCGCTTTTGACAGCATCCCCAGAGGATTACTTTGGGGAAAATTAGCCCGATGGGGAATAGACAAAAGACTTTTGTGGCTAATAACTAAATTGCATGACGGATCGGCCGCTAGAGTGAGAATCACTCCGGCCGGCGACCTCTCAAATTCAGTAACTATCAATAGAGGTGTTCGTCAAGGATGTATCCTTGCTCCGACCCTTTTTAATCTATTTATAAGTGATATGAGGGTGCCTCTTATAGATTCTCAAGAAACGATCCACGCCCCCCGTCTTGCCCAATACCGTTGCCCCCTGCTACTCTACGCAGACAACGCAGTGATCCTTTTTTAAAAAATATATAAATATTTATTAAGATTTTTGTAAAAGAAAAGCATAAGTAACAAACAACATTGCTTATATCATAACGAAATTTCATAACTTGTTTAGACTTCCTCACGTCTCCTGCTCCCACTTACAGTGTTAAGAAGTTTTTTCAAGCAAATTATCATCTTGTTTGCAATCTTATATCCACTCGTTTAAATATAATCTAATAGTTCTCCCAAAGGGTTTGTCTTTTCCTTAATCTCACTTATCATCAAATTCCAATCTAGTTTAGTGGTGGCCAGTTATTTATGATCAAGCATCCTTCTTAGCATTCAATCAAATTACAATATTTTTGTAAATAAATTTTAAATTTCTTCCAATCTTCTTCAATGCTTTCTTCTCCCAGGTCGCGGATTCTGCCGGTCATCTCTACCAGTTGCATATAGTCTATCAGCTGCATCTGCCATTCTTCCAGTGTGGGTAGATCTTGAGTCTTCCAATTCTTGGCAATGAGTATCCTTGCTGCTGTTGTTGCGGACATAAAAAATGTTCGGTCCTTCTTTAACACCTTCTGGCCGACAATACCCAGGAGGAAGGCCTCTGGTTTCTTAGTGAAGGTATACTTAAATACCTTTTTCAACTCATTATATATCATTTCCCAGAAGGCCTTCACTTTAGGGCAGGTCCACCAGAGGTGAAAGAATGTTCCTTCATTTTCCTTACATTTCCAACATTTATTATCAGACGAATGGTATATTTTGGCAAGTTTAACTGGGGTCATGTACCATCTATATATCATTTTCATTACATTTTCCTTCAAAGCATTACATGCAGTGAAGTTCAGCCCAGTGGTCCACAACCTTTCCCAGTCCTCAAACATAATGTTATGCCCAATATCCTGTGCCCACTTTATCATAGCAGATTTAACCATTTCGTCTTGTGTGTTCCATTTTAACAGCAAGTTATACATTCTTGATAGTACCTTAGTCTTTGGTTCTAACAATTCTGTCTCCAACTTCGATTTCTCCACCTGGAACCCTAGTTTTTTGTCATTTTTAAAAACTTCTTTAATCTGGGCGTAATGTAACCAGTCTCGCACTTTACCCTCCATTTTCTCCAAACTCTGCAATTTCCAATTGTCACCGTCTTTTTCTAATATTTCCCAATATTTTGGCCATTTGGCCTCCATATTGGGTCTTTTTCGGGCCTTGGCTTCCAGAGGGGACAGCCACCTCGGAGTTTTGTTTTCCAATAAGTCTTTGTATTTTGTCCAGACATTGAATACTGCTTTCCTGACAATATGGTTCTTAAAGGCCTTATTGATCTTAACTTTGTCATACCATAAGTATGCATGCCAGCCAAAAGCATTGTTAAAACCTTCCAAGTCCAACACATCAGTGTCTTCAAGAAGTAGCCAGTCTTTTAGCCAGCAGAAAGCTGCGGCTTCATAGTACAGTTTTAAGTCTGGCAGGGCGAAGCCCCCTCTTTCTTTCGCGTCCGTTAATATCTTAAACTTAATTCTGGGCTTTTTGCCCTGCCAGACAAATTTAGAGATATCTCTCTGCCACTTCCGGAAACACTCCGTCTTGTCCACAATTTGCAATGTTTGAAACAAAAACAACATCTTTGGCAATACATTCATCTTAATAGCAGCAATTCGGCCTAACAAAGAAAGCTTCAATTTTGTCCAACTGTCCAAGTCTCTCTTAATTTCAGACCAACATTTTTCATAATTATCCTTAAATAGACTCAGATTTTTTGCTGTTATGTTTACCCCTAGGTACTTTACTTTTTTAACCACAGTTAGTTCTGTTTCTCTCTGAAACCGTTCTGACTCTGTATCTGTCAAGTTTTTCCCCAACACCTTAGTTTTCTGTTTATTTAGTTTGAATCCCGCCACCCGACCAAAGTCTTGAATCAGTTGTAATACTCTTTTTGTACTAGATTCTGGCTCCTGCAAAGTCAAGACTAGGTCATCTGCAAAAGCTTTAAGTTTATATTGTTTCGCTCCGACCTGAATCCCTTGCACCAACCGGTCCCCTCTAATCCTATTCAAGAGCACCTCCAGAACCGAAATAAATAACAGAGGGGAAATCGGGCAGCCTTGTCGTGTACCTTTTTCAATTTTAAACTCTTCTGTAACCACACTGTTAACTATCAGTTTTGCCTTCTGTTCTGAGTATATTGCATCAATCCCATTCTCAAAACCCCGTCCCACTCCCATTTCTTTTAAATTTCCCTTCATAAATTTCCAAGAGATATTATCAAAGGCCTTCTCCGCATCTATAAAAATTAACACTGCTTTTGTATTTATGTTTGTCTGCAAAAGTTCCAAAATATCAATGATGTTTCTTGTGTTGGCAAACATATGTCTACCTGGGAGGAAGCCTGCCTGATCTTTATGAATTACTTCATTTAAAACTCTTTTAAGTCTGCTTGCCAAAATATCTGTGAATATTTTGTAATCCACATTTAAAAGGGAGATGGGACGATAGTTCTTGAGTTGTGTCTTCTCAATTTCCGATTTTGGTATCAATGTGATGAAAGCTTCCTTCCACGATTCCGGCGCCTTCTTTCCCTCCATAATTTCGTTACTGACCTCCATCAATGGTTGTATCAAATAATCTTTTAATGTCATATAATACTTGGAGGTCAGGCCGTCTGGCCCTGGAGATTTGCCCAATTTCATGTTCTGAATGGCTTGTTCAATCTCTTGTTGTGTTATTTTGCTGTTCAGGAGTGATCTATTTTCTTGTGAAAGTTTTTTAAGTCCATTTTTTTCCAAAAATTGTTTAATCTCAGCCTCATTCTGCGGCCCTTGAGTATATAATTTTTTGAAATATTTCTGAAAACACTTTCTAATCTCCACGGGGTTCTGAATGTTTCTTCCTTCAATTTCCAAATTTGTGACTACATTTAACTTTTGTCTCTTCTTCAACTGCCAAGCCAGCAGTTTCCCACATTTATTTGCTGATTCAAAAGTTTTTTGTTTCATTAGTTTGATCTTCCATTCTATTTCCTGGTTCATCAGTTTAGAATATTGTGCCTGATGGAGTTTAATTTCTCTCAGAATCGGCTGTGACTTCGGATTCGATCTTAACTTCTTCTCTAACTCTTTAATTTTCTCCAAGATCTTGTCTTTCCTCTCATTTTGTGTTCTTTTTTTTACAGCATTCTGTTGTATCAAGAACCCCCTCATCACGGCCTTGCTTGCGTCCCAAATGATTCTTTTTTCCACCGTAGTGCTCATGTTTATCTCAAAGTAGTCCTTCAAAACTTTTTGGGCCTTCTTAATAATCTCCTGATCTCTAAACAAATTGTCATTCATCTTCCATCTAAAGGAACCGGTTGGTAATAGTGTCATGTCCATTTTCAGTGCATTATGGTCGGAGCAGGTCTTTGGGCAGATTTCCACTTTCCTGACCTTGGGTGCCAGACCTCTAGTTATCCATATTTGGTCGATTCTTGTCCAAGTCAGCTGGGCTTCAGAGAAGAATGTTCCTTCTTTTCCCAAGGGGTTCTTCGTTCTCCAAATGTCAATCCAGTCCATATTGTCTGTCATTTCAAAAAAGGTCTTTGGTAGTCTGCCATCTTTCGTAACATTTTGGCTTTGTGACTTATCCATGTAAGTTGATACGACTCCATTCATGTCTCCCATCATAATGATGTTGTCATAGTCCAGATACTCCAGCATAGTCTCATGCAACTTCTTATAAAATTCCGATTTTCCTTCATTTGGTGCATAAATTCCTAATAGCAGAATCTTCTTTCCTTGGTGTTGTATTTCGATTGCCAAAATTATTCCATGTTCATCTTTAAATAGAAATTTAGGTGACAGGCTCTCTTTTGCATAAATCACCACGCCTCTCTTCTTTACTGTGTCTGAGGATATAAATTCCTGACCGAGTCTTTTGTTTATTAACACTTTTCTATGGAGCCTAGTCACATGTGTTTCTTGTAGGCAAATAATGTCCAATTGTTCCTTTTTTAATATATGAAAAATTTTCCTCCTTTTTTCCGGAATATTACAGCCATTTATGTTCCAACTCAACAGTTGCAGAGACATCCTGAATAAATCTGGTTATTTTTCTGGGGGTGGTACCTTGTTCGCTGGGTCTTCAGAATCCAAGGGTGCCGGTGCCTCTGGTGCTCCAGGCCCTGAGGGTAATTCAAGTCCTTTTTGAAGGTCCTCTCCGTACACGTTTAGAAATTTATCTCTATCTTCCAATGTTCTAATTTTAATCTTCTTCCCTCTGAAAGTAAAAGATAGTCCTTGAGGGAAGTCCCACCTAAAGATGATTGAGTTACTCCTCAACAGTCTTGCTAGCTCCAAATACTCAGATCTAAGATCCAAGAGTTGTTTAGGAATGTCCTTGTAAATTTCAATTCTTTTGTCCAAAATGTCCAGTGACTTTCCGTAGTGCAGGCCCAGAATCTTGTCCCTTTCCTCCTTTGATCTCAATGTTATCAAACAGTCTCTGGGTTTGTCTTTCTTTATAAGTCTTCCAAGCCTGAAAGCTGATACAATTTTAAAGTCTTTTTCCTCTAAGTTCCAGAACTTGGAAAATATTTTGGTCAGAAACTCAGCTAAGTTGTCTTCTTCCACTTCTGGGACCGACCTTATCCTTAAATTAGTCTCCCTGTTCCGTAATTCAATCATAGAAAGGTAGGTCTGGTGTTCTCCTACTTGTTTACTGAGTGGTCTCACCTCTTTTTCTAACTTTCCAAGTCTTTGGCTGGTATCCTCAGCCAATTTCCAATTTTCACCTGTAGCCTCCTTCAATTCTCCAATTGCTTGTGCATTCTGTGCCACTTGTCCAGTTAGTCTATTTAGACATTCTGTGTTTTGGTCGATTTTAAATGTTTGCTCATCAGCTTTTTTATCCAAGGATTCAACTCTCTTATCCAAAGATTCCAATTTTTCATAGATTTTCTCTAAAATAGAAGCAGTTGTTCCAGAGGCCATATCTTCCAATTGTAATTCCTCAGTTTCTCCTTCCCCTGCCCTTGGCAGGGATGCAGCTTCTTCCTCAGAAAGCAAAATAGGCACAGACGATCTACGTGGCTGTAAGGCTGTGGCTAAGGTTGTTTGTCTAGTTCTTACTCTAGATTCCTTTTCTTTAGGCTCCTTTTCTTTAGGCTCCTTTTTTCTTGCACCACTCATTCCAAAGTTATCTAAAAGTCAAGGTCAAGCTGAGTTATTTCCCATGGGAAAGAGACGGCCCAGATGGTAACAGTCAAACAGGAGGCCGGGAAAGAGAAAGTAAAACAATGCCACTGCTGTAAATTCCAAAACCTCTAGGGGGAGCTTAAAAAGTCTTTCGGGAAGAGATCAATTCCAATAAAGTTCATAAAATCAAAATTAATGTCCAGGAGCCTTCAAGTAATAAATTTTAGCAGAGTTGGTATTAAATGAACACAATGTCTCAAATAGTGCTTGCTGGTATTCCAAATGGTGCCTCAAAGTAGCAATTCCAGACCCCCTCAGATTGTTTCCAAGTTTATATTCAAGATATCCAGATCTGCAGGCTGACTGCTACAGTTGCTCAGGCAGTTCCAGCACCTGGGTTTTTAACTTAAATTGTAATTCCAATAGAAGAAGATGTCACAGTCCAAATTAGAAACGCAAAATCCAATGCTTACAGTCCTATTCTGCTTCAAAGGAGGTTCAGTGGGTGCTCAGATCCATTAGGTTAAAAGTTCACTCTCTGCCTCCACTCCTCCTGCTCTTTGCTTTGAAGTTCAGTAGCAGCGGAAGACGGACTTCCTTTTTTCCTTCAATCCGCTTTCAGCCAAATTCCGTAGCTTTTAAAACTTTAAATTTTTAAAAAGTCCTTATTACTCACGGGTTGTTGCTTTCCGAAACATAAATTCCAGGAAGAAAGGTCAGCGCTCACCGGCAACAGCTTCGCGGCTTCGCTCCGTTGATTGTGGAGCGACCCTCAGCGCCGCTACCCCCTCCGCGATCCGGAGCCCCTTACGGGGTTCCTTCAACATTTTGGGGGCGTTTTGGGGGCAGCTCCTGGCGCCCGCCGGGTCCCAAGACTGCAGGCTTCTGCCGCCTGCGGTTTTCCGATGTGGGTCTCCGCTTCGCCGTAGCGGACGACCCATTTCAACGGAGCTTCCCTCTCCTAGTTAGAAGAGGGCAGCCATTACCGTTCGCGCCGCCTCCGGAAGTGATCCTATCCTTCTCAAGAGTTGGCCTTAAAAATTTTCGATGTTTACTGCAAATCAAATTTTCTTACAATTAACCATGTTAAGTCCAAAGTCCTAATTTTCACCAAGAGTCGAAAAACCTATAATTGGAGAATAGACGGAAAAGCTATTGACCAAGTCTTTAAATTTCAGTACTTGGGAGTCCTTCTCCAACACAACATGGGCTGGAAGGTCCATCTTGCATATGTATTAAACAGAGCTAAAGCCCTTTCCTTTGCGCTAGTGTGTTTTTTCTTTTCAGATGGGGCTTTCCATATTCCATCAGTGTTAAAGTTTTCAAGGCAAAGGTGATTGCAACAATAGCATATGCAATCCCAATATGGGGGTCCTTTGTTAATCTAACCCATTTGGAGGTAATCCAAAACCAGCTTCTAAGAAGGTTGCTAAAATTACCCAGGTGTGTAAGCAATACTGCTATACGACTGGAACTAAATGTTACATCTCTAGAAACCACATTATGGAAATGCATCCTCTGTTACTGGTTGGCATTATGGCATAAACTTCCAAATCTCCACTTGATACAGTGTCTCTGGAGAGATGACTTCCCTAGCCCCTGGGCAAAAATAATACATGGGAAACTTGTGTCCCTAGGACTATTTCCATCTGAACTATTAAAATTGGATTTAATTTCTGCCAAGAGAATTATAACTCACAAATTAGAGGAGATGGATTTACAATTTAATATTGCTACAGGTGGTGGCACCTGTTCGCCCATAAACCTTGGCTTAACACCACCAACGAAACTTCCATCTTATTTAACTACCTTATCTGTGGTGACGCACAGGTATGCCTTTATAAAGGCTAGATTCAATGTTTTCCCATCAAACGTGTTGGGTAACAGACTCTCCAACGGACAGATCTCACTCCTCTGTGACTGTAAAAGTGGATCTATAGAATCGTTATATCATATAATCTTCTGTTGTCCATTACATTCGGCTTCACGGTCCAAGTTTCTGGCCCCATATTTATCGAGAATTGCTGATGGACCTCAGGAAGCCCAAATAATATACTTATTAAACGACGAAGATACAAGTAGATCCCTTGCAGTCGCTAGATACCTGATTAATGTTTTATTTCAAAAGAGGAGAAATGGATCACTGTATGAATCTGACAGCTTAGCTAAACTTAAGAACCATCAATAAGTGCCAGAACTAAGACGCATACCCCCCAAAATCTGATGGATTTGAATTGCGGTTTACATAGACGGAGCTTATTGTGTATAGTGTTTACTTAACTGAAGTAAAATTGGTTTTATATGGGTGTTTTAACTTGGAACTGTTCAAATTGTATTGTTTATGGATAAATTTTGATGTATTGTTTTCGATATGGCCCAATGGCCGCAATAAATCTAAATCTAAAAATGGCACTTGAAAGATGAGGAGGTAAAATCAGTTATGATTCATTGTGCAAAAGACTTAGGATATAATATTCAGTTAAGTGATTGGGTCAAACTATGGAAAGAGGGTTTGAGATTTACTGCATGTAATGCATTAAAAGAAAATGTGATGAAGATGATGTATAGATGGTACATCACACCAGTTAAGTTAGCAAAAATGTATAAAGTTAGTAATAAATGTTGGAAATGCAAAGAAAAAGAAGGAACATTTTATCATATATAGTGGGAATGTAAAAAGGTGAAATGTTTCTGGGAGATGATATATAATGAGCTGAAAAAAATGTTGAAATACACTTTTATTAAAAAACCAGAAGCAATTTTTAAAGGCATTGTTGGAAATGATCTAAACAGGAAAGATTGTAAGTTGTTTTTATATGCAGTAACAGCAGCAAGAATATTATTGGCCCAAAAATGGAAGCAAGAAGAACTACCAACATTAGAAGAATGGAGGATGAAATTGATGGACTACGCAGAATTAGACAAGCTAACAGGAAGGATCCGGCACCGTCGGGACCAGAGGTTTATTGAAGACTGGACTAAATTTACTGAGTATCTGAAAAGTATTTGTGATTATCAGATTACGTTTGTACGACTACAAGAAGTTCTGTGAGGAGTAACTTAAGAAATATTGTAAAAATGGAAAGGGAAAAACGATTTGTTAGAAAATGTAAAGGCAATATTAAGTTAAGAATTGCAGGAGAAATAATCAAGACGGAAGACTATCAGAGATGCTGAAGGAAGTCCAAATAAGGATATATGTATAATAATTTGTGTGGTATGTCTTTAAAATTTTTGTATGCTAAAAATTAATTAAAATTATTATTATTAATATATATATATATGTGTGTGTGTGTGTGTGTGTGTGTGTGTGTGTGTGTATGGTGATAGGATTTTTCAGGTGCCTTGGCCTCAACCAATACCTCGAACTATCAATTAACCTCCTCAGTCTCCTTTATGCTTTTGATGAAATAGGCTATGCCTGCACAGGTTTTTGTTATGTTGTCCTAAAATGCCACTACTCTTTTGTCTCTTCCTTCTGAAGGATCCCGGTGAACAAGCAAAAAGCCCTTGAAACACACACACACACACACACAAACAAACAAGAGAACAAAACAAGACAGGGCTGTGCACTACAAACCATCCCAAAATAAACCTCCATTCCCCATCAGTCAACTTTGGGCTAAAAGCTATAGAACACAAAGCTAAATGCACCTAAAAACTGGTTTTGAAATAGCCTTGGTCTTGCCTAGTCCCTCAGCCTTGTGAGTTTGGGAGTTAGTCTGCAAGGGTTAAAGATCTAATGGAGGATTCCATTGTTGAATTAACCAAGCAAGGGTCATAGTTGCCATCTATGTACCTTGTGGTTGCTCTGTGCCAGAGGGCAAATGAGGGTGGGCCTCCTCCCTCGCCTGGCTGGGAATGAGAAAGGAAAAGGTCAGAGTTGTGTGAGAGTGCTGGGCTGGAAGTTGGCAGAAGTCACAGAGAGAGAGCCATTCCTGATTTCTTCTTGATTCGAAGGCTGTAACTGGAAGAAGCAAGACCTTCTGGGGCGTTAATGCTGTGAGCCTCTCCATCTTAGGCTCAGGATGTATATGTGTGTGAATAAACCATATATCATAAAGACACCACGGTCTCCGCTGAGCCTCATTCCAAGGAAACTTGCTCTAACAACCTCACTAATGCAGCCCCTTCAGTCCTTTATTCTAGTCCCCCTTTCCATGCTGTACCATACAAGGCTTTGCCAGTATTTTCAGGGTCATCTTTCACCACAATTTAGGGTTGCCATATGTCTGGGGAAACCCGGACATGTCCTCTTTTTGGGGACCAACATGCCTATCTGGGCGATTTTTTAAATTTTAAAGGAAATGTCCAGGTTGAGGGGGAGTTGTTGGGGTTTCGGGCTCAGGTGGCTTGGGATTGGGCTGCTCTGCCCATTAAGGGGCATGGCAGTGGCGACCCCGCACACCTCTGGAGGGATGAAAAACTTATCGCATTCCACTTTCTCTACACTATGCGTGTACCCCTGACTGTGTTCTCCCTTACTCATTCCCCCCCCTAAACTAGAAAACCCCAAATGTTTTTTTTAATAATATTTTATTAGATTTTAACAAGAAAAAAGGTTACAAAGACAACAAAAGAGTGAAAGAAAAAAAAAGAAAAACACCAAAAAATAAAAAATACAAAAGCCAAAAAAATTAACACAGAAACAAGAAAAAAGAAAAAGTAAAAATTCAAATTTATTTATTTATTTACGGCTATTAGCCCATAAAATATGTACAAACCTAAAAGCACAGAAACATAAAAACCAATACATCTAACAACAGAAGGGGAACACCACGATGCAAGGGTGGGTCATTGAGCAGTGACAAATAACAGCTTGGGGCCCGGAAAAATCCAAGGGACGGTTCACAGAAAAAAGAGAACTGGAGACGAGATCCGTCATGCACTCTCATCATAACTGTCCGATTAGTTTTTGTTGTTGATGTTGTTTTTTGGTGGTTTTTGTGTGTGAGATAACCGCATTCAGGAATCTCGCCACCTGCAGAGTTACAGAAGGATCTGTATCCTGCAAAAGCAGTGCGGCATGTGACTCAACAGGCCTGCCAACCAAGCGCAGTAAAGCAGGACCCAGGAATTTAGTCCTGGCTATGCTATGTAAGGGACAGTTGAACATTATATGTGGAAGAGATTCAACTGTTTTCCCGTCACACTCGCATAGCGGAGACACCAAACCCTTGGAAAATCTGTGGCTCAGCAGGTTCGATGGAAAAACATTGAACCTTGCACGAATAAATGCAAGTCGGTGTGGTACAGATGAAAGAGATGACATATATGATGGAAGGCCAAGTGGTGGGGTTATTCCATGATACCTGGGGGAGCAGACACCCCCACCCCTGGAGAGGTTGTGTTGATTTTCAATGTCTGCTAATCTTTGCTCGATAAGGCTTTTGGCTGAGCGTAGGTTCATCTTTAAGGAGTCTGCTGGGGAAATTCCGATGCTCAGAAGTTTGGCATGGATTTTTCCTGCCCACGGATTAACAAAGTCATCCCGCCAGAGGCACTGAAAGAGGTAATGGTCGGGAAGCCTATGCCAGCTGGACAGCCAGTAGCCAAAGACTCGCTTCCAGATGACAGTCTCCAATGATGCAGTCCTTAGCTCCAGATGTATGGCTGCATTGCTCACACACATAGGGAGTTTCAGGAGGCGACGGAGAAACTGATTCTGCAATGTCCCCAGCGATGTTAAATTGGACCCTGGGGCCCAGAGTGGGGCAGCATAACAGAGGGTGGAAACCACTTTTGCGTGGTACACCTTCAATGCAGAAGGGATGTGGGAGGCTCCGTCGACCGCAAAAAATTGGAGTAGAGTGTAAAGTATTGTTTTCCCTTTGTTCAGTAAATACTGTATCTGTGGCTTCCAGCTTAGGTTGTAGTGAAAAAAGACTCCCAGGTATTTAAATTTGAAAACCTGTTCTAATTGGACTCCATCTAACTTCCAGCTGTAAGTTTTCCGAGACCTGGTAAAGACCAGTACTTTAGATTTTCCATGATTAATTGTCAGATGGTTGAGTTTGCAATAAGCCGCAAAAATCTTTAGAGCTCTGCATAAACCGACTCTAGTGTAGGAAAGGATCGCTGCATCGTCAGCATATAGGAGCAGAGGGCAGCGAAAATCAGCTAGGCGGGGGGCATGAATGTTGGCTTGAGACTCACTCAGAAAGAGCTTCATGTCGCTAATAAACAAGTTGAAGAGGAGTGGGGCCAAAATGCAGCCTTGGCGCACTCCTCTATTTATTGGGAGCTCATTGGATAGGTTTCCCGCCGGTGTGAGTCTCACTCTAGCCGACGACCCGTGGTGTAATTGGGTTATAAGCCATAACAGCCTTCTATCTATGCCCCATCTCTCTAATTTCTTCCATAGACAGTTTCTTGGGATACTGTCGAAGGCGGCCTTTAAGTCTATGAAAGCAACACATAGGCGCCCCCGACTCGGGGCAGAATATTTTCTGGCAAGATGATACATAATTACCATATGGTCCGTGGTCGAATAATTGTTCCTAAAGCCCGCTTGCTCATGGCCAATCAAATTTGAGTCGTATGCCCAATGGGACAGCTTAGACAGCAAAAATTTTGCATAGATTTTCCCGATGATAGACAAAAGGCTGATGTTCCGGTAGTTCTCTGGGTCAGCAGGGGGACCCTTTTTATGGACTGGTACGATCACGGCCTCCTTCCATGACCTAGGGATAAGCCCCGTAGAATTAATTGCATCAAAGACTTTGGCCAGAATTTCAGCCCACCACCTCGGTTGCGCAACAATAGCCTCAGCAGGGACTAGATCCGGCCCAGGGGCTTTGCCCGTTTTCAGATCTAGTATCAAGTCCATTATCAGCTCTGGGTCGGTAGAGGGCCACAAAGGTAGATGGTCGGCTCGGAATTCCGTGGATGAGTTGGATTCCTCTGCCAAAGAGAAATATTTACTCAAGAATTGTTCCCATGTGGGCGCAGGGATAATCGCCAGTGGGTACTTCCTTCCTCTTTTGTTTATCAGAGCCCAAAATTCCTGTGGTCTGCGGGATCTAGAGGCCGCAATCAAGGCTCGCCAACGCTTTTGGTACCATTCGCGTTTGGCCAGCTTTAAAGTCTGTTTGTATGCTCTTTTGGCTTGTAAATAGGAGGGTGGTAGAGCCTGGGCATTAGAGTTTTTGTATTCATTATAAATAGAATGAAGAAGGGATCTTGCTTGTTTGCAAGAGGTGTTAAACCAAGGGGCCCCAGTACTGCAATGCGCCACTTTCGCCTTTTGAGGAGGTGATGTAAAAAAAGTGGTAAGGTTTGTTATAAGAAGGTTAAAAAGTTTCAAAACCGAATTGAAGTCTTGTAAATCAGTAGTTACTTGAGGTAGATAGGCAATGATTTCCCTATGAAAAAATTCCTGGTATTTTTGGGCCACAGCCTCCGACCATTTGATCCCTCTTATTTTGGTCGATGATGAGGTTTCCAGAAGGACTGAGTGTTTATAGTCCTTCTGGCACCGGAACAATGACAAAGTGGTCACTATTGGAAGGTGATCACTGAAATGTTGGTTTTCAACTTGGAAGGAAAGTACATTAACGGCCAAATTTGCAGAGATCAAGAAGTAATCGATAACACTGTTAGATGCTAGTCCCAGGTGAGTGAACTCCCCCGGTATGTCGGGGGGGAAGGTGCCGTTCAAGAAGACTAGATTCAGGCGAATGGCCATTTGGTAAAGGGTCACTCCTGCTTTGTTTACTCTGTTGTCCTTTGAAGTTCTAATTCTGGCATGTTCCAAGTCAAAGTTGTCCAAGCATGGGGGAGTCCACCGTTTGGACTTGGTTAGTAGGTCCCAGTTTGTGGCAATACGAGCATTAAAGTCTCCCCCAATTAAGGAGTACGAGTTAGGGCATTTGGTATGACATGACAATAGGTGATTTTCAAATGATTCCCATCTCCAATCAAGATCAGGTGCAGAGCCTTCAGGGGGGAGATAGGCATTAGTAATTAGTAATGAGGACTTCCCTTCTGCGATCAGTCCAGATAGAGCAAAAGGCGGGGAAGCCCGTACCAGAGTGAATTTGGCGTGAAGTTGGAGTGAGATCCCAATCAAAAGACCCCCTTTGGGGCGACCACCTTTCAAGGAAGGGGAGGCCGGAAGTGTTAGAAGATCAAAGCCGTCTATGGTAATCTCTTCCTCATCCCATGTTTCTTGGAATAGAATGATATTAAATGAATTTATATACTTCCTGAATTCGGGATCTGATTTCTTGGTTCTCCAACCAGCAATGTTCCAGCTAAGTATTGATAATGTCAGATCCTTGTGCTGTCCCGGTAATTGTCACTTTGAGTTGTTTAATAGGTTCTTGGAGGTAGGAGGAGGACCCATAAAGAAATCAGTAATTTTAGTTTGTGCGGATAAGGTCTTCTTCTGTGTTGGTCGAATCCATGATTTGGTAACATTAACAGGCAGGGAGGGCTTTGCCGGGGAGGAAGAATTAGGCAAAGTTGGTGAGGTCGGATGCTGTTCATTGAGGTGAGTAGTAGTAGGTCTTTGATGGGCTATACTAGTAGATCCATCAGAGTTGTCAGTCTTAACCAGGGTAGCGCTAAGAGGTGTTCCAGCCATCACTTGTAGTTGTTGCGCAGAAGGAGAAGAATTATCACACAGATGTATAGAAGGACGTGAGCGTGGGGATGGTGCATGCATAATCATTTCCTGGTGATCTTCAGACAGGGTAGATTCTAGCTCTGGCATTGAAGCAAAGGATTCATCAACTTCCATATTTTGATTGGACATAAGGTCAGAGACGGGAGTGTTGAGTTTATCGACTTCCTCCACGGTAGAATGGTGCTGTTGGTCAACAGGTGACTGCTGATTCAGATCAGTAGGGGGTAACAAAGTAGCAGGTTGAAAGCTTATCAAGGCATTTGATGGAGACGCCTTGTGGGACGTGGAGCGCCTGCTCTCCTCTCTCGTCGGCATAGAGGGGTCCCCTAGCGATAGGAGTCTTTGTTTGAGTAGATCCAATCTATCGAGAATAGCCTGCTGTTCTTCTGAAGGGAGTTTTCCATAAGAGGAGATAAGATTTCTCTCTTCAGGGATATTCCAATCTCCGCTTGCAATTGGATCATTCCTCAGCGTAACTAGATGGGCACTTGGGATCGCAGGTGGAACAGGGGGTACCCGGCTAGGTGTTTTTTCCTTTATTATTGGAACAGAAGGAGGTAACGAGCATTCATTGTCGGTTAAGAAGTTGGCAAAAAGAGGTTTGACACTCGTGTCCTTAAAGACTCTTGTTGTTACAATCTCCCAGGCTGCCAGCTGGTCTTTTTGTCTTGCAAGAAGATGTGGGACCCTTGCAGACTGGAAGGAGAGCATAAATTTCCTTGGCCAGGGCGTGGCATTTAGGGGTACTACAGATATAAGATCTATCTGGAAAAAAGGGATATTTAGCAAATCACGTAGGTACCCTTTAGCCATCCTCAGGTTATTCCACCTAAGTCTGGGGGCGTCACGGGAAAAAATGGATAGACATATTTTATTAGGTTGAAAAATCAAGGATTGCTTGTTCCTTTGGGGCAGTGGCAGCCTGCTTCTAGAACCCTTAAGGTGAGATTTCTGGTCATGTTGTCTCTTTAAGGCACTTACAAGCTGCACAGGAGATTGATGCAAATTAGATAGCTCAGTTGAGGAAGATGGATGCGTCAGAAGGGCTTGTGAAAGTTTATTCAAAGATAAAGAAATCCCTTCCAATTGCTTGAAAATGTAGCTTAAAGTCCTGATTACTAGTTGTATTTGATCAGGTACTGATTCATGGGCAGTTTGCCCTGATGCGTCCTGTTTTAGTGATGGCGAAGGTGTAATTAAGGTGTCAGGAAGGGGGGCTTCCCTATGGCTTCCATCCCCCTCTGGATCAACTGGCTTTTCCAGCTCCCCTTGACCATACAGAGGCCAAAAGCGGTTGTATGTTTCGACCGCAGAAACAATTACTTGCTCTGTTTGGCTGTTATTGTTAGTAGGTGGTGAGAGACATTCAAGCTTTGACTGCTTTGACTGCTTTGCTCTTGGAGGTGAACAACCTTTCTCAGCAGATCTTGGTCGCTTGCCATGACCCATTTGTCACTGTCTCACTGACTACGGAGGTTAAAAGTAGACGTAAACGGAGATAAAAAGAGAACTTATCTTTTGTGGACACAACTCCTCTGCTACTCCTCCTCCACTGCTCAGCGTAACCCAGTCTTCAAGGCGGCGTTTCTAATCAGCAGCAGGCTTTCTCAGCAGAAGGTTTGAATATCCTTGTTAATATGTATATTGGCCACGACTGGCCAACAGTAGAGATAAAACGGTTAAAACTTCTAACAGAGGTAAAATAATTAAAAGTCTAATAAAAACAGCTATAAAAACGGCTATAAAAGGCTGTAAAAGGCTATAAAAGGTTTGTAATCCAGGAGGGTTCACGGAGGAGAAGTTGTTACAGCCGCCATCTTGCCACACCCCCTCAGATTCAATCGAAAAAGTAAAATAAAAATCCCTCCTTTCAATTTCTCACCGTTCCTTTACTTATTTTCCTGACTTCCTCTCACCTCTCTCTTTGTATTCCATTTAAATTTTTTTTAGCAAATTCATCTTATTATTCAAACCACTTCATTTTTTGCATTAATATCATTAATTTTCACTTGTCCTCAAATCTCTAAAATTTCTAAATTCAAACCATATTTAACCTTTCTGCTTAAGCCAATTACTTCCTTTCCAACATCACTTAATATTTCATTAGTATTACACTAATTCCATAAATATAGGTTTATTACAAAAAACATTTCTCATTTTAGATTTATCCAACGTCCCTTTTCCTGGTTCCGGGTAATGTCAGTCCTTATGTCATTATATCCTCATCAGTCCGGTGTTCTAATATCTGAGGCTCTCAGGTCACTTCCAGGCCCCCTCTGCGAGTTTCCTTGTTTCTGTTTGTAGTTGCATACATCCTTGTTCCCTGTTGGGTTCTTTCGCATTCTCTTCTCTTTCTCTTTGGAGAGCCAATCACCGGGGAGTTCCGTACAGTAGTATTTTTCATTTCCTTTTATCCAATTGTCCCATTCCCCGGTGTTGCACTCCCCAGTGTTTAGTTTGTAATCCAAAAAGTGATTGTTCCAAGGATGATCTTCCACTTGTTTCACAGTCCCACCAGAGATAAGAATTTTCTTAAGTCCAAAATTTAGCCAGTATCCTCCAAGTTCCATCTCCCAGTGTTGCAGCTTTTGGTCATGTAGGACTTGAAGTCTCTGTGTCTTTTGAGGTGCATTCACAACCTCTTCTATCTTTCTCTGCCCTTGCACTTGCCCTGTTAAACCAGTTTCATAAGTAGATTGTTGTGCAGTTTCTGTAACTGCATTTCCAATTGGCATCTCTTTGTTAACTGCAGCTGTTATATAGTCCATCTTTTGATTCATCAGAGACACTTTCTCATCCAGCTGTCGCAGCACAACATATATTTTGTCCAGGGCAGATAAAACTTCCTCTCTAATCATTTCTGTCAAGGTCAGGGAACTGGTCCCACGGTCTGATTTTCACAGTTACTATATTCTCTTTTTAAATTGAAGCAGACACACTGGCAGGCTTCCTCTAGGGGGTGTAGTTACTTTTTAGCATCCATTTTCAAAATGTATCCAACAAGGAAAGAAAAAGTTACAGGCAGAAAGCGGCGTTGGAATTATTTTTTTTCCTTTTCCAATTCTGTCTGTCAATTTTTCTATATTCAAATTGTAAGCATCACCGACAGTTTCTTTCCTGTCATTCCGTCCCTAGGTTAGGGACAATGGAGACTTATTTTCTTAACTCACTCTCTGCAGGATTAGAAAGTCAAGTTTTCCCCCCTTTCCTCCTGCTGTCTAGGGGGATTTGGTAGTTAAAGGTGCAGGAAATTTCAAGCTGTCAATTTTTTCTGGCTTTCAGCTTGTAAAATCTTTGCCTTGATCTTTATACAAAGAACGGGAGGCGGACTTCCTGTTTGCGCCTTCCCGTCTCGGGTCAAATTCAAAGGTATATTTTTAATCCAAAAGTTTCAATTGTCCTACTCACGGGATGTTGTTTAGAATCCGAATTGTCACAGGAAAAAGGACAGCGCTCTCCGACATCAGCTGTGCAGCTTCGCTCCACAGAAGTAGCGATTGACTCTCAGCACCGCGCCAACCCCCGTCTCACTCCGGACCCTTTTGTGGGGTTCCTTTGCCAAACGGGGGGGGGGGGGGGCGCAAACGGTGCCCGCCGAGTCCCACGGTCGCAGGCTAGCCCCAAATGTTTTAGCTTCTCATCTGGGAGTTGCTCCAGCCCCTTGATAATTTTGGTTGCCCTCTGCTGAACATTCCTGCCCCCCCCCAAGCTCTGCCTTCAACTGCAAACGTGGCAGACAAAGCCTTCCCTGCTGTTGCACTGCCAAAAAAGTTCAGTTTTACTTTTAAGGACAGGAAATTCTCCTGCAGGCCATCTGTGCTAAAGAAAGGGTGCAGATATAAGTCTCCTTCTTTTGGACCACCCAATTTGCATAAAATAAGACAAGATTAAAAGTGTTGAGTTTTCCCCACCCCATGGAAAAGGAGCAAATGAAAAATCCTCTCCAGAGCTGTGGCTGCTACTTGCTGAGCATGAGAGATGAAAAGGGCCTGTATGGATTTGGCAAAGTCAGCATTCAGAGTTTGAGAATCACACTTGGGCCATGACCAAGGGTGTCAAAAAATAGCAAAAGCCAAACTTTTGGCTCAGAGTTGAAATGCTGACGTTCCTCTTCTCTATGGCCTGCTGGTCAGCGGATGCCTTGACCAAGACCTGGTTGTCTAACTTTAGAGCTTTTGCCTACACCTGCTGTTCTGGGCTATGAAACAACAGCAGCAATTCAGCCCTTGGCTCACTGCAAATCATGTGTGCAAACACAGAACCTGGCTTTCGGCTGCTTTGCCTCTGACTTACTTTGCAACATCCTCTCCCTCCAGAGGAATCTTGCTTTGAACAAAAGTAACCCACAGTGGAAGATCAACTTCACTTTATAAGCCCTGCCTCCCCCCACTCCACCCCACATATGGGGAAAATAATACTGTTATAACTGACCTCTCCTGAGGAGCCCTTGCTGTTATTCTGTGAGGTCCAAAGCTTTTAGTGACTCCACCATGCCCCAAACAATGTGGTCCTTAAAAATATATATGCCTGCACCCACTTTTACACTTCAGTGGCACTTACTTTGAGATGTTGACCATAAATCAGTGTGGCCCTCAGCCTGAAATGGGATTAGCTATCGCTGGTCTGCCCCTTAACTCAGAAGTTGCTGGATCCACATTTCAAAGCCTGCCTTAAGATAGTAAAGCTTATTTTTCTACAGCTGAAGTGGGGGATGTGTGTCCCTCCAGATTTTGCTGGTCTCCAATGCCCATCACCATCATGACCAATGGTCTGGGATTATAGGATCTGGAGTCCAGAAACACCTGGAGGGCCTGAGCTTGAAATTAGGAGTGTCAGTTTTTCACTGTGGGCCTGTGACATTCTGAACAAAGGGACAGTCTCTGCAAGAGCGCTCCAATTCTGAAATGAAAAATATGGCATGTCAAACAATAGCTTGGGATCAAACATCCTCTCTGGAAGTCCTAAACCCAGATGTGTGGGAGCTGCTTGGGCTTACTCACTGATCAGAGAAAGGAGTTCTGGGCACATCCTTATTTTAAAAAAGCATTCCCTTCTTTTCCTTTTTAAATTTATGCAAGTGGGGTCTGAAACAAAACGTTGCAACTTGGCAAGTACTTATGCCCAAGGCCAGCCTAAGACATTTTGCTGCCTGAGGGGGCAAGGCACATGACAGCTCTCTTCTCCCACAGAAGCAGCCTAGTCAGGAGGAAGAGCTGAGGGGAATACTTTGCTGATAAATCTCATGGTAGTAATGTGCCTAGATAATTAACATTTTCTGTACAAGTATGAAATTGGTATTGTTTAAACAGTTGAACAAAAATATGTATTTCCTAATAACATCAACTCCGATTTGGACCTATTTATAGTATATCCTGAGATTTTGCCAAGACATCTATATTTTGTATTATCCTCCAGACATGCCTGGAGTTGTTCAGTGACCACCCGCCCAGGAATGGAAAGTTTGAGACTGGACAATAATTGGACATAATGGCCAGGTCCAAATATGTCTTTTTAATAAGCAGTTTAGCATTCACTTCTTAAAGGGGGTCCGAGAAGACTCCCTCACAGAGGGAAGCATTCACTAGCCCACTGAGCCTATTTCTCAGCCATGTCTGGTTCCCTTTTATAGCTAGGATGGGCGAGAATCAAGGAGACAGGTGGTAGGTTTCACTCATTCAAGTCTGTTCACATCCTCAGAGGCAACAGGTTGTAATGGATCCCATCCAACTTAGAATCATAGAATCATAGAATCATAGAGTTGGAAGAGACCACAAGGGCCATCGAGTCCAACCCCCTGCCAAGCAGGAAACACCATCAGAGCACTCCTGACATATGGTTGTCAAGCCTCTGCTTAAAGACCTCCAAAGAAGGAGACTCCACCACACTCCTTGGCAGAGTTGACTAGACCCAGTGGCGTAGTGGGCTGTGGGGGCACAGGGGCAGTTGCCCCAGGCACAAAATTGTTAGGAGGTGCACAATTTCAGCACCTGGTGCTGCCTCAATACAGCTGCACGCTTCCATCACTTGGGTCCGATGACAACGGCTTGTCCATGCGAACAGGTAAGTGACCTCTCCAGACAATGGGATGGCTCTTCTTTTCTTATCTCTGTGGCTGTGATCCCCTGGGTGATGTGGATGCCATTAGGCAGTCGAATACGCATGCATACTCCGTCTGTTTTCCTCCCTCCTACCCCCGCCCCTCCACATGGCCACGAGAACTGGCAAGCCATACTATGTCTCTGACTAGGCAGAGCTCTGGCACCCTCCTACCTTGGTGGAGTCTACCTCTTTCCAAACCTGAGCAATTTTATTTGCAAAAAAACTAATGACAGGAGTCATTATAGGAGATCTTGGACTCTGTATCAGACCCTGATGGCAAAGGTGGTTCTGTTAGACTATGAACCACCTGAAAGAGTCTCCTGGTACTGTTTTCACCAACAGATCCAGCAACAATGGTCATCCTCACCGTCGCTATCGCCACTTGGTAGGCTTGACGTTGAGCTCTAACCCGTGTTTGGTCTCATTGAAATGGGTTTTTCACCACCAGCACTTTAGCTGTCTCAGTAATTGTTTCATCACCCTCAGCTCCAGGGCTAGAACCACAGGGTCATCCAAGTGCCATGCAATTGGAGAGGGTGCTTTTTAAGGTTTGTGGAGCAGCACACTCTTATTGCCCACCAGCAAATGTGCTTTCCATGTGTTTGGCCACCATCTATCAGGTCTCTCCAGATGAATTTGCTATTAGAAGGAGGCATGTGAAGCCATATTCCTGGAAAGAGATTCTGGAGAGAAGCACTCGACCCAATTTTAGTGTTTGATTCTGTGAGAGGCGCCCAGTGCTTGGTCTTACTAGCTGCAGCTCAACTTTAACTATGTTTACAGCAGAGGAGCAAGTCCTGGAGGGTTGGCTTCCTATTCTGCCTCTATGATTGAGTTGGCATTGATGAGGAAAATTCCGGGGTGTGAGGCTACTCAACAGCCCAGCTCGTCGGGCAGAGCCCACAGGTACTTGTGGTCAGAAATGAAGGAGATTCCAGCCACAAATTGGAGCAAAACAGCGGTCAGTAGACCAAGATCTTTTATTGTTGCGCAACAGGTTCCCACAGGAGTAAGAACCCCAAACATGGGGTGACATTGACTTTTAAAACTTCCCACGGTCACCCAGAATACATTGCGTACAGAGTCAGTGACACATCACTACTACCTCAATAAAGCGTCGCAAAAGGGGAGGGTTACACAGGGATTAACAAGATTAACATAGGCCAGCGGTAGGCAACCTAAGGCCCGGGGGCCGGATGTGGCCCAATCGCCTTCTCAGTCCAGCCAGCGGACAGTCCAGGAATCAGTGTGTTTTAACATGAGTAGAATGTGTCCTCTTACTCAAAACGCATCTCTGGGTTATTTGTGGGGCATAGGAATCCGTTCATTATTTTTTTCAAAATATAGTCCGGCCCACCACATGCTCTTGTGGGATGTGAAACACAAGAGCAGTCAAGTACAACATTCCTAGAGTGAACATGTTTACACATGGGGAGGAATGTTTGTCCAGCCAGCAGGTAAACTTCCTGTTTCCTTCTGGGCTGGGAAAACTTCCTCTACATGTGACTAAAGGTGGGTGTGGCCTCACCTGTGCAGGTAATGTAGCACCCTGCTTGTGGTTAACGCTTAGCTGGAATGAAATATTCAACGCAGCAATAGAGAAATTAAAATAGTAATTTATTTGTCAGACAAATAAATGAGAGGCACAGTGGTATATGGTTACCAAGCTCTGGCCTCCTGCCATTTTGGTCAGCACTTATATTTCCTTAATCCAGCCCCCTTGCTCCTCCTGTGGCTGCCTCTGTCCAATCAGCCTGGTTGAAATTCCTATTGGCTGTTTGCTAGAACCAATCACAAAAGATACACCCATTTCCCTTCCCTTTTATGGGAAACAAAAAGCTATATATTCTTCTATCTATAAATGACAAATAAGTAGTAATATATCTTACATTTGTCTCAACAAGGAACCTTAATTACCAGCTCACCTCTTGCCCTCCTTGCCTTATTGTCCTCCAAAACAGATGGTTAATCTTAAATTTTTATCTTAAACAGATGTCAAGGATCTTGAGTTCACATCATCATTGAAAGATCTCCTTCTTTTGGAGGTCTTTAAAAAAAGGCCTGACAACCATATGTGTGCTCTAATGATGTTTCCTGCTTGGCAGGGGGGCTGGGCTGATGGCCCCTGTGATCTCTTCCAACTATATGAAATAAGAATCTATCATTTCTTAAATCCTTTGCATAATTACATTTAAGCCAATATATTTAATACATAACATAAATAACCTTTTAAAAGAATAAACCTTCTCAAAGTAAAAAAGGAAGGAACAGTTTCCAGCCTCAAAATAAGATAGGAAGAAACCTATCTTCTCCAGCCAAGCCAGTTGCTTTTCCATTGCTCTTGACCTTTTAACCTTAGGAAAATATGGCTCAAGTTTAATGGGAGGCACATGGTTTTATTTTACTATTTACCAACTCTTAATTTAACCACTCTTACAGCTTAATTGTACTTTGCAACATGCAAGGTCAGTGTCCTCGCTCTCAGCCTGTAATTCCCTTTTTACAACTTTGAGAATTGTTTTCTGCTATAAATCAGGGGGCCCCCTTGTCCAGGAGGATAAACATTGCCAAGGTTCTTAGGCAACTGGTCTTCTGCATGGCATAAACATTTGAAAATCTTTAAGCTCTTTTTAAGATACAGGCCCTGATCAAAAATATAAGCTTTGATAAAAATGCAGGCTTATGATTAGATGCCTCAGTAACAGCCCCCTCTCTCTCTTTCACCACATGCATGGAAGAAGCAACATCTGCTTAGCCAAAGATGCCCTCTTGGCTTCCAGCCAAGAGAGGACAAAGGGACTGTCTTCATATGGAATACTTTCCAAGTGTATGTTACTTTTCTAAGCTAAGTCTGCCTTCTGGCATCCGATTGTGAGCAGAATGTGAGTAAACTCTTTTTAGACTTTTGTAGAAGACTGTGTTGTGTCTTACCTTTTATGAAGGAATAAGGGGAAAATACCAGAACAGTTATTATAGAGGCTTTAGCGAGCCTGAGCAAATGCATCCACTGCAAATTTTAGAAGAGGGGAATGTTACTTTGCTAAATTGTGGAACTTGTTAACACAAGTTGGATAAGGATATAATCAGACAATATATCCTCTCCTGCATCCCTGAACATTCCCACAGGTCTGAGGGACGGTGGACCAGCCCACAGCTGGAAAAGGTTGCTGACCCCTGACATAGGCAAACATGTCCAGACTTTTCACTCAGTACAAGCTTAACACAGGCAAACATGTCCAAGCACCTCTTAAGTAAAGTTAAAGGGACCCCTGACCATTAGGTCCAGTTGTGACCGACTCTGGGGTTGCGACGCTCATCTCACTTTATTGGCCGAGGGAGCCGGCATGCAGCTTCCGGGTCATGTGGCCAGCATGACTAAACCGCTTCTGGCGAACCAGAGCTGCGCACGGAAACGCCGTTTACCTTCCTGCCGGAGCAGTACCTATTTATCTACTTGCACTTTGACGTGCTTTCGAACTGCTAGGTTGGCAAGAGCAGGGACCGAGCAACAGGAGCTCCGCCCGTCGCGGGGATTCCAACCGCCGACTTTCTGATCTGCAAGCCCTAGGTTCTGTGGTTTAGACCACAGCACCACCCGCGTCCCTCCTGCACATCCATACCCTGGGGCAAGTCTGGGGATGGGCTCTTGGTTTCTTTGGCCAGCTAACTGCTCAGTAATTGTCACCTTTGAGCACTTCCCTGGGTGTACACGTGTCCTCACGCTTGAGGGATTATGGCGGGAGATAGAGGGGGAAAGAGTCCTTTCCTTAAGGGCAAGAATGGTGTTGGAATGGAGGAAATTGATGCAGGGGGTTGATTTTCTAAGATTTTCTGAAGTTAGGGGCTTTTCCTAAGCTGGCAGTCCATAAGGGAAGTGGTTTGACATATTTCTTGCAACAAAGGATCAATTTTTGCAATAGAAACTAGTTAATGGGGTTTTAATGGGCCGAGTCCATTGTTCTCTCAGCAGGCAGCCATTCAGGAGCTCAGTCAAGCTTGCAAAGCTCTGCTGCTCTGCAGAACGGAAACAGGCAGTTGTACAAGGAAGATTCTGTCCACTAGAGGCCGCTATCCGCTAACCGCTATTGGCTAGCTGTCAAAATCTGATCTTTTGATTGGTCTATACGCAGTAGTATGTAAATACAGAGTTCATTCCCAAGTCCCCGTTCATATTGATATGGTTTTATACCAGAAAGAGGGAAGCAGGGTCTTTTATTAATTTTAAAAAATGTGGTGCTTGGTGTGACAGGGGAAGAAAAGGGCTTTCCCGAGCTCATTGTCTCGCGCCCTAGGTATGTGGAGGGGTTTCTGGGGAAGGCGAGATCCCTAGCGAATTTTCCCCTCGGAAATTCCGTATAGCATATTCTTTAAAAAGAAAAAAAAAAGGAAAAAGGAGGGGGGGAGAAAAGACTGAAAGGGAAGAAAGGTTTCCTGTGTTCCCCTCCACTCTTCCAAAATAATTCTGAGCTGAGGTGCAGAGCTCTTTCCTCCCTTGTGACCTCCCCACCCTCCTCCTCCTCCCTTCCACATAACTGACTGTGTCACCTTGCCTGCAAATCATACCTCCCTTTGAACTGAAGCAGATTTCCATCCCTGTTTGTGCCAATTCTGGAGTCTAAAAGCCGAGGACATAAATCAGCCCAAGGAAAATGACACCCTTCCTACCCACGCAAAAATGCAACTTTAATTGGTCTGTTTGCTACTGGATGTGGTTGCCAAGTTTGGCAAAAGGGGTTTCTTTTTTTCTTTTGTTTTAAGAAGTGAAGCAATAACTCATTTGCTTGCTAGTGTGGGAGTCTGCAAATCTTGGTGTTCCAGGGCTTTTTGCAAGTTGGAGTTGCCTCCAGTCCACCCCGGATGTAAGAACAGTCCTTCTGGATTAGACCAATGGATGATCTAGTCCAGCACCTTGTTCCCCATAGTCGCCCAGCAGAGGCTCACAACAAGCCCATAAGCAGGACCTGAGTGCAGTGGCCCTCTCCCACTCATATTCCCAAGCAGGGCCGGACCTCTGATGAGCCAGAGTGAGGCAGCTGCCTCAGGCGGCGATGCTGAGGTGAGGGGATTGAGCTGGGAGTGCCCTGTGGCCTGGCCTGTACCCCTACGTCAGCTGACTGCTCTCAAGTGCAGGGAAAGCTCCTGTCCTTTCCAAAGTACTTGGAAGAAGATTCAACAGTCAATCCAATTGGCTTCGGTACAGGGAAGATTTTGGGGTGTTTTACTGTTTTTGACATTTTAATTTGCTGGGAGCGCCTAGAATGGCTGGGGCAACCCAGTCCGATGGACAGCATATAAATATCAACATTGAATTTGTCTTATTTCCTTTCAAAGCCATTAAAGTTGTTCCTTTTTGTTGGCTATTTGCCATTTAGTTGCACTGCAGAAAGCTTGTTGGGGAGACCACGCATTACAAGGAACTCAAAAATAACTTTAACAAGGTTTTAATAACAAAAACAAAAACTCCTTTTACACTAAAAATAACAACAAGCATGACCCAACCACCAACCCATCCCCCAGGGTACTGAGAGCGCTAGGTGCTGCTCTTTGTATACTATACCCAATATATCTTTCTGGTATAATTCCTCTGTGTATTCTTGCCACCTCTTCTTGATGTCTTCTGCTTCTGTTAGGTCCTTTCCATTTTTGTCTTTTATTATGGTAATCTTTGTATGAAATGTTGCTTTCATATCTCCAATTTTCTTGAACAGATCTCTGGTTTTTCCCATTCTATTGTTTTCCTATATTTCTTTGCATTGCTCGTTTAAGAAGGCCTTCTTGTCTCTCTTTGCTATTTTTTTTTCGAAATCTGCATTCAATTTCATGTATCTTTCACTATCTCCCTCGCATTTTGCTTGCCTTCTCTCCCCTGCTATTTGTAAGGCCTTGTTGGACAGCCACTTTGCTTTCTTGCATTTCCTTTTCATTGGGATGGCTTTCGTTGCTGCCTCCTGTATAATGTTACGAGCCTCCATCCATAGTTCTTCAGGCACTCTGTCCACCAAATCTAAATCCTTAAACCTGTTTCTCACTTCCACTGTGATTCATAAGGGATTTGATTTAGATTGTATCTTACCGGCCCAGTGGTTTTTCCTACTTTCTTCAGTTTAAGCTTGAATTTTGCTATAAGAAGCTGATGATCTGAGCCACAGTCAGCTCCAGGTCTTGTTTTTGCTGACTGTATAGAGCTTCTCCATCTTTGGCTGCAGAAAATATAATCAATCTGATTTTGATGCTGCCCATCTGGTGATGTCCATGTGTAGAGTCGTCTCTTGTGTTGTTGGAGAAGTGTGTTTGTGATGACCAGCTTGTTCTCTTGACAGTCTTCATAGAATTGGTCAATTTCAGTTTCTTCAGCACCAGTGGTTGGTGCATAAACTTGGATTACTGTGATGTTAAAAGGTCTGCCTTGGATTCGTATCGAGATCATTCTATCATTTTTGAGATTGCATCCCAGTACAGCTTTCGCCACTCTTTTGTTGACTATGAGGGCCATTCCATTTCTTTTACAGGATTCTTCCCCACAGGAGTAGATATGATGGTCATCCAAATTGAATTCGCCCATTCCCGTCCATTTTATTTATTTTTTTAAAAAAGATATTTATTGAGGTTTTACAAACAAAGAAAATTACAATATAAGAAAAGAAAAAGAAAAAGAAAAAGAAAAAAGATACAAAAATACAAAGAAAGGTACAAAATATGTGAAAAATAAAAAAACAATTAAAAACAGATCAATCTTTTCGTGTCTTATATTTCAATTACTCGTTTCCTGACCTCCTCACACCTCCCTTTTTTGTATTCCAGTTCACATAGTTAATTCAGCAAATCCTTTCCCTCTTTGTTTTTATCTTAATTATAAATCTTAACATATTGAACTTCATATTTTCATCTAATTATCAATCCTTTTTTGCATATTCTTTTAACTTTGTTACTAAAACCATCTCATTTCAATCCTGCATCATTTTAACATTCATTAATTTTACAGTGTTTCTGCAGATAGTCTTTAAATTTCTTCCAATTTTCTTCCACCAACTCTTCTCCCTGGTCACGGATTCTGCCAGTCATTTCCGCCAATTCCATATAGTCTATCACTTGCATCTGCCATTCTTCCAAGGTGGGTAGATCTTGTGTCTTCCAATACGTTGCGATGAGTATTCTTGCTGCTGTTGTAGCATACATAAAAAAAGTTCTTTCCTTCTTTGGCACCAATTGGCCGACCATGCCCAGGAGAAAGGCCTCTGGTTTCTTCAGGAAGGTATATTTAAATAGCTTTTTCATTTCATTATAGATCATTTCCCAGAAAGCCTTAATCTTTGGGCACGTCCACCAAAGGTGAAAGAATGTACCTTCATTTTCCTTACATTTCCAACACTTATTATTGGGCAAGTGATATATTTTTGCAAGCTTGACTGGTGTCATGTACCACCTGTATATCATTTTCATAATATTCTCTCTTAAGGCATTACATGCTGTAAATTTCATACCTGTGGTCCACAACTGCTCCCAGTCAGCAAACATTATGCTATGTCCATATCTTGTGCCCATTTAGTCATAGCACAAGATGTGCTAGTCATCCTGTGTATTCCATTTCAACAGCAAGTTATACATTCTTGATAGTATCTTAGTTTTGGGATCTAACAGTTCTGTTTCCAATTTTGATTTTTCCACCTGGAAGCCAATTTTTTTATCCATATTGTCAGGGAACTGCCATCAGAGCCAAGAGTGGAGGTGAGGCTCCCTAGCGATGCAGGAGAAGGGCCCAGACGGGACAGAGGGAACACTTCATCGGAGGAAGGAGATCAGTGTGACACCAGGAAGAAAAGAGAACCGGAAGGGACGTCGGAGAGATGGCTCCAAGACTCTTCCACAGAGACCAGCGGGGAGAGCCCAGGACCTCCGCTGGCCACACCCACTCTGCGCAGAAAACGTCCGCGCAGGGAGGCTAGGCGGAGACTTGGTGTCAAACAGCTTTTATGTTGGAAGAAGTTCAGGAAACGCCCACTGACGGATTCTGCCAGTGACTGACACAGCCACGGAGAAAGGGCTGTTCTGCCAGGGAAAAGTTTAGCCAGGGAACGTTGCCAAAAGCAGCGGCCACTTACGCACAAGCAACCCCAATTCCCTTTACAGCAATCCGTCAGTCCTTGACGTTGCTTGTGCACAACGACAGGACAGGCAGCATCATGAGTCAAACAGGAGGAGCAGGCGCCGGAGAGGGAGCAGCGGCAGCGCCAAATCTGGAGGAGAGAAACCGAGATTTGGAACGGCAGGTGGCTCTGTTAGCGGCGCGGCTAGATGAAAGGCGGACTCAAGATGCCCAGGGGAAGCCCATCCCCATCGCAAGGAAGGTACCGGGACTGGTGCACAAGTTTGGGGGAAAACCCAGAGATTATAATGCATTCAGGACGGAGGTACAGTACGCGCTGGAACTGCAGTATGATGATTTTGCTGATGACGGGGAGAGGGTGGCTTATGTTATCAGACACCTTCAGGATGCGGCCAGAGAATGGATCCGGCCGTTAATGGCAACGCAGAATGCTGCCCTAAAGGACCTTAGGAAACTTTTTGGCGCCATGGATACCATGTTCTCAAGTGAAGTGGAACAGAGTGTGACGCGCAGGGAACTGATGGCGTGCAAGCAGGGGGGCCAGTCAGTTAGAGAGTACTGGTCGCGTTTTGCGATGCTGATCCACAGACTTGGGTGGGAACTGGGTTCGGAACCCGTGCAAATGCTTTTTGAGGAAGGCTTATCCCCCTCGGTGAAGGATGAACTTTCCCGCGCGCCCCGCCCTCAATCGATGGATCAGCTGACTAAAGCTGTGCTTGCGATAGGAGTACGGCAAGAAGTGCGCGCTCTAGAGAAGCGGGAAGGGAGGGGAGAGCGCTGGCATGACAACCGCATTCCTGAAATACCGGAGCAGCCTTCCCAGCCAGTGGAACCAATGGAGATTGGAGGAGCGCGGGGTTTCAAACTCCGGCGAAGTTCGAAAGAAGGAGGGAAAGGAGGGGAAAACAGCCAAGAAGTGTTTCCTCTGCCAACAGCCGGGACATTTTGCCAGGGTCTGCCTGCAGAGGAAGGCATGGCAAGGAATGGTGGGGGCTGCTGGCTGTGAGAAGGAAGGGGTACTGTATTACAGGGGAGCACTGTACGTACCAGGGAATGACTTGAGGAGAAGGGTACTCAAACAACTACATGATAACCCGACGGCGGGGCATTTCGGTCAACACAAAACCATGTTGCTGGTCACCAGGCAGTTCTGGTGGCCAAGAGTGAGGGAAGATGTACGGGAGTACGTACGGGGTTGCGACTGCTGCCAACGAGCGAAAGGGGAAAGGGCAGCGCCCGCAGGGTTACTGGAACCCTTACCCACACCGGGAAGACCATGGGAGGTGGTATCCATAGATTTTATGACCGATTTGCCCAAGTCAAGGGGGAAAACAGCTGTCATGGTTGTTGTAGACCTGTTAACAAAAATGTGCCATTTTATCGCTTACTCGCATGCGGTGGCGGCAGAGGAAACTGCCAGGCTGTTTGTGGATCACATCTTCAGGCTGCATGGCGCCCCCTTGAAGGTTTTGTCTGACTGAGGAAGGCAATTTACTTCCAGGTTCTGGAGGAAGCTCATGAACTTGCTGCAAGTCGAGGTGAGCTTCTCGACAGCCAGACACCCGGAGACCAACGGGCAAGCGGAAAGAGCGAACAGTATACTCCAACAATACCTACGCTGCTATGTCAGCGAGAGGCAGAACGATTGGGTGGAGAAACTAGCGCTGGCCGAATTTGCGTACAATAACGCTGAACATGTGTCCACGGGAATGAGCCCGTTCATGGCCAATTATGGGTGTCACCCCAGGGCCTTCCCAGGGGAGGGGGAGGAGAGATGGAGTGTACCGGCGGCCGAGCAGTTTGTGGAGGAAATGGAGGCCTTACACCAACAACTTAAGATGAACTTGGAACAGGCCAAGGAAGTGTACAAGAGGCAGGCAGACAAGCACCGTAGGGAAGGGGAAACCATACGGGTTGGGGACCGGGTGTGGTTGTCGACCCAATGGTTACCGTTCAAGGGAGGTTGCAAGAAGTTGCGGCCAAGGCGGCTGGGACCTTTCGAGGTAACACAGCAGGTTAATCCCGTGGCATTTAGGCTCAAGTTGCCAACCAGCATGAAACTATACCCGGTGTTCCATAGGTCTTTACTCTCACCATACAGGGAGGGATTGGAATTTCCAGGGAGAGAGAGAGAGGTCCCCACACATCCACAGGTAGAGGAGAGGGAACTCAGTAGTCAAGCCACGGAAATACTCGATTCAAGATGGCGAGGGAGACAAGTGGAGTATTTGGCTTGGGAGGGGGAGCCCAAGTCAGAAAACATGTGGGTTCCTGCGGAGACCATCAGGGATGAGTATCTCCGGGGGGAGTTTCACAGCAGGTTCCCAAGGAAGCCCAAACCAATAGCGAGGTTCTGGGAGGAGCAATTTGGCACCACAGATGATGAAGAAGAGTTTATGGGATTTCCGGCCTCCGAAGAGGAGGGGGGAGAGGTATCAGAAGGAGAGGAATTGGATTGGGAAGATTACCCCGTAAGCAGAGATAGCAGCAGGTGGAGAGCAATGTTTGAATCTTCAGAGGATGGGGATAGCTCCTTCCGGGGATTCCCCGCATCACCGTCAGAGGGGAGGAAGGAACGGGCCGGAGGTGAGGGGGGTCCTGGGGGGGAGGTGGATGTCAGGGAACTGCCATCGGAGCCAAGAGTGGAGGTAAGGCTCCCTAGCGATGCAGGAGAAGGGCCCAGCCGGGACAGAGGGAACACTTCATCGGAGGAAGGAGATCAGCGTGACACCAGGAAGAAAAGAGAACCGGAAGGGACGTCGGAGAGATGGCTCCAAGACTCTTCCACAGAGACCAGCGGGGAGAGCCCAGGACCTCCGCTGGCCACACCCACTCTGCGCAGAAAACGTCCGCGCAGGGAGGCTAGGAGGAGACTTGGTGTCAAACAGCTTTTATGTTGGAAGAAGTTCAGGAAACGCCCACTGACGGATTCTGCCAGTGACTGACACAGCCACGGAGAAAGTGCTGTTCAGCCAAGGAAAAGTTTAGCCAGGGAACGTTGCCAAAAGCAGCGGCCACTTACGCACAAGCAACCCCAATTCCCTTTACACATATTATAAGCCTCCCTTATTTGATAATAATGAAGCCAGTCTCGCACTTTATCTTTTAGTTTCTCGAAACTCTGCAATTTCAATTTGTCACCTTCTTGTTCCAAAATCTCCCAATATTTTGGCCATTTGGCCTCCATATTGAGCTTTTTCTGAGCCTTCGCTTCCATCGGTGATAACCACCTTGGGGTTTTATTTTCAAGTAAATCTTTATATCTTGTCCAGACATTAAACAATGCTCTCCTGACAATATGGTTTTTAAATGCTTTGTGAGCTTTAACCTTGTCATACCACAGATATGCATGCCACCCAAAAACATTGTTGAAACCTTCTAGATCCAAAATGTCTGTGTTCTCAAGAAGCAGCCATTCTTTCAACCAGCAAAATGCTGCTGATTCATAGTAAAGTTTAAGGTCTGGCAGGGCAAATCCACCTCTATCCTTTGCATCAGTTAATATTTTAAATTTTATTCTGGGCTTCTTGCCCTGCCAGACAAATCTAGAAATCTCTTTCTGCCACTTCTTGAAACAATCCATTTTGTCCAGAATTTGCAATGATTGAAATAAAAATAACATTCTTGGCAATGCATTCATCTTTATTTATTTTTTATAATATTTTTATTAAGTTTATGAAATACAGAAAAAAAGAATAGAAGACAGATATAAGAAATAAAATAAAAAAGTTACAAATTTCCATGTTCTTTTTTTCCAGCAAGTCTAGTGGACTTCCCCGCATCCTCCAAACCCTGCATTCTCTGTGATACAGAACATCAGCAATTTGTTAACTTGTTTCAATACTTATTGTATCCTTCATTTTATCATGTTACCTAATTTCAAAGATGTTATAACCCAAATCTTGTACATTTTCGTTTAAACACAATAAAGTTATTTCATTATTCTACCTCTGACTTCTTGTACCTTAATTTCCATTTCATTAATTTACAATTGCTGAAGCTAGAGTTTCCTAGAGGGTGCATTTTTTAACATTCGTACAGCTTATAATGTTTTTTCAAATAGTCCTTAAATTTTTGCCAGTCCTCCTCAACTGTTTCTTCTCCCAAGTCTCGGATTCTGCCAGTCATTTCGGCCAGTTCCATGTAGTCCATCAACTGCGTGTGCCATTCCCCCAGCGTGGGTAGATCTTGTGTCTTCCAATGCTTTGCAATCAGGATCCTTGCTGCTGTAGTGGCATACATAAAAAAAGTTCTATCTTTCTTAAACACTCTCTGGTCCACCATGCCCAGAAGAAAGGCCTCCGGTTTCTTAGGTAAGGTAAATCTAAGTACCTTTTTTAGTTCATTATGAATCATCTCCCAAAAGGCCTTCACTTTCGGGCAAGTCCACCAGAGGTGAAAGAATGTCCCTTCCGCCTCTTTACATTTCCAACATTTATTGTCAGACAGGTGATATATCTTAGCAAGCTTGACTGGGGTCATGTACCACCGGTATATCATTTTCATAATGTTTTCCTTCAAGGCACTACATGCCGTAAATTTCATTCCGGTGTTCCATAACCTTTCCCAGTCTTCAAACATAATGTTATGCCCCAAATCCTGCGCCCATTTTATCATGGCGGATTTGACTGTCTCATCCTGAGTATTCCATTTAAGCAGCAAGTTATACATTCTCGAAAGTAGTTTATTTTTTGGCTCTAACAGTTCTGTCTCTAGTTTCGATTTTTCCACCTGGAATCCAACCTTCTTGTCCACTTTAAAAACCTCCTGAATTTGTGCATAGTGCAACCAATCTCGCACCTTGTTTTTTAGTTTTTCCAAGCTCTGCAACCTCCAATTGTCTCCAATTTTTTCAATTATTTCCCAATATTTAGGCCAGTAGGCCTCCATGTTAAGTCTCTTACGAGCCACCTCGGAGTCTTACTCTCCAATAAGTCTTTATATTTTGTCCAGACCATCAAAATTGCTCTTCTGACAATGTGGTTTTTAAACAATTTGTGCACTTTAACCTTGTCATACCACAAATATGCATGCCACCCAAAAGCATTGTCAAACCCTTCCAGATCTAGGACATCAGTGTTCTCCAATAAGATCCAATCTTTCAACCAGCAGAAGGCTGCAGATTCATAATATAACCTCAAGTCTGGCAGGGCAAATCCCCCTCTTTCTTTCGCATCAGTTAATATTTTAAACTTTATTCGGGGCTTTTTGCCCTGCCAAACAAACTTGGAAATATCCTTCTGCCACTTTCCAAAACATTCCACCTTGTCCACGATCTGTAGGGCCTGAAACAAAAATAACATTTTCGGCAATACATTCATCTTTATAGCTGCTATTCGGCCCAACAAGGAAAGTTTCAATCTTGACCATGTTTCCAAATCTCTTTTGATTTCTGACCAACATTTCTCGTAATTATCTTTAAACAGATTCAAATTTTTGGAGGTCAGATACACCCCTAGGTATTTTACTTTTTTAACCACATTTAGTTCTGTTTCTTTCAGGAACTCATCTGTTTCTGTAGTTGTCAAATTTTTTGCTAGAACCTTAGTTTTTTGCTTGTTCAGCTTAAATCCCGCCACCCGACCAAAGTCAGAAATTAATTCTAACACTCTTTTAGTACTAGAGACTGGCTCCTGTAATGTTAATACCAAGTCATCTGCAAATGCTTTCAATTTATATTGTTTCACTCCGACCTCAATTCCTTGTACCGACCGGTCCTTTCTAATCATGTTCAATAGCACCTCCAGAACTGAAATAAACAGTAGGGGGGATAGGGGGCACCCCTGCCGTGTCCCTTTTTCAATTTTAAACTCCTCTGTCACCACATTGTTTACTATCAATTTAGCTTTTTGTTCTGAATATATTGCTTCTATTCCATTTTCAAACCCCCGCCCCACTCCCATCCCTTCCAAATTTTTCTTCATAAACATCCAAGAGATATTGTCAAAGGCTTTCTCCGCATCAATAAAGATTAAAACCGCTCTAGTGTTAAGATTTGTTTGTAGAAGTTCCAAAATGTCAATAATGTTTCTTGTGTTGTCAAACAAATGCCTACCGGGGAGAAAGCCGGCCTGGTCCTTATGTATCACTTCATTAAGTACTTTTTTAAACCTACTTGCCAAAATGTCTGCAAAAATTTTATAATCCACATTTAGGAGTGAGATGGGGCGGTAGTTCTTAAGCTGGGTCTTTTCAGTTTCTAGTTTAGGTATCAATGTGATGAAAGCTTCTTTCCACGTTTCCGGTGCCTTCCTCCCCTCCATAATCTGGTTGCAGACCTCCAACAGAGGTTGTATCAAATAGTCTTTCAAAACCTTATAATATTTGGAGGTAAGTCCATCGGGGCCTGGAGATTTGCCTAATTGAAGGTTCTGAATGGCACTTTCAATTTCTTGCTGTGTGATATTACTATTCAGGGTTGTTCTCATTTCCTGAGGTATTTTTTGTAATCCATTAGTTTTGAGGAATTGATCCACCTCCGAATCTTTCTGCGGCCCTTGTAAATAAAGTTCTTTGAAATATCTCTGGAAACACTTTCTAATTTCCTCGGGTTTCTGAACCATTCTCCCTTCAATCTCTAGATTTGTAACTGTATTAAGTTTTTGTCTCTTTTTCAACTGCCATGCTAGCAGTTTCCCACACTTGTTTGCTGATTCAAAAGATCTTTGTTTCATTTGTTTAATTTTCCATTCCACCTCTTGATTTATCAATTTCAAATATTGTGCTTGGAAAAATGTCACTTCTCTCAGTACTTCCTTCGACTTGGGCCTAGATCTTAATTTTTTCTCTCCATCTCTTATTTTTTCCAATATCTTCTCCTTCTTTTCATTCCAGAACTTTTTCTTAATCGTGTTTTGTTGTATTAGAAACCCTCTCATAACTGCTTTACTTGCGTCCCAGATTGTTCTTTTTTCCACAGTGGTATTTAAGTTTATCTCAAAATAGTCCTTTAAAGTTTTTTGGGCCTTCTTAACAATCTTCTCGTCCCTTAGTAAGGTGTCATTCATTTTCCATCTAAAGGATCCAGTTGTGTTTAGTCTCAGTTCCACTTTCAGGGCATTATGGTCGGAGCAGGTTTTTGGGCAGATTTCCACCTTTCTAGTCTTGGGTGCCAGTCCTCTAGATACCCACATTTGGTCGATTCGTGTCCATGTCAGATGAGCTTCAGAAAAGAAAGTTCCTTCTTTTCCTAGGGGGTTCTTAACCCTCCATATGTCAATTAAGTCCATATTGTCAGTCATTTCAAAAAAACTTTTAGGTAGTCTGCCATCTTTCGTTATGTTAGCACTTTGCGACTTATCCATATTTACAGACACAACCCCATTCATATCGCCCAACATAATGATGTTGTTATAGTCTAAATAGTCCAGCATAATCTCGTGCAGCTTCCTGAAGAATTCCGATTTTCCTTCATTTGGGGCATATATTCCTAATATCAAAAAATTTTCTCCTTGTGTCTGGATTTCAATCGCCAAAATTCTGCCATGTTCATCTTTAAATAAAAATTTTGGTGACAGGCTCTCCTTTGCATATATCACCACTCCTCTTTTCTTAACTTTATCCGAAGAGATAAATTCTTGGCCTAATCTTTTGTTAATTAGCACTTTTCTGTGGAGCCTTGTCACATGAGTTTCTTGTAAGCAAATAATGTCCAATTGTTCTTTTTTCAAAATATGAAATACTTTTCTTCTTTTTTCCGGGGAATTTCCGCCATTTATATTCCAACTAAGAAGCTGCAGAGACATCCTGGTTTAATTAGTGGGTCCTACAGTGGGGTGTCTAGGTTTCCCTCCAATCCCGGAGGTGGTAGTGCTGGTCCAGATCCAGACGGTGTAGGTTTTGGTGATGGTCCCGGTGGTGGAGGTGGCCAAGAAGCTGCAGCTCCTTTCTGGAGGTCCTCCTCGTGGTCGTGTAGGAACTTCTGCTGGTCCTCGGGTGTTTTAATTCTTACTTTCCTTCCTTTGTAAGTAAATGATAGTCCTTGCGGAAACTCCCACCTATAAGGGATTGCGTTGTGTCTCAGCAATTTGGTCAGGTCTATATAGGTGGTCCTAAGATCCAAAAGATGTTTGGGTATATCTCTATAAATTTCAGCCTTTTTACCTTCTATCTCCAAAGATTTTTTAAAATGTAGGCCTAGTATCTTGTCTCTTTCCTCTCTTGATCTCAAAATAACCAAACAGTCTCTGGACTTATCTTTCTTTATCGATCTTCCCAGTCTAAAAGCCGTCACAATTTTAAAATCCTTGTCTTCCTCAATTCCCCAGAATTTGGAGAACAAAAGTGTCAAAAATCCCTCTAATTTTCCTACCTCCAGTTCTGGGATGGCCCTTAACCTGAGATTATTTTCCTTACTTTTCAGTTCAACCAATGACAGGTAGGCTTGTTGTTCCCCTACCTGTCTTTTCAGAGGCCTTACTTCCCCCTTGATCTCATCAACCTTTTTGTTCGCCTGTTCTGCTTTTTGACTGGCTTCCACAGCTAGTTTATAATTTTCAGCCGTAGCTCCTTGCAATTTCTCAATTGCCTGGGTATGCTGGGAAACCTGATCAGATAATTTACTAATAGAGGATGTAGCTTGATCAATTTTTGATGATTGATTGTCCACTTTTTGATTTAAAATTGCCAGTTGTTCCAAAATTTGTTTCAGGACTGTTTCAGATCCTCCAGTTGCCATGTCTTCTGCAGCAGGCTCTTCAACTTCCACCTCCTGTGCTGTCAGCACAGTTGGGACAGATGATCTACGTTGATGAGTTAAGGTTGTTTGAACAAGTTGCACCGGTTTCTTTTCTTTTTCTTTAGCTTTGGCTGCTCTTGTTCTCCCTGAGCCGCTCATTCCACACCTGCCTCTGTTCAAGGTCAACTTGTCTTTTATTCCATGAGAAAGACAAATCCAGAGTGTAAACAATTAAACCACAGAAAGTCTCAATAAAATACAGTTCCCAGGCCTCTATGTCTCCACAATCCTCTAGGGGGGGTGTTTCAAAGTTTCAAGGAAGGAGAGAACTCTTTTCCGCCATTGAAGTTCCTATATTCCCCATATTAAGTCTATTGTAATTCCAGAGCACAAAAGGAAGGTTCCCCAGGCTTTCTATTTCTTGAAAAAGGGCCACAAGGTGTCAAGAAGGGTCCCAGCAACAATGTTTAAGCGTTAGTATCTCAGTCTATGTAACAGTTTAAACTCCAGCAACAGTATTAGCAGTTTGACAGTTCTCTTTTACGCGCTGACAGTCCGACAACTGGGTTTTCCCTTTTAACTCCGCATAGCTCAAAAATAGGAAGAAAGTTCCAAGAATAGAGTCCACAAGTTTTACTAAGATTTCCCTCTTGTCTTTTCAATACAAAGTCTATCAATGCACCTTTGTTCTGCTTTTACGATCCCTTTTGAACGCTTCAGCACACTTCTAAGCCGTTGCTTTGATCTAGTTAGCAAGATCGGGAGACGGACTTCCTGTTACTCGCCTCCCGTTTTCAGCCAAATTCCACAAATTTAGTCCAATATTTAGTACCCCTTACTCACGGGTATGTTACCGCCAATTCCGGTGTTTTCAAGAAGAAAGGTCAGCGCTCATCGGCAGCAGCAGCGCGGCTTTGCTTCCACGAAAAGAGCGATGAACTCACAGCGCCGCTCCCCCTTTCACGTTCCGGAGCCCCTTCCGAGGTTCCTTCTTCGTTTCTGGGGGGGCTTTTGGCGCCCGCTGAGTCCCACGGCCACAGGCTCTCTCTGCCCGTGGTTTTTCTTAGTGGGTCTCCGCTTTGCCGCAGCGGACGACCCTTTTTCGCGGAGCCCCTCTTCACAAAGTAAAGAGGACCGCCATTGCCGTTTTGCGCCGCCTCCGGAAGTCGCATTCATCTTTATAACAGCAATTCGACCAAACAAGGAAAGCAAATATCAAAACTGCTTTAGTATTAATGTTCACTTGCAACTTCTCTAAAATGTTAATTATATTTCTCGTGTTGTCAGACAAGTGTCTACCCGGGAGAAAGCCAGCTTGGTCTTTGTGTATCTCCTCAACTAGTACCTTTTTCAGTCTTTTGGCCAAAATATCTGCAAAAAAATTGTAATCCACGTTAAGTAGGGATATGGGGCGGTAGTTCTTAAGTTGTGTTTTTTCGGACTCAGGTTTTGGTATAAGTGTAATATAAGCTTCCTTCCACGACTCAGGCGCTTCCCCCCCCTCCAAAATTTCATTACAAACCTCCTTTAGTGGTTGAATTAGCCAATCTTTCAGAGATCTATAATATTTTGAGGTTAAACCATCCGGCCCTGGAGATTTGCCCAACTGCATATTTTGGATGGCACCTTCCACCTCCTGTTCTGTTATTTTATAATTCAGCATTAACTTATTTTCTTGAGAGATTTTTTGTAATCCATTTGTTCTTAAAAACTGATCTATGTCGGTCTCTTTCTGTGGCCCTTGTGTATATAGTTGTTTGAAATATCTCTGGAAACACGTTCTAATCTCCACTGGATTCTGTATATTCTTTCCTTCCCCTTCCAAGTTTGTAATGGTATTAAGTTTTTGTCTTTTTTTCATCTGCCAAGCCAGCAGTTTCCCACATTTATTAGCCGATTCAAATGTCTTTTGTCTCATCTGCTTGATTTTCCATTCTATTTCCTGATTTATCATTTTCATGTATTGTACTTGATACATCTTTATTTCTCTCAGAATCTCTTGCAACTTTGGTTTCACTCTTAATTTCTTCTCTCCTTCTTTTATTTTCTCCAAAATTTTATCTTTTTTCTCATTTTGAGTTCTCTTCTTTATTGCGTTCTGTTGAACCAGAAACCCTCTCATAACCGCTTTGCTTGCGTCCCAGATTACTCTTTTTTCAACCGTAGTATTCAAATTTATCTCAAAATAGTCTCTCAAAGTTTTGGGGGCCTTCTTGGTAACTTCTGCATCTCTAAACAAGGTGTCATTCATCCTCCATCTAAAGGAACCAATTGGTGTTAATTTCATCTCCATTCTCACAGCATTATGGTCGGAGCAAGTTTTAGGGCAAATTTCCGCTTTTCGAATTTTAGGAGCCAGTCCTCTAGTTATCCAAATTTGGTCAATTCTTGTCCATGTCATTTTGGCTTCAGAGAAGAAAGTTCCCTCTCGACCCAAGGGGTTCTTAGTTCTCCAGATGTCAATTAAGTCCATGTTGTCAGTCATGTCAAAAACGGTTTTTGGTAGTCTGCCGTCTTTAGTAATTACATGTCTTTGCGACTTGCCCATATTTGTAGACACCACTCCGTTCATATCTCCCATCATAATAATGTTATATTCCATGTAGTCCAACAATGTCTCATGCAACTTCTTAAAAAAATCAGATTTCCCCTCATTTGGTGCATAAACTCCTACTATCAAGAATTTCTCTCCTTGAATTTGTATTTCAATTGCCACAAATCTTCCTTGATCATCTTTAAAAATAAATTTCGGTGAAAGGCTCTCTTTTGCATAAATTACAACTCCTCTCTTTTTAACTTTATCTGACGAAATAAACTCTTGGCCCAATCTTTTATTAATCAGTACTTTCCTATGGAGTCTTATCACATGAGTTTCCTGTAGGCAAATCAAGTCCAATTGTTCCTTTTTCAATAATGGAAAACCTTTCTCCTTTTCTCCGGGGAATTAAAGCCGTGAATATTCCAACTTAATAGTTGCAGAGACATGGTGTGATTATTTTGCTTCTCCTCCAACTGCTCCAAGTAGTTGTTCTTCTTCTGTCGGCTCTTTCGATTTATCCAATCCCAAAGGTAGTGATACTAATTCTAGTAGTCCTGGTTTTAATGCTTTTGGCTCTTCTTCTTCAGCTTCTTTTTGTAGATCTTCTTCGTGGTCTCTCAAGAATTTTTCTTTATTTTCCACTGATCTTATTTTGATTTTTTTCCCTTTAAAGGCAAAAGAAAGGCCTTGGGGAAATTCCCACCTAAAAACAATTCTGTTTCTTCTCAGCAGGGCCACCAGATCTCTGTAGTTAGCCTTAAGATCCAATAAATGTTTCGGAATATCCTTGAAGATCTCAACTCTTGATTCTTGTATCTCCAGAGTCTGCTGGAAATGCAGATTCAGTATTTTGTCTCTCTCTTCTTTCGTTTGGAGGGTAATCAGACAGTCTCTCACCCTGTTTTTTCTCCCTCCTTTCCAAGTCTAAAGGCACTTACAATCTTAAAGTCTTGCTTAGCATCCAAGTCCCAAAAGTCTGCAAATTCCTGCATAAGAAAGTCACTTAAACTGTCTTTTTCAAGTTCAGGTACTGCCCTGATCCTCAAATTAATCTGTTTTTCCTTAAGTTCAACCATAGACAGGAGCGTCCGGTGGTCCTCAAGTTGTTTACATATCGGTGTGATCTTTTCCTCCACAGCCAAAGCTTTTTCCTGTGCTTCCTCAGCTGCCTTTTGGTTCGAGGTAGATTTTTGCAGCAGTCTTTCAATGGATTCTGTGTTTGAGTTCACCTTTTGCCCCAAGCTGTTAATGCTGGTAGTGTTTTGGTCGATTTTAGTTGTTTGTTCAGTAACTTGGTTACTTAGTTTTTCCAAGGTTTCATAAATTTTGCTTAATACTGAAGTAAAACTCTCTTCAGATGCCATTCCTTTAGGCCCAGCTTGTACTGGATCCTTTCCTTGTGTTGCAGTTTGTACTGCGGTTTGTGCAGGGTCTTTTCCTTGTGGTACAGGGGGGCCAGATGTGGATGCTCTGCGCTGCTGCAATACACTGGTCTGTGTCAATCTAACCTTACCCGATCTTGTTGTCTTTTCCTGAGGCAAGTCTGCCATAACACTTTATCTGAGGATCAAGGTCAGTCCCACGGCTCGAAGCTTGTTTTGCAGTGGAAATTTCCCTGGCCAGTTAACAGTGGAAAATCCCCAGCTAGTTGTAACAATTTCAGTATTCCTCTAGGGGGACACAGTAACAGTCAATGGAAACAATATAATGTCTTTTCCAGTTTTCCAAAAGTCCCCCATCAACAAAATAGGCAACAGTTTCAAGTCCAGAGAAGCCCTTCAGAATAAAAGTATCTCACTTGCAGAGTTAGCTGTCAAAAAGTAACATTGTCTATAAACAATGCGTCTCTTATTGATCCTGGCAGTCTGTTCCCAGGGATTAAGTGGTGGTCTTTACTCTCTTTACTTTCCTTTTTTTTTTGCAGGCAAAAAATACTTTCTCCTCTTCCCTCCCTTCTCCTGCAATTCAGGGGGGGGGGGGGTTTGTCTGATGTTAGGATTTAAGTCCTTTTAGACACAACTCTCCAGGTTTTAGCTTAAAGAGTCTTTGCTTTGATCTATATACAGAAAACGGAAAGCGGACTTCCTGTTTACGCCTTCCCGCTTCAGTGCCAAATTAATCCTTTTTTCTTATGTCCCCGATCTTAAACTCGACCTACTCATGGGTAGTTGATTGTCAGCCGAATTGTCACAGGAAAAAGGTCAGCGTTCTCCGGCAACAGCTGTGCGGCTTCACTCCACGGAAAGAGCAGTTGGCTCTCAGCACCGCGCCAAACCCCCGTTACGCTCCAGAGCCCCTTGCGGGGTTCCCTCGCAAATTGGGGGGGGGGGCGCTGATGGTGCCCGCCGAGTCCCACGATCACAGGCTTCTCCCGCCTGTGAATTTCAAAGGGGTCCCCGCTTCGCCGTAGCGGCAAGACCCAATTTCTGCGGAGCTAGTCCCTCGAGGTTAGAGGGAATCCGCCGTTGCCGATGGCGCCGCCTCCGGAAGTCATTCCTGTCCATTTTAGTTCACTGATGCCCAGGATGTCAATATTTATTCTTGCCATCTCATTTTTTACCACATCCAACTTACCAAGGTTCATGGTTCTTACATTCCAGGTTCCTATGCAATATTTTTCTTTACAGCATTGGACTTTCCTTTCGCATCCAGGCATATCCACAACTGAGCGTCCTTTCAGCTTTGGCCCAGCCGCTTCATCAACTCTGAATCTTCTTGTACTTGTCCTCCGCTCTTCCTCAGTAGTATGTTGCACGCCTTCCGACCTGAGGGGCTCATCTTCCGGCGTCATAACTTTTATATGCCTGTTGCCTTTGTCCATGCAGTTTTCTTGGCAGAGATACTGGAGTGGCTTGCCGGTTCCTGCTCCAGGTGGATCATGTTTGGTCAAAACTCTCCACTATGACCTGTCCATCTTGGGTTGCCCTGCTCGGCATAGCTCATAGCTTCTCTGAGTTATTCAAGTCCCTTCCCCACGGCAAGGCAGTGATCCATGAAGGGTCAGCGCTCTGCAGCGCTACTAAGCTGTAAATAGCCAACAGCTGGAGGAGGCAGGCAGGGGAGAGGACGGGAAGGAGGCAGGTGAGCAAAGAACGGAGGGGGACAGGAAGGGGAGAGGAAGGAAGCGGGATCGGTGGGTGCGCCTTTTATTCTGCCTGGAAGACCAGCGCCTACAGCTGGACTATCAAGTGGGTTGAAAGGGTCACTTTGGGGGCAGCGCTGCAAATGCAGAAGGGATCTTGGCCGGTTTCTAAAAAGGGAAAGCGAGTTTCCCTCTGACAAATGCTTTCTGCCTCACCTCTGCAAAGCTCCACATGTTTCCGCCCAACCCTGTCCTCAGCCAACCCCTCACTTAGAAGCCACTCTTGGGTTATTGACTTCTGTGTGCTTGTGTATCCCTTGTATCTATTAGGGGAAACCCGTGTGGAGTTCCTCTCTGTGTAAAGTCTTCAAGCTGTGCCTGTGTGCGCCTGACAAATCTGCCCCATTTCCTTTCCCTCTTCAAAATTTATCTTTCCCCCCACCTCCAGTCTCCGTTCTTGTGTGTCCTGGCTGAGAGGAAAAACAGAAGACGGGTGGCCATCAGTCAGGGATAGTCTACTTGAGATTCCTGCATTGCCCCAGCGGGTTGGCTTGATGACCCTCAGGGGTCCCTTCCAACTCCACAATTCCGTGGTGCAGGCTTGTGCATATTTTTAGGTACAAGTTGGATGCAAGGGGTGCAGCCCATGTTATGCACCACCGGCTCGGGAAGAAGTCCCACTGATCATGATGAGACTCGCAGGCGAGTAGATTGCTGCTGTGCAGGCCTGCTGTTTAAATAAATGTTTTCCTTTTCAGATAATACAGAGCATGGTGAAATCCCAATAACTAAAACCTCCCCTTCCGTAGTTTCTGTCAGGAGTTCAGCCTACACTCGAGTAGGACCCTGGCAGAGACACGTGCCCAACTGGCATGTTCCCTCCCTCCTGGTCAATCGTTTGGGAGATTCATAAGCTTTCTTCAGCCCGAACATCACAGCAACCGATGCCAACCGACACTGGCACACTTAGGGATCTGCAGAGTTTGTGCATCATGTGTGACAGACCTCAGCAACTCAGCATTTTGGCTAATCTACTTTATTTACATATAAACACACACATGGAGCACTGCAACATGGCTCCCTCTCTCTCTAGCATCAGACAGCAAAGAGAAAAAGAACAAAGGACAATAGTCCCACTTCACGGAACACAGTAACACAAACATCCTGTCTCCGTCACTTCCCACTCTGTGGAGTCAAAACATATACCGTCATGTGATAGACAACAATCCCATGACTGCAATCATGGAGCTGGAATTCTAACAGTTTCAAGCACTACTACAGGTTCCGCATAATATCTGTACTGCATTGTTTAGTGAGGCAGCACCTGCCCTTTGGAACTCCCCGACTCTTGCAACAAAGCACATTCCTTTGCTAGACTCTTTTCAGGCACCTGCCAAAAGCATTCTTGTTTAGGCAAGCATACCTAGAAGCTTAGAAAGTTGAAGTAATTTTCATCTCTTTTAATATTTTAGCTTTTGTATGTTTTCAATTAGGATTCTTATTTTTTAAAAAAGTTTTTATTGTTAAAATAATTCAGCATTAATACACATGTATTACAAATATACAAGCATACAAACATACATTTCATACAATCCTTAAAAGTGTTCAAACATACTTACACTCAGTCCCACAAATAATTCCTTTTCCCATCACCATCCACCACCCCTCACCCCACCTTTGTATTTGACTTCCAATCTACTCAATTGCCATTTCTTTCCACTTCTATTACTTTCTTTCACACACCTTTAACCTAATTTCATACTTCTTTTTCTATTACACATTGTTATCCATCTTATTTAGTATTTCAGTGTTTGAAACGGAACTTGTTTATTCTAATAGGAGTTCTGATTTTTCGATATGGTTTTGCAAGTATCTTTTAAACACCTTCCAGTCCCTGTCTATCTTCTCTTTTGAGATCCTTCCAATTTATCCCATTGTTTTGGATAAGACTCTCCTCCTGCAAGAGTGGAGGGGTTGTGGGCGGGATCCGATCCCCGCCTCAAGCAGGGGGGCGTTAGCCCCCTGCCACCCACTCACCTGGCTGGAGCACCACGCCCACAGGTAAGCGCCCAATCGGGCGGCTTGGAGGGGCATGGTTTGCAGTTTAACTTACTGCTGCGCCAGCCATTCTGCCTCATTTTCCGCCTTCCCGTCGCGAGTTCCAGGTCGTTGTCCTGCTTCTGCACAGTAGCAATAATCGGGGACCCCTTTAATCATCTGCAGTTCACTGCGAGGTTTGGAGAAGGGTGTCTGGGTTTTATCCATATCTTTTCCTTCAGGGCTTTCTGTGCCTGCTTCTTTCCTCTTTGCTATACCCAGCTTCTTTGTCCCATTCTCCTGTTTGTCTCTAGAAAATTTTTTGTGCGCAGATTCCCTTACCACTCACGCGCGGCTTCAGTTACCTTCCTCCTTTAAACCGGGCTATCATTTCCCCCTCCCCCTCCCCCCCCCCTATTTTGCCTTTTAAATTTAGAGGCTTGTGGGTGCTCATTGTGTTACCTTTTTAAATCCAGGCATCCAGTTCACTAAGTGCTTTAGTTTTCGCAATCTGCCTTACTGTGTCTTCTCCCCCCCCCCCCTCCTGCTGCCTGACTGCTTGTTCATCTAAGTGCGATTGAGAGCTTAGCGACTTTCGGTCTGCTAGTGTGTGTGTCTTCTGAGTGTGTGTTTTCCCGCTGTGTTTAAATTGTGCACGTGTGTGTTCTCCCTGAGCTAAAATCCTTTTGAAGGAGCCTTTATTCTTAGCCTTCTTTAACAAAAATTTTAAGTTGGGGTCTTTGCAAGCCCTTCCGCTCCTTATGTTTGTGTGAATTAAAAACGCTAGCTTTCCCTGCTTTCTCCCCTATAGATCTTTTAACGGAGCCGTGCAATGCTGGCTGCTGCCTATATCTTTCCGTTTACGTCGTCTAACCCACATTCCCCCTACCATTTCTGCTCGGACTGCTTCCCTGCGGTTTTTCTTTTTTAAAAAACTCTCCCTGCCCAAGGAAACTGCCTGCCCCGGGAGAAGCCTAATACAGAAGGCAGATAATCTAGGGAGGATGGTGGCAATTTAATAAGTCCCTGGGCAGTGATTTTTTCTGCTGATACCGCTGGGTTCATAATCCGCGAGCAGAGTTTTGTGGGCGTGTGCACGGCAGTGTGGGGCTGCATGTGGGGCCGCTAGTCTTCATTCACTACACCTATGAGATCGTTGGCATTTTGTGTTTTAAGAGCTGCAGTTGCAAGCTGCCTGGCTGGGGTTTTAAATATATAATCGCGTATAGCTGTTGTTAGTTCAACCCTGCTGCTATTAACCTTTACCTTTACATTTTGGGGTCTTGACAAGCACGCCCCTTTTGCCTCCACTTGAAAGCCACCCCCTTCCTCCTTCATTTTAAACGCCGGCTGCCCCCCCCCCCCCCCCGCAGCTCCTTCACTCCTTCATTTCATTATAAATCAGTCTTTGAAATAATTGCCAAGTAAATCCGAGAGGAAAATTGCGCTTGTCTGGCTTATTACTAGGGTGAATTCAAATTTGCTGCTTGTTATACCCTTTCAGGTTTACGGTCCCTCTTTGTGTTACTCTGCTTATGATTTAGATTTGCTGGCAGCTCAATCTTGTCAGGAGAACAGTATCTGTATGATTTAGATTTGCCGGCAGCTCAATCTTGTCAGGAGAACAGTATCTGTGCCTGCCCGGCAGGATACATTGTTCAGCTTAACGATTGCCAGATCTTCCTTTTGTTAAGGGCTTGCCAGGTTTCATTGTTGCCTTAACGACCGGCAGTTCCTGTTACCTTGTGCGTCTTTGTGTTTGCCGAGGTCAACAGGGAAGGTTTATACTGCCACATCTCAATAGCAGTTTCATTTCAAAACCCCAACAGGCAACAATCTAGTAACATGGTTAAATCCCTGTTTGAATGCTTGGCAGTCAGGATTTATTGTGAATTCAAGTACCCAGCAGTTCACATATTGGTGGCCTTTTGTGCTTAAGTGCCAGCCTTAAGAGGTCTGTTCCGGTCGGATCACGAGGTGGAAACAGGCGAGTTTGCCCTCGGGAGAGGTTGACCTGCTCCAAAGAGCAAAGGGGGGTGCTACAAGGGCACCGTAGCCCCCAAAAACCCACTGAAAGGAGATTCAGTGGGTCAGGATCCTGGCGTTGTCAGAAGAGCGATTCCCCTGGCCGTCAGGTATCCCCTTTTAAGAGGAGACGAGAACGGTGGGGTAGAAGGGCTGACAGCGGGGCGCCATTGCCAGCCTCCAGGAGCAAAGCCGCAAGCCTGCCCACCGGAGCGATCGGCTTTCCAAACCAAAGAAATCGAATTGGCAACTTTTAAAAAATGAGTAAAAAATAGCAGATTTGGACCTAATTTGACACAGACAAGGGATAAACAGGAGGTCAACCTTGTCTGAACTCCGAAGAATACACAGAGACTATTTACAGAGCGAACGGAACCGTGAGTACAAACAAACGGGGGTTGTTTTTGGCAAAAAGATCTATCCCCTGTGTTGGTGTACAAAACTATTTGGAAACTGAGGGGGTAGAAGATTTTTCTTTGCTTCCCTTACTTCGATTGTATTTTTTTTCTCATTTGAGAGATATGTTAGAACGTTGAAAAAAGGATCCCGGGAATAGAGTGCTCTATATTGCTTTCGATTTTAAAAAGAACTGCGCAACGGCTTCGAAGCTCCGTTTTTAACTTATAATTTTCATCTTCACCTTTGAAAGGACACAGACAAAGAAGAGAAGAGCTATTTTTGTGTTTGATTTGGTCGGACTGTGGATTATAGTTGATTTGAGCACAGTAAAAGAGCTTTCTATTTTACTTTTAATGGAGGGAGAAAGAAAGACCACCCCTCTTCATCCCCTTTGCTAAAGGGAACAAAGAACTGCCATTTTAAGATACTTTCTAATATCGGGATTTGTTTTACTTTCTTTTTTTCTCTCTTCTTCCTTGGGATTAACGTCTTTTCCTGCAACAAGTTGTGGGGACTATGCTTTTCTTTTTGGGAACTTATATCTTTTGTTGTTGAGAGGAGAGCCTGGGACTAACTGAGGGTAGGAGATTCGAGGATCTTGAGGATTACAACTTTGAAATTTGGGTTTTTGTTTTCATAGTTGGAAGTGGATTACAATTATATTGGTGGAGTGGAACATAACTACAAATATTTCAAATATTGGATTTGGCCATCCAAGAGGCGGGAAGAAAAGAAGAATTTAAATATACAAATTTTATGTTTTGTTTCTTCTTTAAGTGTTACAAAAACACCACTGCATCAATTAATTTGGTTGGATAAGCTTCGAGCGCCCCCTGGTGGATTTTCATTGTTATAGGCATCAAGTCATATATTCAGTGACCATTTGTTTAACTCCCCCTGGTGGACAGATTTAGTGGTATAATTTAAACTGTTTTAGTTTTAAAATGGCGCATTCACAAAAGAAAGGAGAAGGTACACCAGTAGAAAGGAAAAGTTCTAGACAAGAATCTGATCTTAAGGGAGATTTAATAAAGATGTTTACTGAACTTAAATCTGAGTTTAAATCAGAAATGCATAAAAGTGAGAAAAATATTGAGACAAAATTGGAACAAGTGGATAAAAGAATAGATGTGAAGGTGGAAAAAATAGATGAAACTATTAATGAAATTAAGGGTCAGATGAAAGATATGGGGAAAAGGACACAAAATCTGGAAGAGGGGGCTAAAAAGACTAAAATGGAGATTAAAGAATTGAAGAAGGGGGAGGAAAAAATTAAAGCAGAGGTGTTAGAAATCAACAAAGTTCAAGAAGAACTGTGGGATGCTATTGCAGACTTTTACAGACAATTATATAAGAAGAAGAAGAAAGATAACTTAAAGGAAATAGAAAAATATCTAAAAGAGAAAGGGGTGCAGAAGATTCCGACGAAAGAGAGAAGTAAATTAAATGAGAGGATAGAAATAGAAGAAATAAGAAATGCAATTAAAGAATTAAAAAGTGGAAAGACTCCAGGACCGGATGGATTCAGTTAACAATGTGGTAACAGAAAATATAAAAATAACCAAAGGTACGAGACAGGGGTGTCTGCTCTCACCATTGTTATTTATCACGGTCCTGGAAGTAGGAAGTAAACAATATAAAGTTAAGGCCTTTGCTGATGACTTGGTATTAACTTTGGAAAATTTGACAAACACTGTAACAGAAGTTTTGAATGAAATAGAGCAGTTTGGCCAATGGGCGGGATTTATTTTGAATAAGAAAAAGACAAAAATGATTAGTAAAAATATGGATTGGGAAACTATTGACAAAGTGCAGCAACAACTAGAAATAGAAGTGGTAAAGAAAGTTAAATATTTAGGAGTTTGGCTAACCTCCAGAAGTATTGATCTGTATCATAATAACTATATACCAACTTGGAGTAAGATTAAAAAAGACTTAGAGGTGTGGGGAAGAATGAAATTCTCATTTTGGGGTAGAATTGCAATAATAAAAATGAACGTGCTACCAAAGATGCTATTCCTATTTCAAACTGTTCCAGTAATCGGGGGGGGGGGGGGCAGCTATCTTTAAAAATTGGCAAAGAGAAATTTCAAGGTTTATATGGCAGGGTAAGAAGCCGAGAATAAAGTTTAAGCTATTGACTGATGCGAAAGAAAGAGGAGGCTTCACTCTGCCAGACTTGAAATTATATTATGAAGCATCTTGCCTCTGCTGGTTGAAGGAATGGGTGAAATTAGAAAATACTGCTTTGCTAGATTTAGAAGGTTTTGACAATAGATTTGGGTGGCATGCTTATTTATGGTATGATAAAAAGCGAGTACATAAAGGTTTTGAAAACCACACCATAAGAAGGTCTTTGATAGAGGTTTGGGAAAGGTATAAAAACCTGCTGGAAGCAAAAACTCTGTATTGGTTGTCACCATTAGAGGCGTTGAGTGTGAAAAAAATCAATATGAAAGGGGGATGGGCAACATATCAGAATTTAATAACAAAAACAGAAGGTAAATGGAAGTTGAAGTCGTTTGAGGTAGTTAAGGAATATATTAATGATTGGCTGCATTACTTTCAAATCAATGAAACGTTTAAAAAAGATCTGAGATTAAGAGGCTTTGAGGACAAAGAGTCGAAATTCCAGAAAGAAATATTAAATAGTGATTTTAAAGTTTTGGCTAAAATGTATAAGATATTATTAGAATGGCATACAAAGGATGAAGAGGTAAAATCGGTTATGATTGACTGGGCCAAAGATTTTGGATATAACATACAGATGGAGGATTGGGAGAAATTATGGAAAGAAGGTTTAAGATTCACTGCATGTACAACAATAAAAGAAAATGTGATGAAAATGATGTATCGATGGTATGTAACACCAGTAAAGTTAGCAAGGATGTATAAAGGATGTAACAAATGTTGGAAATGTAAAGAAAAAGAGGGTACATTTTATCATATGTGGTGGGAATGTAAGAAAGTAAGAGGCTTTTGGGAAATGATATATAATGAATTGAAGAAAATGTTTAAATACACTTTTGTTAAGAAACCAGAAGCGTTCCTACTTGGTATTACAGGGAATGAGATAAATAAGAAAGAAAGGAAGTTATTTTTATATGCAGTGACTGCAGCAAGAATACTGATGGCACAGAAATGGAAGCAAGAGGAGTTACCTACACTAGACGAATGGAGAATGAAGATGACAGATTATGCAGAACTTGATAGACTGACGGGAAGGATCTGAAATCGACGAGATCAGAGATTTATAGAAGATTGGGAAAAGTTTACAGAGTATATGCATAAATTAAGTGATAATCAAATAACGATTGTAAGTTTTAATGAAGCTCTGTAAGAAGAAATGTTAGAAAGTGAGCAAAATAAGAGTTAATTTATAAAAATAATGGAAGTAAGGTTTTAGAAATGTGTAAGAAATTAAGAAGGGAAGGAGTATCAGTCAAGTTGAGGGAAGTCAAAAAGAGAATGGATATAAAAAAGATGTATGAATTGTATAAATTTTGTATTGGAAAAATTGAATAAAAATAATTCACCAAAAAAGAGAGGTCTGTTCCTCTTTATGCAGCTTCAGTGCATGCATTATTTATCGGCTTTTGCCTCACCTTTGCTGAGGGTCTTAGTGTGCTTTACAGAGCCCTCTGGAGGAGGCAGGTGTAATAACTATTCATTGGTATGAATTTGATTGATTGATTAATTGATACTAATTAATATCTTTTTCATCAGGCGTTGACCCAAACTTGAATTTATAACCATTAATAGCATATTGGCATTTGATAACAATTATTGAATTGATTTGAGATATTATTGTTCGGAAGGCGCTTTAATGTGATATATAGACAGTTGATATATAGACAGTTGATGATAAATTGATTTAATAAATAATTGAATATATAATTAAATAAATAATAATAATTAACAACAATAATAAAACTGTGAATAAATAAATAAATAGAAATTAATTAATTAATAAATTTAATAAAGTAGAATAATAAAATAAATAATAACAGTATTAATAAATAAACAATAATAAGAATAAAATAATAACTAGATAAATTAATAAATAAAAAATAAAAAATAAAAAATAAAAATAAATAATAAACAAATAAATTAAATTTAAATAATAATAATAATAATAATAATAATAATAATAATAATAACAACTCCACCCAATAAATAGCAACCACACTTTTATTAGTGCACAGCACAGCTCATGGCTCCCAAGAGGAGGCGCGCGGCAGAAGCAGCACGCAATGCGACTGGTAACCCATCTCAGACGCAATGTGGAATGAATAACCAAAAGCCCATTTCACATTTTCTCAATGACTTTAGATCATTCATAGATGATTATAAGCAACGTTTTCCTGATCAGAACCCCAGCCCACCCCCATCTCCTGACGCAATCGCGGATAGCCTACCCTATTCACAGGTTGTTCCAGAGAGCCCGCCTCCTTTACAGCGGGATGACCTTCCCGGCACCTCTGCCGCCCTCTTTAGTGACTCTCAACTGACAAGGGGGGGTGCAAGCAACCGAGGCAGGGCAGAGCCAGTCCAGACTAGGTCCCAGTCACATTCCACAGCATCCGCTCCATGGGGGCGGAGTGGGAAGGCTGCATCTAAGTCGTCTCGTGCTAATAACCCTGTCGCTTCTAGTTCATCTAGTCATTCGCAGAATATGCAGCCCAGAGTCCAGCTCCCGGAATTGGGCACATCATCCGGGGCTGAGGAGGAGCAGCAGCAGTTGGAGGAGGAGCCCCGTACAGTGGCAGAGGATAAGCCTTCCGGCAAGAGACGTGAGAAGAAGCACATTTGCAAGAAAAGCAAATTGAGGAACGATGACACGGACAAAGAGACAGGTAGCTCTTCCGAGTATGATAGTGATGCCTCCCTGGGTTCCTACTGGGGTAGAGGAGAGGAGATCTCTGGTCTCCCTGACTGGACTCTCTCCAGGAGGGCCAATTCCAATCATAAAAAGTTTGGGGGAACCCAGGAGTGGAAGGATGGGGCTCTAGTCAAAGAACCAACTACTTCGACCTATTCAACTTCAGATGACATCCCGGGGGATCATCTCTCCCCTAAATTGCGGGCAAAAATTTTAAATGGGGAATTTGTAGACATGTTTAAATTGGTTCCTCCCGCAGAGGAGTTGGGGAGGGGTGAAAAGAGGCCTTCCTATGGGAAACGAAAAAGCAAGTATCCCTCAGTCCCAAGGACATTCGACAACTGGCTAGATGGTTTTCAGGCTTATATGGGGACAATTGTGGCTGCCTATCCAAAACGAGCGGTCCACTTGGTGGCTTACCTGTCGCACATCCATACGGCATACGCCCTTTCCGGGGAGGCCACCGCAGGAAGGCCTCTAGGATTCCGTTAGCGTGCTGGGATCAAATTGAAAACGGCATCTGGTCGGTAGCTGTGGGTCCATATGTCGAGAAGAAGCAGGTGGATTCTTATCATTCGGCCAGGGCTGACCTACGGAGGGACATTAAGCGGAAGGTATGTTGGGAGTTTAACAAAGGGTCATGCCAAAGGCACTCTTGCAAATACCCTCATGAATGCCAGAGATGCACCGGGGCTCACCCAGCTGCAGCTTGTTTTAAGGGAGGAAAGCAGCCCTTTCGTGGAGGCTGGGGGTTCCACCACTCCAGTTCCAGGGAAGCCCCAGCGGCTGGAAACAGAAGATAAGGTAGTTCTGGAGCTAGCCTTTCCCCCGATCAAGCTCGCTCCTCTCCGCGACTGTCTATCCTTTTACTCGGACAAAAACGCAGCTTCCTATCTTTGGGAGGGATTTTCCAGTGGGTTTCGAATTCCAGTAGCAGGTTCTTTAATAGCAAAGGATTCCCCTAATCAAAAGTCTGTTAGGGAGAGGCCAGAGGTAGCGGAGAGGAAGATAGCTAAGGAAGTAGGCGCAGGGAGGGTAGCAGGCCCATTTAATAGCCCACCTATCCGGAACTTGCACATCTCACCTTTAGGCATCGTCCCCAAAAAGACCCCTGGAGAATTCAGGCTTATCCACAATCTCTCTTATCCAAAAGGCGGCTCTGTAAATAATGCCATTCCACCAGAGTTATGCTTGGTTAAATATGCCACCTTCGGCCAGGTGGTAAAACTTATTAGGGGTTTCGGTCACTGAGCACTGCTAGCGAAGTGAGATATAGAATCGGCCTTTCACCTTTTGCCGGTTCACCCTAATGACTTTTGGTTGCTGGGTTTCAAATTCCAAGGGAAGTATTATGTTGATAAGGCTATGCCAATGGGCTGTTCAGTAGCGTGTTCAGCTTTCGAAACATTCAGCACGTTTTTGGATTGGGCCTTGCGTTTTAGAACAAATTCTTCCGGGGTGACGCACTATCTTGATGACTTTCTTCTCGTGGGGAATTCCGATACCGGGGAATGTGCATTTCTTGCTGCATTTTCAGCCTTAGCTCAGGACCTGGCTGTTCCCTTAGCAGCTGATAAAACTGAGGGCCCGACCACACGACTCACCTACTTGGGCGTGGAACTGGATACAATTGCCCAATCATCCCGCTTACCTAAGGAAAAAAATAGACGCCCTTCTGGAAATAATTTGTAAAACCCTCATATTAAAAAAGGTCACTCTTAGATAGATACAATCCCTGTTAGGTCATTTTAACTTCACCTGCAGAGTAGTTTCCCCGGGACGCCCCTTCTGCTCCTGCCTGGCCACGCTTTCAGCCGGTCTCAAGCATCCGCACCACAGGGTCAGACTTCCTAAGTCAGTTAAGGCTGATCTAGAGATCTGGATAACATTTTTGAATCACTACAATGGAGTATCTTTATGGCAGGAAGTCCTTAACTTGTCCTCAGATTTTCAGGTTCAATCAGACGCGGCAGGGTCCCTGGGCTTTGGCTTGTTCTTTAGAGGTCGGTGGTATGCTCAGCAGTGGCCAGTGGGATGGCAGGGCAAGGCTATCACGCAGGATCTCACTTTCCTTGAGTTTTTTCCCATAGTAGTGGCCGTGCATATTTGGATGGAGGAGTTCCGGAATCGCAGGGTGTGCTTCAGAACTGATAACCAGGCGGTGGTGAACATACTGGCTAGGCAGTCATCTCGTTCCGAGAGGGTGTCGTCCCTCCTATGGTCGTTCGTCCTCCAGTGCCTTGAGTATAACATAATTTTTTCGGCCAAATTTATACTGGGGGTCAATAACGATATAGGAGATGCCTTGTCTCGTTTCCAGATGCCTCACTTCCGATTGCTAGCACCTGGAGCTCAACTGTTGCCCAAACCCTTTCCGGAGCACCTGTGGAACCTTGGAGACGCAAAGTGATTAAGGGAGTATTAGCGTCTGTCGCACCTTCTACTCTCAGATCTTACAAGAAAGTGTGGTGCGATTTCATGGGTTTCAGGTCAGGGATATCAAGGCTTTCGCCTAACGTGCCACCCTCCACTGATGACGTTCTGCAATACCTCTCCCACCTTGATGATTTCGGCGGGCCATCAGCTTCTTCTGTAAAGCCATGTTTTCCTCCGACCCGTGCAGTGACTTCCTGATCCGCAGAGCTATTGAAGGTTGGGGTAGGCTGCAACCCCCTAGAGCCAAGGGCCGTAAGCCAGTTTCTTACGGGTTGCTCTCTCAAATACGCATAAAGCTTAGGTCGATCTGCTGGACCAAGTTTGAGGCCCGCCTCTTTTCCACGGCATATGCTATCTCCTTTTTTGGCGCGTTTAGGGTTGGCGAGGTAGTAGCCGAGGTTACCGGAAGTGGCTCAACGCGCGGCCTCCTCATGGAGGACATGCAGATGTCCGAAGCTAGCCTGACAGTGCGGATACGTCAATCTAAAACCGATCAGGCTGGGAAGGGTTCCCTTGTTAAACTGACAGCTTCTGCGCAGCAGGGCCCATGCCCAGTCAAGGACACCAGGCAGTACCTTTACCTCAGACCGCCAGGTCCTGGCCCGCTCCTGGTTCACGAGGACGGGTCATGATTGATGAGGCACCAATTCACAAGGGAACTCCGCAAAGCTATAGACGCCTGTGGTTTATCCTCCCAGGATTACGCAGCACACTCGTTCAGGATCGGCGCCGCCACAACAGCTGCCTGCTTGGGCCTGCCGGCAGATAGGATTAAAGAAATGGGCCGCTGGAAATCCGATGCTTATAAAGGCTACATTCGTTAGCATGCACTGAACTTCGCTACATTATCTCCACTTACCCGTCCTTTCTTTCTTTTATCCTTAGACGTCTTCAGAAAGAGTGTTTGGATCTGCGGCCACAGTATAGTTCATTGGGCCCACGTATGGTCAGCTAGCTGCGGCCTCACCCCTAATCTTGGGTTGCCATCTGGAATGCGAGTTTCCTGGTTTTCAAGGCGAGGCATGCGTTGGGAGGAACTCATGCCATTGCTGAGAGAAAAAGTTGCCGCGTTTGGCCCCCCTGACATCCTTATCCTTCAACTGGGGGAGAATGACCTTGTTAGCAGAAGAAGTGTGGACTTGTTGTGGAACATAAAAAGAGACTTGGATGAGCTTGCTGCCTTGTGTCCCGGAACAACAGTGTTCTGGTCCTCCTTCCTAAAGAGAATAGTTTGGTGCAGTGCGCAGAACACTATGGCCATAGAAAAATCCAGGAAACTCTTAAATCGCACAGTAGTCCGCTGGGTGCGCTTTATGAATGGCCGAGTCATTTCTCATGACCGTATCCGGATTGGCGATCAGGCCTTGTTCCGGAATGATGGGGTTCATCTTTCAGATCGGGGGAACGATATTTGGTTAGGTAGCATCATCAGCAGTATCAGGGATTGGTTACACCTGTGAGGGTATTGGCGGCAAGCCTTTTGGGCTCGGGTGACGGTTAGGCATTGGAATGTGTTTGTGGTGTGTGAAAGGGCTAGGTGTGGCCATCGCCTACGCCTTCAATTTTTGGGTATTCCGTTAAAGGAATCCGGCAGTTGTGGATCCTGTCCGCTGCCTGTGTGGCGGGGGGCCATGGCACGACCCTCGGTGACATCAGGGGAGAGCTTATAGTTGGATTAGCATCAACAGGCTCCACCTACTGGTGAATAAACCCCCCACTTGCTGTAATCAATAAAGTTGTGGCCTTTTTCTTGCCCATTAACCTTATATTACGTGTCCATGTGTCTTCATTCCACTAAGCGGGGATTGGGTCCTTGAACCACAATATTGGAGTACTCCAATAATTTGGCAAGCCACTCTTTTTTTGTCAGTACAATACCACTTTTCCAATTTTTTACAATCAATAGCCTTGCGGCTACTGTTGCGTATAAATATAAGGTCTTGTCTTCTTCCTTTAGGCTTCCTGGTACTATTCCCAATAGAAAACCTTCTGGTGTTTTCCTAAATGAATATCTGAACATTTTTTTCATTTCGTTATATATTGTTTCCCAAAACTGTTTGATGTTTAAACAATTCCACCATACATGTATCATAGTACCTTTTCCAGTGTTGCATCGCCAGCAGACATCGCTACAATTTTTATTCATTTTTGCTATTCTTTCAGGTGTTAAATACCATCTATGTTGTATTTTGAGGTAATTTTTTTTCAATATATAACACATAGTGAATTTCATATCTTCTTTCCACAATTTTTCCCATTGTTCAAACATAATATTTTCCCCAATATCTTGCGCCCATTTAATCATTGATGCTTTGACCAATTCATTCTTTGTTTCCCACTCTAAGATCAGATTATACAATTTAGATATTATTATTTTTCTTGTATTAAGTATTTATTGAATTTTGATATTTCTTTTTCAAATCCTAACTTTTTGTCTTTCGCTAATCTATACTTAATTTGAATATATTGGAACCAATCACTAATATGAGCTTTAATTTCTGTATAATCCTTTAATTCCAATTCTCCGTTTTCTTCCTTTAATACAATTTTATAGGTAGCCCAATTTTCTTTCATATTTAATTTTTTCACTGCAACAATTTCTGCCGGCGATGCCCACCAAGGAGTTTTTGGTTCTAGGAGTCTTTTATATTTCTCCCATATTTTATATATAGACTTTCTGACTATATGCCCTAGGAAGCCTTTATGTACTTTGACTTTTTCATCTATTAGATAGGCATGCCATCCAAATCTCGTCTCTACTCCCTCTAAATCCAATACATCTGACAAAGTCACGTTTTGGTCTGACATCTTGATTCAAAACGGCACCTAGAATCCAAGAATCTGCCAACTCCACCCTCAGGAAACCCCCTGCCGAATTTGGTGATGATGCTTCAAGGGGTATCCCAACCTATAGAAAACAAACAATTTCCCAAAACATCGAGTAGACGGAGGGTGTTGTTCTTGTTCTTTTCCAGGGCCTGTGGAGGAATGTCATATGCTTCAGGTCATGCAGGGAAGCCTTGCTTATGCCCCCTGCCTGCAGCTGCTGCCTTTTGTCTGCCACTACAAAAAAGGTATGGCAGTTCTGACTATCCTTATCTCCAGACTCAAACTGTGGCAACTGTCATTTTAAGCCCAAGGTCCCCATTTCTTTCTGCCAGCAATCAGTGGGTCAGAGCAACAGGGAAGTGGGTGGAGCAACAGGTGTGACTCTTACTTTGTTCAGTATGGTCCCATCTGCACGGTGCATTAAAAGCACTCCCCCCCCCCCAAAAAAAGAAGAATAATGGGAACTGTAGTCCACTGAGACCTTTTAACATCACAGTAATCCAAGTTTATGCACCAACCACTGGTGCTGAAGAAACTGAAATTGACCAATTCTATGAAGACTTACAACACCTTATAGAAATGACACCAAAGAAGGATGTTCTTCTCATTATAGGGGATTGGAATGCTAAAGTAGGGGATCAAGAGATAAAAGGAACAACTGGCAAGTTTGGCCTTGGAGATCAAAACGAAGCAGGGCAAAGGCTAATAGAGTTCTGTCAAGAGAACAAGCTGGTCATCACAAACACGCTTTTCCAACAACACAAGAGACGACTCTACACATGGACATCACCAGATGGGCAGCATAAAAATCAGATTGATTATATTTTCTGCAGCCAGACTTCCGGAGGCGGCGCGTCCGGCAATGGCTGCCCTTTCCTAACCGGGAAGAGGGAGCTCCGCAGAAACGGGTCATCCGCTACGGCGCAGTGGAGACCCTCACCGGAAAACCACGGGTAGCGTAAGCCCGTGGCCGTGGGACTCGGCGGGCACCTGGAGCGCCCCCCGAAATGCAGAAGGGACCCCGTAAGAGGTCCCGGAACGTGGAAGGGCTGGCGCGGTGCTGTGAGTCAATCGCTCTTTCTGTGGAGTGAAGCCGCGAAGCTGCTGTCGGTGAGCGCTGTCCTCTTTTCTTGGAAAAATTCGGCGTGAAACCAACAACTCGTGAATAAGATCAGAAAAGATAAGGTTTGGAATACAAATTTGTTGCAAATTCGGCTAAAAGCGAGAGACGTAACCAGGAAGTCCGTCTCTTGCCACTGCTTAAGACTTAAAGCAAAGACTTTGATCTTTGGAGCCCTTGAAGAGGTGTCAAAAGGCAATCAACTCTCACATCTATTTAAGCTATTTTAGGACTTAACTTTCTAAGAGTTTTACTTAATATATGAATTGTGTGATACCTGCACTGTTGGATTTACAAATTAATAAAGAATCCCAGGCAGTCGGGCTGCCCAGATAAGAGAACTGTCAGTTTGCAAGACTTTGTTGCTGGAACCAGCATTGGCTGAGCTTTACTGGAACTGTTGCTTTGAATTGCTACATTCTGCACTTACTGAGACATTGTTATACTTTGAGACCAACTCTGCTAAATAGAACTGCTGAAGGTTTTCAAGAAATTAAAGGCTGTCTGGACATTGCTGTTAAATACTGAAGTTTGGAAAAATTTTAATAACTGATATTAATAATTAGACTTCTTCCCTATAATAGAACTGGGCTCCCCCTAGAGGATCTTTGGATTACAACTAAATGTGACTTTCCTTTTGGTTTCCTTTCCTCCGATTTGGTTGTTTATCTTATGGGCTTGTGGATTCTCATGAGAACATATCCAGTTTGACCTTGACTAGCAGATAGAAGTGGAATGAGCGGTACTGGGAGACAAACAAGATCGGCTAGAGGAAAAAGGCAAACAACTTTGACTCTACTTTCCCAGCCACGTAGATCATCGGTCCCTGATGTTTTGGAATTAAAGGAAAGTGTGCAGTTGCTGGGAGAAGATATGGCAGCAGGTGGAACTGCATCAGTATTAGACAAAATACTTGAAAAATTGGAAGGCCTAGATAAAAAGGTGGACGAACAAACGATAAAGATTGACCAGACTAGAGATTGTGTCAACAAGCTAACAGAACAAGTTACTTTGAACGCTCAAGCAATCAGGAACTTATCTGAATCCACTGTAGAAAATCGGAAGCTGGCAGAGGAAGCCATTCAGAAAACTGAAGCACTGGAGCAGGAGGTGAGACCACTGCATAAGCAGGTCGGGGAACAACAAGCCTATCTGTCTATGATTGAACTTCGGGCACGTGAAAACAACCTGAAACTGAGGTTCATACCAGAACTTGAACATGAACAAGGGAATCTAACTGAGTATCTAACAAAAGAATTTTCCAAGTGGTGGAATCTGGAGGAGGAAAAGGACTTTAAAATTGTGACTGCTTTTAGGCTTGGAAAATTTACAAGGAAAGATAAACCTAGAGACTATTTGATTACTTTAAGATCCAAGGAGGAAAGGGACAAAATATTAGGACTACACTACGGAAAGTCACTTGAAATTTTGGACAAAAGAGCAGAGGTTTACAAGGACATTCCTAAACAACTTTTGGATCTTAGATCCACATACCTTGAACTAGTGAAGTTGTTGAGGAGCAACTTAATTATCTTCAGGTGGGAATTCCCACAAGGACTATCTTTTACGTTTAGAGGGGAAGAAGGTGAAAATCAAAACAGCTGAAGACAGAGACAAATTTTTGAATACCTACGGAGAGGACCTTCAGAAAGGGATTGAAAGACCCTCAGGGGCTGGACCACAGTCTGCACCTACACCTACACCGGCGGGGTCTGTAGACCAGGATAAAAAGATACCACCACCAGAACAATAACAGATTTGACCAGGATGTCTCTGCAACTTCTAAGTTGGAACATAAATGGCGCTAACATCCCGGAGAAAAGGAGAAGGATATTTCATATTTTGAAAAAAGAGCAATTGGACGTTATTTGTTTGCAAGAAACACACGTGACTAGGCTACATAGAAAAGTGTTAATAAATAAAAGACTAGGCCAAGAATTTATTTCTTCGGATCGAGTAAAGAAAAGAGGCGTGGTGATATATGCAAAAGAGAGCCTGTCACCAAAATTTTTATTCAAGGATGAACATGGACGAATTCTGGCAATTGAGATTCAGACCCAAGGTGAAAAGTTTTTATTATTAGGAATTTATGCGCCAAATGAGGGAAAATCAGAATTTTATAAGAAGCTGCATGAGATCATGCTGGACTATCTGAACTATGATAACATCATTATGATGGGAGATATGAATGGAGTGGTATCAACTAACATGGATAAGTCATACAATCAAAATGTGACAAAAGACGGCAGACTACCTAAAACATTCTTTGAAATGACTGACAATATGGACTTGATTGACATCTGGAGAACAAAGAACCCCCTAGGAAGAGAAGGAACATTCTTCTCTGAAGCCCAACTGACATGGACAAGAATCGACCAAATCTGGACAACTAGAGGCCTGGCCCCCAAGATAAAAAAGTGGAAATCTGCCCAAAGACCTGCTCCGACCATAATGCCGTTAAGATGGACATGAGATTAACTCCAACCGGCTCCTTTAGATGGAGGATGAATGACAATTTGTTTAGAGATCAGGATATTATCAAAAAGGCCCAAAAAGTTTTGAAGGACTATTTTGAGATAAACCTGAACACTACGGTGGAAAAAAGAACTGTCTGGGATGCAAGTAAGGTGGTGATGAGAGGGTTTCTGATACAACAGAATACAATTAAGAAAAAAATACAGAATGACAAGAAAAATAAGATTTTGGAGAAAATTAAAGAAGGTGAGAAGAAGTTAAGATCGAGACCGAAATTAAAGGAGATTTTATGAGAAATTAAACATTATCAAGCACAATATTCAAAATTGATAAATCAAGAAGTGGAATGGAAAATTAAGTTAATGAAACAAAGATCCTTTGAATCGGCAAATAAATGTGGAAAGCTGCTAGCATGGCAGCTGAAAAAGAGACAAAAATTGAACACAGTAACAAACTTGGAAATTGAGGGAAGAAATATTCAGAACCCGGTGGAAATCAGAAAGTGCTTCCAGAGATACTTCAAACAACTATATACACAGGGGCCGCAAAATGAATCAGAGATAGAACAGTTCTTAAAGAAGAATGGCTTACCAAAGTTGTCTCTCAAGAACAGAACAATCCTGAATTATAAAATAACACAATTAGAAATTGAGGAGGCCATTCAGAACATGCAACTGGGCAAGTCTCCAGGGCCAGATGGGCTTACCTCCAAATATTATAAGACATTGAAAGACTATCTGATACATCCATTAATGGAGGTTTGCAATGAAATTATGGAAGGGAAGAAGGCACCGGAGTCGTGGAAAGAGGCTTTCATCACATTGATACCCAAATTAGAAACTGAAAAGACACAACTTAAGAACTACCGCCCCATCTCCCTCCTGAATGTGGATTACAAAATATTTGCAGACATTTTAGCAAGAAGACTCAAAAAAGTCCTTAATGAAGTAATCCATAAGGACCAAGCAGGCTTTCTCCCAGGTAGACACTTGTTTGCTAACATAAGGAATATTATTGACATTTTGGAACTTCTGCAAACAAATATCAATACAAAAGCTGTGTTAATTTTCATAGATGCGGAGAAGGCCTTTGACAACATCTCTTGGAAGTTTATGAAGAAAAATTTGGAAGGAATGGGATTGGGGCGGGGGTTTCACAATGGGATAGAGGCAATTTACTCAGAGCAAAAAGCAAAATTGATAGTCAACAATGTGGTGACAGAAGAGTTCAGAATTGAGAAAGGAACAAGACAAGGTTGCCCTATATCCCCTTTGTTATTTATATCGGTCCTGGAAGTGCTCTTGAATATGATTAGAGGAGACCGGTTGGTGGAAGGTATTCAGGTCGGAGCGAAACAATACAAACTGAAAGCATTTGCAGATGACCTAGTTTTGACCCTACAGGAGCCAGAGCCTAGTACTAAAAGGGTATTGCAATTGATTCATGAGTTTGGTCGAGTGGCGGGATTTAGACTTAACAAGCAAAAAACTAAGGTTTTGGAAAAAAACTTGACTCCTTTAGAGTCAGAAAGGTTTCAGAAAGAGACAGAATTAAATGTGGTCAAAAAAGTAAGATACCTAGGGGTAAACATAACAGCGAAGAACAGGAATCTATTTAAAGACAATTATGAAAAATGTTGGTCTGAAATTAAAAGAGATCTAGATGTATGGTCAAGACTGAAACTTTCCTTGTCAGGACGTATTGCTGTTATTAAGATGAATGTATTGCCAAAAATGTTGTTTTTGTTTCAAACTTTGCAGATAGTGGATAAAATGGAGTGTTTTGGGAGGTGGCAGCGAGATATTTCTAAATTTGTCTGGCAGGGCAAAAAGCCCAGAATCAAGTTTAAGATATTAACTGATGCTAAAGAAAGAGGGGGCTTTGCCCTGCCAGACTTAAAGCCGTACTATGAATCAGCAGCTTTCTGCTGGTTGAAAGATTGGCTACTTCTTGAAAACACTGATGTTTTAGATTTGGAAGGATTCAATAATGCGTTTGGTTGGCATGCATATATGTGGTATGACAGGGTTAAAATACACAAGGCTTTTAAGTTAGATAAAAAATTAGGATTCCAGGTGGAAAAATCAAAATTAGAAACAGAACTGTTAGAACCCAGCTCTAAGATACTTTCAAGAATGTATAACTTGCTGCTAAAGTGGAATACACAGGATGAAACGGTCAAATCAGCTATGATAAAATGGGCACAGGACATTGGGTACAACATTATGTTTGCTGACTGGGAAAAGTTATGGACCACAGGTTTAAGATTTACGGCATGTAATGCCTTGAAAGAAAATATTATGAAAATGATATATAGGTGGTACATGACTCCAGTCAAGCTCGCAAAGATATACCATTTGTCTGAGGCCTTTCTCTTGGGCATTGTCGGCCAGAGTGTGCAAAAGAAGGATCAAATCTTTTTATGTATGCTACAACAGCAGCAAGGATACTCATTGCTAAATGCTGGAAAACTCAAGATTTGCCCACACTGGAAGAGTGGCAGATGCAACTGATGGACTATATGGAACTGGCTGAGATGACTGGCAGAATCCGAGACCTGGGAGAAGAACTGGTGGAGGAGGACTGGAAGAAATTTAAGGACTATTTGCAAAAACATTGTAAATTGTATGAATGCTAAGAAAGATGTAAGATTTGTAATAACATGGCCCCAATAAATTAGTAATAAGGAATACAAATTTGAATGTAATTGAAAGAAAAGACAAATTTTGGATAAACAATATTTAACAATTAAGTCTTAACAAAAGAGTTGCTAAATTTCAAAATTTGAGATTTTAATAGTAGGAAATTTTATTATATAAACTAAATTAAGTTAATAATTTGCTGTCAAAATTTATGAGTTTAGAAAGCAGGAACAATAGGTGCGAGGAAGTCCAAGGAAGTGTATGAAATGTGGATATTGGAAAATGTTATGTTATTATGTGTTCTTTATTGTTAAACAAAAACCTAATAAACATTATTATATATATATATATATATATATATATATATATATATATATATATATATTCTGCAGCCAAAGATGGAGAAACTCTATACAGTCAGCAAAAACAAGACCTGGAGCTGACTGTCGCTCAGATCATCAGCTTCTTATAGTAAAATTCAAGCTTAAACTGAAGAAAGTAGGAAAAACCACTGGGCCGGTAAGATACAATCTAAGTCAAATCCCTTATGAATCACAGTGGAAGTGAGGAACAGGTTTAAGGATTTAGATTTGGTGGACAGAGTGCCTGAAGAACTATGGATGGAGGCTCGTAACATTATACAGGAGGCAGCAACTAAAGCCATCCCAATGAAAAGGAAATGCAAGAAAGCGAAGTGGCTGTCCAACAAGGCCTTACAAATAGCAGGGGAGAGAAGGCAAGCAAAATGTGAGGGAGATAGTGAAAGATACAGGAAACTGAATGCAGATTTCCAAAGAATAGCAAGGAGAGACAAGAAGGCCTTCTTAAACGAGCAATGCAAAGAAATAGAGGGGGAAAACAGAGATCTGTTCAAGAAAATTGGAGATATGAAAGGAACATTTCGTAGAAAGATTACCATAATAAAGGACAAAAGTGGTAAGGACCTAACAGAAGTAGAAGACATCAAGAAGAGGTGGCAAGAATACACAGAGGAATTATACCAGAAAGATATGGGTGTCTCGTACACCCCCGGTAGTGTGGTTGCTGACCTTGAGCCAGACATCCTGGAGAGTGAAGTCAAATGGGCCTTAGAAAGCACTGCTAATAACAAGGCCAGTGGAAGTGATGATATTCCAGCTGAACTATTTAAAAATTTAAAAGATGATGCTGTTAAGGTGCTACACTCAATTTGCCAGCAAATTTGGAAAACTCAGCAGTGGCCAGAGGATTGGAGAAGATCAGTCTACATTCCAATCCCAAAGAAGGGCAGTGCCAAAGAATGCTCCAACTACTGCACAATTGCACTCATTTCACACGCTAGCAAGGTTATGCTTAAAATTCTACAAAGCAGGCTTTAGCAGTATGTGGACCAAGAACTCCCAGAAGTGCAAGCTGGATTTCGAAGGGGCAGAGGAACCAGAGACCAAAGTGCAAAAATGTGCTGGATTATGGAGAAAGCTAGAGAGTTCCAGAAAGATATCTACTTCTGCTTCATTGACTATGCAAAGGCCTTTGACTGTGTAAGGTAAAGGTAAAGGTACCCCTGCCCGTACGGGCCAGTCTTGACAGACTCTGGGGTTGTGCGCCCATCTCACTTAAGAGGCCAGGGGCCAGCGCTGTCCGGAGACACTTCCGGGTCACGTGGCCAGCGTGACAAAGCTGCATCTGGCGAGCCAGAGCCGCACACGGAAACGCCGTTTACCTTCCCGCTGGTAAGCGGTCCCTATTTATCTACTTGCACCCGGAGGTGCTTTCGAACTGCTAGGTTGGCAGGCGCTGGGACCGAGCAGCGGGAGCGCACCCCGCCGCAGGGATTCGAACCGCCGACCTTTCGATCGGCAAGTCCTAGGCGCTGAGGCTTTAACCCACAGCGCCACCTGCGTCCCTCCTTTGACTGTGTAGATCACAGCAAACTATGACAAGTTCTTAAAGAAATGGGAGTGCCTGATCACCTCATCTGTCTCCTGAGAAATCTCTATGTGGGACAAGAAGCTACAGTTAGAACTGGATATGGAACAACTGATTGGTTCAAAATTGGGAAAGGAGTACGACAAGGCTGTATATTGTCTCCCTGCTTATTTAACTTATATGCAGAATTCATCATGTGAAAGGCTGGGCTGGATGAATCCCAAACCGGAATTAAGATTGCCGGAAGAAATATCAACAACCTCAGATACGCAGATGACACAACCTTGATGGTAGAAAGTGAGGAGGAACTAAAGAAGCTTTTAATGAAGGTGAAAGGGGAGAGCACAAAATATGGTCTGAAGCTCAACATCAAAATAACAAAGATCATGGCCACTGGGTCCATCACCTCCTGGCAAGTAGAAGGGGAAGAAATGGAGGCAGTGAGAGATTTTACTAAACGACTAAACAACAACAAGTCCACTGAGAGTTCTGAGAGTTGTCAAGAGACCCCTATTCCTCTCACAAAGCTACAATTACTAGAGTGGTTAACCCACTCTTCCCATTAATTAAAACACAAGCCACTTTTTATTAATGGAAATGTTTATTTGATAATGATAATAGAATATTTATTTATTTAAATGCTCATATTCCTCAATCTTATGCCAAAGTGCCACAAGGCTGGGAGCGAGGGATCAGATTCCACTTCCTCTGGAAGAGAGTTCCAAGGTTTTGGAGCCATCCCTGGGAAGGCCCTGTCATGCCTTGTTCAGCAAGGAAACTGCACCTCTGAAGAAGGTCTTCATCACTGGGTTGGTTTCCAGGGGAGAAGGGTCCTTTTGGTATCCCCAGTTGTTGGATCACCCTGGATTTGTGGTGAGAGTGTCAGACTGGGGCCTAGAGAGACACCGGTTCAACTCCCCCCTTGGCCACAAAGTGCTCTGGGTGACTTTGGGCCAGTTGCTCTCTTTTGACCTTGTCTACCTTGCAGGGCTGTGGAAAAAATTCATCTTCTTCTTATTAAAATTTATATGCCATCCTGCACCTGAAGATCACAGGGCAGTTTACTACATGAAAATACAACATGAAAACACAAATTACATAGCATAATAGCAAAACAACACCACTCCTCCCCCACTATCACACTTAAAAGCCGTAGATGGCTTAATCAGCCAAAGCCCTAGTTGAAGAGGAATGTTTTTGCCTCGCTCCATGAAATGGGCGAGGTACTAACTTTGTAAACCACCTTCCACAACCTTCCATTTGCATGTCTGCTGTTTCCCCCTCAGATCTTGAAGAAAGCACAGTCAAAACCTGTCCCACAGCTCATAGCTCAGGTTAATGCAAGAGCGAATGTGACAGTGGTGAGTCTAAAGCATTGGCCCTTCAACCCTGAGGGCTTCCACCTGTGGTCCAGCATCACTGTGTTGGCTGGCCAGGCCTCATGGGCCCTGGAGCCTTTTCTCACTGCCCCCCAAGTGTTTCCTGGGTGAGTCTGTGGGGAAGCTGATTTCTGGGAGAATTTGGGGTGGTACAGGTTGCAGGGGGTTGGACTTGAAGATCCCTTCCAGCTTCACAGTTCTGTAATTTATGTAAGAAGCTGTCAGACCCCAGAGCCATCTAGCTGAGCAGGATGATTTCTGGCAGGGGCCATTCGTAGCTCTACCTGGAGCTGCCGATGGGGAGTGGGATTGAATCTGGAACCTTCCTCACTCAAAGCCAGTGCTCTTCCACTGAGCCACAGCTCTGGGGACACGTGACAAGTGTCTAGCCTTGTCTCAGGAGACCCACGGTGGGCAAAGCTTCTTAAAGTCTGGTTGTGGGGCACAGACAACTATTGGGACATCTTCTCATCTCAGCTCTCCACATTGCCCCCCTGTCCCCGCCCCCCCCTCCAGGATTTATGGCTTCCCTACACACTTTCCCCTAAAGTGCCTACAGCTTGTGCACTGCTCCCAACCCAAAGTTCCCATATAACAGATTTTGGAACAACTGCTACTAAAAATACTTCAAAAATGGCTTTGTGCAGATCAGACACATCTGGGTGGATTTTTCCAAAAGGGGAGACACACACACCCCTTCACCCACCCTGCCCCCATTTAGTCCCCCTTCTCTAACCTGGGCGTCTTGTTTCTGGCTACAGATTCCCAAGAGTGTCTTCCAGGCAGAAGCCCGAGGCGTGGACCTTTCAGTAGCCGCTGGTTACCTAGGGGTGGTGGAGACGGTCCTGACGGACGCTGAGCCGACATCTCTGGATGCAGCTGCTCATCTGGGCATCTTGCAACTGTTGAAGGAGGTCTCAGACATGGATGCCAACGAGCCGGAGGAACTGGCAACGCTGGAGCAGCTGGGGCAGCACTACGTGGCAATTGCCGGGGCAATCCTGGAGGAGCAGAACGCTGAGGAGTGGTCCAAAATAAAGCTGGTAAAATCATGGCTTCCTCGAAGTAAGGGTCGGGCGGGTCTGGTGAGCCCCAATGTTTGAGGCAGGAAATCCAGAAAGCTAAAGCAGTCCTGATGGTCCACCATCCCTTTCCGTCCTTGAGAGTATGTGGCCAGACCAGGACCCATGGGAGACCCTAGGGCCATGAAGCTGACAGAGGTGACCTTGGAAGGCAATGCAGGCCTCTTAGTCCCACTGACCTCACAGGGCGGTTGTTCGGGGGTTAAACACGGAGGGGATACCTTGAGCTCCTTGGAGGTTTTTTTGGCGGGGCGGGGGGAGGTGAGATAGAAACACAATAAATAAACACTAGATGGTTGTCCGGCCTCTGCTGGAAGATTTTCAGGAAGGTAGAAATATATAAGGAAATAAATATCCCTGGGTACACACCTTAATTAAATGAGTTGCATCACACCTATGCTCACAGCAGTTAGACTTCTGGCAAAAATCTAAGTTATCAATCCCACTGTCTGCTGTGGCAGAATTTTACGCAACTAAATATGTACTTTATTACATGATTTACAACATTATTCCACAACATCCATTTCAATGCAAAGGAAACACAATTTGGTTTGGAAGGGCAGTTCATAGAATCAAAGGACTGCAGAGTTGGAAGGGATCCTCAGAGTCATCTAGTCCAAACCCCTGCAATGCAGGAATCCATATCATTGGCAAGCTGAACACAACAAAGGTGAAGACCAATCATATTCATTGATTTCTGTTCCAGACATGGGGCAAATAAGCAAACTCTGCTTCCGTTTCCATCAGGATTATCTGATGTCTCATACCACCTCCCTCTGTGTGACTGGCTCCATTGTCAAACTCTCCCTACTATCAAGAAGCTTCCCTAATCTTTGACCAAAATCTACCCTCCAGTAACTTAAGCAGCAGAAAAGTCATAGAATCATACAGTTGGAAGGGACCCCAAGGGCCATTTCGTTCCAACCCCCTGCAATGTATTAAGCAGCCTTTGCTCTCTTCAATGGGGCAGCCCCTCAGAGATGCTATTATGTGCTGCTGCCCCCCCCCCCAGTCTGCAGGAGGAGGGCCAGGGAAACCCTTGGGCAACGTCGGATGATGATGATGATGATGATGATGATGATGATGATGATAAGGTTTGGGCAGCTGCTCCTGTGCTCCTCAGATCCTTGATGGACCCATGACAGTTGTGGAAAACATGGACAAGATGATTTCCAGCCTCCATCAGCTCCTGAGTAAAGAGAGGCCAAAGTCACCATCTGGTGTAAGAATGTTGGTGAGTAGCAGCAAGGCTCTGGGGTGCGAGGGGGAGGAAGAGCCTGAGGAATTGTTAAAGCAAATTTGATGCCAGAAATTCAGTAGGGAAGGAATTGAAAGTAAAACTGCAAATATCCTAATGCTGTTACACAAATTTGTGGTGCATCTCCCACAGTACTGTGTAGAGTACTCACCTCAAAAAGGATATTGCAGGGCTGGAAAAGGTTCAGAAAATGCAGTCAAAATGATCTGGGGGATGGAGGGGCTCCCCTATGAATGAAGGCTTGCAAAATTTGGGGCTTTTTAGCTTTGAGAATGTGGGAATGTTGTGGATAGAAGGAGAGGACAGATTGATTAAATATTGTCCTCCCTCCCTGACACTAATGAGTCAGTAGCACATTCCCCAGTATATAGCAGGAAGCTAGTTGGTAGATTCGTTTGAATCTCTTTACTTCAGCAAACCAGGGTTTGATCCTGGTAAATTCCCCTTTTATCCCTCTTATCATTACTTTTAAAGAAGACACAACAGTCTTCTTTAAAAGTAATGATAAGAAGTTTACTTACATGCTGTTCACAGTAGGTTCCCTGAAGGCAGGTTTTTAGCTTGGAGTTACAGAAAAGAATGTGGGGATTTGAGCCCATGTGCTGCTGGCTGAGAGCCAGCAAACAGCAGAATACATCAAGAGAACAGCATCAAGAGAAAATGGTCAAGGACTTCCGGTCTGCTGCGGAGGACAATGGCGGTGTGCTAAGTGTCGCCTGCAACACGGAGCCAGCAGAAAGGCTTGGAGGGCAGTGCTAGAGCTCAGCGCACCCCCAAAAAAACCCCCACAGTAGAGTGGGGACCTGAGGTCTCCAGCGGAGCGGAAAATCTCACACACACACCCCAATTGTCTCCCGGCCGCTGCTGTGTGTGCGGGAGGGAAGGGGAAGAGGCTCGAGTTCGCTCTCGGCACCAACACAGCCTGCTGCGAAAGCTACGATCCGTCACCAGAAGCAGCAGATCTTCCAATTAGAGGTAAAAGTCAAATAAAGCATTTTGAACTTTGAATTAGAGCTTTAAAATTTAATTTGGCAAAATGGAAGCAAAACAGGAAGTCAGCTTCCAATTTCTGTGGACGAGCTCTGCAAAGGGAACTTTTTTTGTGAATGGGACTCAGACACAGCCGACAGCAAAGGAGAGTTGTAACATTTAACTCTGACTTGGTGGATGGTTACATTCCAACGGATTTATACATTAACTGTATTCAGTTACCTATTGGGATACAAAGTTAAAAAGCTACTGACAGCTGGAGGAATCTGAACAGTCTTTTAAAAATTGGTGGCGCTGAAGAGGAAAAGGGGAAAGAAAGAAAGCCTGCAGGGGACTCTCAGCACATCTGGGGGGTAACCCCAGAAAGTGGAAAGAGCCTGGAACAGCTTCCAAAGCACCTTTGATACTACGAAAGACTGAAAGAGCCCACCAAGAAAGATGTGTTAACTGAAACCCCAGCACATCTGTGAACTGAATAACAAGACAAATGCCATGGGATTACAAATAAGAAATAAAATGGAAATAAAACTTCTGGAACTATTGCAAGCCACCACCGTTTGAGATACTCATAAGTAGATAAGTACAAATCAAAGAACAACTTCCTCCCCGCTTCCTCTTCCTTCAAGACATAAACTTGAAATTGAACTTGCCGAACATTTTTATTTTTTCCTTTCCTCTGCTTCCTGGATTTTTTTTTTATAATATTTTTTATTGGTTTTCATCAAGAAAAATACATATCGCACCACATTGCAACTTTAACAAGTTTTCTCATTTTTGGACTTCCTTCAGCCTCTCTGACAATCATCCGAATTAAACTTTTTAATTACACATTTCCTAAATTTGCTATTGCTTTTAACATACCCTTCCACATCTGTTTTTCTTTTTTGCAATATTTCTTAGGTTTTTACAGAGCTTCTTTAAATGCCACTAACGTTATTTCATTATCACTTATACATTCCCAATACTCTACTAACTTTCCCCAGTCCTCGATGAACTTTTGATCTCGTAGATATCTGATCTTCCCTGTCAGTTTATCAAGTTCTGCATAGTCCATCAACTTCATTCTCCACTCCTCCAATGTTGGTACTTGTTCTTGTTTCCATTTCTGGGCCAATAATATTCTAGCCGCTGTTACTGCATATTGGAAAAGTTTACAATCCTTTCTATTTATTTCATTTCCTGTAATTCCTAAGAGAAAGGCTTCTGGTTTCTTAACAAATGTATATTTCAACATTTTTTTCAATTCATTATATACCAATTCCCAGAAGCTCTTCACTTTCTTACATTCCCACCACATATGATAGAAAGTACCATCCTTTTCATTGCATATCCAACATTTCTTGCATGTTTTATACATTTTTGCAAGTTTTACCGGTGTAATATACCATCTGTAAATCATTTTCATAACATTTTCCTTTAATGCAGTACATGCAGTAAATTTAATATTTTCGTTCCATAGTTTAATCCAATCATTAAATTGTATATTATAACCAAAATCTCTGACCCATTGTATCATTACAGATTTAACTTCTTCATCCTTTGTATGCCATTCCAGCAATATCTTACACATTTTAGATAGAATTTTATATTCATATACAAACTCTTTTACTTATTCATATGGTTACATTTTCCATTTCCCCCTTCCTTAACAATCAAATTCCCATATGTAATCCAATTCCTTCTCATATTGATTTTTTTAACACTCATAACCTCTAATGGAGACAACCAGTGCGGAGTTTTTGGTTCAAGTAGGCTTTTATACCTATCCCATATTTCTATCAACGATCTTCAGAAAATGTGGTTCTGAAAGCCTTTATGGGTTTTCTTGTTTTCAGACCATAAATATGCGTGCCACCCAAATCTATTATCAAATCCTTCTATATCTAACAACTCTGTATTTTCAAATTTTACCCATTCCTTTAACCAACAAAGACATGAAGCTTCATAATATAATTTCAGGTCTGGCAGGGCGAAGCCTCCTCTTTCTTTAGCATCTGTTAGTAACTTAAATTGAATTCTTGGCTTCTTACCCTGCCAGATATACCTTGAAATTACTCTTTGCCATTCTTTAAAGGTCACAGTCCCTTTGATTATTGGAATTGTCTTAAACAAAAATATCAATTTTGGCAGTACGCTCATCTTTATCATTGAAATCCTTCCCCACAATGATAACTTCATTCGTCCCCACACCTCCAGATCTTTCTTTATTCCATTCCACACTGGTATATAATTATTCTGATACAAATCAATATTCTTAGGGGTTATCCAAATACCCAAATATTGTTGGGATACTGCCAGGGAGATAAAGGCCATCACTGTCTCCACGTCGTCTCCGAACGACCCATTTTTTTTTTTATATAATGTTTATTAGGTTTTTGTTTAACAATAAAGAACACATAATAACATAACATTTTCCAATATCCACATTTCATACACTTCCTTGGACTTCCTCACACCTCTTGTTCCTGCTTTCTAAACTCATAAATATTGACAGCAAATTATTAATTTAGTTTATATAATAAAATTTCCTATTATTAAAATCTCAAATTTTGAAATTTAGCAACTCTTTTGTTAAGACTTAATTGTTAAATGTTATTTATCCAAAATTTGTCTTTTCTTTCAATTACATTTAAATTTGTATTCCTTATTACTAATTTATTGGGGCCATGTTATTACATGTCAGGGAACTGCCATCGGAGGGACAGGTGGTGGAGAGGCTCCAGGAGAATAGGAGAGACTCTACAGCAGAAGAAGGAACCAGTAGGGGGAGAGCAGGAGTTCCAGCGGAAAGGGAATCGGGGGAGAGGCTCTGGGATACTTCTAGTGAGAACAGTGAGGAGGTAACAAGAGCCCCTTTAGCAACCCCCACCCCTCGCCGGAAGCTGTCACGCAGAGAGTCCAGGAGGCGCATGTCCGTCAAACAACTTTTATGTTGGAGTAAGTTCCGTAGACGCCCACTGTCGGATTCTACCAGCGACTGACGGAGTCATGCTTTGGGGGCTCCGTTAGTGCCTAGGTTTGGGTGACCAGCCAAACCCCAGAGGGATCAAGCTTTTACGCACAAGCAGCTCATTATCCCATCATATTACAGATCTTACATCTTTCTTAGCATTCATACAATTTACAATGTTTTTGCAAATAGTCCTTAAATTTCTTCCAGTCCTCCTCCACCAGTTCTTCTCCCAGGTCTCGGATTCTGCCAGTCATCTCAGCCAGTTCCATATAGTCCATCAGTTGCATCTGCCACTCTTCCAGTGTGGGCAAATCTTGAGTTTTCCAGCATTTAGCAATGAGTATCCTTGCTGCTGTTGTAGCATACATAAAAAGATTTGATCCTTCTTTTGCACACTCTGGCCGACAATGCCCAAGAGAAAGGCCTCAGACAAATGGTATATCTTTGCGAGCTTGACTGGAGTCATGTACCACCTATATATCATTTTCATAATATTTTCTTTCAAGGCATTACATGCCGTAAATCTTAAACCTGTGGTCCATAACTTTTCCCAGTCAGCAAACATAATGTTGTACCCAATGTCCTGTGCCCATTTTATCATAGCTGATTTGACCGTTTCATCCTGTGTATTCCACTTTAGCAGCAAGTTATACATTCTTGAAAGTATCTTAGAGCTGGGTTCTAACAGTTCTGTTTCTAATTTTGATTTTTCCACCTGGAATCCTAATTTTTTATCTAACTTAAAAGCTTCTTTGATCTGAGCATAATGTAACCAATCTCGCACTTTCCCCTTTAGTTTCTCCATACTCTGCAACTTCCAGTTGTCTCCATCTTTTTCTATTATTTCCCAATATTTCGGCCATTTGGCCTCCATATTGAGTCTTTTCGGGGCCTTAGCCTCCATTGGTGATAGCCACCTTGGGGTCTTATTTTCCAATAAGTCCTTATATTTTGACCAGACATTAAACACTGCTTTTCTGACAACATGATTCTTGAAAGCCTTGTGTATTTTAACCCTGTCATACCACATATATGCATGCCAACCAAACGCATTATTGAATCCTTCCAAATCTAAAACATCAGTGTTTTCAAGAAGTAGCCAATCTTTCAACCAGCAGAAAGCTGCTGATTCATAGTACGGCTTTAAGTCTGGCAGGGCAAAGCCCCCTCTTTCTTTAGCATCAGTTAATATCTTAAACTTGATTCTGGGCTTTTTGCCCTGCCAGACAAATTTAGAAATATCTCGCTGCCACCTCCCAAAACACTCCATTTTATCCACTATCTGCAAAGTTTGAAACAAAAACAACATTTTTGGCAATACATTCATCTTAATAACAGCAATACGTCCTGACAAGGAAAGTTTCAGTCTTGACCATACATCTAGATCTCTTTCAATTTCAGACCAACATTTTTCATAATTGTCTTTAAATAGATTCCTGTTCTTCGCTGTTATGTTTACCCCTAGGTATCTTACTTTTTTGACCACATTTAATTCTGTCTCTTTCTGAAACCTTTCTGACTCTAAAGGAGTCAAGTTTTTTTCCAAAACCTTAGTTTTTTGCTTGTTAAGTTTAAATCCCGCCACTCGACCAAACTCATGAATCAATTGCAATACCCTTTTAGTACTAGGCTCTGGCTCCTGTGGAGTCAAAACTAGGTCATCTGCAAATGCTTTCAGTTTGTATTGTTTCGCTCCGACCTGAATACCTTCCACCAACCGGTCTCCTCTAATCATATTCAAGAGTACTTCCAGGACCGATATAAATAACAAAGGGGATATAGGGCAACCTTGTCTTGTTCCTTTCTCAATTCTGAACTCTTCTGTCACCACATTGTTGACTATCAATTTTGCTTTTTGCTCTGAGTAAATTGCCTCTATCCCATTGTGAAACCCCCGCCCCAATCCCATTCCTTCCAAATTTTTCTTCATAAACTTCCAAGAGATATTGTCAAAGGCCTTCTCCGCATCTATGAAGATTAACACAGCTTTTGTATTGATATTTGTTTGCAGAAGTTCCAAAATGTCAATAATATTCCTTGTGTTAGCAAACAAGTGTCTACCTGGGAGAAAGCCTGCTTGGTCCTTATGGATTACTTCATTAAGGACTTTTTTGAGTCTTCTTGCTAAAATGTCTGCAAATATTTTGTAATCCACATTCAGGAGGGAGATGGGGCGGTAGTTCTTAAGTTGTGTCTTTTCAGTTTCTAATTTGGGTATCAATGTGATGAAAGCCTCTTTCCACGACTCCAGTGCCTTCTTCCCTTCCATAATTTCATTGCAAACCTCCATTAATGGATGTATCAGATAGTCTTTCAATGTCTTATAATATTTGGAGGTAAGCCCATCTGGCCCTGGAGACTTGCCCAGTTGCATGTTCTGAATGGCCTCCTCAATTTCTAATTGTGTTATTTTATAATTCAGGATTGTTCTGTTCTTGAGAGACAACTTTGGTAAGCCATTCTTCTTTAAGAACTGTTCTATCTCTGATTCATTTTGCGGCCCCTGTGTATATAGTTGTTTGAAGTATCTCTGGAAGCACTTTCTGATTTCCACCGGGTTCTGAATATTTCTTCCCTCAATTTCCAAGTTTGTTACTGTGTTCAATTTTTGTCTCTTTTTCAGCTACCATGCTAGCAGCTTTCCACATTTATTTGCCGATTCAATGGATCTTTGTTTCATTAACTTAATTTTCCATTCCACTTCTTGATTTATCAATTTTGAATATTGTGCTTGATAATGTTTAATTTCTCTTAAAATCTCCTTTGATTTCGGTCTCGATCTTAACCCTCTCATCACCGCCTTACTTGCATCCCAGACAGTTCTTTTTTCCACCGTAGTGTTCAGGTTTATCTCAAAATAGTCCTTCAAAACTTTTTGGGCCTTTTTGATAATATCCTGATCTCTAAACAAATTGTCATTCATCCTCCATCTAAAGGAGCCGGTTGGAGTTAATCTCATGTCCATCTTAACGGCATTATGGTCGGAGCAGGTCTTTGGGCAGATTTCCACTTTTTTATCTTGGGGGCCAGGCCTCTAGTTGTCCAGATTTGGTCGATTCTTGTCCATGTCAGTTGGGCTTCAGAGAAGAATGTTCCTTCTCTTCCTAGGGGGTTCTTTGTTCTCCAGATGTCAATCAAGTCCATATTGTCAGTCATTTCAAAGAATGTTTTAGGTAGTCTGCCGTCTTTTGTCACATTTTGATTGTATGACTTATCCATGTTAGTTGATACCACTCCATTCATATCTCCCATCATAATGATGTTATCATAGTTCAGATAGTCCAGCATGATCTCATGCAGCTTCTTATAAGTTTCCGATTTTCCCTCATTTGGCGCATAAATTCCTAATAATAAAAACTTTTCACCTTGGGTCTGAATCTCAATTGCCAGAATTCGTCCATGTTCATCCTTGAATAAAAATTTTGGTGACAGGCTCTCTTTTGCATATATCACCACGCCTCTTTTCTTTACTCGATCCGAGGAAATAAATTCTTGGCCTAGTCTTTTATTTATTAACACTTTTCTATGTAGCCTAGTCACGTGTGTTTCTTGCAAACAAATAACGTCCAATTGCTCTTTTTTCAAAATATGAAATATCCTTCTCCTTTTCTCCGGGATGTTAGCGCCATTTATGTTCCAACTTAGAAGTTGCAGAGACATCCTGCTCAAATCTGTTATTGTTCTGGTGGTGGTATCTTTTTATCCTGGTCTACAGACCCCGCCGGTGTAGGTGTAGGTGCAGACTGTGGTCCAGCCCCTGAGGGTCTTTCAATCCCTTTCTGAAGGTCCTCTCCGTAGGTATTCAAAAATTTGTCTCTGTCTTCAGCTGTTTTGATTTTCACCTTCTTCCCCCTAAACGTAAAAGATAGTCCTTGTGGGAATTCCCACCTGAAGATAATTAAGTTGCTCCTCAACAACTTCACTAGTTCAAGGTATGTGGATCTAAGATCCAAAAGTTGTTTAGGAATGTCCTTGTAAACCTCTGCTCTTTTGTCCAAAATTTCAAGTGACTTTCCGTAGTGTAGTCCTAATATTTTGTCCCTTTCCTCCTTGGATCTTAAAGTAATCAAACAGTCTCTAGGTTTATCTTTCCTTGTAAATTTTCCAAGCCTAAAAGCAGTCACAATTTTAAAGTCCTTTTCCTCCTCCAGATTCCACCACTTGGAAAATTCTTTTGTTAGATACTCAGTTAGATTCCCTTGTTCATGTTCAAGTTCTGGTATGAACCTCAGTTTCAGGTTGTTTTCACGTGCCCGAAGTTCAATCATAGACAGATGGGCTTGTTGTTCCCCGACCTGCTTATGCAGTGGTCTCACCTCCTGCTCCAGTGCTTCAGTTTTCTGAATGGCTTCCTCTGCCAGCTTCCGATTTTCTACAGTGGATTCAGATAAGTTCCTGATTGCTTGAGCGTTCGAAGTAACTTGTTCTGTTAACTTGTTGACACAATCTCTAGTCTGGTCAATCTTTATCGTTTGTTCGTCCACCTTTTTATCTAGGCCTTCCAATTTTTCAAGTATTTTGTCTAATACTGATGCAGTTCCACCTGCTGCCATATCTTCTCCCAGCAACTGCACACTTTCCTTTAATTCCAAAACATCAGGGACCGATGATCTACGCGTCTGGGAAAGTAGAGTCAAAGTTGTTTGCCTTTTTCCTCTAGCCAATCTTGTTTGTCTCTCAGTACCGCTCATTCCACTTCTATCTGCTAGTCAAGGTCAAACTGGATATGTTCTCATGAGAATCCACAAGCCCATAAGATAAACAACCAAATCGGAGGAAAGGAAACCAAAAGGAAAGTCACATTTAGTTGTAATCCAAAGATCCTCTAGGGGGAGCCCAGTTCTATTATAGGGAAGAAGTCTAATTATTAATATCAGTTATTAAAATTTTTCCAAACTTCAATATTTAACAGCAATGTCCAAACAGCCTTTATTTTCTTGAAAACCCTCAGCAGTTCTATTTAGCAGAGTTGGTCTCAAAGTATAACAATGTCTCAGTAAGTGCAGGATGTAGCAATTCAAAGCAACAGTTCCAGTAAAGCTCAGCCAATGCTGGTTCCAGCAACAAAGTATCCAAGTCTTGCAAACTGACAGTTCTCTTATCTGGGCAGCCCGACTGCCTGGGATTCTTTATCAATTTGTAAATCCAACAGTGCAGGTATCACACAATTCATGTATTAAGTAAAACTCTTAGAAAGTTAAGTCCTAAAATAACTTAAACAGATGTGAGAGTTGATTGCCTTTTGACACCTCTTCACGGGCTCCAAAGATCAAAGTCTTTGCTTTAAGTCTTAAGCAGTGGCAAGAGACGGACTTCCTGGTTACGTCTCTCGCTTTTAGCAGAATTTGCAACAAATTTGTATTCCAAACCTTATCTTTTCTGATCTTACTCACGAGTTGTTGGTTTCACGCCGAATTTTCCCAAGAAAAGAGGACAGCGCTCACCGACAGCAGCTTCGCGGCTTCACTCCGCAGAAAGAGCGATTGACTCACAGCACCGCGCCAGCCCTTCCACGTTCCGGGACCTCTTACGGGGTCCCTTCTGCGTTTCGGGGGGCGCTCCAGGTGCCCGCCAAGTCCCACGGCCACGGGCTTACGCTACCCGTGGTTTTCCGGTGAGGGTCTCCGCTGCGCCGTAGCGGACGACCCGTTTCTGCGGAGCTCCCTCTTCCCGGTTAGGAAAGGGCAGCCATTGCCGGACGCGCCGCCTCCGGAAGTCCCCGGACGACCCATTGATCTCCCGTAGTCACGTAGTATCAGCAATTTGCGACACCAAGCCTCAGAAACAGATTGCCACATTCCTGGGCTGGTGCACACTCTGTCAGCAGAATTCACACAGCAAAAGTTGCACTCAGGAGGGTATCATTTAGAATGTTTATTCAGCGTTGGTCAGAACAAAGAAAAACATGACCGACTGCTAGCGTGTTCTGGCGCAGAGAGAGAGAACGAAAGCAATAGCAAACATAAACATCCTGAGAAACAGGAAATACGCAGACTCTGTGACTCACAAGCCTGCTCTCTCTTAAGGTGGAACGGAAATATCCTAACATCCTCCCCCTTTCCGTGTAACCTGTAGTACCTGTGGTTCACCCAATTGCAACTTCTGTACGTAAACCTTAAGTTGTTCTCTGTTAACAACCTTAGACAACAGATCAGCAGGAACTTCATTTCCTGCCATGCAGGACACCTGAATCAGTCCTTTTTGAATACACTCACTTGCACGATGTAGCTTAATCTGCAAGTACTTGGTTCTTTGCTTGCAACTCTCTGAGTTCAGCAAAGCCAAACAGGATCTATTGTCTTCATACACTTGTATAGGACATTTCACAGAAACTCCGATGTCCTTAAACAGTTGCATCAACCATTCACAATCCATGAGTGAAAATGACAGAGCATTGAGTTCTGCTTCACAGGAACCTAGGCTCACTGTTGTCTGCTTTTTGCACAACCAGTCAAACAGACAGTGGTTGTACATGTAGCACACTCCAGAAGTGCTTGTACCATCTGTGGTTTCACTTCCAAAACTTGCATCTGCAAAGATTTCAAGACCTCCAGTCTTCTGACTGGTGAAACTCAGCCTGGAGTGCATAGTCCCTTTCAAATAGCGGGCTATGCGCTTCAGAGCTTTCCAATCCTGAACAGTAGGATTGTTAGCATGTCTGCTAAGCAGGTTAGTGCATACAGCAATGTCAGGTCTTGAGCATCTAGCAATGAAATTCAGCTTGCCTAGAATGCATCTGTACAGCGTAGTGTCAGAAAACGCTTCAGCAGTACTATCTACCTGGTAACCTGTCACCATCGGTGTGTCTGATGGGTTTGCATCAACCAAATTCAACCTGGTTAATACATCAGCAATTTTCTGTGTTTGGTGTACCAGAAAATTACCTGCTTGGTCCCTCTCCACCTGCAGAGAAAGATAGTTGGATACCTCACCAAGATCCTTCAAGTCAAAGTGCTCCTTCAGTTGAGCTAGGGTGCTTTGGTAAAAAGCCTGATTCTTCCAAAACATCAGAAGATCATCAACAAAACATAAACAATACAGTTTGTTTTGCCCCTCCTCCTTGACAAACACACATGGATCAGCTTTGCCCTGGTGAAAACCTAGAGAAAGCAATGTCTCAGTGAGTTTTGTGCTCCAACACCTGGCACTCTGCTTGAGACCATATAAGGATTTCCGCAGTTTACAGACCATTCCCTTCTGTATCTGCATTCCATCAGGTGGAAGCATATACAGCTCCTCCCCCAAAATCCCGTACAAAAAAGCTGTATTAATGTAATGATGGGAAACATGCAGTTTCTCCTCTGCAGCTATCTTGGGCATCAGACGAATGCTCTCATATTTGACGGTGGGCGAGTAGGTCTCGTGGTAATCCTGTCCTGGTATCTGTGAAAAACCTCCTGCAACCAATCTGGCTTTGTGTCTGACAACCTTGCCATTCTGGTCTGTCTTGGCCTTGAAGACCCATTTGCTGCCAACCAGTCTCATTCCTGGGACTACCGGTATCAATTCCCAAGTTTGGTTCCTGTTCAAGGAATCAACTTCAGCCTTCATGGCATTAAGCCAAGGCTCAGCATCTTTAGAGGTTAACTCCTGAACCTCTTTGAAGCTTGAAGGTTCCCACACCTTCTCTGAGCTACTAAGAACAGCAGTTGCTGTCTTAGCAAACTCATCAGCAAATCTCTTTGGAGGTCTGCCTTTGGTCGCCCTTTCAGACCTGCGTACTAGACGTAAGTCTTCTGGACTCATCTCCTCCCTCTTAGGAGAAACGTGACCAATGGTGAACAGTGGTTCTTCCAGTTCATTGTCAGACGCATCAGATGGTCTGACTGAGGCCTTTGCGCTCTTGTAGTCTGCTGTGTCATCACTGTCACTGACAGCAGCAGCAGCGCCACCAACTGAACTGGAATCCGAACTCTCATCATCATCATCATCATCATCATCATCATCCTCAGCTTCCTCAACATCATCTGCCTTTTTCACATCACCTTCATCCTCCTCTGGGTAACTTTGGAAAATTCCCACATTTCCCCCCCACTTAGGATTGTACTCAACACTCTTGGTGAACTTAATGGACTTAGAGTTAGTCATCCATACCCTGTATGCACCTTTTTCGTACCCCATGAACAAACCATGTGCCCCACGCTTCCCAAGCTTGTTGCTTTGTGGGGTGTGTACCCACATGTCAGAACCAAAGATTTTCATGTGCTTGACGTTCGGTTTCTTACCAAACATCATCTCGTACGGAGTGCAACCTATGGGCGATGACAGTCTCCGATTAATGGTATAAACAACCGTTGACAGAGCTTCCCCCAAAACTTCTCAGGGAGGTTGGCATCATGCAACAAGGTTTTTAGGCCTTGAAGCAAAGTTTGGATTGCTCGCTCTGCAAGTCCATTCATCCATGGCGATCTAGGCGTTGACAAGTCATGCTGGGGGACTTCCAGTCGGCGCCAGCGCTTAATGGCGGCTCTCTCTCTGTTCTCCGGGGAGAGGGCTGCTCCACGAGTTCGGGTCTGACCGCTACGGCGAAGCGGGGACCCCTAAAATCACAGGCGCGGAAGCCTGTGAACAAGGAGACTCGGTGGGCACCATTTGCGCCCCCCTTTACTGCAAAAGAGCCTTTTTAAAGGCTCCGGAGGAGCATCGGGGGATCGCGCGGTGCTGAGAGTCACTACCCAGCCCGTGGAGTGAAGCCGCGTCCCCATAGGCGGAGAGCGTCGATTCCTTCCTGAAATTTGGTCTGAAAAAGAACACCCGTAAGTAAGATTGGATACCTTACTGGGATTACAAACAAAAACCTTTAAAAATTTGGCTGAAAACGGGGACGGTAAATAAAGGAAGTCTGCCTCCCCCGGACTGCATGATCGCTAAAGCAACGGAACTAGGAAGCTGCAATTGAAAATTTACTGTGAACTTTTTGGATTGGGCTAACCCTAACACTGAAGTTAATTTCCCCCCCTTGTAAGCAGGATCAGGGGGGGAAGAAGTAGAAGAAAAGGTAACCTGCATAAGGGAGTTTAAAAGGACAATTTCCCGCAGTCTCTGACTCTGGGAACGGACTGCCTGGGTGAAGCACTTTGATAGGAACTGTCAGATCACCTTTGTTTTAAAGTGGACTTTATTGGATATAACCTTTGAGACTTTGTGAAATAACATTGTTGCAACTAAAAGACTGATAGACTTTTTTAGAAACTTTTCTCCTCTGAGGGCTGTTGGATTCTTTGTTTCCTTTGCTTACTGGACACATTGATGCTCCCTCTAGAGGGCTGAAGGTAACAGTTGCAACATAGGCTTTAAAAAGAAAGTCACTGGATTTTTCCATTGTAAACCTGTTCCTGTGAGAACGACCTTGGGACATGAGCGGCCCTGTAGACGAAATAGCAACAAGGTCTAAAGCTAAAGCTGCACAAAAGAAAAGGGGCTCGCTATCAGGACTACCGCCAACAGGTGCAGCAGGACAGGAAAAAGGAATAACAGCATTCATGGATTCAGTGACACAGGCATTACTTAAAATAAATGAATCTTTAGAAAATTTGACCAAGCAGAGTACGGAAAATACTAAACAATTGACAGAACTTACAGTAAAATTAGACTTAAATACCAAAAGTATTACATCTAATACAGAGACTATAAATAAACTGGTGCAAGAAAACAGCACAATCAGGAAAATTGCGGAGGAGGCCAAATTTACAGCGGAATCCACACAGGAAAATTTAGTACCGGTTTGCAAGAAGCTTGACCAGCATGAGGCGACCTTGTCTTTGTGGGAGATGCAGCGTAAGGAGAAGAACTTGAGATTGAGACTCGTCCCAGAGAGTGAAGGGGACAGCCTAGTGGACTTTCTCACAAAAGAACTTTCGGAATTTTGGCAGGTGAACCTAGAAGAAGAAGCATTTGAGATAACAACTGCCTTCAGATTGGGCAGAAGGCAAGGTAGGAAGATCCCAAGGGATTGTCTGATAACTTTGAGATCTAAAGAGGAAAGAGATAAAATACTGAACTTGCATTATCAGAAAACTCTTCAGATTGAAAACGCTACTGTGCAAATATACAGGGAAATCCCGAAATACATCTTAGAGATAAGGACCTACTTTAAGAACTTGGTTGACCGGCTGAAGAAGAACAACATACCTTTTAGGTGGGAATATCCGCAAGGCCTGTCCTTCAACTTCAAAGGAAAGAAAGTTAGGATAAGAACAGTACAAGATAAAGAACAATTCCTGGACAGATACGAAGAGGACCTGGTGAAAGGAGTGCTGGACTCGACATCAGATACAGATTTGGGAAATTTGACATTTGGACTTAAATCACCTCCAGAGGGAGAACCGCCGCAGGGTGCGGCTGGAGGAAACTAACCAACAATGTCTCTGCGATTTTTAAGTTGGAACTGTAACGGTTTGAACCTTCCCAGAAAAAGACGTGAAGTTTTCCATATCTTAAAAAGAGAACAATTGGATTTGATTTGTTTACAAGAGACCCACATAACAAGAATACACAGAAAATTGCTTATAAACAAAAGGTTAGGACAGGAATTTATTTCATCGGATAAAGTTAAGAAAAGAGGAGTGGTGATCTATGCAAAGGAGAAATTGGCCCCAAAACTGATTTTTAAAGATGAACATGGAAGAATATTGGCAATTGAAATACAAATCCAAGGAGAAAAGTTTTTGACAGTCGGCATATATGCACCAAATGAAGGGAAGGCAGAATTTTATAAGAAATTGCATGAGACATTGATGGACTATCTGGATTATAAGGTGATTCTTTTAGGAGATATGAACGGTGTCGTCTCTACATATATGGACAAAGCACAAAGACAGGTGATTTCCAAGGATGGGAGATTACCTAAGACTTTATTCGAAATGACCGACAACATGGACTTGATAGATATTTGGAGACTAAGAAACCCTCTCGAGAGAGAGGGGACTTTTTTCTCAGAGTCCCAGATGACATGGACAAGAATAGATCAAATATGGATTACTAGTGGAATGGCTCCAATGATAAAAAAGTGGAAATCTGCCCAAAGACACGCTCCGACCACAACGCGGTAAAGATGGAAATGAAGGTAACAACAGCTGGTTCCTTTAGATGGAGAATGAATGACACCCTATTTAGAGATCCAGAAGTCTACAAAAAGGCCCAAAAAACTTTGAGGGACTACTTTGAGATAAATCTGAGGACAGAAGTGGAGAAAAGAGTGATCTGGGACGCAAGCAAGGCCGTGATGCGAGGTTACCTAATACAGCAGAATTCCCTAAAAAGGAGGAAACAAAATGAGAAGAAAGACAAGATCCTGGAAAAAATAAAAGAAGGTGAAAAAAAACTGAGGTCTAAACCAAAGTCTCATGAGATCTTGAGAGAAATTAAGTTTTACCAGATGCAATATATGGAACTGATGAATCAGGAGATAGAATGGAAGATAAAGCAAATGAGACAAAGGACATTTGAATCAGCAGATAAATGTGGGAAACTCCTATCATGGCAATTGAAGAAGAGACAGAAATTGAACACTGTTACAAGTTTGGAGGGATGCAGGTGGCGCTGTGGGTTAAAGCCTCAGCGCCTAGGACTTGCCGATCGAAAGGTCGGCGGTTCGAATCCCTGCGGCGGGGTGCGCTCCCGCTGCTCGGTCCCATCGCCTGCCAACCTAGCAGTTCGAAAGCACCTCCGGGTGCAAGTAGATAAATAGGGACCGCTTACCAGCGGGAAGGTAAACGGCGTTTCCGTGTGCGGCTCTGGCTCGCCAGAGCAGCGATGTCACGCTGGCCACGTGACCCGGAAGTGTCTCCGGACAGCGCTGGCCCCTGGCCTCTTAAGTGAGATGGGCGCACAACCCCAGAGTCTGTCAAGACTGGCCCGTACGGGCAGGGGTACCTTTACCTTTACCTTTTACAAGTTTGGAGGTGGATGGAAAGAACATTTCTAAGCCAAATGAGATCAGTAATTGCTTTCAGAGCTATTTCAGAAGACTCTATGCACAAGGGCCAGAAAATGAAGGAGAAATAGAAGATTTTCTTAAGAAATATGAATTACAAAAAATTTCGCAACAGAGTGTGCAGACTCTGAATGAGAAAATAACTGAGCAAGAAATAGAGGGTGCCATTCAGAATATGAAACTAGGGAAATCTCCAGGACCAGATGGACTAACCTCCAGATACTATAAGGCGTTAAAGGAATGGTTAATACAGCCGCTTAAGGAGGTTTGTAATGAAATATTAGAGGGGAGGAAGGCACCTGAATCGTGGAAAGAAGCTTTTATTACACTTATACCAAAGACTGAGGTTGATAAAAAACAGATTAAGAACTACCGCCCAATATCCTTATTGAATGTGGATTACAAAATATTTGCAGACATTTTGGCAAAAAGATTGAAGAAAGTGCTGGTGGAGGAGATTCATAAGGACCAGGCAGGCTTTCTCCCGGGTAGACACCTATCGGATAATGTAAGGAACATAATTGACATAATAGAAATGCTGACAGTTAATAGTAATACAAAGGCAGTTTTGATTTTTGTGGACGCGGAGAAAGCCTTTGACAATATTTCTTGGAAGTTTATGAAGAAGAATCTCCAGGGGATGGGGGTAGGCCAAAGATTTGAAAATGGTATAGGTGCAATATATTCGGAACAAAAGGCAAAATTAATTGTAAATAATGTGGTTACGAATGAACTTCTTATAGAAAAAGGGACACGGCAGGGGTGCCCAATTTCCCCGTTACTTTTTATATTAGTCCTGGAGGTTTTGTTAAACATGATAAGGGGTGACCAGCTGGTAAAAGGAGTTCAGGTCGGAGCCAGAGAGTACAAACTGAAGGCTTTTGCAGATGACTTAGTTTTGACCCTACAGGAGCCAGACACTAGTACAAAAAGAGTTTTAGAACTAATCCGAGTTTTTGGTCAGGTAGCAGGATTTAAATTGAACAAACAAAAAACCAAGGTCTTGGAAAAAAACTTAACAAGCGTGGAAAGAGAGAGGTTCCAAGAGGAAACTGGACTAATTATGGCAAAAAAAGTGAATTTATTTAAAGACAATTATGATAAATGTTGGACTGAGATTAAGAAGGATCTAGAAATATGGTCGAACTTGAAGCTTACCTTGCTAGGACGAATTGCAGTGATTAAAATGAATGTATTGCCTAGAATGTTATTTTTGTTTCAGACATTACAAATTGTGGATAAACTGAATTGTTTCAAGAAGTGGCAGAAAGATATATCTAAATTTGTCTGGCAGGGCAAAAAGCCCAGAATAAACTTTAAGATACTTACTGATTCAAAAGAAAGAGGGGGATTTGCCCTGCCAGACTTAAGACTGTACTATGAATCGGCAGCTTTCTGCTGGTTGAAAGACTGGCTACTACTTGAAAACGCAGACATTCTGGATTTGGAAGGTTTTAATAACATGTTTGGTTGGCATGCATATATCTGGTATGGCAAGGTTAAAGTGCACAAGGGTTTCAAAAACCATATTGTCAGGAAAGCATTATATAATGTTTGGACTCGGTATAAGGATTTGCTGGAAAATAAAACTCCCAGGTGGTTATCACCAATGGAGGCTAAAGAGGTGAAGAAGCTAAACACGAGAATCAATTGGCCAAAATATTCTGAGATTTTAGAAATAGAAAGTGGCGAATTTAAATTACAGAGTTTTGAGAAGATAAAGTCCAAGGTACGAGATTGGCTCCATTATTATCAAATAATGGAGGCCTTTAAACAAGACAGGAAAATTGGGTTCCAGGTGGATAAATCGAAATTAGAAACTGAATTGTTAGAATCCAATACTAAGAACCTATCAAAGATGTATAACTTGCTGTTGAAGTGGAATACAACTGATGAAACTGTTAAATCAGCAATGGTTAGATGGGCACAGGACCTAGGACATGACATTATGTTCGCTGACTGGGAACAGTTGTGGACCACAGGTATAAAATTTACGGCTTGTAATGCCTTAAGAGAAAACATTATGAAAATGATTTATAGGTGGTACATGACCCCAGTCAAGCTTGCTAAGATTTATCATTTGCCCAATAATAAATGCTGGAAATGTAATGAGACTGAAGGTACCTTCTTTCACCTTTGGTGGACCTGCCCGAAGATTAAAGCTTTCTGGGAAATGATTTATAATGAAATTAAGAAAGTACTTAAATGTACTTTTCATAAGAAACCAGAGGCATTTCTTTTGGGTATGGTGGGCCAACTGGTGCCAAGGAGGGGCAAGATCTTTTTTATGTATGCCACAACGGCAGCAAGGATTCTACTAGCAAAGTATTGGAAGACACAAGAGCTACCCACGCTGGAAGAATGGCAGGCGAAAGTGATCGACTTTATGGGACTGGCAGAAATGACCGGCAGAATCCGCGACCAGGAGAAAGAAACTGTGGAGGAAGATTGGAAGAAGTTTAAAGTATATCTTAAAAATCGTTATAAAATTGAGGAGTGTTAAAGTGTGAAGGGAAAGGAAGATGTATAATTACAGCTATATCTATTTTTTTTCATTTAATGTGACATTGAAAAGGAGAATAAGTCTAAATTTTAATTGGTTAAAAGAGTTGCTAAAAAATTGTGAAACTAGGATGCAAAAAGGGGAAGGTATGGGGAAGTCCGAGAAAAGAGGCTTACGAAAAGGAGGTTAAGAAAGTTGGATCTATGTTTTTTGTGTGTGTCTGTTGTTGTATGTATTATTTAGTGTTGTTGTGTCGATAAAATTGGAAAATCAATAAAAAATTATTTAAAAAAAAAAAAGACAAGTCATGCTGGATTCCCTTCTCAGTCAGGAAAACTTCAAACTGCTGAGAAGTGAACTCCCCGCCCCGATCGGTAAAAAGACAGCCGATACGTTTACCACGAACATTCTCCAACCAAGCACAGAATGTCTTGAACTTAGGGAATGCTTGCAATTTCTGCTCAAGCATAAACACATGAATGTACCTAGAAAAAGAATCAATTAGAACCATGAAGTACCTTGCTCCTCCCAAAGAGGGCGCAAGTGGACCAACCAGGTCTGCATGCACTAGCTGGTAGGGTTTGGAAGCCTGCCTGCTAGACTCCTTGCCTTTTGGAGCAACCTTCACCTTGTTCTCTGCACAAGATACACATTTCATGTGATACTTACAAGGTTTGATGTTCAAACCTTCAACCAACTCTGGCATCTTGGCTAGCGCTTGCCAAGACATGTGACAAAATTTTCGATGTGCTTCATGAATACATCCTGCATATGTTGAAAAAGACTCAAAGTTTCAGACAGAGGTGATAAATAATAATTGTAAAATTTTGTCAAAAATGTATAAAATATTGTTGGAGTGGAATACCAAAGATGAGGAAGTTAAATCAGTAATGATACAATGGGCCAGAGATTTCGGATATAATATTCAGTTTGAGGACTGGGAAAAACTGTGGAAAGAGAATCTAAGATTTACTGCATGCACAGTACTTAAAGAAAATGTTATGAAAATGTTTTATAGATGGTACATCACACCGGTAAAACTGTCAAAAATGTATAAGACGTGCAACAAATGTTGGAAATGTAAAGAAAAAGAAGGTACGTTTTACCATATGTGGTGGTGTAATGGCATAAGGGGTTGCTTGTGCGTAAGCGCTAAAACGCTCCCAGTTTTGTGGTTAGTTTTAAACTCTCTCTAGCCGGACAGCCATGAGTGCGTGGCTGCCTTAATCACTGGCAGAATCCGTCAGTGGGTGTTTCCTGAATTTCTTCCAACATAAAAATTCTTTGACAGAAAGTCTCCTCCTTGATTCTCTGCCCGACAGCTTTCTGCGCAGAGTGGGCATCCCAAGGGGAGGCCCTGAGCTCTCACCACTGGTCTCGCTTGAAGCGTCTCTGTGCCTCACCTCCAACACTGTCTCCTCCTCCCCTCCTTCTTGAGCGGAAACTCTCCCTCTCCCCCTGCTGGTTCCCTCCTCAGCATCCAAGGGTCTCCCAGCATCCGAGAGCCTCTCCACCACCCTGCGCTCCGATGGCAGTTCCCTGACATCCACCTCCCCTCCAGGACCCCCCTCACCCCCTGTCCTCCCGTTTTCTTTGGGCGGTGAGGCTGGGAACGCCCGGAAAGAATCTCCCCCATCTTCTGATGACTCGAAAACTGCTCTCCACCTACTACTATCCCGTCTTCCTGAAAAATCTTCCCAATCTGATTCCCTCTCTTCAGATTCTTCTTCCTCTTCCTGCCCAGAGTCCGGAAATCCCTCAAACTCCTCTTCATCGTCTGTGGTGCCAAATTGCTCCTCCCAGAACCTAGCTAAGGGTTTGGGCCTCCTTGGGAACCTACGGTGAAACTCCCCCAAGAGAAACTCATCCTTGATGGTTTCCGCTGGTACCCATGCATTTTCTGACTCCGGTTCCCCTTCCCACGCCACTAGGTACTCCACCTGTTTACCCTTCCACCTTGAATCGAGTATTTCTGCTACATGACTGCTGCGCTCCCTCTCTTCTACTGGTGGTGCCGCAGGAACCTCTCCCTCCAGTCCCTGGAATTCCCGCCCTTCCCTGTATGGTGATAGTAAGGATCTATGAAATACTGGATGTAGTTTCATGTTGTCTGGCAGGTTGAGCCTAAAGGCCACCGGATTCACCTGTTGTGTAACCTCGAAGGGGCCCAGTTGTCTCGGTCTCAATTTCTTGCAACCTCCCTTGAACGGTAACCCTTGTGTTGACAACCACACCCGGTCCCCAACCCTTATGGTCTCTCCTTCCCTCCTGCTCCTATCTGCCTGCCTTTTGTACGCTTCCTTGGCCCTCTCTAAATTCAACTTCAGCTGTTGGTGTATTGCTTCCATTTCTTCTACAAAATGTTCTGCCGCCGGTACACTCCGTCTTTCCTCCCCTCCCCCTGGAAAGGCCCTAGGGTGACAACCATAATTGGCCATAAATGGACTCATGCCCATGGACACATGCTCGGCGTTATTGTAGGCAAATTCGGCCAGGGCTAATTTCTCCACCCAGTCACTCTCCCTCTCATTGACATAACACCTCAAGTATTGTTGCAAAATACTGTTTGCCCTTTCCGCTTGCCCGTTGGTTTCTGGGTGTCTGGCCGTCGAGAAATTGACCTCCATGTGCAGTAGGCTCATGAGCTTCCTCCAGAACCTGGATGTGAATTGTTTTCCTCTGTCAGAGACCACCCTCAAGGGGGCACCATGCAACCTAAAAATGTGTTCTACAAACAGCCTGGCGGTTTCCTCCGCCGTCACCGCATGTGAGCAAGCTATAAAATGACACATCTTAGTTAACAAGTCGACTACCACCATGACCGCCGTTTTCCCCCTAGATTTGGGCAAATCTGTCATAAAATCTATAGACACTGCCTCCCATGGCCTTTCTGGTGTGGGTAATGGTTCCAGCAACCCCGCTGGTGCTGCCCTCTCCCCTTTGGCTCGCTGGCAGCGGTCGCACCCCCTGACATATTCCCGTACATCTTCCCTCACCTTTGGCCACCAGAACTGCCTGGTGACTAGCAACATGGTTTTGTGCTGACCAAAATCTCCTGCCGTGGGGCTGTCGTGTAATTGTTTGAGTACTCTACTCCTCAATTGCCCCTCTGGTATATACAACGCCCCCCTGTAGTACAGCGCCCCATTTTTTTCCTCAACCCCCCCCCCCCGGGTTTTCCCCTGTTCCCCGGAGCTCTCTGAGTTTGTTTTGGGCGTACTCGTCGCCCTCGGTCCCCTCTGCCAGTTCTTGTTGCCCAACCAATACTGCCCCACACACCCAGTGGTCCTTGGGTATCACATGTCTTTCTTCCGGCGCTCCCTCTCCCTCCATATATTCTGGCTTCCGGGAGAGAGCGTCCGCCCTTAAGTTTTCTTCCCCCGGTACGTAGCGAATTTCAAAATGGAACTTGGAAAACTCCTGTGCCCATCGCACTTGTCTCTGGTTGAGTACCCTTGCCGTCCTCCAGTATTCCAGGTTCTTATGGTCTGTGCACACCTGGATCTTGTGTTGTGCCCCTATTAGTAGATGTCTCCAGCGTCGAAATGCTTCATAAATGGCCAGCAGTTCCCTGTTGTACACTGTGTAGTTCCGTTCCGACTTGTTCAACTTCCTGGAGAAGAAAGCACACGGTCTCCAGTCGGACGGATCTCTTCCCGGCTGGAGCAGTACTGCCCCTACCGCTCGGTCTGATGCATCGGTCTCCACCCTCATTGGTTTCTGCAGATCCACGTGCAAGAGCTGTTCTTCTGAAGCGAACGCCTTCTTTAGTTGGTCAAAAGATTGCTGCGCCTCTTCCGTCCATACAAACTTCTTCTTACTACTGAGGCAATCGGTGATGGGTGCAGTTAAGTGGGCAAAGTTTTTGATGAACTTCCGATAGAAATTTCCAAACCCCAGGAATCTCTGCACGTCCTTCCTGGTCTTAGGTGTCTTCCATTCCAGTACTGCTTGTACCTTGCCCGGATCCATGGATAATCCCTTGTCGGACAACCGGTACCCCAGGAATTCCACCTCTCTTGTATGGAACTGGCACTTCTCCAGTTTGACCCATAGCTGGTTCGCCTGTAACCTGCTTAGCACTTCCTGGACATCTCTGACATGCTGCTCCTCATCCTCTAAGTAGATCAACACGTCATCTAAGAAGGCTACACAGTTCTTGTACAGCAAGGGTCCTAGAACGTGATGCATGAAAGATTGAAAGTATGCTGAACCCCCTTGTAATCCAAAAGGCATAACGAGGTACTCGAAGGCCCCCAGGGGGGTAAACATGGTGGTTTTCCATTCATCCCCCTCCCTCATTCTGATCAGGTTGTACACCCCCCTTAGGTCCAGCTTGGTAAAAATCTTTCCCTTCCTAACCCTGGTCAAAATGTCGTCAACCCTGGGCATGGGGAAGGCTACTGGTTCTGACACCGAATTGATGGCCCGAAAGTCCACTACAAGCCTGGGCTTATTAGTGTCTTTTTTGACTACAAAAAACACTGGTCTGCCCCCCACCGCTCTCGACTCCCTTATGAAACCTCTCTTTAGGTTCTTGTCTATAAATTCCCTTAACTCCTGCATCTCCCTGTCCGACATGGCGTACAGTTTGCCCACTGGCAGCTGAGCTCCTGGGAGTAGGTTGATTTGACAGTCAAAGGGCCTATGAGGGGGTAGTCTATCTGCTTCCTGTTCACTGAAGACGTCACACAGGTCGGCGTATTGCGGTGGTATTTCTCCTTTTTCCCCCACCGCCAGTCCTGCCAAACTGGCCATTGCCATCCCCGGGTCCCCCCCCCCCATGGCAGTGTTCCAAGCAGTGAGCTGACCCGAAAGAGACCGTCCGCTGGTGCCATCGCACTAACGGATCATGTAGCGCCAGCCAGCTCATTCCCAACATGATGGGTGGTCCCGCCAGGGTGGCTACGTGAAAGGCAATGACTTCCGTGTGCCTTGCCACTCTCATTGTCATGGGGACAGTCTGTTGGGTTACTTCTCCCCCCAGAAGTTCCCTCCCATCAATCGTGGTGACTTGCAAAGGACTACTTAGGGGCAGAGTCTGTATCTGATGCTCTGACGCGAATTCCTTACTCATGAAATTGCAAGAGCTGCCTGAGTCTAACAGCGCTTTTATCGTGAGTGGATGTCCGTTGGGTAGCTCTAGCACCACCCCTATGGCGATTGCTGCCCGGGGGGGGGCGGGTTTCAGGCTTGGGCACGTTCACTGGTCCTTGGCCTGGCTACTGTGCCCAGTCGTCAGCTGCCAGGCGTTGGCTTTTACCTGCTCCTTAACCCCCTCCTCCTCACTCCCAACAGCCCCCACCATTCCTTGCCATGCCTTTCTTTGAGGGCAGACCCTGGCAAAATGTCCTGGCTGTTGGCAGAGGAAACACTTTTTGGCGGCTTTCCCCTCCTTCTTCCGCCCTTCGTTTGAATTTGAAGCCCCTTGCACGCGCGCGCGCGCGCGCGCCTCCAATTTCCATTGGCTCCACTGGCTGGGAAGACTGTTCTGGCATCTCAGGAATGCGGAAATCATTCCAACGCTCTCCTCTGCCTTCCCACTTCTCTAGAGCCCTTGCTTCCTGTTGCGCACCAATTGCAAGCGCAGCCTTGGTCAGCTGATCCATCGACTGCGGGCGGGGCGCGCGGGAAAGTTCATCTTTCACTGCAGGGGCTAGGCCTTCTTCGAATAACATCTGTATTGGGTCCGAAGCCAGATCCCAACCCAGTCTGTGTATGATCATAGCAAATCGCGCCCAGTACTCTCGGACTGATTGATTCCCCTGTTTGCACGCCATCAACTGCCTGCATACAATGCCCTGCTCAATCTGGCTGGAAAACATCAAGTCCATAGCTAAAAAAATTTTCCTCAAGTCTTTCAAGGCGTCATTATCCGATGCCACCAGGGGTCTAACCCATTCTCTAGCCCCTCCTTCCAGGTGTCCGATCACAAAGGCTACTCTCGCCCCCTCGTCGGCAAAGTCATCATACTGCAGGTTCAGAGCATACTGCATCTCTGTCTTAAAGGCTTGGTAGTCCTTTGGATCCCCCCCGAATTTATGCACCAGTCCCGCTACCTTCCTTGCAATGGGGGTGGGTTTCCCCTGTGCATCCTGAGCTCGCCTTTCATTGAGTCGCGCTGTTAGCAGAGCCAGCTGGTGTTCCAAATCTCTGTTTCTCTCCTCCAGAGTTGGTCCACCTCCGGCTCCCTCCGCTCCTCCGACTCCCGTTGGGTTGCTCATGATGCCCTTCCTTCGCACAAACAACGTCAAAGACTGACGGATTGCTGTAATGGCATAAGGGGTTGCTTGTGTGTAAGCGCTAAAACGCTCCCAGTTTTGTGGTTAGTTTTAAACTCTCTCTAGCTGGACAGCCATGAGTGCGTGGCTGCCTTAATCACTGGCAGAATCCGTCAGTGGGCGTTTCCTGAATTTCTTCCAACATAAAAGTTCTTTGACAGAAAGTCTCCTCCTTGATTCTCTGCCCGACAGCTTTCTGCGCAGAGTGGGCGTCCCAAGGGGAGGCCCTGAGCTCTCACCACTGGTCTCGCTTGAAGCGTCTCTGTGCCTCACCTCCAACACTGTCTCCTCCTCCCCTCCTTCTTGAGCGGAAACTCTCCCTCTCCCCCTGCTGGTTCCCTCCTCAGCATCCAAGGGTCTCCCAGGATCCGAGAGCCTCTCCACCACCCTGCGCTCTGATGGCAGTTCCCTGACAGGTGGGAATGTAAAAAAGTGAGGGGTTTCTGGGAGATGATTTATAATGAAATGAAAAAGATGTTAAAATATACATTTGCAAAGAAACCAGAGACCTTTCTTCTAGGAATTACGGGGAATGAAATTAGAAGAAAAGACTGTAAACTTTTCCAATATGCAGCCACAGCAGCAAGAATTCTACTGGCCCAGAAATGGAAACAAGAGGAGCTACCGACAATAGAAGAATGGAGAATGAAGCTGATTGACTATGCAGAGTTGGACAGATTAACCGGAAAAATTAGATATCTTCAAGACCAAAAGTTCATCGAGGACTGGGGGAAATTTGTCGAATATCTGAAAAGAACATGTGAGGTGCAAACAACACTGGTGGGGTTTCAAGAAGCACTGTAAAAACAGAGATATATTGTTAAAAACACAAACAGGAGTGGGAGGGAAGCTGAATGGCAATATATACAGAGAAATGCGTAAACTAAGAAGTAAATATGGATGATTGTCAGAGAATCCGAAGGAAGTCCAAAAAGCAACAAATTTGTGAAAATCTGAAAATTTGGTACAATTGTATTTTCTTTTTTTGTATTGGAAAATAATAAAAATTATATTAAAGCACATCCTGCATGAAGAACCTTGTTAGTTTGTGCCACACAACAAGAATCAGCATTAGACACAACAGCATTGTCATCATAAGTTATAGAGAATAAACCATCCATAAACTTTGCATGCAAAATGTCCTCTTTGCCTTTCCTGATGACACAGACATTCCTCTTGAAGGAAACCTCAAAACCACGCAGAATCAGCTGTGGGACACTCAGCAAATTGTCCACAGCTCCTGGAACATAAAGTACATTACTGATGGTTGTATGCAAACTTGCAAGTTTAACAGTCCCTTCTCCTGCAATTTGCAACGTCCTTCCATCAGCCAGGTGGATCTCTCCGTCTTGAGGTGTGAAGGAGATAAACAGGTGCTTATCCTTTGATAAATGGCGCGTGCACCCTGAGTCCACAATAAACCTGGCTTTAGCCTTTGGAGCAGTCTTTGCAGCAAGCAAAACCTTGTTTTCCACCGGCGTGGGCTTTTGCAGCTTGCCCCCCTGCTCCTGGCCATGAGACTTGCCTTTAGCCTTTGGTGAAGCTGTGCCAGCTAACAATGCCTTGTTTTCCACTGGCGTGGGCTCTTCACCCCCCCCCCCCCTCTGCTTCGGGCCATCTGCAGGCATCTGTCTTTGTTTACCTCTGGCCTTCCGGCCTCTGCAAAGACGATGACCTTGGCTCCCACAAGAAACAGAGCTCTCAGCTGCCGACTCCTTGGCTCCCCCTGGAGGCTGGAATGCTGCCTGGGCTGACATCACAGTCTGCTCCCCCTGCAGCTTGCAACCGGTGCCCTCAGCATCCCTGCATTCACTCGCATTCTGGGAAACAGCCAGGACTTCCGATGCATTCACACTCTGGGCATTCAGACTCTGAGCTGGGATGACCCGCAGATGCGCTCTCTTCAAAGCATTCCACATCTTACGTGCCGTCGCGTTGCCAGCAAGCGTTTTTATTTCCTCCAGAGAGACGGATAAGACGATTATGTCAATGGCCTTCGAATTCTGGGCCTCCCATTTCTCTGTCAGAGGAACTGGAGGGGCGTCACTCACAGTATGCCACATTCCGAATTGTCGCAGTAAACTCTCACACCATTTTGCCCAGGTCTGATAATTTGTCCCATTTAACTTAGGGCATTCTGCAGCTTGGAAAAATTCCATTTCAGGTTTTCCTTGAGCCCGAGCCTCTCTCTTTGCCTCAAAGAGTCCTTATCTTGGCAGCTCATTAATCACGAAGCCTTCTGGCTCCCAGGCCAATTAAGCCTGCCAGAACATCAAAGAAAGAAAAGCCTCCTCTTTCGCTTTTCCACATACCTCAGCAGTCTGTCGCATTTTTACCCTCCTGTAAATGCCGTGAATCTGGGCCCGAAACCTGTTGTTGGGATACTGCCAGGGACATAAAGGCCATCACTGCCTCCACGTCGTCTCCGGACGACCCATCAATCTCCCGTAGTCACGTAGTATCAGCAATTTGCGACACCAAGCCTCAGAAACAGATTGCCACATTCCTGGGCTGGTGCACACTCTGTCAGCAGAATTCACACAGCAAAAGTTGCACTCAGGAGGGTATCATTTATTTATTTTTTTATTTTATAATATTTTGTATTAGTTTTATGAAATACAGAAAAAAGAATAAAGAACATATTATGAGAGTAGAAAAAAAAAGTTACAATTTTTTCTTACTCTTTTTTCCAAATCTGTTGGACTTCCCCACGTCCTCCCAACCCTGCATTCTCTGTGATACATAACGTCTGCAATTTGTTAACTTATTTCAATACTTATTGTATCTTCCTTTTTATCATGTTACCCAATTTCAAATTAAATTATAACCCATGTACGTTTTCATTTTAACATAATAAAGTTGTTTCATTATTCTATCTCTGACTCCTTGTACCTTAATTTCCATTTCTTTAATTTAACATTACTGAAGCTAGAATTTCCTAAAAGGTGTGTTTTTTAACATTCATATAACTTATAATCTTTTTCCAGATAGTCTTTAAATTTTCTCCAATCCTCCTCGAATGTTTCTTCTCCCGAGTCTCGGATTCTGCCAGTCATTTCGGCCAGTTCCATGTAGTCCATCAACTGGGTGTGCCATTCCTCCAGTGTGGGTAAATCTTGTGTCTTCCAATATTTTGCAATCAGGATCCTTGCTGCTGTAGTAGCATACATAAAAAAGGTTCTGTCCTTCTTAAGCACTCTCTGGTCCACCATGCCCAGGAGGAAGGCCTCTGGTTTCTTAGGTAAGGTAAATCTAAGTACCTTTTTTAGTTCATTATGAATCATTTCCCAAAAGGCCTTCACTTTCGGGCAGGTCCACCAGAGGTGAAAGAATGTCCCTTCCGCCTCTTTACATTTCCAGCATTTATTATCAGACAGGTGATATATCTTAGCAAGCTTGACTGGGGTCATGTACCACCGGTATATCATTTTCATAATGTTTTCCTTCAAGGCACAGCATGCCATAAATTTCATTCCGGTGTTCCATAACCTTTCCCAGTCTTCAAACATAATATTATGCCCCACATCCTGCGCCCACTTTATCATGGCGGATTTGACTGTCTCATCCTGAGTATTCCATTTAAGCAGCAGGTTATACATTCTCGAAAGTAGTTTACTTTTTGGTTCTAACAATTCTGTCTCTAGTTTCGATTTTCCCACCTGGAATCCAACCTTCTTGTCTACTTTAAAGACCTCTTGAATTTGTGCATAATGCAACCAATCTCACACCTTGTTTTTTAGTTTTTCCAAGCTCTGCAACCTCCAATTGTCTCCAATCTTTTCAATAATTTCCTCATATTTAGGCCAATTGGCTTCCATATTAGGTCTCTTACGTGCCTTGGCCTCCACCGGTGAGAGCCACCTCGGAGTCTTACTCTCCAATAAGTCTTTATATTTTGTCCAGACCATTAAAATTGCTCTCCTGACAATGTGGTTTTTGAACAGTTTGTGCACTTTGACCTTGTCATACCACAAATATGCATGCCACCCAAAGGCGTTGTCAAACCCTTCCAGATCTAGGACATCAGTGTTTTCCAGTAAAATCCAATCTTTCAACCAGCAGAAGGCTGCAGATTCATAATATAACCTCAAGTCTGGCAGGGCAAATCCCCCTCTTTCTTTCGCATCAGTTAATATCTTAAACTTTATTCGGGGCTTTTTGCCCTGCCAAACAAACTTAGAGATATCCTTCTGCCACTTTCCAAAACATTCCACCTTGTCCACGATCTGTAGGGTCTGAAACAAGAATAACATTTTTGGCAATACATTCATCTTTATAGCTGCTATTCGGCCCAACAAGGAAAGTTTCAATCTTGACCATGTTTCCAAATCTCTTTTGATTTCTAACCAACATTTCTCATAGTTGTCCTTAAACAGATTCAAATTTTTGGAGGTCAGATACACCCCTAGGTATTTTACTTTTTTAACCACATTTAATTCTGTTTCTTTCAGGAACTCATCTATTTCTCCAGTTGTCAAATTTTTTGCTATAACCTTAGTTTTTTGCTTGTTCAGCTTAAATCCCGCCACCCGACCAAAGTCCAAAATTAATTCTAACACTCTTTTAGTACTAGAGACAGGCTCCTGCAATGTTAATACCAAGTCGTCTGCAAATGCTTTCAATTTATATTGTTTCACTCCGACCTCAATTCCCTGTACCAACCGGTCCTTTCTAATCATGTTCAATAGCACCTCCAGAACTGAAATAAACAATAGGGGGGATGGGGGCACCCCTGCCGTGTCCCTTTTTCAATTTTAAACTCCTCTGTCACCACATTGTTTACTATCAATTTCGCTTTTTGTTCTGAATATATTGCTTCTATTCCATTTTCAAACCCCCGTCCCACTCCCATCCCTTTCAAGTTTTTCTTCATGAACATCCAGGAAATATTGTCAAAGGCTTTCTCCGCATCAATAAAAATTAACACCGCTCTAGTGTTTAGCCTTGTTTGTAAGAGCTCCAAAATGTCAATAATGTTTCTTGTGTTGCCAAACAAATGCCTACCAGGGAGAAAGCCAGCCTGGTCCTTATGGATCACTTCATTAAGCACTTTTTTAAACCTACTTGTCAAAATGTCTGCAAAAATTTTGTAATCCACATTTAGGAGTGAGATGGGGCGGTAGTTCTTAAGCTGAGTCTTTTCAGTTTCTAGTTTGGGTATCAATGTGATGAAGGCTTCTTTCCACGTTTCCGGTGCCTTCCTCCCCTCCATAATCTGGTTACAGACCTCCAACAAAGGTTGTATCAAATAGTCTTTCAAAACCTTATAGTATTTGGAGGTAAGTCCATCAGGCCCTGGAGATTTGCCTAATTGGAGGTTCTGAATGGCGCTTTCAATTTCTTGCTGTGTGATATTACTATTCAGGGTTGTTCTCATTTCCTGAGGTATTTTCTGTAATCCGTTGATTTTAAGAAATTGGTCCACCTCCGAATCTTTCTGTGGCCCTTGTGAATAAAGCTCTTTGAAGTATCTCTGGAAGCACTTTCTAATTTCCTCGGGTTTCTGTACCATTCTCCCTTCAATCTCTAGATTTGTAACTGTATTAAGTTTTTGTCTCTTTTTCAACTGCCATGCTAGCAGTTTCCCACACTTATTTGCTGATTCAAAAGATCTTTGTTTCATTTGTTTAATTCTCCATTCCACCTCTTGATTTATCAATTTCAAATATTGTGCTTGGAAAAATTTCACTTCTCTCAGCACTTCCTTCGACTTGGGCCTGGATCTCAATTTTTTTTCTCCATCTCTTATTTTTTCCAATATCTTCTCCTTCTTTTCATTCCAGAGTTTTTTCTTGATCGTGTTTTGTTGTATTAGAAACCCTCTCATGACTGCTTTACTTGCGTCCCAGATTATTCTTTTTTCCACAGTGGTTTTTAAATTTATCTCAAAATAGTCCTTTAAAATTTTTTGGGCCTTCCTAACAATCTTCTCATCCCTTAGTAGGGTGTCATTCATTTTCCATCTGAAGGATCCGGTTGTATTTAGTCTAAGTTCCATTTTCAGAGCATTATGGTCGGAGCAGGTTTTTGGGCAGATTTCCACCTTTCTAGTCTTAGGTGCCAGTCCTCTAGTTATCCATATTTGGTCGATTCGTGTCCATGTCAGATGAGCTTCAGAAAAGAAAGTCCCTTCTTTTCCTAGGGGGTTCTTAACCCTCCATATGTCAATTAAGTCCACATTGTCAGTCATTTCAAAAAAAGTTTTAGGTAGTCTGCCATCTTTCGTTATGTTAGCACTTTGCGACTTATCCATATTTACAGACACAACCCCATTCATATCACCCATCATAATGAGGAGGGTATCATTTAGAATGTTTATTCAGCGTTGGTCAGAACAAAGAAAAACATGACCGACTGCTAGCGTGTTCTGGCGCAGAGAGAGAGAACGAAAGCAATAGCAAACAAAAACATCCTGAGAAACAGGAAATACGCAGACTCTGTGACTCACAAGCCTGCTCTCTCTTAAGGTGGAACGGAAATATCCTAACAAATATTTCACCTTCTTCACCACTTCTATGCCTATTTGTTGTTGCATTATTCCTATCGTATCTTGGTCCATATTCTTAGCAATTATTTTAGTCTTTTTCTTATTCAATATAAATCCTGCCACTTGACCAAATCTTTCCACCTCTGTAAGTATATTTTTGACACTTTCTAAAGGTTCTTCCACCATTAAAACCAGATCATTGGCAAAGGCTTTAACCTTATATTCATTCCGGCCTACTGCAACCCCTTTTATTACCTCATTTTCCCTTATAGATTTTAGAAAGACTTCCAGGACCATGATGAATAACAGTGGCGAAAGTGGACACCCTTGTCGTGTACCCTTGGTTATCCCTATTTCTTCCTTAATCACGTTGTTAACAATTAACTTAGCTTTCTGTTCAGTATATATTGCCTTTATTCCATTGAGAAATTCTTTCTCCACCTCCATATATTCTAATTTTTTTAACATAAAATCCCAAGATATATTATCGAAGGCCTTTTCTGCATCCACAAATATTAACATAGCTTGTTTCTCATTCCTGGCAGTCAGATATTCCAAAATATTAATTATATTCCTTACGTTGTCTTTCATCTGTCTGCCAGGTAGGAAACCCGCTTGATCTTTGTGAATGACTTCTTGTAATATTTTTTTAATCCTCCTTGCTAAGATACTTACAAAGATTTTGTAATCTGTATTTAGTAATGAAATAGGCCTGTAATTTTTGACTTGTGTTAAATCGGAATCTTGCTTTGGAATAAATGTAATAAATGCTTCTTTCCACATTTCCGGAATTTCTCTTTCCTTAAGAATATTGTCCACAACTTCTTTCAGAGGTATCGACAGGATGTGTTTCATTTCTTTATAGTAGCTTACTGTAAATCCATCTGGTCCCGGAGCTTTCCCTTTTTAAGTTCTTTTATAGTCTCTTTTATTTCCTCAATTTCTATTGGGGCATTCAGCCTGTCTCTTTGTTCCGTCGGGATCTTCTGCACCTTTTTTTCTTTTAAGTATCTTTCTATTTTTCTCATATTATTATTCTCTGTTCTTTTATATAAATGTCTGTAAAAGTCCAAGAATCCTTTTTAAATACCTTTTGGACTGTCTATTTCTTCTCCATCCACGATGATTTTATTAATTGTATTCTGTTCTTTTCTTTTTTGTCAGAAGATATAAATTCGTTTCCCAGTCTTTTGTTAATCAAAACTTTTCTGTTTTCTCGCCACATGAGTTTCTTGTAGACAAATTATATCCAATTTTTTCCTTTTTAGACATTGTTCAATTCTGTTCCTTTTTTTTCTGTCATTCATACCATTAATGTTCCAATTCAAAATTTTTAATGCCATTTTGATCTCCTGATTAAATAAAAACTTTTATTATTATTTAAAGTCCTCCTGCTTTCCCTTCTTCTTCTTCTTGCTCCTCTGTTTCTTTTCCATTCTCGTCTTCATCATCTTTCAACTCCGCTCCTCCTGTTGCTCCTGCTCCTCCCACGGCTCCCTTTTCTTCTTCCTCTTCTGATCTTAGTTCCTTATATTTTCTCAGGAATTTACTTGTCTCTTCTGGGCTTGTCAGTCTATGCTTCTTGCGTTTATAGAAGAAGGAAACTCCTTCGGGAAATTCCCATCTAAATTCTATATTATTTTTCTTGAGGACTTGAACAAATACTTTGTATGGGTCTCTCTGTTTTAACAATCTTATTGGAATATCTTTAAAGATGATGATAAAACTTCCGTCAATATTTAATCTTTTTTCTCTATTCTTTTGCAATATCAGATTTCTTATGTCTCTGTCCTTAAATGTTATTAAACAATCACCTGGGAATTTCCGTGTTCTAGTTGATCTTACTCTCGTTCTGAATGCACTTTGAACTGTCTTTGCAACCTCTTCTGGTTCTATCTCCAACCATTGAGCCAACTCTTTTATCAATTTCTCCTTAATATTCTCTCCCAGTGTCTCCGGTATGGCTCTCAACCTTAGGTTGCCTTCTCTTTGTCTCAATTCATTCATTGCAATCGCATCCAAAACTTCCTCTTGTGTTTTGTTAATCTCTGACATGCCTGTTTTTAATTTCTCTTCTTTTCTTTTCATCTCCTTCATTTCCACTTTCGTTTTCTTCCATCCTTCCTCTAATTTTTGTGTTCTTTTAGATAAATCTTTTAACTGACCTTTAAGCTCATTAACTGTTTCATCTATTTTTTTGTCCATTTTCCCAATTCTATTATCCACATGTTCTAATTTAGTTTCCAAATTCTTTTCACTTTGTTTAATTTCTGCAAACATTCTCAAAATTTCCGCTCTAAATTCTGACTCCTGTTTCGACCCTTTCCTGTCCGCTGGTTTCCTTCGCTCGCTTTTTTCAACTTTTTCCTACGTAGTATCAAATTATAACAGCAGCAAATTTCAAATAAAAATAAAAACAAACAGCAATTTGTTAATAACAAATTACAACAAATAACAAAGATATAGTACGTTCACTCCATCCAAGGGTCGAAAAGGGTAGAATCAGCAAACCCAAAATCAAATGTAGTTCCGTTAAGAGGTAATAATAGGAAGAAGATAACAAGGGCCGTATAAACTTCTTGCCACCAATTAGGCTATTCCTTAGTAATATCTTCTGCCACCAATTAGGCTATTTCCAGTTAGCGAAGGATAGCAAAGTCCTAAAACCAAAATAATCCAAAACAGATAGGTCCCGGTGAGAGAAAAAAATTATAACGAAATATGAGGATTGTAATCCATTTGTAATTTGTGAAAATTATATTCCTCTGTAATCCAAATATGGTAGTTATAATCCAATTGTGTCTCGCAAAAACTTCCCACCAAGATCAAATGTAGAACAAACTTCCCAAAAAGAGTAGAGCAAACTTCCAAAAAAGATGTAGAGGAGATAATTGAGCATAAAAAATGAGGTGAAAAGATCTTAGTCCAATATTATATAAACCACTCATAAACCACCCAAAAGTCTCTTGTAGAGATAGATCCAAAGTTATAAAAGTACATAATAGAAAAAAAATTAAGTTTCCAGTCCAAATAAAAATGATTTTAGAAATTTCTAATTTTGGGGAAAATATAATCCAAAAATATAATCCATGAGTTAAGAGTCTCAGTTTAGATGCACTATATCCAATCAAATGAAATAAAATGTGTTAAATCCAGTCAATCTCAAAATTTGCAATAAAAAGGTAAAAGCCACCAACAGATAGCAACATTACCATCTGCTATAAACCAGCAGCCAGTAGAGCAATCCAAAAATAAAAAAGAAGTCAGAGCAAATAAAAAAAAACAAGTTGTAGCTCCCCTGCTGGACCACAGGGTTCTAAAAACCAAATGTTATGTTTGTAATGTAATAAATTTTGGTGACTTTATATTTTAAATTTCCCCTATTTCAGTTCCAAATTACAATTCTTTCCAAAACAAAAAAGATTCCAACCAAAATAGCAGACAGATATTACCTTCTCTTCTTTAACTTTCCCAGACAAGCAGTGCAGATCCAAAGGAAAAAAAGTAACAATGGAGTCTGAAGCTCCGTTGCGCAGTTATTTCAAAAGTGAAACCTGAGTTATTTACCGACTTCTTCTGATTCAACACTTTATCTCTACGAGGACTTCAGAGTTCAAAACCGCTTCCTGGATTTTTAAATTACTTTATTAATTCTCTTTTTTATTTTTCACCCTTTCAGTTGTATATTTTATGTTTTCTGGTCCATTGGATGGTTTTATTTCTTTTTGCCTTTTTTCTCTTTTTGTTATATAACTGTATGATATATTGTGGTGGGGAGGGAGAAGGCAGACAAAAGGGAAAGAGAAACTAGAAAGAATCCGGGAGGGGGGAGTCAGTCTCACAGTTGGATAGACTCAGGACCTGCAGGTGTGACCTTGAACAACTCATACAACACTGGGAACCAACTGATAAGAGATGTCGGGCAAGGAGGGAGCAACAACTAGGAAAGCGATAGCTGCGGCGGCTGCTAGATGGGCTAGTGTACAAATTGGGGACATTGGAGATAAAGGAGAGAGAGAGCAGACAGATCTCTTTGCATTGCAACTCTCGGAATTCAGGAAAGAAATGATCCAATCAGTGCAAGAATTTACACAACAAGTTCACGGTGACATGGAAAAATCCAATCAATCACTGATTGAACAAGTGCGCTGAGACATTGAAAATTTGAATAGAGTCCTGAAAGAGCAATTTGGGATACTGGGAGATAAGGTTAATAATTTGGAAACATAAGTAGACAAATTAGAAATAATTAAAGACGAGGTAGGAGAATTGAGAGAGGAACAAAAAGGGATGATGGGAACTGTAGAAGGGGTTCAAGGGAAGCAGAATGAATTGGAAGATCAGGTTCTTCTTCTGCGACTAAGGGAAAGAGACAGAACACTACGAATCAGAGGTTTGCCAGAATCTGATTCAGAGCCAAATTTGGAGACATATGTTACACAGACGATTTCAGAATGGATGGGGGAAAGCAAAGACTGGCTGGATGGGCTAGCAGAGAGCTGTTTTAGAATTAGATCACGCCAAAGTTGAGAATGGAGGCAGCCAGAAGATGTTTTATTAACATTAGTAACATAAAGAGTGAAGGACGCAATCCTTCAGAATAGTTTTGAAAAGATCTTGTGGTTGCTGGGCAGAAAGTAGACATTTTTAGAGAGATCCTACTGAAATTGAGACTCAGAAGAACAAAATATAGGTTTTTAACAGCAGTACTCAGGAGAGCCGACATTAGAGACAAATGGGAATTTCCAGAGGGTATCTCTTTCACATACATGAAAAGGAGATATAGATTAACATCAGAATTCCAGGCAAGAGAGTTCCTTGAGAAAAAAATAGGAGAGACTTAGATCCCAAACAAGATTGGGGGGATCCCCGAGCTGAACAAAAGGAAGCTTTGGAACGGTTAGCATTGGAAGATGTAACACCAGAAAAAAACAGATATTGTAACTGACTCTGACAATGGTCAATCTTAAAATACTGAGTTGGAATGTGAATGGTTTAAATTGTAAAGCCAAACGTCTTCGGATTGAGCATATAAAAGCAAAACAGAAATTAGACATAATCTGCCTCCAAGAGACACGCATTGCAAAAAAACATAAAAGGGTATCTCTTTCACATACATGAAAAAACAAAAAAATAGGTATGGACTTCATCTCATCAGATAAAACAAAAAAGAGAGGAGTTGTTTTTTACATAAATCCTGCACTTTAACCCAAATTGATTCAGAAGGATGAAAAAGGTAGAATCTTAATAATACAAGTCAAAATCCAGGAAGAGAAAGTGATACTGGTTGGCATCTATGCACCAAATGACAAAAAAGCAATCTTCTTAAAAAAAAATCAGAAACAGAACTACTTGAATTTGCAGATCAAAAAATGATCTTAATGGGAGATTTAAATGGAGTTCCATCTTTAGATAAAGATAGATCAGCCAGGAAAAAAGAGACTAAGGAAGGCAAATTACCAAAGACTTTTTTTGATATGACTCAAAAAATGGAGAATAAGACATATGTTTGACACTTATAACAGCCATGTACATGATAGCAGCTCGAGAACAGATTCTTTGTGGATTTCCAAAGAATTGGAAATAAGAGTCAAAAAAATCAAAATTAATCCCAGAACCTTTTCAGATCATAATTCCTTGATTATGGAAAAAGAAAGTCAAATCTCTTTCAGATGGAGATTATTAATTTTTTAACACCAAATTACTGCAAATTTAATGCAAATTATTTAAAAGTTGACTTCCCGTCCCACTGCCTGATGTTTCTTTTTTTTTTACATATATTTTCCATATAATTTTCCAACATAAATTTGTACAAAATTAAACATCCAATCCTCAATCATTCTTTTAGACTTCTGTAATGGTTCTAGGGGTTGCTCGTGCGTAAATCGGTGCCACACCTGGCTGGCGTGCCTGAGTGAACCCTTTCTGTCCGGATAGCCACTCGCCCGTGGCTGTCTCAATCGCTGGCAGAATCCGTCAGTGGGCGTTTCTTGAACTTCTTCCAGCAAAGAAGCTCTTTGACGCCTAGTCTCCGCCTACTCTCCCTGCGTGGAAGCCTTCTGCGGAGGGAGGGTGTGGGCAGCGGAGGACCCGTGCTCTCACCGCTGGTCCCCGGTGAGGAGTCATGGAGCCACCTCGCCGATTCCCCCATCTGCCCCCCTTCTCCACTGGTGCTACGCTGATTTCCTTCCCCAGAAGATGAGCTGCTTCTCTCCCTCCCGGGACGCTCTTCGGAATCCCTCTGGAGCACTCCCTCTCCCTCTGGCTCCGATGGCAGTTCCCTGACACCCACCTCCTCCCCAGGACCCCCTCCACCCCGGCGCGATTTTCCGATACAACCTCATCTCTTTCCTCGGCTGACGATGCGGGGAATCCCCTGAAGGAGCTGTCACCATCCTTTGAGGATTCAAAACCAGCCTCCCACCCGCTCAGATCTCTCCCCGCAGGGTGGACCAGCCAGTCTGATTCTTCTCCCTCTGACACCTCCCCTCCCTCCTCTTTGGAGGCAGGAAAACCCACAAAATCCCCTTCGTCGTCTGTGGGTCCAAATTCTTCCTTCCAGAATCTCGCTAGTGGTTTTGGCTTATCCGGGAGCAAACTGTGGAATTCTTCCACCAGATAGCCATCATTGATTTATTCAGTCGGAGACCAGCGGGGAGAGCACGGGTCCTCCGCTGCCCACACCCTCCCTGCGCAGAAGACTTCCGCGCAGGGAGAGTAGGAGGAGACTTGGCGTCAAAGAACTTCTTTGCTGGAAGAAGTTCAAGAAACACCCACTGACGGATTCTGCCAGCGATTGAGACAGCCACAGGTGAGTGGCTGTCCAGACAGAAAGGGTTCACCCAGGTAGCCCAGCCAGGTGTGGCGACGATTTACACATGAGCAACCCCTAGAACCATTACACTTCCACTTCGCGATCCACTGGAAGTCCCCTCTTTCAGATGGAGATTAAAAGATGATTTATTAGATGATCAAAAATTTATAGAAAAAACAAAAAAAGTCCTGACTGATTATTTTGAAATAAACAATCAAGGACAAACAAAATTACAGATGGTCTGGGACGCAAATAAGGCGGTAATGAGAGGACTCTTTATACAACAAAATTTATATAAAAGGAAACTGAGAGTGAAAAGGAAAAAAAGAATTTTTAGAGGAAATCACTGAAAAGGAGAAACAGCTGTCAAATAAGGCAAACAAATAAGCTGTGAAGCAGATAATGAAAACTTTACAAACCCAATATTCAATGATAATAAATGAAGAAAATAGTTGGAAAATAAAAAGAGTAGAACAAAAATTGCAAACAAACCGGGAAAATTGTTAGCCTGGTAGCCTGGCAGCTAAAAAAAAAAAGTAAACAAAGGAACTCCATAAATAAAATTAATTTAAATGGAAAGATCACAGATAAGTTGAAGGAAATAAGAGAAGGATTTGTTAAATATTTTTCAGAGTTGTATAGACAAGGGAAAGAAAAAACATTCAAGATAGAAGAGTACATCAGAAGTAGTAATATGCCATATATAAAAGAGGAACAAAGGAACATTCTTAACTCCCAGATAACAGTGCAAGAATTTTTAGAGGTAATAAAAGGCTCCAAAAATGGCAAGTCACCAGGCCCGGATGGTCTTACGGCAAAATATTATAAAAAAACTAAGCAAACAGTTAGTGAACCCATTGAAAGATGTCATGAATGAAATACTGAATACAGGTGAAATTCCAGAAACATGGAAAGAGGCCTATATAACAGTAATTCCAAAAGAAGACGCAGATTTGCTGCAAATTAAAAATTACAGGCCTATTTCTTTGTTAAATAATGATTACAAATTGTTTGCACATATATTAGCCAATAGATTAAAAAATATACTAAATGAGTATATACATCAAGATGAGCCATGGTTTCTACCAGGTAGACAAATGAAGGAGAATATAAGGAATATTTTGAATATAATAGAATACTTAGAGGCCAAAAATGAAAAGAAAGCGGCAGTGATGAAAGAGGCTGAAAAAGCCTTTGACAATGTTTCTTGGAAATTCATTACAACGTTGTTAGAACAAATTTAACGTGGCTCTAAATTTCTAAAAGGAATAGCAACAATTTATTCAAAACAAAAAGCAAAATTAATTATTAACCAAGTGATAACGGATGACTGTAAGATTCAAAAAGGAACTAGACAAGGATGTCCATTATCACCATTATTGTTCATCCTGGTACTGGAAGTACTTGCCAGAAATATAAGAGCAGACAAAGAGATTACAGGTGTAAAAACTGGGGAAAGTGAGTTTAAACTAAAAGCATATGCAGATGATTTAGTGATAACAGTGGAAGAGCCCAAAATTTCACTCCCTAAAGTAATAGAAAAGATTCAGAAATTTGGGAAGTGGCAGGATTTAAGTTAAATAGGAACAAAACCAAATTATTAGTTAAAAACCTGAAGGAAGAGGGAAAAATCGAGCTAGAACAAAATATTAAGAATGAAGTCCATAAAAAGGTTACATATTTAGGGATATGGTTAACATCAAGAAATATAAATCTATTTAAAAATAATTATGAAAAAATCTGACTTGAGGTAAAAAGAAATTTAGACATATGGAGCAGAATGAATCTCTCATTGTTAGGTAAAATAGCAGCGATCAAAATGAACGTGTTGCCAAAAATGCTATTTCTTTTTCAATCAACCCCAGTCATCCTGAAATATGAATGTTTTAAAAAATGGCAGAAAGAGATTTCAAAATTTATCGGGGGGTGGGGTGGGGGCAAAAGGCCAAGGATAAAATATAAAATATTTACAGACGTAAAAGATAGAGGCAGGTTTGCCCTCCCAGATTTTAAATTATATTATGAATCTGCTTGTTTGGTATGGATCAGGGACTGGATGAGGTTGGAAAAGCAAGAAGCATTAGAACTGGAAGGACATGATAACAGATTTGGCTGGCATGCATATCTATGTGTCACGGAACTGCCATCGGAGCCAAGAGTGGAGGTAAGGCTCCCCAACGATGCAGGAGAGGGGACCAGCAGGGGGAGAGAGAACGCTTCCTTTGAGGAAGGAAATAGGAGTGACACCAGGAAGCAAGGGGAAACTGCGGAGAGAGGGCTCCAAGACTCTTCCACAGAGACCAGCGGGGAGAGCACAGGACCTCCATTGGGCACGCCCACTCTGCGCAGGAGACTTCCACGCAGAGAGGCGAGGAGGAGACTTGGTGTCAAAGAGTTTCTATGTTGGAAGAAGTTCAGGAAACGCCCACTGACGGATTCTGCCAGCGACTGACACAGCCATGGAGAAAGTGCTGTCCAGCCAGGGAAAGGTTTTGCCAGGCTACGTTGCCTAGAACAGTAGCCCCCTTTACGCACAAGCAACCCCAATATCCTTTACACTATGGTATGGGAAAGGAAAGGTACACAGAAGTTTCTACAACCATATAATTAGGAAATTATTATACAAAGACTTGTTAGAACAAAAGACTCCTTGGTGGCTTTCACCACGTGAAGTGTTACTGCTCAAACCACTTGGAAAGAAAGGAAAATGGCTTGCATATGCTGACCTGTTAAAGGATCAAGATGGAAAATGGAAATTAAGAAAATTACGATGCGATAAAAGATCATTTTCAGAGTTGGTTGCTGTGATGGATGTGTTTGCTGCCAAGCTAGTTAAAGATAAAGTTCCAGGCTCCGAGCCACTTCTGTCTGGTAGATTTATTGCTAAAAGTTCAAAGCAAATACAGGAACTCAAACAAATGCGTCCGTGCTTTCTCAGTCAGTTGACTCTTCTGAGTCTTCGTGACATTTTCTCGACCAGCATGCCCATCGAGGCAGGGCATGCCTCTTACTTCCTTTGTTCTGTGAATAGCTAGTTCCGGGGACTGACTGGCCCCTCCCTATTTCTGCCTCCGAGTCAGAAGACAAACTAGAAAAAGGCTCTTTAGGCTCTCGGTAAGTGCTTCCATGCCCCCCCCCCCCAACTGCCTCCCTTTCCCTGACAGTTGCACTATCGACAATTACATGAAACATACAAAGAAAGAAGACAGTAAGAAAGGCTTCAGTTACTCAATATCCAGGTTTCAAAGGGAAGTGATAGAAGGGAAAGTCAAATTTTTGAAGGGTGCATATAGCATCCTGCTAGAATGGGAGACGAAGGAAATTGAAAAATATATTTACCTATGCGACAACGGCGGCAAGAGTCTTAACAGCACAAGGATGGAAGAATGAGGAAATCCCGATTAAAGAATTATGGCAAGAGAAACTGATGGACTATGCAGAATTGGCAAAATTGACACATAAACTACGGGACAAGGATAACTGTGACTTTAAAGATGAATGGGAACCTTTTACAAAGTACTTAAAGAAACAACAAAGTGAACTGAATGTGGTTTTTGCAGTAATGCTATATAGGGTTAAGGAAGAATGGATTGGTAACAGGTCAGAATGTAAAGTTATAATATATTAAGATAAATTAGTAAGATAAAAACAAGAATGGAAAGGATTTGCTGAAATAATCAATTGAACTAGAATACAAAAAAGGGAGGTGTGAGGAGGTCAAGGAAACAAGTAAACGAAAGACAAGACATGGAAAGATGGATTTTTTATTGTTTTTACTTTTTCTGTATTTTGTATTTTCTGTTTTTCTTTTTCTTTATTTTTGTAATTTTTTGAAACTTTAATAAATATTATTTTTTAAAAAAACAAAAAAACAAAGTGAACTGGACTCCTTGGCAGGTTTTGAATAAACACTCACAAACTTTTTATTGACAATAGTTAGTTAGATAAATTAAGGATCTACACAATTTTGTAACATGCAGAGAATAACATTTGTTGATAAACCAGAGAGAGGAGCTGAGGGAAGTCTGGGGGGGAGGAGAGGGGGTTTACTATATGGGGAGAGAGGGGGGAAATAGGGGGGATTAAGGATGATATTTTTTTGATAAAATGTCTTGTTGAAATTCCTAATAAAAATATTTAAAATAAAAAAGAGAAAATGGTCAAGCGAGAGAGATGGCTGTGTGACCCTTTTACAGGGTCTGCCAGGGTCACACCCATCTACCTGGACACACGCAGGGGGAGGATGCTTCAGACCAGGTGTGACAGGAAGTCCTCCTAGCTGGAGTAACAACAACATTATTATTATTATTATTATTATTATTATTATTATTATTATTATTATTATTATTATTATTTCTTTTATTTATACATACATACATACATACCCCGCCCACTCTGGGCGGCTTCCAACAAAATATTAAAACACAGTAATGCATCAAATATTAAAAGCTTTCCTAAACAGGGCTGCCTTCAGATGTCTTCTAAAAGTCTGGTAGTTGTTGTTCTCTTTGACACCTGGTGGGAGGGCGTCCCACAGGGTGGGCGCCACTACCGAGAAGGCCCTCTGCCTGGTTCCCTGTAACTTGGCTTCTCACAGTGAACCGCCAGAAGGCCCTCGGCACTGGACCTCAGCGTCCGGGCAGAACGATGGGGGTGGAGACACTCCTTCAGATATACTGGACCGAGGCTGTTTAGGGCTTTTAAGGTCAGCACCAACACTTTGAATTGTGCTCAGAAACGTACTGGGAGCCAATCTAGGTCTTTCAAGACCGGTGTTATATGGTCTTGGTGGCCACTCCCAGTCACCAGTCTGGCTGCCACGTTCTGGATTAGTTGTAGTTTCTGGGTCACCTTCAAAGGTAGCCCCACGTAGAGTGCATTGCAGTAGTCCAAGCGGGAGATAAGCAGAAAGGCAGTCCGTAGGCAGATAGGGTCTCAGCCTGCGTACCAGATGGAGCTGGTAAACAGCTGCCCTGGGCACGGATTTGACCTGCACCTCCATGGACAGCTGTGAGTCCAAAATAACTCCCAGGCTGCGCACCTGGTCCTTCAGGGGCACAGATACCCCATTCAGGACCAGGGAGTCCTCCACACCTGCCCGCTTCCTGTTCCCCAAAAACAGTACTTCTGTCTTGTCAGGATTCAATCTCAATCTGTTAGCCGCCATCCATCCTCCAAACGCCTCCAGGCACTCACACAGGACCTTCACCGCCTTCACTGGTTCTGATTTGAAAGAGAGGTAGAGCTGGGTATCATCTGCATACTGATGAACACCCAGCCCAAACCCCCTGATGATCTCTCCCAGCAGCTGCATGTAGATGTTGAAAAGCATGGGGGAGAGGACAGAACCCTGAGGCACCCCACAAGTGAGAGCCCAGGGGTCTGAACACTCATCCCCCACCACCACTTTCTGAACACGGCCCAGGAGGAAGGAGCGGAACCACTGTATGACAGTGCCCCCAGCTCCCAGCCCCTCAAGACGGTCCAGAAGGATGTTATGGTCGATGGTATCAAACACCGCTGAGAGATCCAGCAGAACTAGGAAACAGCTCTCACCTTTGTCCCTAGCCCGCCGGAGATCATCAACCAGTGCGACCAAGGCAGTTTCAGTCCCATGATGAGGGCTGAATCCCGACTGGAAGGGATCCAAATGGTCCGCTTCTTCCAGGCGTGCCTGGAGTTGTTCAGCAACCACTCGCTCAATCACCTTGCCCAAGAATGGAAGATTTGAGACTGGGCGATAGTTGGCCATCGTGGCCGCATCTAAAGATGGTTTTTTAAGAAGCGGTTTAATAACCGCCTCTTTCAGTGGGTCTGGGAAGGCTCCCTCACGGAGGGAAGCATTCACCACCCCACGAAGCCCATCGCCCAGTCCTTCCCGGCTAGCTTTTATAAGCCAGGATGGGCAAGGATCCGGTGGTTGGTTTCACTCGTCCAAGCAGCCTGTCCACATCCTCGGAGGTAACAGATTGGAATTGATCTCACGCAATTTGACTAGACAGGGCTGTAACACTCTCCCGCTCCGGCTTTGCTCCCATGGTGGCGTCTACCTCTTCCCGAATCTAAGCGACTTTATCTGCAAAAAAAATTGTGAAATCATTGCAGGAGATCATATGGCCCGTACTGGGCCCCGATGTAGCTAAATTGCGAACCATCTGAAAAAGTCTCCTGCTGCTGTTTTCTGCAGATGCAGTAGAGGCGGTGAAGAATGTCTTCTTTGCCGTCGCTACCGCCACTTGGTAGGCTCAACACTGAGCTCTAACCAGTGTCCGAGCAGCTTCAGAATGGGTCATCCGCCACTGGCGCTCTAGCCGTCTCAGCAATTGTTTCATTGCACTCAGATCTGTGGAAAACAACGGGGCTGTTCGGGCTCCATGCAATCGGAGAGGGTGCTTCGGAGCCAAACAGTCAATAGCCCTAGTTAACTCCACATTCCAGCGGGCCACCAGGGAATCAGCTGAAAGGCCATCAACATGGGATAAAGCATCCTCTACCACTCTCTGGAAACCATTTGAATCCATTAAGTGGCGGGGGCGGACCATCCAAATCGGTCCCACCTCCCTGCAGAGGGGAAGGGTCGCAGAGAAGTCCAGTTGCACCAGGAAGTGATCTGACCATGGCACTTCTTTCGTTTTGCTTTTACTTAAGTTTCAGATCACCAACATCCATAGAGGTCAACACCAGGTCCAAGGCATGTCCACGGCTATGGGTTGGGCCAGACTTATTTATGGACAGCCCCATGGAGGCCATGCTTTCCACGAAGTCCCGAGCGGCCCCTTGTAAGGTCATTGTGATGGCCTGGGATTCCGATTCAGAGGCTGAACCAGAGGAATCCCAGCCTGCACAGGAGTCCCCGCCTCCAGGGCCGGCTGATTTGGGGCAGGGCTTGGATTCTGAAGCACCTGCACCTGTGTTAGATCCTCAGGAGCAGGCATCAGGTGATCCCACTCTGGCTCCAGGAGTGGTTGAGGACTCAGTGCCTGCAGGTGAGTCTCCCCCTGGGCCCAGTAACCCTTTAGCCTCTCCTGATCTGCAGAGACTCAGGGCAGAGAGGCGAAGGGAACTGGTTGCTCCCAGGAGGAGTGCTCGCCTAAAGGCCAAGAGAGGCGGGTCTCCTGGGGGCCGGGACCGCCCCTAGCCTCAGAATAGATAAAGGCTAGTCGGCCCGGTCCCAGGTTGTGGGAGCAACATGGTTGTTGAGTTCCTGTTCCTGCCCGGACCCAGACCTGACTCTCCAGTGCTCCTGTTCCCCGCCCGGCTTCCTGTTTCGGACCTCGCCCCGCTCCTTGTGGACTGATTTCCAGGCTAGTGACTCAGGACCGGACTTTGACTACGCCTATGCTAACCTGCCCCCCGGGATCAGCACAGTTTGCTCCCACCAGCCCGCACTCCCCCTTCGTTGGGGTGCGTTCGGGGAAAGGCAGAAGCCATGGCCGACCAAGCAGCTGCCCTGGTGGCATTGGCCCAGGAGAACCAGGCCTTGACCCACACCGTGCAGCAGCTCAGCGATGTGGTCACGGCACTTCAGCAGCAGTTGGACGCCCTACCGGCTCCTGGGGCCGACGCCCCGGCTCCTGGCAAGTACCCAGTGGCTTTGCCAGAGAAATTTGATGGGGACCCGGCCAGCTTCCCCATGTTCCTTGCCCAGGCCAAGTTGTATATTCAAGGGAGAGCTCAGAACTTCCCTGACGACCGCACCAAGGTTCACTTTTTGATTAGTTTGTTAAAGGACCAGGCGTCCAAATGGGCGTTGCCGCTGCTCAGGCAAGACTCCCCCTTGCTGATAGACTATATGGGGTTTTGCAATCTTTTGGAGGCCGCGTTTGGTAACCCCCAGAAGGGGAGTCAAGCCAACCGGGCAATCAGGCGGTTGAAACAGGGCAAGTCCACTGTGGCCGCATACACCACAGAATTCCGGCTGCTGGGACAGGACTTGACCTGGAATGACTCTGCTCTTTGGGACCAGTATCTCGAGGGGCTTTCAGACGAGATACTGGACCAGCTGGCCACAATGGAACGCCCCACCACGCTAGACGCCCTCATTCAATGGAGTCTGCAAATAGACGATCGGCTGGAGGACCGTCGCCAGGCCCGGGGCCGCCGGCACTTCCAGTTCTCGGCGCCAGTTTCTACTAGCAGCTCCACGGCCACAGCCGAGTCATCGGAGGAGCCTATGCAGCTTGGGGCAGTGCGGCCACGCCTCTCCCCCGCGGCGAAGGTGCGGCGTCGGGAGGGGAATCTATGTCTCTACTGTGGCGGAAGCGGACACTACGCCCGGTCCTGTCCTGAGAAACGCCAGCCACAGGGAAACCGCCAACCCCCAGTAGCTGATGGCCCTGGCTACCTGGGGTCCCAAACAGCGCAGAATGGGGCCGCACCAATTGAATTGCAACACCTTATGGTTCCGGTACGTCTATACCCTCCAGGTGGGCCCTGGATCCTTACCCATGCTCTGGTGGATTCGGGGGCAACCCGCTCCTATATGGACGCTGCTTTTGCTGCCCATCATCGGGTGCCACTTCAGAACAAGCCAGAACCGGTACAGGTGGAGGCAATCGACGGACGGCTCCTGCGTTCAGGTGCCGTTACTCAGGAGACCCAGCCCTTGTTCCTGTGTCTCCAGCAGCATCGGGAGATGCGAACTTTGGACATTGCCTCCATGCCCCGGTTCCCCCTGGTGCTTGGGATGGACTGGCTGGAGGCTCACAATGTGCAGATTGACTGGGTCAAATGGACTGTGCACTTCCCAGACCCAAGCTCCCACGCCCAAACCGAGATGCTAGCAGCTGCGCCCTCTGAGGAGGCTGCATCTACGCTCCCCGCTGAGTACCGGGACTATCACGACGTGTTCGAGGAACGGGGGGCAGACCAGCTGCCGCCACATCGCTCTTTTGACTGCGGCATAGACCTCCAGCCCGGAGCACCTCTACCGGTGAGTCGCTTATACTCTCTTACAGAGCCAGAGCGCGAGGCTTTGCAAGACTTCTTGCGCAAGAACCTGGAGCGTGGTTTCATTAGGCCTTCTACCTCGCCCACCGCTGCGCCAGTGCTCTTTGTTAAGAAGAAATGTGGGGAGCTCCGCCTTTGCCATGATTATCGGGCCCTGAACAAAATTACCATCCCAGACCGGTACCCCTTGCCCCTTATTTCAGAGTTGCTGGAGCGGGTGCAAGGGGCGCAGGTGTTCACCAAGCTAGACCTCCGGAGGGCCTACAATTTGATTCGGATCCGAGCCAGTGATGAGTGGAAGACAGCATTCGGGACCCGGTACGGACAGTTCGAATACCTGGTGATGCCCTTCGGTTTGTGCAACGCGCCCGCTGTGTTCCAACGGTACATTAACCATGTGTTCCAGGACTTGCTAGACAAGTATGTGGTGGTGTACTTGGATGACATTCTGGTCTTCTCCCGTGACCCGGCTCGCCACGAGGATCATGTCCGGGCCGTGCTGCAGCGCTTGCGAGAGCACCGCCTGTATGCAAAGCTCAGCAAGTGCGAGTTCCATCAGCGGTCAGTGGACTTCCTTGGTCACCGACTCTCTCCAGATGGGGTGCAAATGGATCCTGGAAAGGTGGCAGCGGTTCGGGAATGGGCGGCACCTCGGAACCGCAAGGACCTACAGCGGTTCCTGGGGTTCGCCAACTATTACCGGACCTTCATTGCGGATTACGCTCATCGCACCACCCCATTGACCCGGCTACTGCGCCCCAAGACGCCGTTTTCCTGGGACAAGGAGGCAGAGGAGGCCTTTCAGGGGTTGAAGGCCTGTTTCCAGAGAGCGCCGATCTTGCAACACCCTGATCCCTCTCGACCCTTTGTGGTAGAGACCGATGCCTCCAGTACGGCTCTCGGTGCCGTCTTGTCTCAGCAGTTCGGACCTGATGCGCCACTCCTACCCTGCGCCTACTATTCCCGCCAGCTCCTTCCAGCGGAGCGTAACTATACCGTGTGGGAGCGGGAACTACTGGCCATCAAGGTGGCCTTTGAGGTCTGGTGCCACCATCTTGAGGGAGCACGACACCCGGTGGAGGTGAGAACCGACCACCGGAACCTGGAGTACCTCCAGACCACCCGCAATCTGAACCAAAGGCAGATCCGGTGGGCGTTGTTCTTTTCCCGATTCCAGTTCCGGATCCGCTACATCCCGAGTTCCCAAAACCTGAAGGCGGATGCCCTGTCCCGGAAACCCGAAGACAACACAGACACGGTACAGCAAGAAGCACCTACCACGATCCTGCCACCGGCGGCTTTCCTGGCCACCCAGGAGGTGGAACCACTGCAGGCTCGGGTGCTGCAACAGCAGCGGGTCGATGCTTGGGCCCAGGAACGACTCCGGGAACTGGCCAAAGGGTCATGCCCTCAGTATCCAGGGCTGGTCTTGCATCAGGGCCTTCTGCTGCACCACGGTCGCCTATACATCCCGCCTGGGCCACTGCGGGCTGAGGTTCTCCGGATGACCCATGATGCCCCAGCCGCAGGACACTTTGGACGGTATCGGACCACCCATCTGGTAAGCCGTGAGTTTTGATGGCCCCGCCTGAAGGCTGACGTGGCTCGCTACGTCGCTGGTTGTGATGTCTGCCGGTGGGCCATTTCACTAAGATGGTGCACTGTGCTCCCTGCCCATCCGTACCCTCAGCTAAGGAAACCGCTCAGCTGTACCTCCAGCATGTCTTCCGCCTGCATGGCCTACCTGAGCGTGTGGTGTCCGACCGGGGCGTTCAGTTCACATCCCGGTTCTGGCGAGCTTTGCACCTGGCCCTCGGGACAGAGGTCTGTCTCTCATCAGCCTACCACCCACAGACCGATGGGCAGACGGAACGGGCGAACGCGGTGCTGGAGCAGTACCTCCGGTGTTACTGCAGCTACCAGCAGGATGACTGGGTCGACCACCTAGCATTGGCGGAGTTCGCTTACAACAACGCGGTGAATGCGTCCACCCAGCAGACCCCGTTCCAGGCCAGTTACGGTTTTCATCCACGATTGTTTCCGGATGTGCTGCCGGCATCCGCGGTCCCTGCGGTGACAGAGTGGCTCCAGGAGCTCCAGTCCCAACAACAGCTATTGATGGAGCAACTGCGCCAGGCCAAGGAGGCGTACAAGGCCCAGGCCGACCGCCACCGCCAGGTGGGGCCGGAACTCCATGTCGGTGACCTAGTATGGCTCTCCACTCGCCACCTCCACCCCTCTCGACCTTCGCCGAAGCTGGACGCCCGTTTCACCGGCCCGTTTCCTATCGTGGACCAGGTCTCACCTGTGGCATTCCGTCTCCGGTTGCCCGCAACCCTGAAGGTTCACCCGGTATTCCACAGGTCCCTTCTGAGTCCAGTGGCCCCACCCGATGAGTTCCACCCGGACCGTCCCCGACCGCAGCCAGTTTTGGTTCAGGGGGAGCCTGAGTATGAGGTGGAACGCATTCTGGACTCCCGATACCGCAGGGGAAAGCTGCAGTATCTCATAGACTGGAAGGGATATGGACCGGAGGACCGTTCCTGGGAACCAGCAGCCAACGTCCACGCGCCTGCTTGCCTCCGAGATTTCCATGCGGCGTACCCCAGCAAGCCGGGTCCAGACCCTCGATTGAGGGGGGGGCTTGGGAGGGGGGATGGTGTGATGGCCTGGGATTCCGATTCAGAGGCTGAACCAGAGGAATCCCAGCCTGCACAGGAGTCCCCGCCTCCAGGGCCGGCTGATTTGGGGCAGGGCTTGGATTCTGAAGCACCTGCACCTGTGTTAGATCCTCAGGAGCAGGCATCAGGTGATCCCACTCTGGCTCCAGGAGTGGTTGAGGACTCAGTGCCTGCAGGTGAGTCTCCCCCTGGGCCCAGTAACCCTTTAGCCTCTCCTGATCTGCAGAGACTCAGGGCAGAGAGGCGAAGGGAACTGGTTGCTCCCAGGAGGAGTGCTCGCCTAAAGGCCAAGAGAGGCGGGTCTCCTGGGGGCCGGGACCGCCCCTAGCCTCAGAATAGATAAAGGCTAGTCGGCCCGGTCCCAGGTTGTGGGAGCAACATGGTTGTTGAGTTCCTGTTCCTGCCCGGACCCAGACCTGACTCTCCAGTGCTCCTGTTCCCCGCCCGGCTTCCTGTTTCGGACCTCGCCCCGCTCCTTGTGGACTGATTTCCAGGCTAGTGACTCAGGACCGGACTTTGACTACGCCTATGCTAACCTGCCCCCCGGGATCAGCACAGTCATGTCGGCATGGATGTTAAAATCCCCCAGGACAACCAAGCTAGGTGTCTCCAGGAGCATATCCGCCACGACCTGAAGCAGCTCGGGCAGGGAATCTTTGGTGCAGCGGGGAGGTCGGTACACCAAAAGGAATCCTGTACTGCCCCTATTGCCCAACTTCCAGAACATGCACTCAGAGAACTGGGTCTTCCCAATAGGACGCCTGGTGCAAACTAATGACTTCCTAAAAATCACTGCAACCCCCCCTCCCCACCCACAAGACCTGGGTTGCTGTGCGTAAGAGAAACCTGGTGGGAAAGCAGCGGCAAGGACAGGCCCATCTGCTTCATCCAACCAAGTCTCTGTTACACATGCCAGGTCAAATCCTCCATCCATGATCAAGTCATGGATGGCAGTGGTCTTATGAATCATTGACCTGGCATTGCACAGCAGCAACTTCAGGTCATGTGGGCATCCCTTGCTGATTCTAGTATTCATCCGGTCAGGACCAGACCTGGAGGCAGGGATAGTCCTCAGACAACGACTAAACCTGCCTCCTCTGTAATGACATGGTCTGGTCTTAGCGTAACTCCTCCTCCTACGCGTAATCATTGAGAACGGTTGTCCTGTTGGCTTTTTGCAGTATGGTAGGGCTGCAGAGAGCTTGCTGGGGAGACCATGCTTTAAAAAGAAAGGGACTCAAAAATAACTTAAACAAGGTTTTAATTACAAAACCAAAAACTCCTTATACACTAAATACATTAACAACAAACCAGACCCAGCCACCAACCCAACCCCCAGGGTAAAGGGAGAGCTAGGTGCTGCTCCTTATATACTACACCCAAATGCTGACACACCTTAATCAAATACAACTCAGCAGCACCTGCTATGTTTCACAGCTGTAAAGCTGGGTCTCGTTATCTTGCTCTGGCCCTTGCTCTGGCCCCTTAAAGACATACACATCGAGTGGAACAATGATGAACCTTTACATTTAAAGAAACCATTCAACATTTCCCCTGCGGTTCATCATTGTGGAACAAAAACATAAAGCATATTTTGTACATGTTTTTCATGTGTAACCTTTGGAAGTGCTTTAGTAAAAATGTCTGCAATTTGATTGTCACCTGGAACATATTTAAATACAATCATTTCGTCAGCAATTAGTTTCTTTACAAACTGCAAACGTAATCTTAAGACTCTAGTGCGCTGCGTATTGGTCTCTGAACACAGGATAGCGAGTCCACTCTGGGAATCAAGGTAAACCTTTACTGGTAGTGTTACTTGCATCTGTAGGTCTGCAAATACTTGCATATACCATTCTACATCACGGGTGGCCTGAAAGCATGCACATAATTCACTCTCGGTTGTGGAGAGACAAATAGTTTGTGTTTGGGACTTCCATTCAAATGGACAACCGTTATAACAAAACACCATACCAGACACACCCCTGCAATTATTTTGTTCCACTGCATGAGATGCATCGCAGAAAATTTCAAAACCTTTATCAATACTTGTTGTAAACTGCAACCTATAATGTTTGGTATGTTTAAGGTACATTACCACTCTCTTAAGAGCAGAGAAACATTGTGTAGTGGGCTTTTCCACAAATTTCGCCAGAAAGTGAAAAGCATAAGTTATATCTGGTCTTGAGATTCTTTGAATGAAATTTAGCTTGCCTATAGCAGAACGATACAAAGTTTTGTTAGAAAATTGCTTATCTTCACCTCTAAAGGTGAAACCACACACCATAGGCGTTTCCTTCCCATTTGCATTTTCTAAATGTAGCATTTCAACAAGATCATCAATTTTTGCAGTTTGATGAACCAGAAAAGATCCATTTTTGCCTTTCTCAATTTGCATGGATAAGTAATTTTTAGCTATGCCTAATTCCACCACATCAAATTTCTTCTGTAATTGTGATACTACCTGTTCATATTCCTGTTTAGTTTTTGTAGAAATTAACACGTCATCTACATACACACATATTTTTGTCATAGAGTTTGCCCTTTCCTTTATAAACACACAATTGTCTGCCTTTCCTTGTGAAAAACCAATATCCAGCAATTCTTTTGCTAAAGTTTGGTGCCAATTCCTTCCACTTTGGTGCAGACCATAAAGGGATTTATTTAATTTGCATACCAAACCTTCAGCAGCGTCTATGCCTTCAGGAACACGCATAAAAATTTGTTCTTTTAAATCAGCAAACAAATATGCAGTTTTTATATCTAGGTGATAAACAGAATGTCCTCGTTGTGATGCATCTTTTAACAAAAGCTTAACTGTTTCATATTTTACGCTTGGTGAATAACACAAATCATAATCTTCGCCTGGAATTTGTTGAAAACCCCTAGCAACTAATCTTGCTTTGTACCTTACAACTTCATTTTTGTCATTCATTTTAACTATAAACCCATTTTGAATCAATAAGTCTCATATCTGGGGTTTGTGGTACAAGAGGCCAAGTGTTATGCTCTTTTAAAGAAGCTATTTCAGAGTTCATAGCTTTATACCAATTTGCAGCTTGGTTTTTAGGTAAATTCTGAACATCATTGTAGCTTTTTGGCTCAAAAACCGCCTTATTGGCATACACAATATTAAAATGTTCATCTGCAAAACGTTGTGGCTTCTGTCTCTTTCTATCTGAACGTCTCAGTCCGGAAGGAGAGTCAGACTCCTCAGACTTAATGGGACTAAGTGAACCACTAGTTTCAGGTTGTAAATCATCATTGTCATATTGAAGAGATGCCTGTAGGCTAAGCTCACGGTCAGAAAACTCAAGAGAATCTAACCTCCCCTCGGGTGCCTGTGACTTTAAATCAAACAAATCAGACTCAACAGGCTTTTTGTCTTTTTCCATTAATTCAGAAGCACCATTGCCTGCTGCTGCTGCTTCTTCCTCTTCTTCCTCAGTATTATCTATACCATCAGTATCTTGGAAAACAGCAACACCATTCCAATTTACAGTTTGTATCATGCTTCTGGTAATATGAAATTTGCCAGTTGCTGGTATGTAAATTCTGTAGGCCCCCTGCTGGTAGCCCATTAATTTTCCCTGTACACTAGGCTCACCCAATTTCTGCTTAGCGGGATAATGCATAATTACATCTGAACCCCAAATGCGTAGGTATTTCAGATTAGGGCGTTTTTTAAACAGCTTCTCATAGGGGGTGACATCTAAACTAGAATGGTAACTGATTTCTAACATAACAAAAGGCATTAAGCGCTTCAGCCCAAAAGTCTTTGGGCAGATTAGCATCGTGCAGATAAGTTTTAACCCCTGCCTGCAGGTCACGCTGCACAACTTCAACAAGCCCATTTTGCCAGGGACTTCGGGGGCAAGATAACTCATGAGTAGTCCCCTGCGCTTCCAGGAATTTCTCAAAATCCTCAGAAACAAATTATCCGCCCCGGTCAGAAAACAGGCTCTTAATAGGTTTGTTAAAGTGCGTTTTTACCCAGCTACAAAAAGCTTTGTACTTCTCAAATACTTGGGACTTCTCAGCTATTGCATAAGTCCAACAATATCTACTATACTGGTCTATCAGGGTAAGCCAGTACTTAGAACCTCCTAGTGATGGTGGGAGTGGCCCAACTAAGTCACAGTGTACACGCTCAAATGGCTCAGTTACTTTCATATCTGACCACCTACCCTTGCATGCAACCTTAATCTTATTCTTGCAACAAGATAGACATTGCATAAAGAATTTACATGGTTTTAAGTTGAGGCCATTAACAATATTCTTTGTCTTAATTACATCAGCAAAATTCAGGTGTCCCAGAATTCTGTGCGCCTCATGGACACACCCAGAATGAGGCCTTACATTCCTCAACCCCTGGCTTGACTGTGCTGTTCTGCAATTTATAGGTGATTGTGAGTAGGTGTGGAAATACAGTCTATATAAACCATCAGATTCCCGGGCATACAATAGACGTTTGTTCCCATCGAAAAACTCACACATTGACTTTAAGAAACGCACAGTTATGCCTTGATGAGCAAAGCACCTTACTGACAATAAATTGTCCACTGACGGGCAGTAAATGCAGTTCGCAATTGTAATGTTTAAAGAGTCAAGTTTAACAGTACCCCTGCCAAGCGACTGCAAGACTTGTGAATTGGCTAAATGTACATTACCAATTTCCTCTTCGAAAGAAATAAACAAGCTTCGATCATTGCAAACGTGTTGAGATGCTCCTGAGTCCACAATAAAAGAATTCCACTTGGCACCTTTAAATCTTTTACGATCTGTTGTCCGAGCGTGAAAAGCTTGCGGCTCGTTTCTGTCTTTACGGTATGATGTTGACTGCTGAGCTGACAACCGTGACTGATGAACAGAAACAGACTTGGGAGTACTTTGCTTTCTTTTGGCTCTGCAGTCCTTTGCAAAATGTCCTTGCTTATTGCAGAACCAACAACGCTTGGCAGCTTTAAATGCAGTTGTATCACCACAAGTTTGCATATGGCGTTCCTCATTACTTCTGGAAATAGGAGTGCTTATGGCACAAGCCTCCCTTCTATCCAACTCGCCCATTAATCTTGCTGTTACCCCTTCCACAGTTAATTGTGCTGGTGGAATGGCAGATATCTGGCTAGCTATACCATCGAAGTCCTCATTAAGGGAACAAAGGATGATAAAAACATACTGAATATCAGGTATCTCCATGTCCCTTCGAATTAATTCGCCGCGTATTGCCTCCAGACGTCTCAAGTGTGCTGCCAAATCACCACCAGGCTGCAACTTCGTCTGGTACAACTGCTTGAAAAATGTCAATGCAGACGCTGACTCTTTTCTAACATGCACTGCTGCAAGACTGTCCCACATTTCTTTGGCAGTTTTCTTATTCCTTATATAGACCACTTGCTGGTCGCTGACTGCCAAATTAATTATCGCCCTGGCTTTTGCATCTCCTTTTGACCAAGCATTAGTTACAGGGTCAGGAGGGTCATCAGTTACATAGGTCCATACTTCTCTAGAGGTCAAAAGCGCCTCCACCCGAAAAGACCATAAACTATAGTTCTCATCTGTTAGCTGTGGGAAGACCAGAGCCTTCTCAGCTTCAGGAACCCGGTCAACCATTCTGGAAATCTTCCAGACCCACAGAAACTACACTAACAGGAGAAGGAGTTTTCAAACCTTTCTCAGAGTCCAAAAATATGCAGTCATCCACTCAGCAGCTGGGCCCATAACCAAATATGTTGGCTTTTTGCAGTATGGTAGCGCTGCAGAGAGCTTGCTGGGGAGACCATGCATTAAAAAGAAAGGGACTCAAAAATAACTTAAACAAGGTTTTAATTACAAAACCAAAAACTCCTTATACACTAAATACATTAACAACAAACCAGACCCAGCCACCAACCCAACCCCCAGGGTAAAGGGAGAGCTAGGTGCTGCTCCTTATATACTACACCCAAATGCTGACACACCTTAATCAAATACAACTCAGCAGCACCTGCTATGTTTCACAGCTGTAAAGCTGGGTCTCGTTATCTTGCTCTGGCCCTTGCTCTGGCCCCTTAAAGACATACACATCGAGTGGAACAATGATGAACCTTTACATTTAAAGAAACCATTCAACATGTCCCAGCGCATCCCCCTCTGTGGAACATGCCCCAGCCATTTTGTTGGCTGGGACCCACTCCCCGGCAGCCCTGACCCCTCCCTTTAAGAACAAAATAAAACCTTAAAACAAAAAGAAAAGAAAAAGAAAAAAACCCAGAAAATAATAAAACAATACAAACAAAAACCTGTAAAAATTACAAATCCATCAAAATCAAACAAATTCCCAAGCCCAACCAAACATCCATTCCACCCCCACCCCACCCCACATACAAAAAAGTCAAAAGGGAAAGGAAAATTTTTACAACATTTTAAAAAGAACTCTGCGCCCCCTCCGGGTCCTCCTGGGCAGCAGCAGCAGTGACAGCAACCGTCCTTGTGAGGCCTGCCAGGCCCCGCCCTGGGCCAGGTGGTGAGTGGCAGGAGCAGGGCCCTCAGGCACTCACACAGAGGAGTCCTCCTGGGCAGCACAGCAGTAGCAGTCCTTTTGAGGCCTGTCAGGCCCCGCCCTGGGCCAGGTGGTGAGTGGCAGGAGAGGGGCCCTCCGGCACTCACACAGGGGAGTCCTCCTGGGCAGCACAGCAGTAGCAGTCCTTGTGAGGCTTCAGGCCCCACCCTGGGCCAGGTGGTGAGTGGCAGGAGAGGGGCCCTCCGGCACTCACACAGGGGAGTCCTCCTCTGTGTGTGTCCACGCTGGGCAAACAGGAAGTGTTGTATTTGGCTGCTTATGTTACATCCCACAGAGAACTAGTGAGTAAGAGATGACACGATTAAAATATAAAAAATGTGCATCCCATGGAGAAAGTGGGCAGAGAAATCATTTTCTCCCTCTCTCATGGCACCCAAACATAGGATATCCAATGAAGCCGAAAGTTGGAAGAGTCAGGCAAAAGAAAGTCCTTCTTCACATACCACATAGTTAAACTGCGGAGCTCACCCACACAGGGGGCAGTGATGTCCACCAACTGGGATGGCTTTACCAGAGGACTGGAGAAACGCTTGGAAGGCAAAGCTCGCAATGGCTGCTAACCACAATGGCCATGTTCTGCCTCCACAATCGGAGGCAGTAATGCTTCTGAAGACCACCTGATGGGAATCGCAGGAGGAAAGAGTTGCTCTCAAGCTTGGATCCTGCTTCTGGGTTTCCCTCTGGGGCATCTGGTTGGCCCCTGTCAGAAGTGGACAGAGGAGCCATTGGCTTCATCCAGCAGGCTCTTAATATGTTCTTATGTCTGAATTCGTTTGCAGCCAGCCTTGTGCCCAGTGCCAGATTTACATAGAAGCTAAACAAGCTATAGCTTAGGGCCCCACTCTCTTGGGGGCCCCAAAAAAATTTAAAGAAAAAAAAAAACTGGATGTACATTTCCAAAATGAGATAAAAAACAAATAAAATAAAACCTATGTACAGTTATAGCTTAATAATTATTTCACTATTAATATACTTCTTCTTAATTGTATTTCAGTTCAACAATTACTTTGATAAAATATATATTTTGTTATGTGCAAATGGCTTGAGATACCTATTAGGTCCATAAAGTACCATATAGGATATATTTGTTAAGTTGTGGGTGAACATATCAGACGACACAGAGATTCTTCAAACAGCTCTTGTTTATTCACAGGCCATAACAGAACTGGGCTGAAGGGTTCAGCCAACCTGCTTATATAGAGCTCAACTACAAGGCAACAGTAACAACTTTCTGTAACTATCCAATCACTGAACATCACTTTCAATTCCTTATTTGCATATGTGGACCTGAGTGAAAACTATCTACAGTACCCCTCTGCTGGCCCAGAGTGAGAACTTCAGTACATAACAATATTCAACACAAAAAATAGCGACAATTTGTTGTTGACAAAGGACAGCTGGACATATAAAGGGCCCCATTACCTTCAGGAGCTTAGGGCCTCATCAAACCTAAATCCGGCCCTGCCTGTGCCTACATGAAAGCATGTAAGCCACCTTTTCCTATCGCTGCAGGAGTGAAGAAGCTTTTTCAGCCCGGGGACCAACTTTCCTTCTGGTTAGCCTTCTGAGGGCCACATGCCAGTAGCGTGCGAGGCCAGAGGCAGAGGTAGGTGGAGCAAGTACTATAAATAATTGCCTTTGTGCGGTAGGCTAGTTCCTACACACTCTCACACACACTGCTCTGGTGCTCAGATCCTGCTCGAGAGTTCCCCACTGGGGCATCTGATTGGCCACTGTGGGAACAGGAGGCTGGGCTAGATGGACCATTGGCCAGGGGTGCCAACTTAAATAAAATATTGTGGGGGGCCAGGTAAGCCCCACCTTGCATAACTGATCACATGATGCAGTGTGCACACACCATTTGAATGGGAATGTCCATCCACTTTGTGGAGGCCTGGCCCCTCAAATATTTTATTGTGGGGGCCAAAACCCCCATGGCCCCTAGGAGTAGGCCCCTGTGCCTTTGGCCTGACCCAGCAGCCAAGGAACAGCTCTTCTCAGCCTGTTCTCAAGTAGGCTGTGCTTTCTTAAGCCTCAGGATTTCAGGCTATTGTAACAGGCCATTTTCAGCCTGCAGGTTAGAGCTGGGTGACAGCAATGATCTGCAGCCACAAATGGCCTCCTATTTAACACACTCTTAAGTGTTTTAGACTACAAGTCCCATCAGCTCCAGCCAGCATGGCCAATGAGAGTTGTAGTCCAACAACGTTTTGAAGATCAGCCAGGATAGTGACGTTTGACACAGGTGCCACAAGAGGGCGCCGTGTGGAAGAGGAGATACTGAGTTCTTTGGTTTTGCAAATTTATCTTGAGCTATGATAAGAAAATAACACTGATTGCAGATAAAAAAATGCACAGATTATACTCAAGGGCACAGCGCATAACTTACTTATCTTCACAAAAAGAGGAAAGTCCCCCCCGCCAAGCGAGCATTTTTCTGAGGCTAAGCCACAGCAGGAACATATTGTTGTTGCCCCAATTACTTATAAAGTGGATGGGGCGGGTGGTCAGTGGGAAGAAGAGATCTCAAGTACAAAACAGGGTGAGCATTGCTGAGGTGATGCAGAGTCTGTTGCTGAAAGTCCTCTTTCACCTGATGCCGGCAGTCAGGCTACTCTGTTAGGGCAGACCTACCAAGTGAAATGTTGAGCAGAATTCTGTCCCCCGCCCCCCCACTGTTAGACTAAAAGACTAACAATGCATGAATTGGAAAAAAACTTATGTCATGTGGTATTACTTAATTTCTAAATTTGTTATGGGGTTAAGCGTTATTGGGCCCACACATGTAGAAGCTCTTTCCCTGCTCATAGATGTGCAGGGATGTTTATAAGTGAGAAAAGAGTGGCGCTCTTGTGTGGGGAAGGGGTTGTATTCAGGAGAGCCTCTCGCCTCCCCTTCCTTGCCGCAACTGCTGCCAACTGAGTCCGACTTCACGGTTAGATATATGCTCTTAGGCTCCACTTCTTCTGGGTCCAAATGCCAGAGGAATTCCTTTGAGGGGAAACTCACAGGCTTCCACATCAGTTTTCCTATCACACTCTCTTCTCCTGCATTTCCACACGTGATCTTTCCTTTCCCATGAGCTTTGAAGGTGAGCCTCTCCAACTGTCTTTTAAATGGGTGGACTGTTTGGCTGCTGAACAGGTTAGACATTTCCTTGCAGGAAGCCCAGTATTTTCTAAGATGACACTACCCTTGACCCTTTGCTCCCCAGCAGTAGAAGTGTGTTGTGTGTCTCTTGACCGAGTAGGAGCTGATGACTGAACCAAGACACTCCAGACCAGACTGAAGTCCCAACGGAAGAAGTGGAGAGAGTGAGAGGTGGAGAGGGGATTTATTTATTTTTAATGTATTGCATTTCTATGCCACTATTCTTGATTCTCCCCCTCCTCATTTGGTCCCCACAACAAGCCTGTGAGGTAGGTTAAGCTGAGAGGCAGTGACTGGCCCCCAAGGTCACCCAGAGAGCTTCATGGCTGAGCGGGAATTCAAACCCAGGTCTCTTCCAGATCCTAGTCCAACACTCTAACCCCTACACCCAATGTCGGCAACCTAAGGTCCATGGGCCGGAAGTGGCCCACGAAGGCTGTTTAACCAGTGTCAGGGAACTGCCATCGGAGCTAGAGGCGGAGGCAAGGCTCCCAAGCGATGCTGGAGAAGGGCCCAGCAGGGAGAGAGGCAGCTCATCGGCTGGGGAAGGAAATCAGCGTAACACCAGGGATAAAGGGGGGCAGATGGGGGAATCGGTGAGGGGGCTCGAGGACTCCTCGCCGGAGACTAGCGGGGAGAGCACAGGTCCTCCGCTGCCCACACCCACCCTGCGCAGAAGACTTCCGCACAGGGAGAGTAGGCGGAGACTTGGCGTCAAAGAACTTCTTTGCTGGAAGAAGTTCAAGAAACGCCCACTGATGGATTCTGCTAGCGACTGAAACAGCCACGAAGTGAAGGGCTGTCCAGACAGAAAAGGTTCAACCAGGCAACCTAGCCAGGAGTGGCGGCAACTTACGCACGAGCAACCCCTATAACCATTACAGCAATCCGTCAGTCTCTGACGTTGCTTGTGCGCAGCGACAGGCAGGCAGCATAATGAGCCAAACCGGAGAAGCCGGCGCAACGGAGCAAGCAGCTGGAGTGCAGAATCTGGTGGAGAGGAACCGAGATTTGGAACAGCATGTGGCTCTCCTGACGGCGCGGCTGGACGAAAGGCGGGCTCAGGATGCACAGGTCAGACCCACCCCCGTTGCAAGGAAGGTACCGGGACTGGTACACAAGTTTGGGGGAAAACCCCAGGACTATAACGCGTTCCGAACGGAAATAGAGTAGGCTTTGGAACTGCAGCATAATGACTTTGCTGATGATGGGGAAAGGGTAGCCTATATTGTCGGGCATCTACAGGATGGGGCCCGGGAATGGATCAGGCCCCTAATGGCGACGCAAAATGCTGCCTTGAAAGACCTTAGGAAATTCTATCAGGCGATGGATGCAATGTATTCCAGTGAAGTGGAGCAAAATGTGACTCGACGGGAATTGATGGGGTGCAAGCAGGGGAGCCAATCTGTTAGAGACTACTGGTCGCACTTTGCGATGTTGATCCACCGGCGAGGGTGGGATCTGGACTCTGAACCCATTGAAATGTTGTTTGAGGAGGGGTTGTCCCCAACTGTGAAGGACGAGCTTTCCCGCCCCCCCCCTGCCTCCAGTCGATGGATCAGCTGACCAAGGCTGTGCTTGCGATTGGAGTAAGACAGGAAGCGCGACAGGAAGTGAGAGGGGAACGTTGCCATGAATACCGCATTCCTGAAATACCGAGGCAGCCTTCCCAGCTGGCTGAGCCAATGGAAATAGATGGCGTGCGTGCGTGCGCGAGGTTTCAAACTCCAGTGAAGGTCGCAAGAGGGAGGGAAAGGATTGGAAAACCACCAAGAAGTGTTTCCTCTGCCAACGGCCAGGACATTTTGCCAGGGTCTGCCCTCAAATAAAGGCCTGGCAAGGGATGGTGGGAGCTGCTGGCTGTGAGGAGGAGGGGGATAAGGGGCAGGCACAGGGAAACGCCAACGCTTGGCTGCCAATCAGCGGGGGCAGCAGCCAAGCCAGCAACCTATAGAAGTGCCCCAGCCAGACCCTCCCAGGGCAGCTATAGCCATAGAAGTGGTGCTAGAACTCCCAAATGGGCACCCAGTCAAGGTGGAGGGGCTGCTGGATTCAGGCAGCTCCTGCAATTTCTTCAGCAAGGACTTCGCTCTAGAGCACCAACTCCACCTGCTGCCCCTGGATTTTCCCTTGCAAGTGACCACCATCGATGGCAGGGAACTGCTGGGAGGGGAAGTGACGCACCAGACCCCACCAATGAGAATGAGGGTTTCCAGGCACACGGAGACCATTGCCTTTCACGTAGCCACACTGGCAGGACCCCCAATAATATTAGGGATGAGCTGGCTGGCACTACATGATCCAGTAGTGGCATGGCATCAGCGGTCGGTCACCTTTGGGTCAGCTTACTGCTTGGAACACTGTCTGGGGGGGGGGGGGACCCAAGGATGACCATGGCCAGGGTGGCTGGGATGGCTGTGGAGACAAAAGGGGAGGTGCCACCACAATATGCTGACCTGCAGGAGGTCTTCAGCGAGAAGGAGGCGGATAGACTACCCCCCCATAGGCCCTTTGACTGCCAAATCAACTTACTCCCAGGGGCTCAGCTGCCGGTGGGTAAGCTGTATGCTATGTCTGACCGGGAAATGCAGGAGTTGCGGGAATTTATTGACAAGAACCTGAAAAGATGTTTCATAAGAGAATCAAAGGCGGTGGGGGGCAGTCCGGTGTTCTTTGTGGACAAAAAGGATACTAATCAGCCTAGATTAGTCGTAGATTTCAGGGCCTTGAACCTTGTATCAAAACCCGTGACCTTCCCAATGCCCAAGATTGACGACATTTTAACACGGGTGAGGCAGGGGAAAATCTTTACTAAGCTGGACCTCCAGAGAGCGTACAATTTGATTAGGATGAGGGAGGGGGACGAATGGAAAACCACCATGTTAACCCCCCTGGGGGCCTTTCAGTACTTAGTTATGCCATTTGGATTACAGTCGGGCTCCGCCTGCTTTCAAGCATTCATGCACCACGTGTTGGGGTCCTTGCTGTACAAGAACTGCGTAGCCTTTTTGGACGACGTCTTAATCTATTCTGACAATGAGAAGCAACATGTCAGAGACGTCAGGGAAGTGCTAAAGAGACTGCAGAAGCACCAGTTGTGGGTCAAGCTGGAAAAATGCCAATTTCACGCAAGAGAGGTTGAGTTTCTGGGGTACAAGTTGTCAGACAAGGGCTTAGCTATGGACCCCAGCAAGGTGCAGGCGGTTCTGGAATGGAAGGCCCCCAAAACCCAGAAGGACGTGCAGAGGTTCCTAGGGTTCAGCAACTTCTACAGGAAGTTCATCAAGAACTTCGCCCACTTGACAGCACCCATCACAGATTGTCTCAGTAGCAAAAAGAAGTTTGTCTGGACAGAAAGGGCCCAGCAATCCTTTGAAAGACTGAAGAAGGCGTTCGCTTCGGAAGAGCAGCTCCTGCACGTGGATCTGCAGAAGCCCATGAGGCTGGAGACCGACGCGTCAGACCGAGCCATTGGAGCGGTACTGTTGCAGCCAGGGGCCCAGCAGAGCTGGAGGCCGTGTGCCTTTTTCTCGAGGAAGCTGAGCAAGTCAGAGCAAAACTACACGGTGTATGACCGCGAACTGCTTGCAATTTATGCAGCATTTTGACGATGGAGACATCTGCTAATAGGGGCGCAGCACAAGATCCAGGTGCGTACGGATCACAAGTACTTGGAATACTGGAGGACTGCACGAGTACTCAACCAGAGACAGATTCGATGGGCACAGGAGTTCTCCAAGTTTTCCTTCGAGATCCGGTACGTGCCGGGAGAGGAAAACGTAAGAGCAGATGCTCTCTCCCGGAAGCCGGAGTACATGGAAGGAGAGGGACCGTCGGAAGTCAGACACGTGTTCCCCGAGAACCGATGAGTGTGTGGGGGAGTGTTGGTTGGGAAACGAGAACTGGCCGGGCTTACTAGAAACGACGAATTCGCTCAAACTAAAATCAAGGAACTCCGGGACGGAAGGGAAAACCATGGAGGGTTTGAGGAAAAGGAAGGGCTACTGTACTATAAGGGGGCGCTGTATGTACCGGGGGAGACCTTGAGGGGAAGGGTACTCAAACAACTCCACGACAACCCAACAGCGGGGCACTTTGGTCAACACAAAACCATGTTGCTTTTCACCAGGCAGTTCTGGTGGCCAAGGGTAAGGGAAGATGTACGGGAATATGTACGGGGGTGCGACCGCTGCCAGAGGGCAAAGGGGGAGAGGGCTGCCCCCGCAGGGTTACTGGAACCCTTACCCATGCCGGGAAGACCCTGGGAGGTGGTGTCCATCGATTTTATGACAGATTTGCCCAAGTCAAGGGGGAAGACAGCAGTCATGGTAGTAGTCGATCTACTGACGAAAATGTGCCATTTCATAGCTTGCTCACATGCGGTGAGGGCAGAGGAAACAGTCAGGTTGTTTGTGGATCACATCTTCAGGCTGCATGGGACTCCCTCGAGGGTTATCTCCGACTGAGGGAAACAATTTACTTCCCGGTTCTGGAGGAAGCTCATGAGCTTGCTGCAGGTCGAGGTGGGCTTCTCGACGGCGAGACACCCGGAAACCAACGGGCAAGCAGAAAGAGTGAACAGTATATTCCAGCAATACCTACGCTGCTATGTCAGCAAGAGACAGAACGATTGGGTAGAGAAACTAGCACTGGCTGAATTTGCATACAATAACGCTGAACATGTGTCCACGGGAATAAGCCCGTTCATGGCCAATTATGGGTGTCACCCCAGGGCCTTCCCGGGGAGGGGGGAGGAAGGGTGGAGCGTACCTGCGGCAGAGCAGTTTGTGGAAGAAATGGAGGCCTTGCACCAGCAACTCAAGATGAACTTGGAACGGGCCAAGGAAATTTACAAGAGGCAGGCAGACAAGCACCGTCGGGAAGGGGAGACCATACGGGTGGGAGACCGGGTGTGGTTGTCAACCCAAGGGTTACCCTTTAAGGGAGGGTGCAAGAAGTTGCGGCCAAGGCGGCTGGGACCTTTTGAGGTAACACAGCAGGTGAACCCCGTGGCATTCAAATTCAAGTTGCCTGACAGCATGAAGATACACCCGGTGTTCCATAGGTCCCTACTCTCACCATACAGGGAGGGGCGGGAATTCCCGGGGCGGGAGGAAGAAGTCACCACACACCCGCAGGTAGAGGAGAGGGAACACCACAACCAAGCCACGGAAATACTCGATTCAAGGTGGCGAGGGCGCCAGGTGGAGTACTTGGTAGCTTGAGAGGCAGAACCCAGGTCAGAAAACATGTGGGTTCCCGTGGAGGCAATCAATGACGGGTATCTTGTGGAGGAGTTCCACAGCCTGTTCCCAGATAAACCAAAACCACTAGCGAGATTCTGGGAGGAGCAATTTGGAACCACAGACGATGAAGAGGATTTTGTGGGTTTTCCTGCCTCCGCAGAGGAGGGAGGAGAGGCGTCAGAGGGAGAAGAATCAGACTGGGAGGCCCACCCCGCGGGAAGTGATCGGAGCGGGTGGGAAGTGGGTTTTGAATCCTCAGAGGATGGTGAAAGCTCCTTCTGGGGATTCCCCGCATCGTCGGATGAGGAAAGGGACGAAGTTGGGTCAAAAGGTCGGGCCGGGGGTGGAGGGGGTCCTGGGGGGGAGGTGGATGTCAGGGAACTGCCATCGGAGCTAGAGGCAGAGGGAAGGCTCCCAAGCGATGCTGGAGAAGGGCCCAGCAGGGAGAGAGGCAGCTCATCGGCTGGGGAAGGAAATCAGCGTAACACCAGGGATAAAGGGGGGCAGATGGGGGAATCGGCGAGGGGGCTCGAGGACTCCTCGCCGGAGACTAGCAGGGAGAGCACGGGTCCTCCGCTGCCCACACCCACCCTGCACAGAAGACTTCCGCGCAGGGAGAGTAGGAGGAGACTTGGCGTCAAAGAACTTCTTTGCTGGAAGAGGTTCAAGAAACGCCCACTGACGGATTCTGCTAGCGACTGAAACAGCCATGAAGTGAAGGGCTGTCCAGGCAGAAAAGGTTTAACCAGGCAACCTAGCCAGGAGTGGCGGCAATTTACGCAAGAGCAACCCCTATAACCATTACAACCAGCCCACAAGCCAACCCCAAACCAAGCTGCCCACTCAGCGAGTCCCCGCGTGCTGTGCTAAACCGGCGCAGCTCCAGAAATTGCTTCTGCGCATGCCCAGACGCCGGAAATTGCTTCTGTGCAGGGACTTCCGGAGACGGCGCGTCCGGCAATGGCTGCCCTTTCCTAAGTGGGAAGAGGGAGCTCTGCAGGAACGGGTCGTCCGCTACGGCGCAGCGGAGACCCTTACTGGGAAAACCACGGGTAGCGTAAGCCTGTGGCCGTGGGACTCAGCGGGCACCTGGAGCGCCCCCAGAAGCGCAGAAGAGACCTCGTAAGAGGTCTCGGAACGTGGAAGGGCTGGCGCGGTGCTGTGAGTCAATCGCTCTTTCTGCAGAGTGAAGCCGCGAAGCTGCTGTCGGTGAGCGCTGTCCTCTTTTCTTGGGGAAATTCGGCTTAAATCAACAACTCGTGAGTAACAACGGAAAAGATAAGGGTTGGACTATAAATTTGCTGTAAATTCGGCTGAAAGCGAGAGACGTAACCAGGAAGTCCGTCTCTTGTCACTGCTTAAGATCTAAAGCAAAGACTTTGATGTGTGGCGCCTCTGAAGAGGTGTTAAAAGGCAATCAACTTCTACATTAGTTTAAACTATTTCAGGACTTAACTTCTTTAAAGTTTTACTTCAATATATGAACTGTGTAACCTACTCTGTTGGATTAACAAAGGGACAAAGAATCCCAGGCATCGGATTGCCTAGACATTAGAACTGTCAGTTTGCAAGACTTGGATACTTTATTGCTGGATCTAGTAATATCTGAGCTTTAATGGAACTGTTGCTGTGAATTGCTACAGTGTACACTTATTGAAATATTGTTACCCTCTGAAACCGACTCTGCTAAATACAACTGCTGAAGGTCTTTTTGAGACTATAGATGGTTTGGACATTGCTTTACAGTATTTAAGTTTAGAAAAACTTAATCAACGGACATTAATAATCAGACTTCTTCCCGATAATAGAAGCAAGCTTTCCCTAGAGGATTTTTGGACTTTAACAAAATCTGACTTTCCTTTTGGTTTCCTTTCCTCCGACTGGATTGTTTATTTTATGGGCTGGTGGATTCTCATGAGAACATACTCAGTTTGACCTTGACAGTAGATAAAAGTGGAATGAGCGGTACTGGGAGGCAAACAAGAGCGGCCAAAGCAAAAAGACAAACAACTCTGACTTTGGTCTCTCAGCCACGTAGGTCATCCGTGCCGGATGCTCGGGAATTAGAAGAGAGTGAGCAGCTGTTTGGACTAGATATGGCAGCAGGTGGAACTGCTTCAGTATTGGACAAAATATTTGAAAAATTGGAAGGCTTGGACAAAAAGGTGGATGAACAAACGGCAAAGATAGATCAGACCAGAGACTGTGTAAACAAGTTAACTGAACAAGTTACGTCAAACGCTCAAGCAATCAGTAATTTATCTGAATCCACCGTAGAAAATCGGAAATTGGCAGAAGAAGCCATCCAGAAAACTGTAGCACTGGAGCAGGAGGTGAGACCACTGCATAAGCAGGTAGGGGACCAACAAGCCTACCTGTCCATGATAGAACTTCGGGCACGGGAAAACAACTTGAAATTGAGGTTCATTCCAGAACTTGAACATGAACAAGGGAATCTAACTGAGTATCTAACAAAAGAGTTTTCCAAGTGGTGGAACTTGGAGGAGGAAAAGGACTTTAAAATTGTGACTGCTTTTAGACTTGGAAAACTTACAAGAAAAGACAAGCCCAGAGATTGTTTGATTACTTTAAGTTCCAAGGAGGAGAGGGATAAAATATTAGGATTACACTACGGAAAGTCACTGGAAATTTTGGACAAAAGAGCAGAGGTGTACAAGGATATTCCTAAACAACTTTTGGATCTTAGATCTACTTATCTTGAACTAGTGAAGTTGCTGAGGAGCAATTTAATTATCTTTAGGTGGGAATTCCCACAAGGACTGTCCTTTACGTTTAGGGGGAAGAAGGTGAAAATCAAAACTGCAGAAGACAGAGACAAATTTCTGAATACTTACGGAGAGGATCTTCAGAAAGGGATTGACAGACCTCCTGGGGCCGAACCACAACTTGTACCTACACCTACACCGGCGGGGTCTCTAGACCAGGAGAAAAAGATACCACCACCAGATCAATAACAGATTTGACCAGGATGTCTCTGCAACTTCTTAGTTGGAATATAAATGGCGCCAACATCCCGGAGAAAAGAAGAAGGATATTTCATATTTTGAAAAAAGAACAATTGGACATTATTTGTCTGCAAGAAACACATGTGACTAGGCTACACAGAAAAGTGTTAATATACAAAAGATTAGGCCAAGAATTTATTTCTTCAGATCGAGTAAAGAAAAGAGGCGTGGTGATATATGCAAAAGAGAGCCTGTCACCAAAACTCCTATTCAAGGACGAACATGGACGAATTCTGGCAATTGAGATTCAGGCTCAAGGTGAAAAGTTTTTATTATTAGGAATCTATGCGCCAAATGAGGGAAAATCGGAATTTTACAAGAAGCTGCATGAGATTATGTTTTTTTTTTTTTTAATAATATTTTTTATTAGTTTTATGAAATACAGAAAAAAGAATAAAGAGCATATTATAAAAGTAGAAAAAGAAAGTTACAAATTTTCTTATTCTTTTTTCCAAATCTACTGGACTTCCCCGCGTCCTCCCAACCCTGCATTCTCTGTGATACATAACATCTGCAATTTGTTAACTTGTTTCAATACTTATTGTATCTTCCATTTTATCATGTTACCCAATTTCAAATATAATATGACCGAAATCATGTACGTTTTCATTTTAACACAATAAAGTTGTTTCATTATTCTATCTCTGACTTCTTGTACCTTAATTTCCATTTCTTTAATTTAACATTACTGAAGCTAGAATTTCCTAAAAGGTGCGTTTTTTAACATTCATACAACTTATAATATTTTTCCAAATAGTCTTTAAATTTTTTCCAGTCCTCCTCAATTGTTTCTTCTCCCAAGTCTCGGATTCTGCCAGTCATTTCGGCCAGTTCCATGTAGTCCATCAACTGCGTGTGCCATTCCTCCAGTGTGGGTAGATCTTGTGTCTTCCAATGTTTTGCAATCAGGATCCTTGCTGCTGTAGTAGCGTACATAAAAAAAGTTCTGTCCTTCTTAAGCACTCTCTGGTCCACCATGCCCAGGAGGAAGGCCTCTGGTTTCTTGGGTAAGGTAAATCTAAGTACCTTTTTTAATTCATTATGAATCATTTCCCAAAAGGCCTTCACTTTCGGGCAGGTCCACCAGAGGTGAAAGAATGTCCCTTCCGCCTCTTTACATTTCCAGCATTTATTATCAGACAGGTGATATATCTTAGCAAGCTTGACTGGGGTCATGTACCACCGGTATATCATTTTCATAATGTTTTCCTTCAAGGCACTACATGCCGTAAATTTCATTCCGGTGTTCCATAACCTTTCCCAGTCTTCAAACATAATGTTATGCCCCAAATCCTGCGCCCACTTTATCATGGCGGATTTGACTGTCTCATCCTGAGTATTCCATTTAAGCAGCAGGTTATACATTCTCGAAAGTAGTTTACTTTTTGGTTCTAACAGTTCTGTCTCTAGTTTCGATTTTTCCACCTGGAATCCAACCTTCTTGTCTACTTTAAAGACCTCTTGAATTTGTGCATAATGCAACCAATCTCGCACCTTGTTTTTTAGTTTTTCCAAGCTCTGCAACCTCCAATTGTCTCCAATTTTTTCAATAATTTCCTCATATTTAGGCCAATTGGCTTCCATATTAGGTCTCTTACATGCCTTGGCCTCCACCGGTGAGAGCCACCTCGGAGTCTTACTCTCCAATAAGTCTTTATATTTTGTCCAGACCATTAAAATTGCTCTCCTGACAATGTGGTTTTTAAACAGTTTGTGCACTTTAACCTTGTCATACCACAAGTATGCATGCCACCCAAAAGCATTGTCGAACCCTTCCAGATCTAGGACATCAGTGTTTTCCAGTAAGATCCAATCTTTCAACCAGCAGAAGGCTGCGGATTCATAATATAACCTCAAGTCTGGCAGGGCAAATCCCCCTCTTTCTTTCGCATCAGTTAATATCTTAAACTTTATTCGGGGCTTTTTGCCCTGCCAAACAAACTTAGTGATATCCTTCTGCCACCTTCCAAAGCATTCCACCTTGTCCACGATCTGTAGGGTCTGAAACAAAAATAACATTTTTGGCAATACATTCATCTTTATAGCTGCTATTCGGCCCAACAAGGAAAGTTTCAATCTTGACCACGTTTCCAAATCTCTTTTGATTTCTGACCAACATTTCTCGTAGTTGTCTTTAAACAAATTCAAATTTTTGGAGGTCAGATACACCCCTAGGTATTTTACTTTTTTAACCACATTTAATTCTGTTTCTTTCAGGAACTCATCTATTTCTCCAGTTGTCAAATTTTTTGCTAAAACCTTAGTTTTTTGCTTGTTCAACTTGAATCCCGCCACCCGACCAAAGTCAGAAATTACTTCTAGCACTCTTTTAGTACTAGAGACTGGCTCCTGTAATGTTAATACCAGGTCATCTGCAAATGCTTTCAATTTGTATTGTTTCACTCCGACCTCAATTCCCTGTACCAACCGGTCCTTTCTAATCATGTTCAATAGCACCTCCAGAACTGAAATAAACAATAGAGGGGATAGAGGGCACCCCTGTCGTGTCCCTTTTTCAATTTTAAACTCCTCTGTCACCACATTGTTTACTATCAATTTAGCTTTTTGTTCTGAATATATTGCTTCTATTCCATTTTCAAACCCCCACCCCGCTCCCATCCCTTCCAAATTTTTCTTCATAAACATCCAAGAAATGTTGTCGAAGGCTTTCTCCGCATCGATAAAGATTAACACCGCTCTAGCATTAAGCTTTGTTTGTAAAAGTTCCAAAATGTCGATGATGTTTCTTGTTGTCAGGGTTTCAGGGACAGAGAGCGAGGGGGAGGGGTCCCAGGGTGACGAGGAAGAGGACGAGGACGACCCGAGGTTGTCAGTGAGTCCGTCAAGTGAATCCGAGGATTCCCAAAAGGGAGCCCCCCTGGTCAGGCCAAGGGGCAGTAGAGAGGGAAGCAGTCAGAAGCAGGGGAACGAAGAGGGAATCCCCAGTGGGGGTTGGAGATCGGGACCGGCCTCTCCGTCGGAACGGAGTGAAGGGGGTGGAGTGGCCAGTGTGTCAGAAAGAGCAGAACAGGAAGCAGAGAGGGGAAGGAGTTCGGAGCAGAACGTCCTGCCGGAAGGGGAGGAGTGTAGTACCGAGAGTAGCGTAACGGTCGAAAGGAAGGTCAGAAGCAACGTACGCGCGCCAAGTTCAAATGTGGAGGCGCGCGGAAATGAGGAGAGCCCTGAGGAGGAGCCTGGTCCCAAAGCACGAAGGAGGGGGGAGCAGGCGTCAGAAGACTCAGCCTCGGGGGAGTCCCGGAGGGAGGGAGCACAGGGGGGCAGGAAGACCCTGCGGAAAAGGAAGGAGAGGAAAAGGTGGAGCAGTACAAGCCTCTTAAGCTGGTGCAGGGGCGGGACTGACTCAGAGGGGACTTCAAACATCTAAGGGTAACAGATGCTGAGCCACGGAGCTTGGATGTAACGACAACAATGTTCTTCAATAAAACCTTTTGTATATAACTTGGACTGGATTTTGGTCTCTTGTGAGCTGGGACCTCGGGTGGCTCTGACACTTGTGTTATCAAACAAATGCCTACCAGGGAGAAAGCCTGCCTGGTCCTTATGGATCACTTCATTAAGCACTTTTTTAAACCTACTTGCCAAAATGTCTGCAAAAATTTTGTAATCCACATTTAGGAGTGAGATGGGGCGGTAGTTCTTAAGCTGGGTCTTCTCAGTTTCTAGTTTAGGTATCAATGTGATGAAGGAGAAGCTGCATGAGATTATGCTGGACTATCTGGACTATGATAACATCATTATGTTAGGAGATATGAATGGAGTGGTATCAACTAACATGGATAAGTCACAAAGCCATAACGTGACAAAAGATGGCAGACTACCAAAGACATTTTTTGAAATGACTGACAACATGGACTTGATTGACATCTGGAGAACAAAGAATCCCCTAGAAAGACAAGGAACATTCTTTTCTGAAGCCCAACTGACATGGACAAGAATTGACCAAATTTGGACAACTAAAGGCCTGGCCCCGAAAATAAAAAAAGTGGAAATCTGCCCAAGAACCTGCTCCGACCATAACGCTGTCAAGATGGATATGAGACTAACTCCAACCGGCTCCTTCAGATGGAGGATGAATGACAACTTGTTTAGAGATCAGGATATTGTTAAAAAGGCCCAAAAAGCTTTGAAGGACTATTTTGAGATAAACCTGAATACTACAGTCGAAAAAAGAACTGTTTGGGACGCAAGTAAGGCGGTGATGAGAGGGTTTCTGATACAGCAGAATACAATCAAGAAAAAAGCGCTGAATGATAAGAAAGACAAGATCTTGGAGAAAATTAAAGAAGGTGAGAAAAAGTTAAGATCGAAACCGAAATCAAAGGAGATCTTAAGAGAAATTAAACACTATCAAGTACAATATGCAAAAATGATGAACCAAGAAGTAGAATGGAAGATCAAGTTAATGAAACAAAGATCCTTTGAATCGGCAAATAAATATGGAAAGCTGCTAGCATGGCAGCTGAAAAAGAGACAAAAGTTGAATACAGTAACAAATTTGGAAATTGAGGGAAGAAATATTCAGAACCCGATGGAAATTAGAAAGTGCTTCCAGAGATTCTTCAAACAACTTTACACACAAGGGCCGCAAAATGATTCAGAGATAGATCAGTTTTTACAGAAGTATGGTTTACCAAAGTTGTCTCTTAAGAACAGAACAATCCTGAATTATAAAATAACACAATTAGAAATTGAGGAGGCCATTCAGAACATGCAACTGGGCAAGTCTCCAGGGCCAGATGGGCTTACCTCCAAATATTATAAGACATTGAAAGACTATTTGATGCATCCATTAATGGAGGTTTGCAATGAAATTATGGAAGGGAAAAAGGCACCGGAGTCGTGGAAAGAAGCTTTCATCACATTGATACCCAAACTAGAATCTGAAAAGACGCAACTCAGGAATTACCGCCCCATCTCCCTTTTAAACATGGATTATAAAATATTTGCAGACATTTTAGCAAGAAGATTTTAAAAAGTACTAAATGAAGTAATCCATAAGGACCAAGCAGGCTTTCTCCCAGGTAGACATTTGTTTGCCAACACAAGGAACATTATTGACATTTTGGAACTTTTGCAAACAAATATTAATACAAAAGCTGTTTTAATCTTTATAGATGCGGAGAAGGCCTTTGATAACATCTCTTTGAAGTTCATGAAGAAAAATTTGGAAGGAATGGGAGTGGGGCGGGGGTTTTATAATGGGATAGAGGCAATTTATTCAGAGCAAAAAGCAAAATTGATAGTCAACAATGTGGTGACAGAAGAGTTCAGAATTGAGAAAGGAACACGACAAGGTTGCCCTATATCCCCTTTATTATTTATTTTGGTCCTGGAAGTGCTCTTGAATATGATTAGAGGAGACCGGTTGGTGGAAGGTATCCAGGTCGGAGCGAAACAATATAAACTGAAAGCATTTGCAGATGACCTAGTTTTGACCCTACAGGAGCCAGAGCCTAGTACTAAAAGGGTATTGCAACTGATTCAGGAATTTGGTCGAGTGGCAGGATTTAAACTTAATAAACAAAAAACTAAGGTTTTGGAAAAAAAATTGACTTCTTTAGAGTCAGAAAGGTTTCAAAAAGAGACAGAATTAAATGTGGTCAAAAAAGTCAAATATCTAGGGGTAAATATAACAGTGAAGAACAGAAATTTATTTAAAGATAATTATGAAAAATGTTGGTCTGAAATTTAAAAAGACCTAGATGTCTGGTCAAGATTGAAACTTTCCTTGTCAGGACGTATTGCTGCTGTCAAGATGAATGTATTGCCAAAGATGTTGTTTTTATTTCAAACTTTGCAAATAGTGGACAAAATGGAGTGTTTTGGGAGGTGGCAACGAGATATTTCTAAATTTGTCTGGCAGGGCAAAAAGCCCAGAATCAAGTTTAAGATATTAACTGATGCTAAAGAAAGAGGGGGCTTTGCCCTGCCAGACTTAAAGTTGTATTATGAATCAGCAGCCTTTTGCTGGTTGAAAGATTGGCTACTTCTTGAAAACACTGATGTTTTAGATTTGGAAGGATTTAATAATGCGTTTGGTTGGCATGCATATCTGTGGTATGACAAGGTTAAAATACATAAGACTTTCAAGAACCATGTTGTCAGAAAAGCAGTGTTTAATGTCTGGTCAAAATATAAGGACTTATTGGAAAATAAAACCCCAAGGTGGCTATCACCAATGGAGGCTAAGGCCCCGAAAAGACTCAATATGGAGGCCAAATGGCCGAAATATTGGGAAATAATAGAAAAAGATGGGGACAACTGGAGACTACAGAGTATGTAGAAACTAAAGGGGAAAGTGCGAAATTGGTTACATTACGCTCAGATTAAAGAAGTTTTTAAGTCAGATAAAAAATTAGGATTCCAGGTGGAAAAATCAAAGTTAGAAACAGAACTGTTAGAACCCAGCTCTAAGACACTTTCAAGAATGTATAATTTGCTGCTAAAATGGAATACACAGGATGAAACGGTCAAATCAGCTATGATAAAATGGGCACAGGACATACGGTACAACATCATGTTTGCTGACTGGGAAAAGTTATGGACCACCGGTATGAAATTTACGGCATGTAATACCCTGAAAGAAAACATTATGAAAACGATATACAGGTGGTACATGACCCCAGTCAAGCTTGCAAAGATATATCATTTGCCTGACAATAAATGTTGGAAGTGTAAAGAGGCTGAAGGAACATTCTTTCACCTCTGGTGGACGTGCCCTAGAGTGAAGGCTTTCTGGGAAATGATATATAACAAGCTGAAAAAGGTATTTAAGTACACCTTTCTTAAGAAACCAGAGGCCTTCCTCCTGGGCATTGTCGGCCAAAGTGTGCAAAAGAAGGATCAAACTTTTTTTATGTATGCCACAACAGCAGCAAGGATACTCATTGCTAAGGGCTGGAAAACTCAAGATTTGCCCACACTGGAAGAATGGCAGATGCAACTGATGGACTATATGGAACTGGATGAGATGACCGGCAGAATCCGAAACCAGGGAGAAGAATTGGAGGAGGAGAACTGGAAGAAGTTTAAAGTCTATCTACAAAAGCATTGTAAACTGTATGAATGTTAAGAAAAATGTATGATCTGCAACATCAGGGCTCCAACAAATTAATAATCTATATGTGTAAACTTAATGTAATTGAAAAATAAGATAAATTGTGGATAAATGGTACTCTATAATTAACCTTTGACAAGAGAAATTTAAAAGATTAAATTTGAGATTTGAATATTGGGAAATTTTAATAGACAAATTAAATTAAGTTAATAATTTGCTGGTAAAACTTATGAGTTTAGAGAGTAGGAACAAGAGGCGTGAGGAAGTCCAAGGATGTTTATGAAATGAGGATATCTGAATTTGGTATGTTTTTTTATATATATCTTTATTGTCAAACAAAAATGGTGCAGGATGTGACGTCCAGATTGCTGGTGGGGTCACCTGGCAGACAATATGTGACACCCTTGTTAAAACAGCTGCACTGGCTGCCCATCTGCTACCAAGCCAGGTTCAATATCCTTGAAAAAATTTACAAAGTCCTGATCAACTTTGGTTCAGCGAACCTCAGGGATCGCCTGAACTCTTATATTCCAGCTCAGCCATTAAGATAATCTGCAGGCACATTGCTGGTCATTTCATAAGATGGGGAGGCTCATTTGACAACAAGAAACCAGCCATTTAGTGTCAAAGGCTGGCCCTGTGGAACACTCTGCCACTAGAGATTCAGCGGGCGCCTTCTGTGCCAACCTTTTGAACACCTGCTGAAAGCTTTTCTATCTTCTATTGCTTATGCAGGCAGCTAAGAATATGCCTTCCCACAGTAGCTATCTGGTTTAAACTTTTTAAATATGGTTTCATGTGGTTTTTATTGTATGCGCAATTGCTCTGCCTACTTTTGCCTCTGGCCTCATCCAGCATCCGTGCCTGAAGGCTATCCAGAAGGGATTGAAAAAGTTTCCACACCCCTGCCTTGTACAGATGGCTGAGAGAATTGGTGATCTGATTGTTTTCTGTTCTGCTCTGAAACATAGAATTTTTACTTGATAATTATCTGTGGTGTTTGTTTTTAGGATGTTGTTCATTACTTAGAGATTTTCTTCTCTAAAGGTTTTTACTGAAGTAAATCAACCAGATCAATACAATAAAAAAATCCTAGAAGTGCAAAAAGGCAGCACAATATATCTGAGAGAGACTCAATATTTGGTTGGTGAGGCACTTAAGACTGCCAGGAAAGCCAAATTTCATGTTGTAAAATGGAGAGATGTGCCCTGTGTGTCTGTGTTTGTTGCATGTAAGATGAAATCCCACCAAACAGGGTATGTCATAAGGGAAATGATTTGATATTGCTTTATATATCTTTGTAACTTTGTACTAATATAACAACTGAGTATTTTAGTAATATTTTGTTTGAGTTACCTGGTTTTTGTACATCACTCACAGATATTTTTAATATATTAAGTGGTGCAGAATTTAAATAACCAATAATCAATATACATGATGCAAATAAATGACGGGACAGCCTGGTCCCTGCCACAACCAGGCCACGGAGCTTCTGTTACTTCCCGCCCAGGTCTGCACCAGAACACCATGACCAACACCTGGTATGGCTACAGTTCCTTCCAGCGCCATCTCACCAGTGGCAATGCTGTGCTCAAGGATGCAGCAGTGTCAGACGGAGGCAGGAGGTAGGTGAATCAGGTCATTGCTCAGGCCTTTCCTACCTGCCCCAACCTCCTGATTTATTTTTCACCTAGCTCCTTTAGTACGCTGCAGCTCATCAGGCCCTGGAGATTTGAATTCATTTAAAGTAGCTAGGTGTTCCCTTACCATCTCTTTTCCTGTCTTGGACTGCAGCTCCCTCCATTCATCATTGATTTGGTTAGCACCAGGTTGGGCATCACTTTCCTTTTGGGTGAAGACAGAGGCAAAGTAGGTGTTGAGTAGTTCCGCCTTCTCTCTGTCGCCCAATAGCCTTTCCCCTTCTTCTCCATGCAGAGGACCCTCCACTTGCTTGTTCTTCCTCTTACTTCGGACATAGCCCCCAACCCCTTTTTTATTATTTCTAACCTCTCTTGCAAGGCTGAGCTCATTCTGAGCTTTAGCCAGTGTGACTTTGCCCCTGCAACTGTTGGCTACTCGTGCATACTCCTCAGTGATTTCCCCCTTTTGCCATTTCTTGACTCTCAGCTCATCTGTAAACTCCTTATGCAGCCACAGTGGTTTCCTTAGATGCCTCCCACTTTTCTTTCTTGTTGGAATTGTCTGCAATTGGGGGTCTTCAATATTTCTCCTTTTGGAAACTCCCATCCATCTTGGACTCCCTTCTCTTTGAGTATTTCTGACCATGAGATCTCACCCAGTAGCTGCTTAAGCTTTTTAAAATTGGCTGCCTTAAAGTTCAGAGTGCATGTCTGACTACACTCAGCTTTCCCTTGCCTCTGTATCATGAAACGAAAGAGGACACGGTCATTTCCTCCCATGTTTCTGAGCACTTCCACTTCATCAATCATCTCCTCCCTGTTGGTGAGGACCAAGTCCAAGATAGATGATCCCCTTCTTGCTTCTTCCACCTTCTGGGAAATGAAATTGTCAGTGAGGCAATGGAGGAATTTGTTGGACCTTACATTCTTGGCAGAGTTTGAGTTTCAACAGATATTGGAGAAGTTGAAGTCTTTCATGACCACTATATCTCTCCTCTCCTCTGAACATGTGCAGAGGAGGGCGACCAAGATGATTAAGGGTCTGGAAACTAAGCCTTACAAGGAGTGCTTGAAGGAGCTGGGTATGTTTAGCCTGGAAAAGAGGAGACTGAGAGAAGATATTATAGCTATCTTCAAATATCTTAAGGGCTGTCACATGGCTTCTTTTCTCCTGCTCTGGAGGGCAAGACTCGAACTAATGGCTTCAAGTTACAAGAAAGGAGATTCCAACTAAACATCCATGACAGATGGCCACCCAACCTCTGCTTTAAAACCTCCAAGGAAGAAGAGCCCACAACCTCCTGAGGGAGACCGTTCCACTGTTAAACAGCACTTTACCATCAGAAAGTTCTTCCTGATGCTTAGTCAGAATTTCTCCTTTCTTGTAACTTGAAGGCACTGGTTTGAGTTCTCACCTCCAGAGTAGGAGAAAACAAGCTTGCTCCCTCTTCCATGTGACAGCCCTTAAGATATTTGAAGTTGGCTCTAACATCTCCTCTCAGCCTCCTCTTTTCCAGGCTAAACATACCCAGCTCCTTTAACTGTTCCTCATGAGACTTGGTTTGCAGACCCTGAATCATCTTGGTTGCCCTCCTTTGCACACCTTCCAGCTTGTCAATATCCTTCTTAATTTGTGGCACCCAGAACTGGACACAGTATTCCAGGTGTGGTCTGACCAAGGCAATGTAGACTCACCTGAGTTAGGTGGACCAGTGATTTTTCTTGGTATAGAACAGCTTCCTAAAGCAAATAATAGCACCATTTAGCCATTTAGCCAAAGCTAAACAGGTCCAGGTCTGGTCACTTTATAGGTGGGTGACCACCTGGGAACCAGATGTGTGTTTCCATGATGGAAAGAAGGATGTATATTAGGGTTGCCATGTTTCAAAAAGTGAAAATCCGGACACAAAATTTGTTGCCTTGAGGTGAAAACTGCAGAATCGAATGGTTTTTCTGGGAAAGGTCTTCTTCCTGCAGTGCATCACTAAACTATGGAACTCGCTCCCATAGAAGGCAGAGGCAGTGAGAGCCACCAACTTACATGGCTTTACAAGAGGATTAGACAAATTCACAGAGGAGGAGAGGGCTATCAATGGCTCCTGGCCACAATTGCTATGCTCTGCCTTCACGTTCAGAGTCAGCAACACGTGCAAACTCCAATTGCTGGAAGCCACAGGAGGGGGGGGGGGAGGCTGTCCCATTAAACTTTAATTAGTTTAATGTAAATGCCCAGTGCGCTTCCATCGCCACAAGTCCCACTACAGCAGAGTATTTCGCATAGCAGTTGAAGAAGGGCAGGAGAGGCAGTATCTTTTCAAAGAGGAGTCTTGGAGCATGCGGTTTGTAACTCAAAGATAAGGTTTATTTACAAAAACAAAAAACAACCCTGGCGAAGAACCACACATCTCAGCAAACACGCCCAAAAAAGGGGAGAAAGGGAAGAACAAACACACAGGAGACTATTTATACAAACTCATGTTCCTGGAAGCCTAATGACCTCCAGCTGCTCAGTGATTAGAGCGTTTCTGCTACCCTTTAACCCTTTGATAGCAACACCCCCTCTCGCTCGTAACACTGAGCTGTACCAACCTTAATTCAAATTTAAACCTGAACAGAAACATTTATGAGATTGCGGGCTCAAAGCTTTCGTAAAACCGTCTGCAAGGTTTTCTTGGCTTGGACAATACTTTAGTTCAATTAAACCTTGTTTTACACTTTGGCATACATTTTGATAACGGATATCCAAGTGTTTTGTGTGTGCCTTGAATTGACCTGATTTAGCTAGTTTAATACAAGGTTGATTGTCTTCCCACACTCTGATAGGTAGGGAACATTCTCCAAACAATTCTTGTACCAGTTGCTTATAAAATTCCAGTTCTCTACATACATCTGATAATGCATTGAACTCAGATTCAGTTGAACTTAAAGCTATAAGTGATTGCTTTCTTGATCTCCAACCAATTAGTGCATTTCCAAATTTTATCGCAATTCCTGACACTGATTTTCTATCTGGTCCAGCATCTGCCCAACTGCTGTCAGCCCAACATTCAAGTTGTGTGCTGCCCTCTGCTGATAGTTTTAAGCGAAACCTTTTGGTAGTTTGGAGATACCTTAAAACTCTTTTTACTCCTTGCCAAGCATGCATTGATGGTTTTTCAGCTTGTCTACACAGCATGTTGACAGCATATGTTATATCGGGCCGAGTCCATTGTGCAATGTGGAGTAGACTGCCTATCGCTGACTGGTAAACCCCGGGATTACTGAACTCTGTCTGTTGCTCGGCTTGAGCATCCTTTATGTAACTTAGCTCCATTGGGGTTTTAACACCAGCACAGTTGTCCATTTTAAACCTTTCCAGCAACTGCTGGATCTTAGCTTCTTGGCTGAGCCAATAGTTCCCATTTTCATCTTGCTTAATTTTAACTCCTAGATAAACAGATACATTGCCTAGTGATTTTATCTGAAACCTTTCTCCAAGCTTTGTGGCAAATTGTTGTGCAAGTTTATCATCCTTTCCACTGTATAATAAATCGTCAACAAATATCAAAACTGCTTCTTGTTCACATCCCGAGCCTTTTAGATAAAGACACGCATCTGCTGCGCTCTTTCTGAACCCCATGCTCTCTAGAGCATCGTTTAAGCAGGAATTCCAATTACGGGCGGACTGTTTCAACCCATAAATGGATTTGTGTAGGCGCCAGACCTGGTTTGGCTTGTCTCCTTCAAAACCTGGTGGTGGTGTCATATAGACTTCCTCCTGTAAGTCTGCATTTAAATAAGCCACATTGACATCCAAATGAAACAGCTTATTTCCCTTCTTAGCTGAAGAGGCTAAAAGCATTCTTAATGACTCCGATCTTGAAGTTGGGGCATAGATTTGAGAATAGTGAACACCTTTGCGCTGCGAAAACCCTTTTGCAACTAGCCGGGCTTTATATTGCAACTCCTCAGTAGTTGTGGGCTTTAAACGATATACCCATCGACAACCTACAGCTTGTTGCCCTTTCGGAAGCTCTGTACTTGTAAACACACCGAGAGACTTCATTGAAGCCATCTCTTTTTCCATTGCTTCCTGCCACTTAACGGCTTCTGAGCTTGGAAGCTGTTGTACCTCCATATAGCTATCTGGCTCACACTGTGCCATATTTACGTATACACTTGTCACCTTAAACCGCTCTGGTGGCTTGCCCTTTGTGGCACGATTTGACCTGCGCAATTGTTCCTCTTGTGCCCCCTCTGACCGTTGGCTGTCAGAATCTGTCTCAGACTTTATACCTGGATGTGCCTCTAGGGATAAAGACCTCCATTTAGATACCTCCCTTGGGCTTGGTGTTGCAGGCGACCTGCTTCGCTTTTGCTGTCTGCTAGGCCTACTGACTGGCGATGTTGGAACACCCCTAGATTTTGGCTTTTCTACCTTAGGAGAAGGATCTTGTGCCTGGTCAGAATCTGCATCTGAACCATGTGCACCATCCTCTTCTGGCTCACTACTCTCTGGACTTTCATTCTCAGCATAAATGCCTAAATCATCTCTCAAAATGTCAGGGTTAGCATGTAAGTGAGTCCATCCAGATTGCTCACAAAATTCAGCGCTCCTACTGAGGACCACTCTTGTAGTATCCCCATTTGGGTTCACGAACCTCCAAGATTTGGCGTGTGGTTCGTACCCACAAAAGATGAGTTTCCTAGCCCTTGGACCTCCCTTTTTCCTTAACGCTTTTGGGATAAGTACATAGGCTGGACATCCAAACACCCGAAAGTAATTAATTTTGGGCTTCTTCCCATATAAAGCAAAATATGGGGTAGTGGCAATTACCGAATTATATACTCGGTTCAGAATATGAGTAGCCGCCTGCCAGGCTTCCGCCCAGTAACTTTGAGGGAGTTTAGCATCAAACAACATAGAGTTTGCCAACTCTTGCAGAACCCTGTTTTTACGTTCGGCCACGCCTCCTTCTTGGGGGGAATAAGGTGTAGACAGACGATGCTTAATTCCCTTTTTCTTAAAGAAATTCTGCAACACAGACCCGGTAAATTCTGACCCTCTGTCTGTCTGAAAAGCAAGTACTCTAGTACCGAATTCAAGTTCCACTGCATGAACCCAATTTTTAACTGTTTCTGCAGTATCTGCTTTTGTTTTGAGAGGAAAAAACCATGTAACCTTTGTTTTGTCATCCGAGAGACACAGTGCATACCTCGAACCTCCCATGCTAGCAACAGGCATTGGGCCACATAGGTCCATATGCACAAGTTGGAATACTTTGTCAGATTTCCTATCTGAACTGGGATAGCTGCATCTATGAACCTTCGCCCTTTTGCATGCAGTACAATCCAAATACTTAGTACATTTGTTCATTTTGCACCCTTCTGATAATTCAGGTTGCCTTTTAACATACTGAAAATTAATATGTCCCAGACGGCAGTGCCATAAATGGACACAAGAATTATGGGTAGGTGAGTTCACACAACCAGCATGAACCTGTTCAACTTCATCTGGACTTGTCTCAAAATAATATAACCCATCTCTGCATTCCACCTGCAAAAGAGATACGTTATTCTTTGAAATAGTGCAAACCCCATTTTCAAACACAGTTTTAAACCCATTTCTATCAAGTTCTGACAGACAAAATACACCCCTTCAATCCCTTTAGCACGTAGGCATCAATTTCTGTTTGCAAACATTTCAAGAACACTGTGCCTACGGTCTCTAAGGAACGTTTAGTTGAATCTGCCATTGTCACAACTTTAAGGGTTTGCAAATGTCTGCAATTCTGCAAACGGACACTAGATGGCGCCACCAGGTGGTGAGATGCACCACTGTCGATCAACCAGCGTAGATTGCTGCCTTGGCCACGCCCTTGCATCAACGCCATTACTGAAGCCATGTGCTGTGTGCTGTGGGAGTAGCCACGACCTCCTCCTCTTCTTCGACGTCCCCTGGAACTCCTTGTCTGGTAACTAGGGGTAACGGCCTTGGTGCTGTCTTGACCAGGTTCACGTGTGCAATTCCTAATTAAATGGGAAGGGGAACCACAGCGAAAACAGTGTCTAGCTGCAAAAGCATTTACTGTGTGCTCAAACTCAGCATCAACACTCTTAGGCACAGCATAACTCCCCTTTAAAGACAAACCTCTTTCTCTTTGCCTTTTATCCTGTTCATCTGCAAGCAGAGATGAAATGTATTCAAGGGTTAATTCAGTTGAAGGCATAGCTTCCAAAGTTAGAGCTAGAGTCTCATAGCTTTTATCAAGAGAAGACAACAATATGTATGACTGCTGCTCCATAGAGAAAGGAATGCCCAGCTGTCTTAGTTGATTAAAGGCAGACACCATTTTGGCAATATGTTCTTTCACACACGCTCCCGGTTGGAGACGTAAATCAAACAAACATCTTGTAGCATGGATCTTGGCCCCCGCAGTGTTTCTGGAATTTAGCCGCTGCAGAACCGTCCAGACCTCATGCGTGTTCTTTAACTCAGAAACATAAGGCATTTGCTCTGGTCCCACTGCCAAAACTAGTAGACCTTGGGCTTTCCTATCACGTTTCTGTGAAGCTGCTGCTGTTGCTTTGTCTTCTGCAGACGCGTCTGCAGCTGCCTGTAAAGGCGGTGCTTCAGTACAACTCCACAACTCTTTTGCTTGCAACCAAACCCTCACTCTAGCCTTCCAATCTTGCCAATTTTTCCCATTGAGTCGCGTAAATGGGACAGTAAAACTTTCCTGGGACTCTGCCATCCTCCCTGGGGCTTAGGAACGATACTCACACACCTGTAGACCGTCTCCTAGCTGCTGAGGTGGCTCCTTGAAGAATAAGACGTCTTCCAGCGAGTACAAACTGCTCAGTGCCTGTTTAAAACTTTTCTAGGCACGTTGCAGGACTCAAGCTGCTTTGAAGGCTTTCGTTGTCGGCAACCGCTTCTGTCTTCGCTCCAGTCCTTTCATAAATCACTCTGAACTGCACTCCTTAGCTCCTTCTTGACGTACAAACACCCATAACCTGTCCCATTAAACTTTAATTAGTTTAATGTAAATGCCCAGTGCGCTTCCATCGCCACAAGTCCCACTACAGCAGAGTATTTCGCACAGCAGTTGAAGAAGGGCAGGAGAGGCAGTATCTTTTCAAAGAGGAGTCTTGGAGCATGCGGTTTGTAACTCAAAGATAAGGTTTATTTACAAAAACAAAAAACAACCCTGGCGAAGAACCACACATCTCAGCAAACACGCCCAAAAAAGGGGAGAAAGGGAAGAACAAACACACAGGAGACTATTTATACAAACTCATGTTCCTGGAAGCCTAATGACCTCCAGCTGCTCAGTGATTAGAGCGTTTCTGCTACCCTTTAACCCTTTGATAGCAACAGAGGCCTCTTGTGCTTGAATCCTGCTTGTGGGCTTCCCATAATAGGCCACTGTGAGAACAGGAGGCTGGGCTAGATGAGCCATTGGCCTCATCCAGAAAAACTCTTCTTGTATTATTATAGCTCAGGTACAGTATTTGTGTGTGATAAGCAATAGATTGTGGACCACCCTTGGGTTGTTTTTTTGGGGGGTGGACACAAGGTGGCGCTGGCACCATTTGCGTTTCAGATAGGGAGGCGGAGCTTCTGTGGGCATGGGAACAGCAAAAATGGTTTATCTGCTAGGCAGGTGTGTGTGAGTGAGTGTGGCTAGTTCACTCTTGGTATTTATTAAAACAAGTACTAGGCTGGCTAACGGAGAAGTTCAGGTCTGCCCAGGCAAAGATATTTGCGTATGTTAGCAATTTGTTTTGCAGCAAAAACACCTTAAAGGTTTATTCTTGTATCTAATGCAGAGGGAAGCTCATGCCATAACAAATCTGTTTAGGTGCCACGAATCTCGTCAGTGTTTATCTTAAGAATCTGCAGCCTGGCTTTTTCCTTAAAAAAATAAAAATAAAATAAATCTTCAGGACACTTTACAGAATTCGGTATAAAATCACAGCAGGAAATAACAAAAGTTTGCTACAAGAATCCTCAGGACAGCTGTCAGGACTGCCTCTAGGTCCCAGCTCACAGAGGACCAACGCCCGGTTGATGTAATGTACAAAAGTCTTTATTGAAGTTTAGTTTCCATTTCAAACCCCAGAGCGCACAGCCCTACGTCTTGACTCTAGATCGGCGAAGTCCCCTCTGAGTCACTATCCCTTCCGCACCAGTTTAAGATCCTAGCCGGGCTCCACCTCCTGCGCTGTTCCTTCCTCCTCTGGGTCCTTCTGCCCCCTGGGGTTTCCTCCTTCCTGGACTCTTCTGATGCTGACCCCCCTGAGTCTTGCCCTTCCTTCCGGCGGGCTTTAGGACCTGGCTCCCTATCCGGGCTCCCTGCTGTGCCGCTCGCCTGTACATTTGAACTTGGCGCGCGCGCCCAGCCGGTAACCTTCCTCCTGACCGTTTCCCCGCTCTCCGATGTGGGCGTGGTCAAACCTGACTCATCTCCTCTCGCTGGTGGTGAGAACACTGGTCCCGATTCCTGGGACTCCCCCTCCCTACTGCGCTCTGGTGGGGAAGCTGGTCCTGATTTCCAACTGCTGCTCAGGGAGTCCCCGCTGGCCCCTTCCTCCTGGGGTTTTCCCCCTGGAGCCCCCCTTGCCCTGGCCATCGGCGCTCCCTTCTGTGAATCTTCCGATTCGCTGGAGAGGCTTGTGGAATGACTCTGGCCACTGTCACTGCCTCCACCCCACTCGGATTCCTCCTCCTCGCTCTCCATTTGCTCCCCCTCCTGTGTCTCTGCTCCTGAACCCCTGACATCCATCCCCCCCTCGAAGCCCCCCCTTCCCCCCTCCCCCTCTTCAGGTGCAGGTTCCGGGTGCTCCAGTGTTGTGGGGGTGAGTTCAGGATACAGTTCGTCCCCCGAGGCGTGCAGCCATCGGGATAAGTCCGGGAAGTCCTCCATGGGCTCGTTGACGGCGATCTCCTCCGCTTCCATCTCCCGGGCGGTGTGTTCGAAATCCGAGGCCGCCCCCAAATCACCCAAGACCCCCTCTCCCCCTGTCGCCTGAGGTGACCCCACGTCCCAGGGTCCCTTCGGCAGGTCTCTGCGCCAGCCCACTTCGGGTTGGTCCTCCCACCAATAAGATCCCCCCGTGCCAAACCCTGAGAGCGATCCCTCTGGGGAACTGCCTCCCGGGGCCAATTCCTCAGCTGAAGAGAAACCCTGGAAAGTGCTGGCGGAGAGTGTGGGTGTGAACAGACAGTCGTCGAAAAAGTCCGCTGGCATGGGCTTGTGCGGGAAAAGTGTATGGAATTCTTCCTTGAGCCACTGCTCCTCCAATGCATAATCCGGCACCCACCTGTTGGCGCTGGCCGGGGTGTCCTCTGTGGCGAGGAGATATTCAATCCCTTCCTCCCCCCACCTTGAGTCTAAAATCTCTGTGGCTTCATTAAGTGGCCCCCCTCTCGGCGACCCCCCCTTCGTGGGCGCTTCCCTGAGCGGGCTCGGTGCTGTCCCTGGCGCCTGAAACCGGTGAGGTGCCTTGTAGGGCGTGAGCACTGATCTATGAAAGACCGGGTGCACTCTGGACCCCTCCGGGAGTGTCAACCGGAAGGCCACTGGGTTGATCTGCGCCTCGACTTGGTAAGGCCCTAGCTGCTTGTGTCCTAGCTTCTTCTTGGCCAACGATCTGGCCGGAACTGCCTGGGCTGCTAACCAGACCCAGTCTCCCACCCGGATGTCCTCCCCAACTCTCCTGTGTCGGTCTGCCTGCACTTTGTAAGCCTGTTTTGCTAGCTCTAACTGCCTCCTGAGCTGCTCGTGGACCTCCTGCAACTCCGCTGCGAACGTCCTCCGCTCCCTGCGGCTCCCCCTCCCTCACTTTCTCCAAACCCGGGAAGGTTCTGGGATGCCGCCCATTGTTGGCGAAAAACGGTGTCACCCCTGTGGACACGTGCTTCGTGTTGTTGTAGGCAAACTCGGCCAGCGGTAGGTAGTCCACCCAGGTCGAGGGCTGCTGGTTCGCGTAGCATCTCAGGTACTGCTGCATGATGGTGTTGACCCTCTCCGCCTGTCCGTTAGTCTGCGGGTGTCTCGCCGACGCCAGGCTGACCTTGACGTTCAGGATGCCCATTAGCTTCTGCCAGAAGTTGGAGATGAACTGGCGCCCCCGGTCGGACAAGATAGACCGTGGCAGGCCGTGCACCTTGAACACGTGGTCTATGAACAGCTTAGCGGTCTGCTCCGCCGTGGCCACCTTCGCACAAGGAATGAAGTGGGCCATCTTGGTGAACAAGTCTACTACCACGAGTACTGCTGTCTTGCCTCTCGAACTGGGCAGATCTGTGACAAAGTCCAGGGCCACCCTCTCCCACGGTTCGAACGGTGTCTATAGCGGTTCCAACAGGCCCGCCTGCGGCCTGTGTACTGGCTTGGCCCTTTGGCAGGTGTCACACCTATTGACGTAGTCCGCGATTTCCCCCCGCATCTTGGGCCACCAAAAGTCTCTGGCTACCAAGTCCACCGTCTTTTCCTTGCCGAAGTGCCCAGCGCTGGGCGCGTCGTGCAGCTGTTGCAGTACTTTCGCGCGGAGGTCGTCTCCCGGTACGTAGAGGGCCCCTTTGCGGATGAGCAGGCCGTCGCGTATTTGGAAGTCTTCGCCCCTCGCCGTGCCGCTGCGGACCTCCTCCATCCTGGCTTGAGCGAAGGAGTCCGTCTGCAGCGCGCGACGTACCGCGTCCAGGTCCACCGTGGCTGAAGCGCATGCCCACGCCTTTGGTGCAAAAATGTGCTTGGCCGCCGGCGGCGCCTTCTCCTCCAGATACTGCGGTTTCCTGGACAGCGCGTCCGCCATGATGTTGTTGTTTCCTGGGATGTATTCTATCCTGAAGTCGAAATCTGCAAAGAACTCCGCCCAGCGGATGTGTCTCTGGTTCAGGAACCTCGCCGTGCGCCAGTACTCCAAGTTCTTATGGTCCGTGCGGACCTGCACCGTGTGTTTGGCTCCGACGAGGAAGTGCCGCCATGCCTTGAAGGCTGCATGTATGGCCAGCAACTCCCTGTCCCAGATGGTGTAGTTCTGCTCCGACTTGCTGAGTTTTCTGGAGTAGAAAGCGCACGGCCTCCAGTCCCCCTGGTGGTCTTGCTGCAACAGGACGGCCCCCACGGCCCTGTCTGAGGCGTCCGTCTCCACTCTCATGGGCCTGCTGGGGTTCACGTGTAGCAGCTGTTCTTCGGACGCGAAGAGACGCTTGAGCTTCTGAAAGGACTGCTCCGCCTGCTCCGTCCAGATGAACTTCTTCTTGGAACTGAGGGTGTCGGTGATGGCCGCTGTCTGCATAGCGAAACCCTTGATGAATTTGCGATAAAAGTTGGCAAAGCCGACAAACCTCTGGACTTCCTTCCGATTGCGCGGGCTTTTCCAGTCCAGCACTGAATGTACCTTGGCGCTGTCCATGGCGAGTCCCTTGTCAGACAGCTTGTAGCCCAGGAAATCCACCTCCGTCCTGTCGAACTGGCACTTCTCCAGCTTGGCGTAAAGCCTGTGCTCCCGCAGCCGCTGCAGGACTTCCTTGACATCTCTCTCGTGAGCTTCCTGCGACTCCAAGAAGATCAGGATGTCGTCCAGGAAGCAGACGCACTTCTTGTAGAGAAGACCCGCCAAGACATGGTGCATAAAGGCCTGAAAACAGTGGGAACCATTTTGTAATCCAAAAGGCATAACTCTATATTCATAGGTGCCCAGCGGCGTAAACATGGCCGTTTTCCACTCGTCGCCTTCCCGCACGCGAATGAGATTGTACGCTCCGCGCAGATCCAACTTGGTAAAGATGCGACCCTTCCTCACCGTCGCCAGCAGGTCATCGATCTTGGGCATAGGGAAGGCTGAGGGCTTAGTTTTCGAATTTAAGACGCGGTAATCAACTACAAGCCTCTTTTGGGGCGTGTCCCGCTTCTTCACAAAAAACACGGGACTGCCCCCTACCGCCTTGGACTCTCGGATGAAACCCCGCTTCAAGTTGTGATTTATGAACTCCCTGAGTTCCTGCAGTTCATCCTCAGACATGGAATACAGTTTCCCCGTTGGCAGCGTCGCCCCCGGCAGGAGGTCAATCTTGCAGTCGTAGGGTCTGTGGGGAGGCAGCTTGTCCGCTTCCTTCTCACAGAAGACGTCCAAAAACTCTTTGTACTTGTTGGGTACAGCTTGCAACATGCCCAAGTTTAGCTGTGGTCCATCCTCACGCCCCTCATCTTCCTGGTTAGCTAGGATGCAGTGTTCTGCGCAGTAGGAGGAGCAGAAGGTCAGTTGACGCTGGTACCATGCTAATGCCGGGCTGTGCCTGTCCAGCCAACTCATGCCCAACACAATGGGCATGTCTGACAGGCGGGTGACATTGAAGCTGATGACTTCGCGGTGATTACCAATTCGCATCACCATTGGCGGCGTCTGCTGCAGCACCTGCCCTCCCAGTAGCTCTCTGCCGTCCACCGTGACGACGTTCAGGGGCACCGCCGCTGGCAGAAGCGCTATGCTATGTTGCTGGATGAAATCCACGCCTATAAAATCTGCATTGCTTCCAGAATCAATGGTAATGGGGACTTCCATGGTGAGCCCATTGGGAAGTTGGAGGGATGCGGTGAGCTGCACCACTGGTTTGGGTGGGAGGGGGTCCGTGGGCTGCAATATCCCTGGGGACTGCTTCACTGACTTGTCTGGCTGGGCCCCAGTGCCTCCGATTCCAGCCAGACATTGTCGTTTCCCTGCTGTGATTCACTCTGCTGAACTGCTGCTGTTACTGTCGCTGAGGCTGCAGTGTGCTTGTGAATCCTCTGGGGACACTCTTTCGCCATGTGCTGAGCACTGTCGCAGATGTAGCACTTCCTGTTCCCTCTAGGAGGCTTCATTTTGACTGCTCCCGGCGTTAGGGCTCTGGCTGCTGACTGAGCCTTGGCACCACCTATCTCCATCGGCTCCTCACCTCCTCCCAGCGGAGGCATGGATTGAGCGCGCGCCGCTTCCTTGGGAAAGGGGGGCGGTGCTCTTGCTGGCGTGCATCCCCAACGCCCTTCCTCCTTGCCCCAAGGGCGTTCTTCCAACCTCACTCCAATTGTGAGCGCCCTCTGCACCACGTCTTTGGTGGTCTGGGGTCTCTCCCCCCTTGCAATTTCGTCTTTCACAGCTCCGTTCAGCCCCTCCCAGAACAGGTCTCTGACGACAGCTGACTCTCTCTCCCACCCCAGCGCATTCACCAGTGCAAAAAAGCGGGAGTGATATTGTCTTACAGTGGCTCTGCCTTGTCTTAGTCCGTGAACCTCCCTCCTGGCGATATCCACATCAATCTCTGACAAAAAACACGCATCCATCGCTTTAATGAAGGCAGCCGCATTTTGGAGGGCTGGATCCTTATCTCTCCAAAGATTGCGCAGCCATGCTTTAGCTTCTCCATGGAGATGAGATACTATAAAGCCCACTTTCTCCTCCTCCCTTCTAAAGTCCTTCTCCAGCAACTGTAGTGCATAAATCACGTCTGCTCTGAAGTTAGGATACTGCTGCAGGTTCCCATCGAAATGAGACACAAGGCTCCCTCCTCTCTTCCCCAGCCCAATGCCCTCTGGTCTGGGTGCCGGTAGCCCCTGTGTAGTCAACACGTCTAACCTGGTTCGCAGATCCTGGCAGGCAGCAGCTGCTTCCTCTTCCTTCTTTTTGGATGCCAAAACTTCTGCGGTCAGTCGTGTCACTGCATTTTGCAGGCTTGCTATTTGCTCTTCGGTAGTCATTTTGCCTGGTATTCGTGAGCTCGCGAAGCACCAATCTTCGCCCCTCGCTGCGTTCCCTCACGTCGCGAGGTTGTAAAGGGAGAGGGGACTTACTGTCAGGACTGCCTCTAGGTCCCAGCTCACAGAGGACCAACGCCCGGTTGATGTAATGTACAAAAGTCTTTATTGAAGTTTAGTTTCCATTTCAAACCCCAGAGCGCACAGCCCTACGTCTTGACTCTAGATCGGCGAAGTCCCCTCTGAGTCACTATCCCTTCCGCACCAGTTTAAGATCCTAGCCCGGCTCCACCTCCTGCGCTGTTCCTTCCTCCTCTGGGTCCTTCTGCCCCCTGGGGTTTCCTCCTTCCTGGACTCTTCTGATGCTGACCCCCCTGAGTCTTGCCCTTCCTTCCGGCGGGCTTTAGGACCTGGCTCCCTATCCGGGCTCCCTGCGCGCGCGCCCAGCCGGTAACCTTCCTCCTGACCGTTTCCCCGCTCTCCGATGTGGGCGTGGTCAAACCTGACTCATCTCCTCTCGCTGGTGGTGAGAACACTGGTCCCGATTCCTGGGACTCCCCCTCCCTACTGCGCTCTGGTGGGGAAGCTGGTCCTGATTTCCAACTGCTGCTCAGGGAGTCCCCGCTGGCCCCTTCCTCCTGGGGTTTTCCCCCTGGAGCCCCCCTTGCCCTGGCCATCGGCGCTCCCTTCTGTGAATCTTCCGATTCGCTGGAGATGCTTGTGGAATGACTCTGGCCACTGTCACTGCCTCCACCCCACTCGGATTCCTCCTCCTCGCTCTCCATTTGCTCCCCCTCCTGTGTCTCTGCTCCTGAACCCCTGACAACAGCAATGAGCATTCATGAATTAAGCAGAACTGTGGATGCAGCACACCTACTAATACAAATGAATGACTACTAAAGCTCAAGTGAGCAGAATGAATTTGGCCCTGGAGTCTAAAAGTGAGGGTCATCATGGCACCTCTGCTGCTTGTGGAACGCTCTCCCCGGGGAGGTGGTGCCATCGTTACATATCTTCAGCGCCAGGCGAAAACATTCCTTTTAAACAAGGCTTTACCTATCTATGCCTTTTACAGTAAGTGGGATGTATTAATGTATGCCCATCCCTGCCATATTTTAATGTATATATGTGGGTTTGTTTGTTGGTGAGTGGTTGAGTTGCTTTGGCAAAAAACAAAACAGAAGTGTCTACTAAACAAACAAACAAACAAATTTTTTCCATTTCTGCCCCAGGTACTTGAGCACCCAGGCAGGCTCCTCCATCATCTCCTCCTCTCTGGTCAGCGACTACGAGGAAATCAGCACCACCGTGCATTACCGCCTCTGGCACCGGGTCCAGGTGAGACTTTGCAGTCCAATCCTGCTGCAAATGGGCATCTTTGTGGATAAACATGTGGAGCAGGGGAGAAGAAGGCAATGGTTGTGGAAGGGCATGGAGTATGTGGAAGAACCATAGCTCATTGACAGAGCAGAAGGTCCTGGGTTCGATCCCCAGCCACAGATCAAGGTACGGCTGGAAGAGATTTCGGCTTGAAACTCTTGTCAGTTGGTGTGGAGAAGTGGCTCCCCCACTTTTGGGGGCCACTGCCCCCTTGGTTTCATCAACTCATCCCCAGTGACTTTACTCTACCTTATAAAATGCATTATTCAGATTAGCAGTTTGCACGACCCACTAAAAAAAATCACAACACCGTCAAACAGTGTTGATTTCCCATTTGTTCAAAATGCAGTTGCAACTAGTAAGTTTCATTAACTCAGCAAAACGGATGAACTTGAATTGATCCAGTGATACCAGCGCTTCAGAGCCTGATAGTCACTTACACTTCCAATGCCCCCCTGCTGCCCCCTTACCTCTCAGTGCCCCCCAGGTAATTCCACTGCCCCCCAGGGGCGCTACTGCCCACTTTGGGAACCTTTGAGCTAGATAGATGGCGCAAAGGTCTGGTAACTTGCTATGTTCCTGTGAAGGGACACTGGTGCAGACCAGGGCTGTCCAAGATGTTTTGCTGCCTGAGGCAAAGGGTAAGATTGTGCCCTCCTCACATTCCTCACCCAGAAGGTGAGTGGACCGGCAGGTGAAACAATGAGAACAGAGTCCGACCTCACACTTCAGAGAAGCAGGCTAGCTTAGGATGGCCAATGCCAGGCCAGGCTGTGAGGCACAGCCAGTGGCTTCAGGAAGAATTGCTGGATAATAATAATAATAATAATAATAATAATAATAATAATAATAATAATAATAATAATAATTTATACCCCGCCCATCTGGCTGGGTTTCCCCAGCCACTCTGGGCAGCTTTCAATAGAATATTAAAATACAATAGTCTATTAAACATTAAAAGCTTCCCTACACAGGGCTGGAGGCTGTCACTGCAGCTGCAAGAGGCTGCCACCTCACTCTGGCTAATGACAGGGACGGCCCTGGTCGAGAATTACTGTTATGCTTATCGGCTTGGTTGCTCGAGAGCGAACAGGCAAGATCCCTCACTGGTCTTTTCAAAGGTTTATTATTGGTGCAGAACATTTACAGTGCAGAGCGCCTCAATTTCATGTCTTGCTCACTCACTAGCAGAATCTCAGAGTGGGCGGTCCTTAAACTTTCCCCAGCAGAGTAGTCTCTTGACCCCCAGCCGACGCCTCCCCTCTCTGCGCGAAAACCTACTGCGCAGGGAAGGCTTGGGTAAAGGGGGACCTCCCTGCCCCTCGCTTTGCTTTGTGTCTTGGCTCTTTCTTGCATCCTCCGAGCCCTGCAGCTCTTCCCCACTAGAGGCGGGGCTTTCCTCCTCCGCTGAGGAAGTGCTGCTTCCCACAATCTTTGGAGGCTCTCTGTAATCCAGCTGCCTTTCCACCTCTCGCCTCTGAGCTGATGGCAGTTCCCTGACAATTACCATATGACTTTTTTAAAAAAGAGTAATGTGTTTTTGTGCACATACCCCAATCCTATGTTTGTGGATGACATGGAGGGTCAGAGACAGTCCAGGAGGGAAGGAGCCCAGTTCCTGCTTCTCAGAATCTGATGCCTCTGGGAAACCCCCAAGCAGGGCATGAGGAAATTTCCCCCTTCTGCCGCTGCACCCCAGCAATTGATGTTCAAAGTGTGCCACTCCTGACCCTGGTTTGCATATGCCATGGGTGTGGAACTGGATCCAGCCAGCAGCCTAGAGCCAGGACTCTCCCTCCCTCTGTGGGTCATTTTGGTAGGAAGGAGGAGCCGCCCACCAGTCAATTGCCTAGCATCATAGTGAGAGCCAGTATGGTATAATAGAGCGAGTGTTGGATTAGGACCTGGGAGACCAGGGTTCAAATCCCCACTCTGCAATAAAGCTCACTTGGTATGTATGACCTTGGGGCAGTTGCTGCCTCTCAGCCTAACCAGCTGCGCAGACTGGTTGTGGGTATTAAATGGGGGAGGAGGAGACCCGTGCGCAGCACATTGAGCTCCCTGAAGGAAAAGATGATATATACTGTAAATGTAAAATAAATAAATGAACGGCTGAATGGCAGGATTGAGCCTGGCAGCTTGTAAAAGAAAGTTCAGGGTTCTTCCTCTGGAAAGGAAATATTATGAGTGCAGTCCCAATTCTCCATTTTCAGAGCAGCCCTTTCAGTGTTTACATCTCTTGCATCCTGTGATGTTGGGGAGATGGCCAGGTGGGTGAGTCCAAATGAGGATGTCTCACAAAGCCTAATTAGGTAGAGGTTCCATAACAGGAGTATACAGCCATTGTGGTTGGTAGCTGTGGGCAGCCTTTGTTATTCTAAAGCAGCAATGCTGCAGCAAGCAAAGGCTCTAGCAGCTCAGTCAGCTGCTTGTGGCTGTAAAGCCAAACAGGATGTTTGTGACTGTTGCCATGGAAACAAAGGGGCAGTCCATTCTCCTTATTGAGCACAGGATGTGAGCTCAGTGTGTGTCATATGACCTGTACAGGATGTACATGGGTGGAGTTTGGAGTTTCTCTCTGTTTGTTGAAGAGAGCAGACATCTTTTACTGTATGACTGCTAGAGACAGAAATAAAGACATGTAGTTACATTTCTGTCTGAGTCTGATTCCCCTCCCTGGGGATATGCAGGGAGGAGAAGGAGGAGAAGCAGTTGGTGTGTTTTTCTCACAGCCTGGGAAAAATCGCCGGAACGGACCTCGTGTGTTTATTTCTGCCGGGAGTCGCCGGAGGGAGGTCAAAGGAATTCAGCCGGTGCCTGTATAGATAGGCACATACCTCTGACCGGGCCAGAATTCCAACAGTGGTATCAGAGCTGATGGTTTCTACGATCCATGGAAGTCTGCAGAAAAGTGGCAGAGCTACTGTATTCATCGCTCCATGGAGGCCTGAGGTGAGAAAGCTGATTCTCTGCAGCCAGAAGCTGACCAGAGGAAGCTGAAAGCCAAGCTACGGAGCCCAGGTATGAGATTTTCGGGCTTAGAAGTGTGAATGCAGATTGATTCATTCTCTGCTTCAAGGGAGCAACGTTTGGGAAAAACAGCTCCGAGAGAGAAGAGCTCTGCATTCCAAACATTCCTGTGGTTTTTCCTGTCCAAGGAAAGGAATGCTGTTGCTTAGCAACGCAGGCCAGTTTCACGAGAGGGCTGGAAGTCAGGCTATGCCTCAGAGAGGCAAAAACAGCCTATGTTTTGACTTAGGCCCTTAACGAACTGTTGGAAGGGGACTTTCCAAGTGGCCAGTGTTATAGCTGCCAGGTGCACAGAGTGTAAACAAGCCAGCTATTGGATTTTAGAGGCTTGTGTTTGAAAGTTAAGGCAAAGGACTCAAAATGGATGCCAAGAAGGTGGGAGGCCTGTCTTCTCCAACCCTCCTGACCAGTGACAATTATGCATCTTGGTCTATTAAGATGAAGGCCTTGCTGCAGAATCAGAGACTGTTTGGGGTGATTGAGAACCCCATCCCTGCAGCACCAACGCGTGCTTGGGAGTCACAGGATGTGAAGGCCAGAACTGCTATAATTCTGTGCGTGTCAGACTCGCAGCTTATCCACATACAAGATTTACAGCACGCGAAACATGTTTGGGACACGCTGAGGACACATCAGAGAGATGCAGGTTCTTCAGCGTTGCTGTATTTTGAGAAGCTGACCAACCTGAGGCTTGCGCCTGATGGAGATGTTCAAGCGCACCTGACGGAAATGAAATTTCTGCGTCAACAGATGGTGGAACGCAATTTCCGTCTGGATGAGGAAGTGTTTTGCTTCATGGTGATCAACAGTCTGAATCGGACTTACAAAACCGTTGCCAGTCAGCTGGGGTCCCTCCCAGCGCAAGATCTAACGTCGGACAGGGTCTTTGCCGTGGTTCTTTGTGAACATGACAGACTTGCCGCCCTGGACGTGAAGGACAGGGGGAGACAAGAACGGAGTTCTGACACCCCTACTGCTGTAGCTACTGGAGGAAATGCTGTAGCTTTGAACGTTGTCCGATGCTACAATTGTGAACAAACTGGGCATCTTCAGCGGAGCTGCAAGAAGCCACGTCAGCAGAAAGGAGCCAAGGCGAGCTCCACAAAGTCTGAGGCGTCAGGCAAAGGTCATACCATCCCAAAGGCAAAGACTGCAAAGGCTTTGATGTCGCTAAAAGCCACACCAGAAGCGGGGAATTTCTTTGTCATCGATACTGGAGCCACGGTTCACATGACAGGACACAGAGGACTATTTTCTACGTTTAAGAAGCAAAGCTTCACTGTACAACAAGCCAACGGTCAAGAGCTCGAAGCCACCGGAATTGGGACTGTGTATCTTAAAAGTTTGAACTTGACTATAAACAATGTTTATTTGGTTCCAGAGTTGAAGTACAATCTGCTCAGCGTTTCGCAGATTGCCAAAAAGGGACTAAAACTGTCCTATGATGATCAAAACTGCGAGATCTACAAAGATGGAGAGTTGTATCTTTCTGCCAAAGAGAAAGATGGACTGTATTTGTTGACTTTTGATCAAAGTGATTACATGGAATGTAATTCTTGTGATTCTAACATGATTTCTTTTGCAGGTGTAACCAAGAAGAACGCCAAGCAGGTCACCTCGAGGGTTGACAAGGCATTTCAGCGGGTGTATGCTGATGTGATTGGTCCTTTAGCACCATCTAGAGGCAATGCAAAGTATTACCTAATATGTGTTGATTCTTTCACAGGTTTTGTCTGGATTTATCTTTTGGAGAGACCGAAAGAAGCCTTAGAAAGGTTTAAAGAGTTTTGTGACAAAGTTAAAAATATGCATGATGCTGACATAAATTGTCTTTGCACAGATGAGAAGCCAATTTTTCTTTTACAGGATTTCCAGAGGTTCCTGAAGAAGAAAGGGATAAGACACAAAATTGCTAGTTCCGAAGAAGCTTGGAACAGATGTGTCTGTGTTAGGGTGAACAAAGAGTTGCAAAAGGGAATGGAAGCGCAATTGCTTAGTTCACATCTGCCACATGAGTACTGGGCTGAGTCGCTAATGTCATTTTGTTATACGTGGTTGAGAAAGTTTTCAAAAGAGTTGGGAAGTTCTCCTTTTGAGAAACTGTTCCACAGAAAACCTTCTGTTGCCCAATTCAAGGTTTTTGGGTCTCATGTGAGGACAGAAGCTCCGGGTGGAGTAAAGAATGCCAGAGGCATTTTTGTGGGTTATGAAAAAGGTCTCTACAGAGTAATTTTGTCTGAATCTGGTAAGGTGATTCTCACAAAATTCCTAGAGAGTGCTCCTGAACAAGAGAGAGTGATTGTTCACACATTTCCCACAGGAGATGATGATGATTCTGATGATGATGATGATGAGTTTGATCTTATTGAGTTCAGTAGTACTGATGATGACAGCGATAGCTCAGACAGCTCAGTTGTCACAGTCATTGAGAGGAAATCTCACATAATGACTAGACCCTCAGAAGAGGAGGACGAACCACTGTTTACAATTGGTACTGGTTCTCCAAAGAGTTCAGAGGCTGAACCAGAAAGCGAGGGAGAGCAGCACCTCTTACGTAGGTCTGAGAGAGCAACGAAGGGTGTACCACCCAAGAGGTATTCACAAGAGTTTGCTAACTTAGCTGTTGCTGTTGTAAACGACCGAGGTCTAATTGAAGCTGTGTCTGAGTCAGAGACAAAGACACAACAGAGAGTTGCTAACCAAGGTAATGCAGATGCACTCATTCCTTGGAAGTCACACAACCAGAGAGGTACATTGGTAAAACCAGTGGCGGGTAGTTCCAAGGGTGGAACTGAAACAACAGGGGAATGTTATAAGTATAACAACTGTTTGTTTTCTTCTCTGGATCACGCTTTGCTCGCAGCATGCATTGATACTTTAGGGGGAGTATGTTATTATAAAGCACCAATGCAGCAGCAAGCAAAGGCTATAGCAGCCAAGTCAGCTGCTTGTGGCTGCAAAGCCAAACAGGATGTTTGTGACTGTTGCCATGGAAACAAAGGGGCAGTCCATTCTCCTTATTGAGCACAGGATGTGAGCTCAGTGTGTGTCATATGACCTGTACAGGATGTACATGGGTGGAGTTTGGAGTTTCTCTCTGTTTGTTGAAGAGAGCAGACATCTTTTACTGTATGACTGCTAGAGACAGAAATAAAGACATGTAGTTACATTTCTGTCTGAGTCTGATTCCCCTCCCTGGGGATATGCAGGGAGGAGAAGGAGGAGAAGCAGTTGGTGTGTTTTTCTCACAGCCTGGGAAAAATCGCCGGAATGGACCTCGTGTGTTTATTTCTGCCGGGAGTCGCCGGAGGGAGGTCAAAGGAATTCAGCCGGTGCCTGTATAGATAGGCACATACCTCTGACCGGGCCAGAATTCCAACAGCCTTATCTTCCTCTGTGAATTTGTCTAATTCATTTTTAAAGCTCTCCATGTTGGTGGTCATCCCAAGGTGGTGGTGAGCCCTTTTATTATTTATTTATTGCATTTATGTCCCCACCTTTTCCTCCATGGCACTCTAACCACTACACGCCCCAGCTCCCCTTCCTCAAAGTGGCCCATGTAGCTGCAGGGTGGCTGCCTTTGTGTAACAGGCCATGTCCCAGCTAGTGCTGATCGTGGTGTTGTGTTTGAATTGGCAGTGATCGAGAGGGTGGAGTTACCCCTGTTGTTTTCAGTGGATCCCCTTTGGGGCTTGATCCAGAGCTGCTTCTCTGTAGGGCTCAAGGCTTCCACTGTTTCCGTCCCACTGCAGGCTCTGCCAGACCAGTTTGTGGAGCCAGTGTGCGCCTTCTAGAACTTCAGCAGAAGGTAGGTAGCTCAGGAAAGGAAACCTCTGTCTTGGCTGCATTACGAAGGGAGCGATGGAGAGTGGAAGATCTTAGTGGGCATGGAAGCTCAGATTGCGGGTGGAAGGGCAGCAGTCTGTAGGGCCATAGAAGCATAGAGCTGTAGAATTGGAAGGGACCCCATAGGTCATTAGTCCAACCCCCTGAAATCCAGGACTCACAAGTAAGGAATCCCTGACAGATGACCATCCAACCTCTGCTTTAAAGTCTCCAGTGAAGTAGAATGAATGAACGAATCTTTATTTGTGTCAGCCATTGGCCATAGCAATAATACAACAAAAGGATATACAAAAAATAAAAATAAGAAGTCAACTATATAAAATACATCTTCGAAATCCACACCTTTCAGAATTTTTTGCAAAGCAGTTCTCCAGACAAGTAATTAAATAAATACATATACTTGGGTTAAAAGTGTGAATAAAAATGCACATATTAGTGGAAATAATATACAAACATGCGCTGTACTAGAGAAAATAGTTTTGCAAAAATGGATTTGTCAGCCAGAATTGCATACACAAATGTGTATATCAGGAGAAATTTGCACTAAAATGGCTGATAATTTCTCATGAGGACTTTTTCTAAATAAAACGAAATTGCAAAGTCATGTGGAAGTGTGGAGAAAGGAACTCACTGATGGAAAAATGCGAAACTGACATTGAACGGTTCACTCATCCCTGCCTTGGTGCCCGCCAACACCCCCTGTCCCTCTGAGGTTTTTTTTCTCCCCTTTAAATTGGGTTTTTATTGACTTATTTATTTGAATTTGTGTTGATGGGAAGATGTTGCCATGCTTTGCCTGCTGCTTCGGGGGTGTTCTGCACAATGTCAGTCGTCCCGTCCCCCCCCCCCCCCCGTGAAATGGGTATTTAGTTGTTCCCATGGCAGTTGCTTATATTTCCAAGTGTGCCTGAAAAATGAGAGACCCTTATGCCTCCTGTGTTCAGTCAGTCAACCAATCCACTCCCTTGCCTGAGATTGATAAGACTGTTATGTGTTTATTCTTAACACCCCAACCTGCTACAAGGAGCCTTTTGATGCTGAGGGAGGTTTCCTTCTGCAAAGTTATTTGCAAATGAGTGACCTTTCCCTGGAGGCCCCACTGAATTATGCCTCCAGCCTGTGGCAGTTGGGTAAGGCTTGAGCAGGGCCACGTCTCCAGAAGCAACACAGGTGTAGGATGGGGATGATTTCCTTACAGAAGAACATCATGACACTCTGTTGGATCAGGCCAATGGGGGCCCATCTAGTCCAGTATCCTGTTCTCACAGTGTCCCCCCCCCAGATGCCAGAGGGAGACCCCACAAGCAAAATCCCCTCTTGTGCTATCTTGGATAGCCACACACACCAATCTAAGAACTAAGCAGCTGCCCCAGGTCTGTGCTCTAGGAAGTACTTGCAGCAACCAGGAACCACTCCCCCTCCCCCATATGCACCTTTCCCCAGTGGGCTGTGTGCATGTAGCCAGAGGCTACACCTGCATGGAAGATGCCTCTGCTCTTCCCTCTTCAGTCCCTTCCTGGTTTGGGAGACATAGTGCAGGGGAGGCGCCTGGCGGTTCACTTGCCCAGCCTGCCTCTTCCTCCAGCTTGGAAGCTGCCTCTGCCTCTGATTCCTGGCTGCCACAGGCCTTCACAACCCACTGCCCCCCACTCCTGAGTCCGACTCCATGCCTCCTTCCCCCAGTGCACACTCGTCAGTGCCCTGCCAGTCCCTGCCAGATTCCTGCCACCAACTGTGGAGACAGAGCAGAGCCATCCTGGCTAGGATCCATCCCTAGTCCGCCCCCTCCTCCTCCGTGGATTTGTCTCATCCTCTTTCAAAGCCATCCCAGTTGGAGGCCACCCCTGCCTCCTGTGGAAGTGAGTTCCAAAGGACTGGACAAATTTATGGAGATGGAGGAGGGGGAGGGGGAGGAGGAGGAGGAGGAGGTGGAGGAGAGCTATTGATGGCTCCTAGCCAGGACGGCTCTGCTGCGGCTCCACAGTTGGAGACAACGATGCTTCTGAATGCCAGTTGCTGGAAACACCAGGAGGGGAGAGGACTGTTTGGCCACTGTGAGAACAGGAATCAGGGCTAGGTGGACCATCATGGACCTGATCCTGTAGGCATGCTATGTTCCTTATGAAGGTGTGCAAAGCGCTCCCTGTTCTTGCTTGAGTACTTTGTATGAGTCGTTCCTGACTGTGGCTCCACCGTAGGGATCAGGCATTGCAGAGACTCTCATCAGCCCCAGCCAGCAGAGTGCATGGTCATGGGGGGGCGGGGCTGCAGGTCCTGCACCCCGTCTCCTAAGTATGTGATAGGACTTGACCAGCACAGGGGCTGGGTATCAGGAATGGCACTCCCAGAAGTGTTGGTTCTCTTTTTTTTTAATAAAAATATTTATTAAAATTTCAAAAACTTACAAACATAAAAAGTAATAAAACAAAAAATTACAAAAAAACTGAAAAATAAAAAAATAAAAACAAATCAATTTTTCCAAAGCTTATCTTTCATTTACTTGTTTCCTTGACTTCCTCACACCTCCCTTTTTTGTATTCTAGTTCAATTAGTTAATTCAGCAAATCCTTTCCATCTTTGTTTTTATCTTAATCATTTATCTTAATATGTTGTGACTTTGCATTCTCACCTGTTGACAACCCATTTTTACATACTCCTTTATAACATTACTGCAAAAACCACATAACTTCATTCCAGCATCCTTCTAACATTCCTTAATTTTGCAATGTTTCTGTAGATAGTCTTTAAACTTCTTCCAACCTTCTTCTACCGATTCTTCTCCCTGGTCTCGGATCTGCCAGTCATTTCTGCCAATTCCATGTAATCCATCACCTTCATCTGCCATTCTTCCTTGGTGGGTAAATCTTGTGTCTTCCAATACTTTGCGATGAGTATTCTTGCTGCTGCTGTAGCATACATAAAGAAAGTTCTGTCCTTCTTTAACACCATTTGGCCGACCATGCCCAGGAGAAAGGCCTCTGGTTTCTTCAAAAAGGTATATTTAAATACCTTCTTCATTTCATTATAGATCATCTCCCAGAAAGCCTTAATCCTTGGGCACGTCCACCAAAGGTGAAATAATGTACCATCGATCTCTTTACATTTCCAACATTTATTATCAGGCAAATGATATATTTTTGCAAGCTTGACTGGTGTCATGTACCACCTGTATATCATTTTCATAATATTCTCTCTTGTTGTATCCAACATCTTGTGCCCATTTAATCATAGCAGATTTCACCGTTTCATCCTGAGTGTTCCATTTCAACAGCAAGTTATACATTCTTGATAAAATCTTAGTTTTGGGATCTAACAGTTCTGTTTCCAATTTTGATTTTTCCACCTGGAAGCCAATTTTCTTGTCCAAATTATAAGCCTCCATTATTTGATAATAATGAAGCCACTTTGTCTTTTAGTTTCTCAAAGCTCTGCAATTTCAATTTGTCTCCCTCTTGTTCCAAAATTTCCCAATATTTCGGCCATTTGGCCTCCATATTGAGCTTTTTCTGAGCCTTCGCTTCCATCGGTGACAACCACCTTGGGGTTTTATTTTCAAGTAGGTCTTTATATTTTGTCCAGACATTAAACAATGCTTTCCTGACAATATGGTTTTTAAATGCTTTATGTGCTTTGAACTTATCATACCACCCAAATACATTGTTGAAACCTTCTAAATCCAAAATGTCTGTGTTTTCAAGAAGCAGCCATTCTCTCAGCCAGCAAAATGTGGCTGATTCATAGTAAAGTTTAAGGTCTGGCAGGGCAAATCCACCTCTTTCTTTTGCATCAGTTAGTATTTTAAATTTTATTCTGGGCTTCTTGCCCTGCCAGACGAATCTAGAAATATCTCTCTGCCACTTCTTGAAGCAGTCCATTTTATCCAAAATTTGCAGTGTTTGAAACAAACACAACATTCTTGGCAATACATTCATTTTTATCACAGCAATACGGCCTAGCAATGAAAGCTTCAGATTTGACCATATTTCTAGGTCCTTTTTCACTTCCATCCAACATTTTTCATAGTTATCTTTAAATAAATTCACATTCTTAGCAGTCATATTAACCCCCAGGTATTTCACTTTCTTAACCAATGTTAATCCTGTCTCCTTCTGAAACCTCTCTCTCTCAATCTCTGTTAGATTTTTCTCTAAAACCTTAGTTTTTATCTTGTTCAACTTAAAACCCGCAACCTGACCAAATTCTTGGATCAGTTCCAATACTCTTTTAGTACTAGATTCAGGCTCCTGTAATGTCAATACTAGGTCATCAGCAAATGCTTTCAATTTGTACTGTTTAGCTCCGACTTGTATTCTGTCAGGGAACTGACATTGGAGCCAGAAGTGGAGACAGGGCTCCCAAGTGATGCCGGAGAAGGGCCAAGCAGGGAGAGAGGGAACTCATCGGCTGGGGAAGGAAATCAGCGTAACACCAGGGATAAAGGGGAGCGGATGGGGGAATCGGAGAGGGGGCTCCAGGACTCTTCGCCAGAGACCAGCGGGGAGAGCACAGGTCCTCCGCTACCCACACCCACCCTGCGCAGAAGACTTCCGTGCAGGGAAAGTAGGCGTAGACTTGGCGTCAAAGAACTTCTTTGCTGGAAGAAGTTCAAGAAACGCCCACTGACAGATTCTGCTAGCGACTGAACAGCCACGAAGTGAAGGGCTGTCCAGCCAGGAAAGCTTTAACCAGGCTACCTAGCCAGGAGTGGCGGCAACTTACGCACGAGCAACCCCATATAACCATTACATAACCTGGTCGTGTTCCTTTCTCTATCTTAAATTCCTCCGTCACTACATTATTGACAATTAATTTAGCCTTTTGTTCTAAATATATTGCACCTATACCATTTCCAAAACCTTGACCAACCCCCAGCCCCTGTAGGTTCTTCTTCATGAAACTCCAGGAAATATTGTCAAAAGCTTTCTCCGCATCCACAAAAATCAAAACTGCTTTGGTATTAACATTCACTTGTAGTTTTTCTAAAATATTAATTATATTTATCGTATTATCAGACAAGTGTCTGCCCAGGAGAAAGCCTGCTTGATCTTTATGTATCTCTTCTGCTAGTACTTTTTAAAATCTTTTAGCTAAAATATCTGCAAAAATTTTGTAATCCACATTGAGCAGAGATATGGGGCGGTAATTCTTCTCAGACTCTGTTTTCGGTATAAGTGTAATGTGGGCTTCCTTCCACGACTCTGGTGCTTTTTTCCCTTCCAAAATTTCATTACAAACTTCCTTTAATGGTTGTATTATCCATTCTTTCAGGGATCTATAATATCTTGAAGTTAAACCATCCGGCCCTGGAGATTTGCCCAATTGCATGTTCTGAATGGCACCTTCTACCTCCTGCTCCGTTATTTTATAATTCAGCATTAGCTTGTTTTCTTGAGAGATTTTTTGCAATCCATTTGTTTCCAAAAATCGATCAATGTCAATTTCTTTCTGTGTCCCTTGTGTATATAGTTGTTTAAAGCACGTCTGGAAGCACTTTCTAATCTCCACTGGATTCTGTATGTTCTTTCCTTCCACTTCCAAATTTGTAATAGTATTGAGTTTTTGTCTTTTTTTCATTTGCCACGCCAGCAATTTCCCACATTTGTTTGCCGACTCAAATGTTTTTTGTCTCATCTGTTTAATTTTCCATTCTATTTCCTGGTTCATCATTTTCATATACTGTACTTGATGTAGCTTTATTTCTCTCAAAATCTCCTGCGACTTTGGTTTTGCTCTCAGTTTCTTCTCACCTTCCTTTATTTTCTCCAAAATTTTGTCTTTTTTCTCATTTTGAGCTCTCTTCTTTATTGCATTCTGTTGTATCAGAAACCCTCTCATAACTGCTTTGCTTGCGTCCCAGATTACTCTTTTTTCAACAGTAGTATTCATATTTGTCAGGACTGCCGCTAGGTCCCAGCTCACAGAGGACCAACGCCCAGTGGATATTATATACAAAAGTCTTTATTGAAGTTTAGTTTCCATTTCCAAGCTCTGGGCGCGCAGGCCCACGTCTTAACGCTAGACCGGCTAAGTCCCCTCTGACTCACTGCTCCACCCACACCAGTTTAAGATTCTAGCCCGGCTCCACCTCTTGCGCTGCTCTTTCCTGCGTTGGGTCCTTCTGCCCTCTGGGGTTCCCTCCTTCCTGGACTCCTCTGACGCGGAGCCTCCTGAGTCTTGCCCCTCCCTCCGGCGGGCTTTAGGACCTGGCTCCCTTCCCGGGCTCCCCGCTGTGCCGCGCTCCTGTACATTTGAACTTGGCGCGCGCGCCCAGCCGGTGACTTTCCTTCTGACCGTTTCCCCGCTTCCTGATGTGGGTGTTGCCAAACCTGACTCCTCTCCTCCCTCTGGTGGTGAGGACACTGGTCCCGACTCCTGGGACTCCCCCTCCCCACTGCGCTCTGGTGGAGACGCTGGCCCTGATCTCCAGCTGCTGTTCAGGGACTCCCCGCTGGCCCCTCCCTCTTGAGGTTTCTCCCTTGGAATCTCCCTTGCTCTGGCCACCGGCGCTCCCTTCTGTGAGTCCTCCGATTCGCTAGAGAGGCTTGTGGAATAACTCTGGCCACTGTCACTGCCTGCGCCCCCCTCGTACTCCTCCTCCTCACTCTCCATTTGCTCCCCCTCCTGTGTCTCTCCTTCTGAACCCCTGACAATATTTATCTCAAAATAATCTCTCAAGGTTTTTTGGGCCTTCTTGGTCACTTCTTCGTTTCTAAACAAGGTGTCATTCATCCTCCATTTAAAGGAACCAATTGGTGTTAGTTTCATCTCCATCTTCACAGCATTATGGTCGGAGCAAGTTTTAGGGCAAATTTCCACTTTTCTTGTCTTCGGAGCCAGTCCTCTGGTTACCCAAATTTGGTCAATTCTTGTCCATGTCATTTTGGCTTCAGAGAAGAAGGTTCCTTCTCTGCCTAAGGGGTTCTTTACTCTCCAAATGTCAACTAAGTCCATATTGTCAGTCATATCAAAAAAGGTTTTTGGTAGTCTGCCATCCTTGGTAACTACCTGTCTCTGTGCCTTGTCCATATTTGTAGACACCACTCCATTCATATCTCCCATCAAGATCATATTGTAATCCATATAGTCCATCAAAGTCTCATGCAGCTTCTTAAAAAATTCTGATTTTCCCTCATTTGGTGCATAAACGCCTACTATCAGGAATTTCTCTCCTTGTATTTGAATTTCAATTGCCACAAATCTTCCTTGGTCATCTTTAAATATAAATTTCGGTAATAGGCTCTCCTTGTTGTTTTTGCAGAGTCCCGTACACAGCAGAAGGATGAGCAATACATGCCACATGCTTTACTTTACTTTATTTACACTTCAATGCTGAGAGAATACAAACAGGCATCTTGCCTCTGCGAGAGCAGAGAAGCAACTCCTCTCTCCTCGGAAACAAAGAACTCCGAGAGAACAGTGAAAAACAGGAAACCAGTGTACGTCACATCCAGTCTCCTCTTCCCGTGGGAAACCCAACAGCACATTGACTGTGGAATGCAAAACATTGTCCCGTGACAAGCACTTCGCTGCACAGTGAAGGAAGCAGAAACCAACATCCTCCCCCTTTCTGTGAACATCACTGGGCAGCGTGTTCATACAATATCAGTACAAACCCAACTTCTGCACATAGGTACAGTGTTGATCCCTTGATACAATCTTGGACAATACATCAGCAGGAATTTCATTACCTGGCATATAGGACACCGTTACGAGTCCCTTCTGAATATAATTCCCTAGCATGTTGCAACTTCAATTGCAAGTGTTTCGTGCTTTGCTTACAACCTTCAGAATTCAGCAAAGCCAAACATGCTTTGTTGTCCTGGTAAACCTGGATTGAACATTTGACAGGAATTTTCATGTCTTTGCACAATTGTAACAACCATTCACAATCTTTAAGTGAATAAGACAGTGCATTTAGTTCAGCTTCACAAGTACTTAAGCTAACTGTTGTTTGCTTCTTGCATGACCAATCAAATAGACCCTGATTGTACATGTAGCAAACTCCAGATGTACTTTTCCTGTCTGTGGTGTCACTTCCAAAACTTGCATCTGCAAATATCTCAAGACCACCAGACTTCTGATTGTTAAATCTCAGTCTGTAATGCATAGTGCCTTTCAAATAGCGCGCTATGCGTTTCAGAGCAATGTCAGGTCTTGAACATCTGGCAATGAAGTTTAGCTTGCCTAGCACACTTCTGTATAGTGTAGTGTCAGAAAATGCTTCTTCAGTGTCATCTACCTGATAACCTGTTGTCATCAGTGTGTCTACAGGGTTAGCATCCATCAGGTTTAGTTTGCTTAACACATCAGCAATTTTCCGTGACTGGTGTACTAGAATGTTACATTTTTGATCTCTCTCTATTTCTTTTTTTTATAATAATTTTTAATTAATTTTCCACCAGTTATACATTTTAACCCGAATACAACAAATTATGCCTGTTTTGAACTTCCTTCAGCGTCTCTGAAAGTCATCCATTTTTATATCTTTAGTACGCATTTCATTTTTTTTATATTGCCATTATTACTCCTTACTCCCATTATTTTTAATAAACAATACTTATTCGATTTTTACAGTGCCTCTTGAAAACCCACCAACGTTGTATTCATACCACATGTATTTTTCAGATAATCCACCAACTTTCCCCAGTCCTCGATGAACTTTTGGTCTTTAGTATATCTAATTTTTCCGGTTAATTTATCCAGTTCAGCATAGTCTATCAGTTTTAGTCTCCATTCTTCTATCGTCGGTATCTCCTCTTGTTTCCACTTCTGAGCCAACAGGATTCTGGCTGCCGTTACAGCATATTGGAAAAGTTTAAAGTCCTTCCTTCTTATATCCTTTCCTGTCATCCCTAAAAGAAAAGCTTCTGGTTTTTTCACAAAAGTATATATTAACATTTTTTTCATCTCGTTATATATCATTTCCCAGAAACTTTTAACTTTTTTACATTCCCACCACTGATGAAAGAACGTCCCTTCTTTATCTTTACATTTCCAACATTTGTTATCAACCTTATACATCTTTGCTAATTTTACAGTAGTCATATACCATCTATAAAACATTTTCATTATATTCTCTTTCAGCAGTGTACATGCCGTAAATTTTATATTTTCTTTCCACAATTTTTCCCATTCCTCAAATTGAATATTATACCCAAAATCCTTTGCCCACTGTATCATTACCGATTTAACCTCTTCATCCTTAGTGTGCCACTCCAGCAATATCTTATACATTTTTGACAGAGTTTTGTGTTCGTTATTTATTATATCTTTTTGAAAAATTGATTCCTTTTCTACATACCCTTTTTCCTTCAAATCTTTTTTAATTGTTTCATTTACCTGACGATAATGCAGCCAATCATATATGTGTTCTTTAACTTGTTCATATGGCTGATCTCTCTCTATTTCAAGAGATAGGTAGTTGTTTACCTCACCAAGATCTTTCATGTCAAAGTGCTCTTTCAGTTGAGCTAGGGCGTTATTGTACATTGTGACATCTTCCCAAAAGAATAATATATCATCAACATAAAACAAACAATACAGTTTCTTTTGCCCCTCCTCTTTGACAAATACACATGGATCAGCTTTCCCTTGCTGAAAACCTAGAGAAAACAATACTTCAGTGAGTTTTGTGTGCCAACACTGTGCACTTTGTTTGAGACCATAAAGGGACTTTTTCAGAGCACAAACAAATCCCTGTTTTACCTGTACGCCATTAGGTGAAAGCATATAAAGTGATTCACCTAGAGATCCGTACAAAAACGCTGTATTCACATCGTGGTGACTAACGTGTAGATTTTCCTCTGCAGCTAACTTGAGCATAAGCCTAATGCTCTCATACCTCACTGTGGGTGAGTAGGTCTCATGATAGTCTTCACCTGGTACCTGTGCAAAACCTCTGGCTACCAATCTGGCTTTGTGTCTGACTACCTTGCCATTTTGATCAGTCTTCGCTTTGAAGACCCATTTGCTTCCAAGCAGTTTCATTCCTGGAACTACTGGAACTAGCTCCCAAGTTTTGTTCCTTTCTAAGGAATCAAGCTCAGCCTTCATGGCATTTAACCATGGCTCAGCTTCCTTTGAATCCAAATCCTGGATTTCTTGGAAACTTGAAGGTTCAAATACTTTCTTGGAGCTTTTAACAGCTGCTACTGCTGTCTTAGCAAATTCATCAGCAAATCTCTTTGGAGGTCTGCCTTTTGTGGCTCTTTGTGACCTGCGAATTAGCCTTAAGTCCTCAACACTTTCCTCTTCCTTCTTAGGAGAAAAGTGACCTATTGTGAACAATGGTTCTTCCAATTCTTGATCAGAGCTTTCAGAGGGTCGCATAGAGGCTTTCGCATTCTTGAAATCCTCTGAATCATCCGATTCAGTTTCAGACTCAGAATCAGAACCTTCATCAGTGGGTGTGGGTTGTTGCGGCTGCTTTTGCTTATCTTCAGTCTCATCACTGTCATCAGGATAACATTGGAAAATTCCCACATTCTCCCCCCACTTTGCATTGTACTCAACACTTCTTGTGAGCTTAATTGTCTTAGAGTCAGTCATCATTATTCTGTAAGAACCTTTCTGATAACCTAGAAAGATACCATGCGATCCACGCTTGTCTAACTTGGAGCTTTGTGGTGAGTGAACCCACATGTCAGAACCAAAAATTCTCATGTGTTTGATGTATGGCTTCTTGCCAAACATCTTCTCATAGGGGGTACAACCAATCGCTGAAGATAACCTGCGATTATAACTGTAAACAAAACACGAGAGAGATTCGGCCCAATAACTCTCTGGAAGATTGGCATCATGCAGCAAGGTTTTTAACCCTTGAAGCAATGTTTGATTTGCCCTCTCGCAAAGTCCATTCTGCCATGGCGAGCGAGGACTAGACAAATCGTGTTGAATTCCTTTCTCAGTCAGAAAAGCTTCAAACTGCTGAGAAGTGAATTCCCCCCCGTGATCAGTGAAAAGAGTCTTTATCTTCTTACCATGCACATTTTCCAACCAAGCACAGAATTCCTTGAACCTTGGAAAAGCCTCTGATTTCTGCTTGAGATTGTACACATAAATATACCTGGAAAATGCATCAATGAGAACCATGAAGTACCTATTTCCACCCAAAGAGGGCGATAGTGGACCAACCAAATCAGCATGAACAACCTGGTATGGTTCTGTAGCTTGCCTACTAGACACCTTACCTTTCGCAGCCATTTTCACCTTGTTTGCTGCGCATGCTTTGCACTTCATGTGGTACCTGCAGGGTTTAATAGTCATACCCTCAACCAAGGCAGGCATTTTTGATACTGCCTCAAAATGCAAATGACCAAATTTTCGGTGAAAATCGTGAATACATCCTGCATGCAAACTTTTGTTAGAACCTGCAATGCAACAAGTTTCATCCTGCACAACATCATCATAATACAAAACAAACAAACAAACGATCAACATATTCAGCATGCAATACATAATCGTTTTTCTTTGTGATGGTGCGTTTCTTGTTCTTGAAGGAAACGTCAATGTTCCGTTCATTCAGCTGCGCAACACTGAGTAGATTGTGTTTGGCATCTGGTACGTAAAGCACATCTTGTATCGATAAGTCCAAACTGTGTAGAACAACAGTTCCGTAGCCTTGACTGGGGATCGTGTGGCCATCCGCCTGGTGAATCGCACCTTCCTGCGGTGTAAAAGACACGAACAGTCGCTTATCGTTGCACATGTGGTGGGTCGCTGCTGAATCAACAACGAAGAAAGATCTAGACGTCTTCTGGACCTTTGCAACCTTTGGAGTGAAGCGTGAGACCATTGCCTTGTGCTGCGTTGTCCTGGACACCGGACCTCTGCCTTTTCTCTGGCCTTTTCCACGCGATGAGCTTTCGCTGCGCTGCTCTGTCTTGGCCCTGGGATATCTGCATTCCCTCTTCATATGGCCTAGACGTCCACACGAGTAGCATTTCACTGCCTTCAAAGCTTTGGCGCCATCTGGTGGTTCCACTGCACTCTGGGATGACGTCTGTGAAGACTCCCCCTTACCCATGCAGCTAGCACCCCGGCGGTCTGCTTCATTCAGAATCACGGCAGTAACATAGGCTACTGTGAGCTGAGCAATTGGCTGTACAGCAATCTGAGTGGCAACAGACTCCCAACTTGGACCCAAAGAATGTAGTATCATGAAGGAATACACAGCCTCTGGAAAGGTGAGTCCTCTCTGTTGCAGCTCATGTCTAAGATTCTGCATCTCCATCAGATGTGTACGCACATCCCCACCTTCAGCAAGAGCCATACCATGCAGCTTGGCATAGTTTTCCTTATTGAGCTTATGAATCCCAAAAACATCAGCCAGGCTTCTGCAGCTAGCCATCTCTGCTGCTTTAAATCAAGCTGCGTCACTGCTGCTTTATTCCAAAAGCACTTTTAAAAGGTACTTTCGGTTTCCCCCAAGCCTCTACGCTTGTGCTGTGGCAAACGGCTTTAAAAGTTCAAAGTCCAGCCTTAAAGCCATTAATTAGGAGCTGGCAGGCTGCCCGGAGCATGAGCACATACCTCTCACCAATCATCTTGACGCAGAGAAGATAAGACCGGTCCGTTTCTCTGTTCCTTTGCCGGAACTCCGACCCAACTTCTGGAGTCCATCCTTCAGTTTGATCGCGTTTTTCTGGGCCCAGGACCAAAAATGTTGTTTTTGCAGAGTCCTGTACACAGCAGAAGGATGAGCAGTACATGCCACATGCTTTACTTTACTTTATTTACACTTCAATGCTGAGAGAATACAAACAGGCATCTTGCCTCTGCGAGAGCAGAGAAGCAATTCCTCTCTCCTCGGAAACAAAGAACTCCGAGAGAACAGTGAAAAACAGGAAACCAGTGTACATCACATCCAGTCTCCTCTTCCCGTGGGAAACCCAACAGCACATTGACTGTGAAATGCAAAACATTGTCCCGTGACAAGCACTTCGCTGCACAGTGAAGGAAGCAGAAACCAACACTCCTTTGCATACATTACCACTCCTCTTTTTTTAACTTTGTCTGATGAAATAAATTCTTGACCCAATCTTTTATTACTCAATACTTTCCTATGGAGCCTTATCACATGTGTTTCCTGTAGGCAAATCAAGTCCAATTGTTCCTTTTTTAATAAATGAAAGACTCTTCTCCTTTTTTGAGGGGAGTTGAGTCCATTAACATTCCAGCTTAGTAGTTGCAGTGCCATGATGTAATTACTCTGATTTTCCTCCAACCGCGCCAAGTGCTTGCTCTTGTTCTGTCGGTGGTATTAATGTTACTTTCTCTGGACAGTCCAATCCAAAGGGTAATCTTGCTATGTCTAGTATTCCTCTTTTTGGTGATCCTCTGTCCTGTGCTTTTTGTTCTAGTCCTCTGTCTGGTGATTTTCTGTCCAATGCTTTTGGCTCTTCTCCCAATCCTTTCTGCAGGTTTTCTCCGTAGTCTTTCAGAAATTTTTCTTTATCCTCTACTGATCTTATTTTTATCTTTCTTCCTTTAAAGCTAAAGGATAGGCCTTGGGGAAATTCCCATCTAAAGATGATTCTATTCCTTCTCAGCAGGGCAACCAAAGCTCCATAGTTGGACCTAAGGTCCAAAAGATGTTTCGGAATATCTTTGAATATTTCCACTCTTGACTGGTGTATTTCCAAGGTCTTCTGAAAGTGCAAACCCAAAATTTTGTCTCTCTCCTCTTTAGTTTGGAGGGTAATCAAACAGTCTCTCACCCTGTTCTTCTTCCCCCCTCTTCCAAGTCTAAAAGCACACACAATCTTAAATTCTTCTTGCTCCAAGTCCAAATCCCAGAAATCTGCAAATTCCTGCGTGAGAAAGTCTATCAGGCTGTCCTTCTCTAATTCAGGCACGGCTCTGATCCTCAAGTTCGTTTGTTTCTCCTTAAGTTCAATCATAGAAAGCGTTGATCTATCGTCCTCAAGTTGCCTCTGTAGGTCTGGAACACTCTTTGTTTCCAATTGTGTTATCTTCTCCTCCACGGCAGCAGCTTTTTCCTTAGCTTCCTCTGCGGTCTGTCGAATCAAAGTAGATTCCTGTAACAATTTCTCAATAGTTTCTGTATTAGTATTCACCTTTTGTCCCAAATTATTAATGCTTATTGTATTTTGGTCAATTTTAGTTGAAGCAGCGTCCACATTTTTACTTAGCTTTTCCAATGATTCATTTATCTTACCTAATGCAAGTGCTAAAGCTTCTTCTGATGACATGCCTTTTGACTTAGATTGTGTAGGTACAGCCACAGATGAGGCAGGAGTGCCAGATGCTGATGCTCTTCGCTGCCAAGATTTCCCAGACCTCGTTGTTTTGTCTTGGAGCGACAAATCTACTTTTTCTTTCCCATCTGCCATAACACTTCAACAGAAAGTCCAAGGTCAATCCCACGGCCACACAGTTTATTTTGAAGTGGAAAATTTCCCTGGCCCAATTGTTGTAACAATTTCAGAAACTTCCTCTAGGGGGACACAATTGCAGTCTGTACTTATTGTATTACAAAGTAACACCTTTTAAACCCCCAACTCAAGCAGAAAACAAAGAAAACAAAGAAGAAAGTCAGTGCGACCCATCCCCTCTGCAGGGAGGTGGGACCGATTCGGATGGTCCGCCCCCGCCACTTAATGGATCCAAATGGTTTCCAGAGAGTGGTAGGGGATGCTTTATCCCATGTTGATGGCCTTTCAGCCGATTCCCTGGTGGCCCGCTGGAATGTGGAGTTAACCAGGGCTATTGACTGTTTGGCTCCGAAGCGCCCTCTCCAATTGCATGGAGCCCAGAGAGCCCCGTGGTTTTCCACGGATCTGAGGGCAATGAAACAATCGTTGAGACGGCTAGAGCGCCGGTGGCGGATAACTCATTCTGAATCTGACCGGACACAGGTTAGAGCTCAACGTCGAGCCTACCAAGTGGCGATAGCGACGGCGAAGAAGACTTTCTTCACCGCCTCTATTGCATCTGCAGAAAACAGCAGCAGGAGACTCTTTCAGGTGGTTCACAATTTAGCGGAACCACCTGTAACATCGGGGCCCAGTACGGGCCACATGTTCTCCTGCAATGATTTTGCAAAGTTTTTTGCAGATAAAATTGCTCAGATTCGGGAAGAAGTAGACTCCACCGTGGGAGCAGGGCCGGGGCGGGAGAGTGCTAGAGTCCTGTCTGGTCAAGTTGTGTGGGATCAATTCCAATCTGTTACCTCCGAGGATGTGGACAGGCTGCTTGGACGAGTGAAGCCAACCACCTGTCTCCTGGATCCTTGCCCATCCTGGCTTATAAAAGCTAGCCGGGAAGGACTGGGCGATGGGCTTCGTGGGGTGGTGAATGCTTCCCTCCGTGAGGGAGCCTTCCCAGACCCGCTGAAAGAGGCGGTTATTAAACCGCTTCTTAAAAAACCATCTTTAGATGCGGCCACGATGGCCAATTATCGCCCAGTCTCAAACCTTCCATTCTTGGGCAAGATGATTGAGCGAGTGGTTGCTGAACAACTCCAGGCACGCCTGGAAGAAGCGGACCATTTGGATCCCTTCCAGTCGGGATTCAGGCCTCATCATGGGACTGAAACTGCCTTGGTCGCACTGGTTGATGATCTCCGGCGGGCTAGGGACAAAGGTGAGAGCTGTTTCCTAGTTCTGCTGGATCTCTCAGCGGCGTTTGATACCATCGACCATGACATCCTTCTGGACCGTCTTGAGGGGCTGGGAGCTGGGGGCACTGTCATACAGTGGTTCCGCTCCTTCCTCCTGGGCCGTGTTCAGAAAGTGGTGGTGGGGGATGAGTGTTCAGACCCCTGGGCTCTCACTTGTGGGGTGCCTCAGGGTTCTGTCCTCTCCCCCATGCTTTTCAACATCTACATGCAGCCGCTGGGAGGGATCATCAGGAGGTTTGGGCTGGGTGTTCATCAGTATGCAGATGATACCCAGCTCTACCTCTCTTTTAAATCAGAACCAGTGAAGGCGGTGAAGGTCCTGTGTGAGTGTCTGGAAGCGGTTGGAGGATGGATGGCGGCTAACAGATTGAGGTTGAATCCTGACAAGACAGAAGTACTGTTTTTGGGGGACAGGAGGCGGGCAGGTGTGGAGGATTCCGTGGTCCTGAATGGGGTAACTGTGCCCCTGAAGGACCAGGTGCGCAGCCTGGGAGTCATTTTGGACTCACAGCTGTCCATGGAGGCACAGGTCAAATCTGTATCCAGGGCAGCTGTTTACCAGCTCCATCTGGTACGTAGGCTGAGACCTTATCTGCCTGCAGACTGTCTCGCCAGAGTGGTACATGCTCTGGTTATCTCCCGCTTGGACTGCTGCAATGCGCTCTACGTGGGGCTACCTTTGAAGGTGACCCGGAAACTACAACTAATCCAGAATGCGGCAGCTAGACTGGTGACTGGGAGCGGCCGCCGAGACCATATAACACCGGTCTTGAAAGACCTACATTGGCTCCCAGTACGTTTCCGAGCACAATTCAAAGTGTTGGTGCTGACCTTTAAAGCCCTAAATGGCCTCGGTCCAGTATATCTGAAGGAGCGTCTCCTCCCCCATCGTTCTGCCCGGACACTGAGGTCCAGCTCCGAGGGCCTTCTGGCGGTTCCCTCACTGCGAGAGGCCAAGTTACAGGGAACCAGGCAGAGGGCCTTCTCGGTAGTGGCGCCCGCCCTGTGGAATGCCCTCCCATCAGATGTCAAAGCGATAAACAACTACCTGACATTCAGAAGACATCTGAAGGCAGCCCTGTTCAGGGAAGTTTTTAATATGTGACATTTTAGTGTATTTTTCATCTCTGTTGGAAGCCGCCCAGAGTGGCTGGGGAAACCCAGCCAGATGGGCGGGGTACAAATAATAAATTATTATTATTATTATTATTATTATTATTATTATTATTATTATTTCAATTTTCAGTTACTTTCCCTTCTTTCTAAAATCAGGAGAGGACAGCCGAAAACAATGTATCTCTCTTGCAGAGCTAGCTGTCAAAAAGTGCTCTATTCACAAGCAGTGCGCATTTCACAGTACGGCAGTCTTATTGTTCATTGGCAGCCCGTTCCCAGGGTTTGAACGGTAGATTTTAAATTCCTTCCCTCTGTCTTGCAGGTACCTATAGTCCAAACCTCTCCCCCCTCATCTCCTGCAACCAAGGGGGGTTTCACTTATTTTGGATGTTAGGATTTTAGTCTTTTTCAATCAGCTTTCCAAGGCTTTAGCTTGCAGCCTCTTTGCTTTAGTCTATTTTAAAAAGCGGAAGGCGGACTTCCTGTTTATGCCTCCCCGCTTCGGTGCCAAATTGAATCTTTTTTCTTCCCTTTTTCCAATTATCCTACTCACGGGTAGTTGCTTTTAAAGTCGAATTGTCCCAGGAAAAAGTCAGCGCTCTCCGGTAACAGCTGTGCGGCTTCGCTCCGTGGAAGTAGCAGTTGACTCACAGCACCGCGCCACTCACCCCGTTTCGCTCCGGAGCCCGTAGTCGGGTCTCCCCATGAATTGGGGGGGCGCAAAAGGTGCCCGCCGAGTCCCACGCTCACAGGCTTCACCCGCCTGTGATTCTTGAAGGGTCTTCGCCTTCGCCGTGGCGGTTCAGACCCGATTTCCACTGAGCACATCCCTCTGAGTCAGAGGGATTCCACCATTACTGCTGGCGCTAACCCGGAAGTCTCCAGAAGTGTTGGTTCTCCAGGGTGAGAGGCAGGGAGGAAAAAGGAGAGATCCTGGGTGGGAGCTGGGAGGGGGCTGCTACCCTCTGTAGGTGGTGGGGGTTGAGAACTGCCTCTAGGAGAAGTCTCCATATTATACGTATTCTGTTTGTAGCTTTCGTAGCTGTTCTTGTAGTGAGAATTTTTTTAAAAAAATTGAACAGTAAAAAAGGGGGGGTGCACTCCCAGCTTTGTTTCTTGACTCCCATCACCCCATCCCCCCTCCCTCCCTGCAGTGTCCCCAAGAGCGAGAGGACCACAGTGCACAAGAACCTGATATTTGCACTGGTAGCTGCGGAGGCCTTGCTCATGTTCAGTGAATTGGCCAAAACCAACCAGGTAGGAAGGGCAGGCAGCTGGGAGAGACCTCATGGGGGACCTACCCACCTTTGCCAGCCAGACAGAGACCTGTTCTGGTCCTGCTTCCTGCCAATGGATCCCTAGCCCCTAGCCCCTCGCCCTCACCTCCCACAGCCTCCTGCCCTTCCTTCCATTCCTCTCCCCAGAGAGTGTGCTTTGCCGTCACGGCCTTCCTGCACCTCTTCTTCATGGCTGCCTTTGCCTGGATGCTGGTGGAAGGTCTTCTCCTGTGGAGCAAAGTGGTGGCTGTGAACATGAGCGATGACCAGCGGATGTGGTTTTACTATGTGACTGGATGGGGTCTGTGTCCCAGTGGTGATGAAGCAGGGAGGGAAAGATAGGGCAGGCAGCCAAGCTGACTTCTGATTCTCCTACTCCTCCATCTTTTTAAAGTCCGTACTCATACAGATGGCTCGATCCAGTTTAGACAAACCCTGTTCCCATCTTAACCACTGTATGGTGAAGTGGATCTGTGACCGTGGCCACTGGGTTATTAGTTGCCAGGGGCTACCCAAATGGCTCAGGTGACTGCCTCAGGCAGCAGGGGCAATTCCTCAGGCATTCGCCTGGAGCTCCTCAGGTGTCCCCTCTGCCTCTCCTGCTCCACCTAAGCCAGTCTGCTTCTCTTTTCTCATAGAATCTTAGTTGGAAGGGACCCCTGCAATGCAGGAATCTTAGCTCAAGCATCCCTGAGAGGTGGCCACCCAACCTCTGCTTAAAAACCCCCAAGGAGGGAGAGTCCACCATTTTCCAAGGGAGTCCATTCCACTGCCTAACAGCTCTTACTGCCAGAAGGCTCTTCCTTTGAACATAAGGAATCTTCTTTCCTGCCATTTGAATCTATTGTTTCAGGTCTAATCCTCCAAAGCAGAGAAAAACAAGTTCCCTGCATCTTCCTTGTGACAGCCCTTCAGATATTTGAAGATGACTTTCACATAATTTCCATAGGTGAAATAAGATCCAACTGCTTCTTTATTTGGATCAGGTGATGGGGTGATGGGGGGGGGGGACTTGTCCTTTTTTGCCCCAGGCAACTATGTGTTTTGGGCCAGCCCTAGGTGACTGTTCATAGCTCAAAGAGGAAAGGACAAAGGTGGAACACAAAAGGCATTTAAGCTGTGGCTGTCCATTGGGTGCTCAGGTTGACCTGAAAGAAGTTTTTTTTTAACCAAAAGCAGTTGAGAAGGCCCTCCAGACTTTGGGGGTTTTGTGGGGGTATTCTGAAACATGCTGTTGATGCCATAACAGTGCATTAGCAATTGTTTGACACACATTGCCCCACTTTATTAGTAGTTTTGCAATGCTTCCCAGTGTGACCACATTACAGTGGTACCTTGGTTTAAGAATAGTCCGGCTTAAGAATGATTCGGTTTACAAACTTCACAAAACCGAAAATAGTGTCCCGGTTTGAGAACTTTTCCTCAGTCTAAGAACGGAATCAGAACGGTGGAAGGGCACCAGCAGCGGGAGGGCTCATTAGGGAAAGCACCAGGGCCGTCTTACCCATAGGCAATAGGGGTGCAGGGCACCTGGGTGCCGGGCTCTCAGGGGCACCAGGCCAAGAGTCCAGGGCCCAAGAGTTGAGTCCGGGGAAGAGCCTGCCCGTCAGTCAGAGTGCTGCGGTGGGCTCTTCTGCTGTGGGCGGCTCTGCGCTGCGGGTTTGGGGGCAACCAAGCCAGCGAGACACTGAGGCAGCCAGCCGGCTCCGCCCTCCTGGCTACCTGGGACTGGGTAACCGGGGGGGGGGGCACCGAGCAGATCTTTGCACCCCTGTGCCGCATATGCTTAAGACAGCCCTGGAAAGCACACCTCAGTTTAAGAACGGACTTCCAGAATGGATTAAGTTCGTAAACTGAGGTATCACTGTATGGCCATCCTGAGGGGCATTCTTGCCCTATCGCATTGCAAAAGTGGACTCAACCAGTTGCCCTCCAACTCTAATCATAGTATGAACAGTTGCAGGATTTCAGCAGGGGGATAATGTGTTGGGATGCGTCCGGAGAGACGGGGGCAATTGGCAGGCCCCCAGCTGGCTCCAGCCACCAGCCAACAGCCGGGCGAACTCCGGTTCTTGGAACAGCATTGTTACGGTAAAATCTGGGTGCGAGGCTGCTCTGCCATCCAGCTCGTCATACTAAGTCCGTGGGTCCCTGCGGAGGAAAATGAGCTCAGCCGGAGACAGGAGCAAGCTGCAGAAGATCCAAGTTTATTGCGCAACAGGTTCAAGGCGAGATTGAACAGCGAGAAAGGGGTGACATGAACTTTTGAAACTTCCCTCCATGTCCCAGAATACAGTGCAAAATACATCCCAGTTACAGTTACAGATAGGTAGCCGTGTTGGTCTGCCATAGTCAAAACAAAAAAATTCCTTCCAGTAGCACCTTAAAGACCAACTAAGTTAGTTCTTGGTATGAGCTTTCGTGTGCATGCACACTTCTTCAGATACACATCCCAGTTACATCATGAATACATTAAGAAGAGGTTGGGTTACACAGGATTAACATACGGGGGAGGGAGGGGGAATATTTAGAGCTGGAGATATGCGCAGATAAGCACATCCTGAGTACCGGTGATGAGAAGACAATGGTCCATGTATGCATAGTCTTCCACCTGGCATTGCCCAGAGGAAAGGCTTGGCAGAGTGATTTGACAGGATTAGGGTCTTGACACCTTACTTGAGGGATTATGGAGGACAGGGGAGATGTCATGGAGTCCTAGAGAAATTGAGCAAATTGGCACGTTGATTTTCTATGAATTTTATAGATTTTAGTCCCTTTTGACATTGACAATTGGACTCAGAAATAAATGGATATATTGTAGCGAAGAAGGAGGTGAAGAAGACATGCCCCCCCCTTCCGTATCAGCATCAATCAGTGACACAAGCCTCAGAGACCTTTAGAGACTTGGCACTCTTTAATCAGCAGAGTGAATAACTTCTCACAATGGAAGTGGAGGACAGAGACATATGTAAGCATATTTACAGGTGTTTATTCAGCATAGTTCAGGAACACAACCACTGATGGAGGTCGGCAACGAAATTATGGAGGGGAAGAGGGCGCCGGAATCGTGGAAGGAAGCTTTCATCACATTGATACCAAAATCGGAAACTGAAAAGACACAACTCAAGAACTATCGTCCCATCTCCCTTTTAAATGTGGATTACAAAATATTTGCAGATGTTTTGGCAAGTAGATTTAAAAGAGTTCTAAATGAAGTAATTCATAAAGACCAGGCAGGCTTTCTCCCAGGTAGACACATGTTTGCTAATACAAGGAACATTATTGACATTTTGGAACTTTTGCAAACAGATATAAACACAAAAGCAGTGTTAATCTTCATAGATGCGGAGAAGGCCTTTGATAATATCTCTTGGAAATTTATGAAGGGAAATCTAAAAGAAATGGGAGTGGGACGGGGTTTTGAGAATGGGATTGATGCAATATATTCAGAGCAAAAGGCTAAACTGATAGTTAACAATGTGGTTACAGAAGAGTTTAAAATTGAAAAAGGAACACGACAAGGCTGCCCTATTTCCCCCTTGCTATTTATTTCGGTTCTGGAGGTGCTCTTGAATATGATTAGAGGGGACCGGTTGGTGAAAGGAATTCAGGTCGGAGCGAAACAATATAAACTTAAAGCTTTTGCAGATGACCTAGTTTTGACCCTGCAGGAGCCAGAATCTAGTACGAAAAGAGTACTACAACTGATTCAAGACTTTGGTCGGGTGGTGGGATTTAAATTAAACAAACAGAAAACCAAGGTGTTGGGAAAAAATTTGACAGATACAGAGTCAGAACGGTTTCAGAGAGAGACAGAACTAACTGTGGTTAAAAAAGTAAAGTACCTAGGGGTAAACATAACAGCAAAAAATCTGAGTCTATTTAAGGATAACTATGAAAAATGTTGGTCTGAAATTAAGAGAGACTTGGACAGTTGGACAAAATTGAAGCTTTCTTTGTTAGGCCGAATTGCTGCTATTAAGATGAATGTATTGCCAAAAATGTTGTTTTTGTTTCAAACACTACAAATTGTGGACAAGACGGAGTGCTTCCGGAAGTGGCAGAGAGATATTTCTAAATTTGTCTGGCAGGGCAAAAAGCCCAGAATTAAGTTTAAGATATTAACTGATGCGAAAGAAAGAGGGGGCTTTGCCCTGCCAGACCTAAAGTTGTACTATGAAGCCGCAGCTTTCTGCTGGCTAAAAGACTGGCTACTTCTCGAAGACACTGATGTACTGGACCTGGAAGGTTTTAACAATGCTTTTGGTTGGCATGCATAGTTATGGTATGATAAGGTTAAGAGCAATAAGGCCTTTAAGAACCATATTGTCAGGAAAGCAGTGTTTAATGTCTGGACAAAATACAAAGACTTATTGGAAAACAAAACTCCAAGGTGGCTTTCACCTCTGGAAGCTAAGGCCCGAAAAAGACCCAATATGGAGGCCAAATGGCCAAAATATTGGGAAATATTAGAAAAAGATGGAGACAATTGGAAATTGCAGAGTTTGGAGAAAATGAAGGACAAAGTGCGAGACTGGTTACATTATGCTCAGATTAAAGAAGTCTATAAAAATGACAAAAAGTTAGGGTTCCAGGTGGAGAAATCGAAGTTGGAAACAGAATTGTTAGAACCAAAGACTAAGGTACTCTCAAGAATGTATAACGTGCTGTTAAAATGGAACACACAAGATGAAATGGTTAAATCAGCTATGATAAAGTGGGCACAGGCCATTGGGTATAATATTATGTTTGAGGACTGGGAAAGGTTGTGGACCACTGGGTTGAACTTCACTGCATGTAACGCTTTGAAGGAAAATGTAATGAAAATGATATATAGATGGTACATGACCCCAGTTAAACTTGCCAAGATATACCATTTGTCTGATAATAAATGTTGGAAATGTAAAGAAAATGAAGGAACATTTTTTCACCTCTGGTGGACCTGTCCTAGGGTGAAGGCCTTCTGGGAAATGATATATAATGAGCTGAAAAAGGTATTTAAGTATACCTTCACTAAGAAACCAGAGGCCTTCCTTTTGGGCATTGTCGGTCAGAAGGTGTTAAAGAAGGACCGGACATTTTTCATGTACGCAACAACGGCAGCAAGGATACTCATCGCTAAGAATTGGAAAACTCAAGATCTACCCACGCTGGAAGAGTGGCAGATGCAACTGATGGACTATATGGAACTAGCTGAGATGACTGGCAGAATCCGAGACCTGGGAGAGGAGAGGGTCGAAGAAGATTGGGAGAAATTCAAGATTTATTTTAAAAAATATTGTAATTTGGTTGAATGTTAAGAAAGGATGCTAGATCATAAATAATTGTGCACCACTAAATTAGATGGAATTAAGATCATAAGTAAGTTTGAGGAAAAATTATAAACCTATTGGAGAACTAACAGATTATATTTAAATGAACTTGACACAAGAGTGTAAACAAGATGATAAATTGCGGGCAAGAATTGACAACGATGCAAATGGGAGCGGGAGGTGTGAGGGAGTCCAAAGATGTTAAGAAAGTATGTTACAATATATGTTATACTGTTTTTAATCTTTGCATTTTTATTCAAAAAAAAAGCATAGTTCAGGAAGAAAGGAAAAAACATGTCTGCTTCCCTTCGTGTCCAAGCAAAACAGCAGTACAACATTTTACATTTGGATTAAAAATTTGAAACAATCTGGATAAGGGAAAGGGAATTTAAAAAACGGAGGCCAGTCCCTACCTGCTGATAGAATAGGAAAACAGAGACGTTTTCAGATGCAAGAGAAAAGATTTAGAGATTTGTAAACTTCCAAAAACTGAATCTATTATCCCCCCAAAAGCAGGTGAAGGGGGGGGGGAGAGAATTTAACATTACTGAAATACCTGCAAATGCTTTCAAAAAGGACTTTTAAAAGCCACTTGACTTTCTGGAAGGGTGACTCGGTCAGAGCAGAGAGCAGCCATTGTGATGCAACAATGAAGGAATGTCAATTACTTTCGTTTCCTACTGGGATACTTTGAAGTGCTGCAGCAGGCTGAACTGAATTTTAACCCTTAAATTGAAAACTGGCAACATATTTGAATTGCTTGAGGAGTGAAAAAGGAAAATAAATAAGAAAGGCAGGTTGGAAAAAAATTGGGACTGTATTTTAACTGTCTTGTTCTGCAAACTGGAGCTGTTGCATGACTACTAGCTCATTACTCCTGATTCTGTGGAAATAAAAGCATCTTTGACCTTGGAAATCTGAGTCACCAACGGTGTTATGGTGGGAGAGCAGGGGGGAAAACCACACACTAGAAGAGAATCTAAAGACCAGGCTTTCCAAGAGCAAATATTGGAGTTTATGAAAGACAATAAGCAGGGTTTGCAGAGTCTTGCAACAGAGGTCAGAGCTAATACGCTCTGTCTCCAGGAATTTAAAAAAGACTTTGGAATTCTGCACAAAGATCTCCAAGAGGTCAAAACAGAAGTTGCAGGTTTGCAGAAAAGAGTATCAGAGATTGAAACTGTTAAACTTTCAGAGATTTCAAAGATTACAGGAAGAATCGCAAACAGCAATAGCTTTTATACAACTTAAGGAAAGAGAGACATATCTTCATCTGAGAGGTCTACCAGAGATTGAACAAGGAAATTTGAAAGCGTCCAGGAATTTGTGTCCTTTTGGGACCTAACAAAGGGAGAGGTGGAATCTACAATTGTAAAGGCCTACAGATTTGGACCTAGAGGTAAAAAGGACTCAAAAATTTTAAATGATTGCATGGTAAGGTAAAGGTAAAGGTACCCCTGCCCTACGGGCCAGTCGTGTCCGACTCTAGGGTTGTGCGCCCATCTCACTTAAGAGGCCAGGGGCCAGCAATGTCTGGAGACACTTCCGGGTCACGTGGCCAGCAAAGTTCTTAACCCGAGGTACTATTTCTGGGTTAGCGGAGTATGCAACCTGAAGCGTATGTAACCCAAGGTACCACTGTACTTTATTTACATACAGTATAAACACACACGGAGCACTGCAACATGGCTTCCTCCCTCTCTAGCATCAGACAGCAAAGAGAAAAAGAACAAAGGACAATAGTCCCACTTCATGGAACACAGTGACACAAACATACTGCCGCCGTCACTTCCCACTCTGTGGAGTCAAAACTTCTGCCACGCTGCCTCTTACTCACCTTTTCTCCAAATCAAAAAGTCCCCAGTGCTGCAGCCTCCATCCGTTGCTCCATTCTCCCCTTTGTCATTCTGACGGCCCTTTTCTGAACCTTTTCTAATGTGTGGGAATGTTCAGGGATGCAGGAGAGGATATATTGTCTGATAATAGCCTTTCCAACATGTGTTAACAAGTTCACAATTTAGCAGAGTAACATTCTCCCTTTTAAACTTGCAGCGGATGCATTTGCTCAGGCTCGCTAAAACTTCTATAATAACTGTTCTGGTATTTTCCCCTTATTCCCTCATAAAAGATAAGACACGACACAGTCTTCTATAAAAGTATAAAGAGGGTTTACTCACATATCATTCTGTTCACAATAGGATTCCAGAAGGCAGACTTAGCTTAGAAAAGTAATATATACCTGGAAACTATCTCATAAGAAGACAGTCCCTTTGTCATCTCTTGGCTGGAAGCCAAGAGGGCATCTTTGGCTAAAGCAAATGTTGCTTCTTCGATGCATGTAGTCAAAAGGAGAGAGATGGCTGCCCTGCCCTGTGCTTTTGTCATTACCTGCTCAGGTGAGGCCACACCCACCTCTAGTCACATGCAAAGGAAGTCTGTCCCAGCCCAGAAGGAAACAGGAAGTTTACCTGCTGGCTGAACAAACATTCCTCCCCATGTGTAAACATGTTCACTCTAGGAATGTTGTACTTGACTGCTTTTGTGTTTCACATCCCACACAATGCCCTCCCCCCCCCCCCCTTAATGGGAAAAGTGCTTATAAACACATACATACAAAAAAACCCCAAACAGATTTATTTCTTTAAAAAGATCAGCGGCCACAAGAGCAACTAGAATGGTTATATCCACTGATCTGACACATAAAGACACCTGCACTTAAGTTATTTCGGGGGGAAACCCTTATATCAACTTATATGCCAAATGATCTTACGCCTTCACAACAAATCAGGTTTGGATGCTCTTTCAGAATTAAGGGCAGAATCTTAATGTTTAAGGGTATCAGAATACAGTGTCCAGAGGTCCAACATTTTTGAAACAATGACCATTTTCTTCATGGTTTCAGCCAACCCACAGTGGAGGAGCTACAAGTACAACTCCATCTCCTCGGACAAACAGCATTGGAATACAGTGGTACCTCGGGTTACATACGCTTCAAGTTACAGATTCCGCTAACCCAGAAATAGTACCTCGGGTTAAGAACTTTGCTTCAAGATGAGAACAGAAATCGTGCTCTGGCGGCGCGGCGACAGCAGGAGGCCCCATTGGCTAAAGTGGTGCTTCAGGTTAAGAACAGTTTCAGGTTAAGAACGGACCTCCGGAACGTCGTAAGTACTTAACCCGAGGTACCACTGTATTCATTTTGGTAGATTTATAAATCTCTTCATAGGTTTCTTCATCCATTTCTATTGTTGTCACAGTCTCCTCAACATCACCCAAAATCTTATTTAAGTGCTGGTAACAAGCAAATAATCTGCCTCGAAGTTTTCGGTCATTTCTCATTTTTTCATCAATTCGTTCATCAAGACTAAGCTTGATGAGATCCAAGGGCTCTTCTACAGTATTTGTGATTTGTTGCTGCTCCACCTCGTCCACCATTTTTTCAAAGCCCCTCCAATGCTCTTTTGGAGGTGAGGCCAGAATTCTGTGGTTCTAGGCTGAGTGTTGGAAGTGAGAGGGAGGGAGAAGAGATTTTGGCGACACCCCCAGAGGGCCTGCTGTGTCTTCCCAGTTAGCCTTGAAAAGGCCCTCTTTTGAAAAAGACGTTCCTCTAATAAGACTTATAAGAGCAATTACAGGGATTTTTGCAAGATCTGCAACTAGTGAAGATTCCAAAGCGCTGCATCATAATCTGCTGAAAGAGACAAGGTTTCATAAATTGTTATAGACCCTATACCCCATTACTAGAATAGCATTCCTGTTGCCTCTGGAAGAGTAACATCAAGAGAGAATTTAATAGCACATAATATTATGGCACTGTACATTATTAATTGAAAATACTCCCCAGCTCTTTTCTTATTATTTATATATACTTTTCGTATTTTCTTCCCCATCTTTATTTCTTTACAAATTATAAATTGCATTATTATTATTACTTTCTCTTGCTTTATTTTTCTCTTACCCTCCCATCTTTTCTTTGTTTCTTTCTTTTGTAATTTTCTTTTTGGGTATTTTGCTTTGTTTTGTTTTGTTTGTTTTGTTTCTCTGTTTGTTTCATTTTTGTTGTTTTTCTAGTTGTGTTTTTGTGTGGTTTTCGACTTGTGTGGTTCTGCCTTGTGTGTTTTTTTTTGTTTTTTTTTGTTTTGTTTGCTTTGCCTTTCGCTATATATTGGTAGCTAAGACAGCTGATAGTGGTATCAGATGTCATTAGTTTTGTTGTAAGGTGCTGATTAACTGAACCGCTAACCTGTTTAAAGATTTATATATATGATCTATCACCCTGAATGAGTAAGTGAACGCAAGGATTGCAATCATTTATTATATTTATTTATTTGATCTGATGAATTTGTGATATTGCTGTATTGATGATTGGCTGTAACTAATTAGATAATTGTTCATAATCAATTTTAAATATATCTAGTGAAACTGGTGAATATAAAGAATTAGTGGATACATAGGCCGGAGATTATTATCAGACTGGTAAAATTGTCGTGATTGTATTAAGAAAGATTGAATTTAATTGACATTTATTAATTATCACATTGGAAATATTGTCACGATTGTATTAAGAAAGATTGAATTTAATTGATATCCAGTCTGTAAGACAGAAAGAAAGAGAACAAATTACCTTGTGAGTTAATTGAATTTCTTAGTGATGTCTGGTAAAAAAGCAACTGTGTCAGGTTCTGTGGCAGTTTCTGCCTCACAAAGCAGGAGAACTTCTGTAACTGACATGGATCAACCACTAGATATGAGAGAATTAATTTTAAGTTTGAAGAAAGATATCCAAGATTTTAAAAATAATGTAAATGAAAAGGCAAAAGCAACGGAAGAAAAACTTATTTCAATGGGAGTTAAAATAGATGAAAATGTGAAAATAACAGCTGAGTTATCAACTCAGGTCAACAATTTAGTGCAGAAAAATTCAGAACTGACGAAAATAGTGCTAGACCTTAAAGGTAAAACACAGAACCTAGAGGAAGCTCAGAAAAAATTACAAAATGAAAATAGAGAGTTGAAAAGGGAATGCGATAAGATAAGGAAAGAAACAGCAGATCTGAAAGCGCAGCAGGATTCAACTTTGGACTCTATTGCGATGTTGCAAATGCAGAGAAGGGAGAATACCCTAAGATTCAGAGGAATAACAGAGGACGCAGAGGAAATAATTGAGAAAAAAATCTCAAAAGAGCTAGCAGCTTGGTTAGACCTAGAAGAAGCAGAAGTAACACAAAAAATAGAAAAAGCATTTAGAGTCAAATCTAATGCAGCAAAAGCAAATAACTGGCCGGCTGACTGTTTGGTCTCTTTTAACTCCATGGATTTCAGAAATAGAATTTTACAAGCTAGCAACCAGAAGAAATTCAAGTCGGAAAGAAATGATATTATCGTCCACAAGATTATCTCAAATCGATTGATAAAAAAGAGAGAAGCTTACAAACCTCTAGCCGAGGCACTAAAGGCAAAGGCAGTGGACTATAGGTGGGAGTACCCTGAAGGCATCTCCTTTTTCTTTAAAGGGAAACGTAGAAAGTGCTTGTCGGCATTAGATGCGGACAAGTTCTGGAGAAAGAACCGGAAAGAGCTCGGAGGGAAAAGGCAGTTGTTGGGAGAATCAGAGGAAATTGAACAAACAGTTGAGAGTTAGGAGACAGATCTAAGAAGGGAATTTATTAAATGTATACTGAGACCTTGAATGTGTAATTTTTTTATTTATTATTTTTTATTAATCCGTTCACGTATCATAAGAAATAAAGTATGGATTATAAATTTATTACTTGGAACGTAAATGGTTAAATGAAAAATCAAAAAGGAACAAGGTGGAACATATTCTGGTTAAGCAAAAATATGATCTAATCTGTCTGCAAGAAACCCATGTAGCGGAAAAACATAAAAGAGTATTAATAAATAAAAGATTGGGGCTTGAGTTTATTGCATCAAGTAAAGAAAAAAAGAGAGGGGTGGTAATCTATGTAAAACCTCATCTGGAGCCAAAACTGCTTTACAATGATGAAAAAGGTCGGACAGTGATTATAGAAGTTAAGATCAATAATGAAAAAGTGATAGTTATTGGAATTTATGCACCAAATGAAAGAAAATCCGAATTCTATCAATTCTTGGAAGAAAAAGTCATAGAATATCTAGGGGGGGATTATATTATTAGGAGATTTTAATGGAGTAGTCAATCCAAACATGGACAGAACAATAAAGAAGAAAGAAAAGAGGCAGAACAAACTCCCAACTACATTTTTCCAATTAATAGAACTCCTGAATTTGACGCTTGGAGGTTTAAGAATCCAACAGAGAAAGAATTTACACACTATTCAGAGCCACATAAATCGGCGGGACGAATCAACGCAATCTGGACAACAAAGGATTTATTAAATAATATTACAAAAGCAGAAATCCATCCAAGGACAATTTTAGATCATAGCACAGTCTGGGTTAACTTTAAAGGAAAAGAAGAAAAGATTAAAAGGTGGCAACTTAATGAGAGCATGTTAAACGATGAAAAAACTGTACAGAAGGCCAAGCAAATCTTAGAAGAATATTTTAAGTTTAATTTAAATCAAGGAGTAGATCTAGAGACGGTTTGGGACGCGGGTAAAGCCGTCATAAGAGGCTTCTTTATCCAACAAAACACATTCCGAAGGAAAATAAAGGAGAAGAAGAAAATGGAGATTTGGGAGGAAATTAGAAAAAAAGAAAGGATCCTTTTCCAAAAACCAGATGATGAACTAATTAAGCAAAATATAAAAATTTTACAGACGCAATTCTCCATGATAATAAACGAAGAGATAGAATGGAAGATAAAATGGTTGCGACATAGAAATTTTGAGTTTGCAAATAAACCTGGCAAACTTCTGGCCTGGCAATTAAAGAAGAAAAAGGAAGATAGAATTATCAATAAAATTAAAATTGAAGACAAATGGATTCAAGAACTGAAGGAAATTAGTAAAAATTTTGCTAGTTTTTTTCGGAAAACTATATAAAGAAGGTCCAGAGACTCTAGAAAAAATAATTGATTATTTGGGCAAAAATAAACTACCAATAATACCTAAGGAAAAAACTGAAATCTTGAACTCACCAATAACAAGCTATACAGAGATCAAAATTAGGAAAGACACCGGGCTCAGATGGTCTCCCAGCTAATTACTATAAAAAGTTAGAACAAGCATTATTTCTTCCCATGAAAGACCTAATGAATAATATTCTGGCAACTGGAAAGCTACCGAAAACCTGGAAGGACAGCTTTATTACTCTTATCCACAAACAGGGAACAGATGCCTCAAACATGGCCAATTACAGACCCATTGCACTGCTAAATAACGATTACAAGATATTCGCAGACATTCTTGCAAATAGATTAAAAATGGTGCTGAAAGAGATAATTCATAAAGATCAAACCGGATTTCTTCCCAGACGATTTATGCAATCCAACATGAGATGTGTGATTAATGTATTAGAATATTTGGACATTAAAATTGATAAACCAGCAGCTATTATGTTGGTGGACGCTGAAAAAGCTTTTGACAACGTGTCCTGGAAATTTATGAAACAATTAATGGAAGAAATTGGACTGGGACTTGGGACTTCCGGTGGCACGCGATCTTGCCGCAAGCGAGGGATTTCTCGGAGCAAGGAATCCCAGCTATTTCGGGTGGAAAAGGGGAGCTACAGGGCGCAGTAGCCTCCCATTAAGCCTCTGGAGGGTGTCCAGGGCATCAGGTTCTCAGCAGTGCCCTAAAACTGCCCGTCCGGCCGTCAGGTAACCCCCAAAAGGGTGAAGAGTATGGCGGAACGGGTCAGCGGGCTATCGGGAAGCCATTGCTGCATCCGAATAGCGAAGCCTCGAGCTTGCGAAGAACAGCGCTCCACTCTCAAAACTAAGAAATTTGGACCCAATTTAAAGCGTACACTCTAAGATGTGTGTCAGGACTGCCTGAACCCCTGACAATGTGGAACTAAGGAAGGCTCCGGATTAATAAGGGTTTTTCCCCGAGTTCAGCTGTCATCTGGAATCAGCTTTGACGCAGCAACTTATGCAGAGCTGGAAAACGAAAGTAAGTTGCCACTAGTGGCTATTGTTTCCGTTTCCCCGTAACTTTTAGAAACAAAATAAAGAAGTTAAAAGTAACTTTGTGGGACTTTGAAGAAGGGAAAGAAGTAATCGGATTAAAAGGGAAACTATGGTGGCGAATAGAGATCTTTGATGGAACGGAGGACATTTAAAGAGTGAAGTTCTTTGTTGTTCCACCTTCACTTTTAAAGACAAAAGATAGAGTACCAAGCGGTTTCTGACTCCATTGTCTGTAATAGAGAAGTGCAACCTGAAAAGGCTACAGTTGCAACGATTTAGCATATCCCCTTTGTTTCTTCTCTTTTTTATTTTTTATTTTTTTATCAACTGGACATAAAATTCGGACATCAAAGTAGCAGACGGAATTTTGTTATTGGGATTTATTAAATTATACTTTTTCCCCCTCTTAAATTTGGCCATCGACTCCCTAGTGGACGGATTGAGCTATTACAACTTGTTTTTCTGGGCTCCTTTTCAAGTCAGTGGAAATTTTTTCTAAAGTGACCTTGGCTCCTCTCCTATTCTATATTACTTTTTTGTGGATTTTCCTTTTTTGGATATTTTTGGATACCAACGGCAGACATTTATTATCATTATATTATCATCCCTGGGGTGTTCAAAGGAAACATAATTTGAATTTGGAATCAAGTCCCTCATTTATTTTTTTCTTTTTGGACTTGTAAATTTATTTGGACCCAATTTTTGTTTGGATGTCAACTTTATTCCTTTGGATCAAAATTTTATTTGGATTTTATTGGATTTAAATTTTATTTTGGATTAATTATAGTAACCCATTTGGATTACAAGTATAAAGGCAGAAAGAAGAACCCAATTAAGGATTAGCCCAATTGGGGGCAAGAAGATTGTTTTCATTTGTGTTCGTGGTGGTAGCGTGTCCTCTATCATCTTATTTACATTATTATGTCTCATTCATTTAGAATATAATCTAGTAATTCTCCCAAAGGTTTATGATTTTTCCTCAACCACATTTAACGTCCTAATTGCATCTAATTTAGTGGTGGCCAATTATTTATGATCTAGCTTCCATCTTAACATTCAACCAAATTACAATGCTTTTTAAAATAAATCTTAAATTTCTTCCAATCTTCTTCAACCTTCTCTTCTCCCAGGTCTCGGATTCTGCCGGTCATCTCGGCCAGTTCCATGTAGTCTATCAGTTGCATCTGCCATTCTTCCAGTGTGGGTAAATCTTGGGTTTTCCAGTGCTTAGCGACGAGTATCCTTGCTGCTGTTGTTGCATACATAAAGAATGTTCAGTCCTTCTTTAACACCCTCTGACTGACAATGCCCAGAAGGAAGGCCTCTGGTTTCTTAGTGAAGGTATACTTAAATACCTTTTTCAGCTCATTATATATCATTTCCCAGAAGGCCTTCACTCTAGGGCAGGTCCACCAGAGGTGAAAGAATGTTCCCTCATTTTCTTTACATTTCCAACATTTATTATCAGACAAATGGTATATTTTGGCAAGTTTAACTGGGGTCATGTACCATCTATATATCATTTTCATTACATTTTCCTTCAAAGCATTACATGCAGTGAAGTTCAACCCGTTGGTCCACAACCTTTCCCAGTCCTCAAACATAATGTTATGCCCAATGTCCTGTGCCCACTTTATCATAGCCGATTTAACCATTTCATCTTGTGTATTCCATTTTAGCAGCAAGTTATACATTCTTGAAAGTACCTTAGTCTTAGGTTCTAACAGTTCTGTTTCCAATTTCGATTTCTCCACCTGGAACCCTAACTTTTTGTCATTTTTAAAAACTTCTTTAATCTGAGCGTAATGTAACCAGTCTCGCACTTTGTCCTTCATTTTCTCCAAACTCTGCAATTTCCAATTGTCTCCATCTTTTTCTAATATTTCCCAATATTTTGGCCATTTGGCCTCCATATTGGGTCTTTTTCGGGCCTCGAAACGGGAATGTTTTAAACAGGAAGTCCGCCTTCCTCTTTTGTATATAGATTGAAGCAAAGACGTTACAAGCTAAAGTCTCGGAAAGCCTTTGGCAAAGGATTAAATTTCCATCGGTTAAAATTATCAAACCCCCCTTGGAAGCAGGAGAAGAGGGGGGAAATTTTGGACCTAGTGAGCCTGCAGGAGAGAGTGAAAAATCAAATTACCATTGCTCTAAACCTGAAAACGGGCTGCCAGAAAGAGTGACGTTTTGGGAGAGTTCATTGACTGTGAACAGAACGTATTTGACAGCTAGCTAAATAAGAGAAATATACTGTCTTCATTGTCCTCTTCTGCATTTAAAAAGGAGGAAAAGTAACTGAAAATTGAAACTATCTTTATTGCTTGAGTTGTGCTTGAAAGGATTCATACAAGGGAGCTTTTGAAACTGTTACAGGAGTGGAACTGGGGAATCTCCAGCTGCAAGATAAGAAATTGTGAGAACCAGGGACTGACCTTGGACCATTTAAAAATGTTGACAGGAGAAGCCATAGTGACTGCATTATGTAAGATAAGCTATTCGCTGGAACAGCTTCACAAGAAGACGGACAATATGACTACTAAAATTGACAACTTGGGACAAAAAGCGATTAATTTGAGACAAAAAGTGAGCACCAACACAGAAATTATTCAGGACTTGGTACAGGAATCTACTTTGGCAGGACAAATTGTGGAGGAGAAGGAGAAAGCTGTTGTTGTCGAACCTAAAGTAATACAAGCGGGATCCTCAGCCTTACAGAAGCAAATTGAGGACTATAAGTTGAGGCCTTTTATGATTGAATCTAGAAAAAGTCAGATTTTGAGGATCGGAGCCCGGCTTGGACTGGAGAAGGAAAGTTGGAAAGTTCCTTCTATGCAGGGATTAACGGACCTTTGGGACATGGACTTGGGTCAGGAGGAGATTGAAGTTCTGGGGGCCTTTGGATTTGGAGGAATCTTGAAACATGTCCTGAAATACTTTATGGATCTTAACTTTAATTATGGAAATTTGGCTGACCTGTCGAGAAGGAATAAAAGCATTGTTAGGTTGGAGTCTCCCCGAGATCTGCTCTTTAGCATTAAAGAATATGAAGAAGACCTGCAGAAGGGACTTGGAAAAGAGTTAAGAGCCTCGGACATAAGATCTCCAGGTTGATGGGCTATATGGAATTGACGGAAAGGACTGGCAGAATCCGAGACCAGGGAGAAGAGATGGTGGAAGAAGATTGGAAAATTTAAAGTTTATTTATAGAAATACTGTAAAATTAATGAGTGATAGAAAAATGTTGGAATGAAATTTTATGGCCTTAGTAGAAATGTTATAAGGAGTTAAGCATATACAAGTATTTTAGTTTTAATGGAAAATAAGGTTAAAAATATGTTAAGATATTTATAATATGACAGAAAATAGAGAAAGATGGAAAGGATTTGCTGAAACAATTAATAGAAGTGGAATACAAAAAGGGAGGTGAGAGGAGGTCGATAAAACAAGGGAATGAAAGATAGAGTATGGAAAAGGTGTGATGTATGTTTTTAAATTGTTTTTGTTTTGTTTTGTTTAGGGATAGGGATAGGGTTTTGTTTAGTTTAATGTGTTTAGTTTAATGTGTTAAGGTTGTGTTTTGTATTGTTTATATATTGTATTGTATTGTTTTTTTTCTTTTGTTTTTCTCTTTTGTCTTTTCTTTCTTCTTTTCCTTTTTTGTAAGCTTTAAAAGTAATAAATATTATTTTTTTAAAAAACAAAACAAAACAAAATGCATTCAGGATGAGAGTAAGAACAACAAAGGCAAGGAAATTCCCAGGTGATTGTTTAATCATGTTTAAAGATCGAGAGATGAGAAATTTGATATTACAAAAGAATAGAGAGAAAAGATTATACATAGACGGAAATTACATAATCATCTTTAATGATATTCCGATAAGGCTGTTGAAACGAAGAGACCCCTACAAGCCACTGGTACAGATTCTGAAGAAAAACAAGATTGACTTTAGATGGGAATATCCAGAAGGAATCTCCTTTTTTTTATAAAACTAAGAAACGCAGGTTGACAAGCCCAGAAGAAGTAGGGAAATTTACGAGAAGATACAAGGAACTGCAAGCGGAAGAAGAAGAAGTAAAAGGCGCAGGAGGGGGAACAGGATCCAAGGACGAGTCAGAATCGGCAGAAGAAGAAGAAGAAGAAGAAGACGACAGGTTATAATTAAATTAAATTAAATTAAATTAAATTGATTTTAACATGGCTCTAAAATTATGGAATTGGAATATAAATGGGATGAACGATAAAAGAAAACGAAACAAAATTGAACAATTTTTAAGAAAGAAAAACTTGGACATCATTTGTTTACAAGAAACACACGTGGCAAGGAGGCACAGAAAAAAAATGATTAATAAAAGACTAGGGAACGAATTTATATCCTCGGACAAAGAAACAAAAAAGGGGGGTTGTGTTATATATCAAAAACAAAATTGAATCCCAACAAATTTTGAAAGATGAAGAAGGAAGAATTATAGCAGTTCAGATCAAATGGCAAGGCGAAAATCTAATAATTGTCGGGATCTATGCACCTAATCCCCTTCATGGATCACTGCCTTGCCGTGGCGAAGGGGCTTGAAGAACTCAGAGAAGCTATGAACTATGCCGAGCAGGGCACCCAAGATGAACAGGTCATAGTGGAGAGTTTTGACCAAACGTGATCCACCTGGAGGAGGAACCGGCAAGCCACTCCAGTATCCCTGCCAAGAAAACTCCATGGACAAAGACAACAGGCATATAAAAGTTATGACGCTGGAAGATGAGCCCCTCAGGTCGAAAGGCGTCCAACATGCTACTGAGGAAGAGCAGAGGACAAGTACAAGTAGATTCAGAGCTGATGAAGCGGCTGGGCCAAAGCCGAAAGGACGCTCAGTTGTGGATATGCCTGGAAGCGAAAGGAAAGTCCAATGCTGTAAAGAAAAATATTGCATAGGAACCTGGAATGTAAGAACCATGAACCTGGGTAAGTTGGAGGTGGTCAAAAATGAGATGGCAAGAATAAATATTGACATCCTGGGCATCAGTGAACTAAAATGGACGGGAATGGGTGAATTCAGTTCGGATGACCATCATATCTACTACTGTGGGCAAGAAACCCGTAAAAGAAATGGAGTGGCCCTCATAGTCAACAAAAGAGTGGCGAAAGCTGTAAGGTAAAGGTAAAGGTACCCCTGCCCGTACGGGCCAGTCTTGCCAGACTCTGGGGTTGTGCGCCCATCTCACTCAAGAGGCCAGGGGCCAGCGCTGTCCGGAGACACTTCCGGGTCACGTGGCCAGCGTGACATCGCTGCTCTGGCCAGAGCCAGAGCCAGAGCCAGAGCCGCACACGGAAACGCCGTTTACCTTCCCGCTAGTAAGCGGTCCCTATTTATCTACTTGCACCCGGAGGTGCTTTCGAACTGCTAGGTTGGCAGGCGCTGGGACCAAACGATGGGAGCGCACCCCGCCGCAGGGATTCGAACCGCCGACCTTTCGATCGGCAAGTCCTAGGCACTGAGGTTTTACCCACAGTGCCACCTGCGTCCCTGAGGCGAAAGCTGTACTGGGATGCAATCTCAAAAATGATAGAATGATCTCGATACGAATCCAAGGCAGACCTTTTAACATCACAGTAATCCAAGTTTATGCACCAACTACTGGTGCTGAAGAAACTGAAATTGACCAATTCTATGAAGACTTACAACACCTTATAGAAGTGACACCAAAGAAGGATGTTCTTCTCATTATAGGGGATTGGAATGCTAAAGTAGGGAGTCAAAAGATAAAAGGAACAACTGGCAAGTTTGGCCTTGGAGATCAAAACGAAGCAGGGCAAAGGCTAATAGAGTTCTGTCAAGAGAACAACCTGGTCATCACAAACATGCTTTTCCAACAACACAAGAGACGACTCTACACATGGACATCACCAGATAGGCAGCATTGAAATCAGATTGATTATATTCTCTGCAGCCAAAGATGGAGAAGCTCTATACAGTCAGCAAAAACAAGACCTGGAGCTGACTGTAGCTCAGATCATCAGGTTCTTATAGCAAAATTCAAGCTTAAACTGAAGAAAGTAGAAAAAACCACTGGGCCGGTAAGATACAATCTAAGTCAAATCCCTTATGAATACACAATGGAAGTGAGGAACAGGTTTAAGGATTTAGATTTGGTGGACAGAGTGCCTGAAGAACTATGGATGGAGGCTCGTAACATTATACAGGAGGCAGCAACGAAAACCATCCCAATGAAAAGGAAATGCAAGAAAGCAAAGTGGCTGTCCAATGAGGCCTTACAAATAGCGGGGGAGAGAAGGCAAGCAAAATGTGAGGGAGATAGTGAAAGATACAGGAAATTGAATGCAGATTTCCAAAGAATAGCAAGGAGAGATAAGAAGACCTTCTTAAACGAGCAATGCAAAGAAATAGAGGAAAGCAATAGAATGGGAAGAACCAGAGATCTGTTCAAGAAAATTGGAAATATGAAAGGAACATTTCGTACAAAGATTTCCATAATAAAGGACAAAAGTGGTAAGGACCTAACAGAAGCAGAAGACATCAAGAAGAGGTGGCAAGAATACACAGAGGAATTGTACCAGAAAGAAATGGATGTCTCGTATACCCCAGGTAGTGTGGTTGCTGACCTTGAGCCAGACATCCTGGAGAGTGAAGTCAAATGGGCCTTAGAAAGCACTGCAAATAACAAGGCCAGTGGAAGTGATGGTATTCCAGCTGAACTATTTAAAATTTTAAAAGATGATGCTGTTAAGGTGCTACACTCAATATGCCAGCAAGTTTGGAAAACACAGCAGTGGCCAGAAGATTGGAGAAGATCAGTCTACATCCCAATCCCAAAGAAGGGCAGTGCCAAAGAATGCTCCAACTACCGCACAATTGCACTCATTTCACACGCTAGCAAGGTTATGCTTAAAATTCTACAAGGAAGGCTCAAGCAGTATGTGGACCGAGAACTCCCAGAAGTGCAACCTGGGGCAGAGGAACCAGAGACCAAATTGCAAACATGCGCTGGATTATGGAGAAAGCTAGAGAGTTCCAGAAAGACATCTACTTCTGCTTCATTGACTATGCAAAAGCCTTTGACTGTGTCGACCATGGCAAACTATGGCAAGTTCTTAAAGAAATGGGAGTGCCTGATCACCTCATCTGTCTCCTGAGAAATCTCTATGTGGGACAAGAAGCTACAGTTAGAACTGGATATGGAACAACTGATTGGTTCAAAATTGGGAAAGGAGTACGACAAGGCTGTATTTTGTCTCCCTGCTTATTTAACTTATATGCAGAATTCATCATGCGAAAGGCTGGGCTGGATGAATCCCTAGCCGGAATTAAGATTGCCGGAAGAAATATCAACAACCTCAGATATGCAGATGACACAACCTTGATGGCAGAAAGTGAGGAGGAATTACAGAACCTTTTAATGAGGGTGAAAGAGGAGAGCGCAAAATATGGTCTGAAGCTCAACATAAAAAAAATGAAGATCATGGCCACTGGTCCCATCACCTCCTGGCAAATAGAAGGGGAAGAAATGGAGGCAGTGAGAGATTTTACTTTCTTGGGCTCCATGATCACTGCAGATGGTGACAGCAATGACAGGCCTAGACAGCATCTTGAGAAGTAGAGACATCACCTTGCCAACAAAGGTTCGTATAGTTAAAGCTATGGTTTTCCCAGTAGTGATGTATGGAAGTGAGAGCTGGACCATAAAGAAGGCTGATCGCCGAAGAATTGATGCTTTTGAATTCTGGTGCTGGAGGAGACTCTTGAGAGTCCCATGGACTGCAAGAAGATCAAACCTCTCCATTCTGAAGGAAATCAGCCCTGAGTGCTCACCGGAAGGACAGATCGTGAAGCTGAGGCTCCAGTACTTTGGCCACCTCATGAGAAGAGAAGACTCCCTGGAAAAGACCCTGATGTTGGGAAAGATGGAGGGCACAAGGAGAAGGGGGTGACAGAGGACGAGATGGTTGGATAGTGTTTTCGAGGTTACCAGCATGAGTTTGACCAAACTGCGGGAGGCAGTGGAGGACAGAGGTGCCTGGCGTTCTCTGGTCCATGGGGTCACAAAGAGTCGGACACAATTAAACGACTAAACAACAACAATGCACCTAATGGAAATAAGACTGATTTTTATAAAGCTTTGGAAGAAAAACTATTTGAACATATGGATCAGAAAATCATAATAATGGGAGATATGAATGGAGTGGTGTCATTGGAAATGGACAGACTAAGAGAAGGATCAAATAAAGAAGGGAAACTACCAAGGACCTTTTTTTCAATGACCAAGAACTGTAATTTGGTTGATATCTGGAGACTCAGACACCCATTAGAGAAGCAATTTACTTATCACTCAGATCCGAATCAGTCAATGTCAAGAATTGATCAAATATGGGTCTCAAATGAACTGACTCCAAGAATCCAGCAAGTAGAAATACAGCCTAAAGTAATTTCAGATCACAACCCAATAAAACTAGAACTAAAAGGTTTTGAAGAAAGAACTTTTAGATGGAGAATTAATGACTATCTGTTGGATGATCAGAATATCATAGATAAAGCACAAAAGAAATTATCGGAATACTTTATGGATAACACCAACAAAGGTACAAAGATGAACATTGTTTGGGACACAAGCAAAGCAGTTATGAGAGGATTCTTTATACAACAGAACTCATTGAAGAATAAACACAGAGAAAAAGGGAAAAAGGAAATCTTAAAGCAGATTATGGACAATGAGCAGAAATTAATTAAAAAACCAAATAATGTAAAAATCAAACAAGAAATCAAGACTCTACAAACCCAATTTGCAATGATAATAAATCAAGAAGTAGAATGGAACATAAAGAAGCTACGACAGAAAAACTTTGAGTTCGCTAACAAATCAGGGAAATTGCTTGCATGGCAAATTAAAAAGAGAAAAGAACAGAACACAATTAACAAAATTATTGTAGATGGCGAAGAGATAGTTAATCCGAAAGAAATTAGAAAAGGATTCTTGGACTTTTATAGGCAATTATATAAAAATAAAGAGAGAAACAACATAAAGAAAATAGAAAGATTTTTAAAAGATAAAAAGGTGCAGAAGATCCCGACAGAACAAAAGACCAGCTGAATACTCCAATAGAAGTGGAAGAGATCAAAGAGGTGATAAAAGAATTGAAGTGGGGTAAAGCCCCGGGACCAGATGGATTTACATCAGGATATTATAAAGAAATGAGAAATATTTTGCTATTTCCATTGAAAGAAGTTATGAATAATATTTTAAAAGCAAGAGAAATCCCAGAAACGTGGAAGGAAGCATTTATTACTTTGATTCCGAAACAAGATTCGGATTTGACTCAAGTTAAAAATTACAGGCCTATCTCTTTATTGAATACGGATTACAAAATATTTGCGGGAATTTTGGCGAAGAGATTGAAAAAGATTCTGACAAATATTATCCACAAAGACCAAACAGGGTTTCTGCCAGGCAGACAAATGAAAGATAATGTAAGGAATATAATCAATATTTTGGAATATTTGACTGCCAGGAATGAGAAACAAGCAACATTGATGTTTGTGGACGCTGAAAAGGCCTTTGATAATATTGTATGGGAATTTATGCTGAAAAATTTAGAGTATATGGAAGTGGGAAAAGAGTTTTTCAATGGAATCAAGGCAATATATACAGAGCAGAAAGCCAAACTGATAGTCAACAATGTTGTTACAGAAGATATAAAAATTGTTGATATTGCAGTGTCCCGTGCACAGCGGAATGATGAGGAATACGTGCACATACTCTATATTGCTTTATTTACACTTCAAAGCTGGTAGGTTACAGAAAAACATCTTGCCTCTGCCGGAGCAGAGAAAGCATCCTCTCTCCTCTAAAGCACGGAGAGAAGACCACTGAACTGCAAAGAACAGTGAAAAACAGGAAACCAGTGTACGTCACATCCAGTCTCCCTTTCCCGTGGGAAAACCCAACAGCAACTGACTGTGGAATGTAAACATTGTCTTGTGACAAGCATTTCGCAGCACAGTGAAGAGAGCAGAAACCAACATCCTCCCCCTTTCTGTGAACATCACTGGGCAGCGTGTTCATACAATATCAGTACAAACCCAACTTCTGCACATAGGTACAGTGTTGTTCCCTTGATACAATTTTGGACAGTACATCAGCAGGAATTTCGTTACCTGGCATACAGGACACCGTTACGAGTCCCTTCTGAATACGTTCCCTAGCATGTTGCAACTTCAATTGCAAGTGCTTCGTGCTTTGCTTACAACCTTCAGAATTCAGCAAAGCCAAACATGCTTTGTTGTCCTGGTAAACCTGGATTGGACATTTGACAGGAATTTTCATGTCTTTGCACAATTGTAACAACCATTCACAATCCTTAAGTGAATAAGCACTTAAGCTAACTGTTGTTTGCTTCTTGCATGACCAATCAAATAGACCCTGATTGTACATATAGCAAACTCCAGACGTACTTTTCCTGTCTGTAGTGTCACTTCCAAAACTTGCATCTGCAAATATCTCAAGACCACCAGACTTCTGATTGTTAAATCTTAGTCTGTAATGCATAGTGCCTTTCAAATACCGCGCTATGCGTTTCAGAGCTTTCCAATCCTTAACAGTAGGATTGTTGACTTGTCTGCTTAGCAAATTACAGCTAACAGCAATGTCTGGTCTTGAACATCTGGCAATGAAGTTTAGCTTGCCTAGCACACTTCTGTACAGTGTAGTGTCAGAAAATGCTTCTTCAGTGTCATCTACCTGATAACCTGTTGTCATCGGTGTGTCTACAGGGTTAGCATCCATCAGGTTTAGTTTGCTTAACACATCAGCAATTTTCCGTGACTGGTGTACTAGAATGTTACCATCTTGATCTCTCTCTATTTCCAGAGATAGGTAGTTGTTTACCTCACCAAGATCTTTCATGTCAAAGTGCTCTTTCAGTTGAGCTAGGGCGTTATTGTACATTGTGACATCCTTCCAAAAGAATAAAAGATCATCAACATAAAACAAACAATACAGTTTCTTTTGCCCCTCCTCTTTGACAAATACACATGGATCAGCTTTCCCTTGCTTAAAACCTAGAGAAAACAATACTTCAGTGAGTTTTGTGTGCCAACACCGTGCACTTTGTTTGAGACCATAAAGGGACTTCTTCAGAGCACAAACATATCCCTGTTTTACCTGTACGCCATCAGGTGGAAGCATATAAATTGATTCATCTAGAGATCCGTACAGAAAAGCTGTATTCACATCATGGTGACTAATGTGTAGATTCTCCTCTGCAGCTAGCTTGAGCATAAGCCTAATGCTCTCATACCTCACTGTGGGTGAGTAGGTCTCGTGATAGTCTTCACCTGGTACCTGTGCAAAACCTCTGGCTACCAATCTGGCTTTGTGTCTGACTATCTTGCCATTTTGATCTGTCTTCGCTTTGAAGACCCATTTGCTTCCAAGCAGTTTCATTCCTGGAACTACTGGAACTAGCTCCCATGTTTTGTTCCTTTCTAAGGAATCAAGCTCAGCCTTCATGGCATTTAACCATGGCTCAGCTTCCTTTGAATCCAAATCCTGGATTTCTTGGAAACTTGAAGGTTCAAATACCTTCTTGGAGCTTTTAACAGCTGTTACTGCTATCTTAGCAAACTCATCAGCAAATCTCTTTGGAGGTCTGCCTTTTGTTGCTCTCTGTGATCTGCGAATTAGCCTTAAGTCCTCAACACTTTCCTCTTCCTTCTTAGGAGAAAAGTGACCTATTGTGAACAATGGTTCTTCCAATTCTTGATCAGAGCTTTCAGAGGGTCGCATAGAGGCTTTCGCATTCTTGAAATCCTCTGAATCATCCGATTCAGTTTCAGACTCAGAATCAGAACCTTCATCAGTGGGTGTGGGTTGTTGCGGCTGCTTTTGCTTATCTTCAGTCTCATCACTGTCATCAGGATAACATTGGAAAATTCCCACATTCTCCCCCCACTTGGCATTGTACTCAACACTTCTTGTGAGCTTAATTGTCTTAGAGTCAGTCATCATTATTCTGTAAGACCCTTTCTGATAACCTAGAAAGATACCATGCAATCCACGCTTGTCTAACTTGGAGCTTTGTGGTGAGTGAACCCACATGTCAGAACCAAAAATTCTCATGTGTTTGATGTATGGCTTCTTGCCAAACATCTTCTCATAGGGGGTACAACCAATCGCTGAAGATAACCTGCGATTATAACTGTAAACAAAACACGAGAGAGATTCGGCTCAATAACTCTCTGGAAGATTGGCATCATGCAGCAAGGTTTTTAACCCTTGAAGCAATGTTTGATTTGCCCTCTCGCAAAGTCCATTCTGCCATGGCGAGCGAGGACTAGACAAATCGTGTTGAATTCCTTTCTCAGTCAGAAAAGCTTCAAACTGCTGAGAAGTGAATTCCCCCCCGCGATCAGTGAAAAGAATTTTTATCTTCTTACCATGCACATTTTCCAACCAAGCACAGAATTCCTTGAACCTTGGAAAAGCCTCTGATTTCTGCTTAAGATTGTACACATAAATATACCTGGAAAATGCATCAATGAGAACCATGAAGTACCTATTTCCACCCAAAGAGGGCGCTAGTGGTCCAACCAAATCAGCATGAACAACCTGGTATGGTTCTGTAGCTTGCCTACTAGACACCTTACCTTTCGCAGCCATTTTCACCTTGTTTGCTGCGCATGCCTTGCACTTCATGTGGTACTTGCAGGGTTTAATAGTCATACCTTCAACCAAGGCAGGCATTTTAGATACTGCCTCAAAATTCAAATGACCAAATTTTCGATGAAAATCATGAATACATTCTGCATGCAAACTTTTGTTAGTACCTGCAATGCAACAAGTTTCACCCTGCACAATATCATCAAAATACAAAACATACAAACGATCAACATATTCAGCATACAATACATAATCATTTTTCTTTGTGATGATGCACCTTTTGTTTTTAAAGGAAACATCAATTTTCCGCTCATTCAACTGTCCAACGCTGAGCAGATTATGTTTGGCATCCGGCACCCAAGGAACATCCTGTATCGATAAGTCCAAACTGTGAAGAACAACAGTTCCGTAGCCTTTACTGGGGATTGTGTGGTCATCCGCCTGGTGAATCGCACCTTCCTGCGGTGTAAAAGACACGAACAGTCGCTTATCGTTGCACATGTGATGCGTTGCAGCCGAATCAACAACGAAGAAAGATCTAGACGTCTTCTGGACCTCTGCAACCTTTGGAGTGAAGCGTGAGACCATTGCCTTCTGCTGCGTTGTCCTGGACACCGGACCTTTGCCTTTGCCTCGGCCTTTTCCACGCGATGAGCTTTCGCTGCGCTGCTCTGTCTTGGCCCTGGGATATCTGCATTCCCTCTTCATATGGCCTAGACGTCCACACGAGTAGCGTTTTACTGCCTTCAAAGCTTTGGCGCCATCTGGTGGTTCCACTGCACTCTGGGATGACGTCTGTGAAGTCTCCCCCTTGCCCATGCAGCTATCACCCTGGCGGTCTGCTTCATTCTGAATCACAGCAGTATCACAGGCTACTGTGAGTTGAGCATTTGGCTGATCAGTGGTATCAAATTCCCCACTTGCCTCAGCCAGCCTTCTGCAGCTAGCCATCATGACTCTGGCATTAGCCTTCTGTGTCATCTCTGCTGCTTTAAATCAGGCTGCTTTATACAAGCTGCGTCTGTGTACAGCTGCTTCATTCCAAAAGCAAGTTCAAAACAGCCTCTGCCTGTGAGCCTGTGCCACTCTGCTTAACTGCAGCTGCTTCAAACCTCATTCCAAAGGAAAGTTCAAAAGTGCTTTCTCTCTGCTGCCTTAAATCAAGCTGCGTCACTGTTTTCTGCAGCTGCTTTATTCCAAAAGCACTTTTAAAAGTTACTTTCGATTTTCCCCAGCCTCAACGCTTCTACACTTCCGTCTTAGAGCCTTGCCTGTGCCACGGCAAAACGGCCTTAAAAGTTCAAAGTCCAGCCATAAAGCCATTAATTAGAAGCTGGCAGGCTGCCCGGAGCAGTAGCACATACCTCATCAATCATCTTGACGCGCAGAGCAGATACCGTCCAATCCGTCCCTCTGCATTCCGATTCTTTGCTCCTTTTGCTCCTTTGTTCCTTTGCCAGGAGCCCGATTCAACTTCTGGAGTCCATTCTCAAGATGACTGCGTTTTCTGGGCCCATAACCAAATATTGTTGATATTGCAGTGTCCCATGCACAGCGGAATGATGAGGAATACGTGCACATACTCTATATTGCTTTATTTACACTTCAAAGCTGGTAGGTTACAGAAAAACATCTTGCCTCTGCAGGAGCAGAGAAAGCATCCTCTCTCCTCTAAAGCACGGAGAGAAGACCACTGAACTGCAAAGAACAGTGAAAAACAGGAAACCAGTGTACGTCACATCCAGTCTCCCTTTCCCGTGGGAAAACCCAACAGCAACTGACTGTGGAATGTAAACATTGTCTTGTGACAAGCATTTCACTGCACAGTGAAGAGAGCAGAAACCAACAAAAATATCTAAAGGAACAAGGCAGGGTCGTCCGCTCTCGCCATTGTTATTTATAATGGTCCTGGAGGTCTTGTTAAATACGATTAGACAAAATAAATTAATTAAAGGGGTGACAGTAGGTCTGAATGAATATAAAGTAAAAGCCTTTGCCGATGATCTGGTTATAACGATGGAAGTGTTACCAAAAAGGACCAATGCAGCAGCAAGCAAAGGCTCTAGCAGCCAAGTCAGCTGCTTGTGGCTGGAAAGCCAAACAGAATGTTTGTGACTGTTGCCATGGGAAGAAAGGGGCAGTCCATTCTGTACTGAGCACCGGATGTTAGCTCAGTGTGTGTCATGTGACCCGTACTGGAAGTACATGGGTGGAGTTTATTCTCTCTGCTGTTGAGTGCAGACATGTTTCTCTGTACTGCTGTAAGAGACAGAAATAAAAGCATGTAGATACATTTCTGTCTGTTTCTTTCCCCTCCCTGGGGATACCAAAGGGGAGAGAGAAGGAATGGTGTGTTCTTCTCACATCTGGGAAGGATCGCCGATTCCAGACCTCGCCTGTTTTCTGCCGGGAGTCGCAGCGGGGAGGTCAACAAGGAATTCAGCTGGTGCCTGCAGCGATGGCACATTCCTCTGACCGAGGCAGAATTCCAACAATGGTAGCAGAGGATGGTTTTCGTCCCTCCATCAAATTCTGCAATGAGAGGTTGATCCTCTGGACTACGGAAAGAAGATAAAGTCTGCCTACAGCCAGGAGCTGAACAGACGAAAAGACAGCCAAGCCACGGAGCCCCAAGGTATGAGAATTTCGGGCTAAAAGTGTGAACGCAGATTGATTTATTCTCTGGTTCACGGGAGCAGCGTTTGGGAAAAACAGCTCCGAGAGAGAAGGCTTGCATTCCTGAGATTCTTGTGGTTTCCTGTACAAGAAAGGAATGCACAGTTGCTAAGCAACGCCCGTCAGAGTAGTGGAAAGCTACCAGAAGTGGGCTGGGCTGTAAGGCTGTGCCTGAGAGAGGCGAAAACGTTTTGTTTTGGCTAGCGTATCTCACGAACTCTTGGAAGGGGACTTTCCAGAGCAGCTAGCGTTAGAGCTGCCAGGTGCCAAGAGTGTAAACAACCAGCTATTGGATTTTAGCAGGTTTGAGAGTGAGAGCAAAGGCAAGGACTCAAAATGGATGCCAAGAAGGGGGGAGCCCTGCCTTGTCCACCCCCCCTAACAAATGACAATTATTCATCTTGGTCTATTAAGATGAAGGCCCTGTTGCAGAGTCAGAGACTTTGGGGTGATTGAGAACCCCATCCCTGCAGCACTAACGCGTGCTTGGGAGTCACAGAATGTGAGGGCCAGGACGGCTATAATTCTGTGTGTTTCAGATTCCCAGCTTGTGCATATTCAGGATTTACAATACGCGCAAGAGGTTTGGGATACACTGCGAAGGACACATCAGAGAGATGCAGGTTCTTCAGCGTTGCTGTATTTTGAGAAGCTGACCAATCTGAGGCTTGCGCCTGATGGAGATGTTCAAGCGCACCTGACGGAACAGATTGAAGCTGTGTCTAAGTCAGAGACAAAGACACAACAGAATGTTGCTAGCCAAGGTAATGCAGAAGCACTCATTCCTTGGAAGTCACACAACCAGAGAGGTACATTGGTGAAACCAGTGGTGGGTAGTTCCAAGGGTGGAACTGAAACAACAGGGGGATGTTATATGTATAACAACTGTTTGTTTTCTTCTCTGGATGACGCTTTGCTCGCAGCACGCATTGATACTTTTGGGGGAGGATGTTACCAAAAAGGACCAATGCGGCAGCAATCAAAAGCTTTAGCAGCTTCGTCAGCTGCTGGTGGCTGGAAAGCCAGACAGAATGTTTGTGACTGTTGCCATGGGAAGAAATGGGCAGTCCATTCTGTACTGAGCACTGGATGTTAGCTCAGTGTGTGTCATGTGACCCGTACTGGAAGTACATGGGTGGAGTTTATTCTCTCTGCTGTTGAGTGCAGACATGTTTCTCTGTACTGCTGTAAGAGACAGAAATAAAAGCATGTAGATACATTTCTGTCTGTTTCTTTCCCCTCCCTGGGGATACCAAAGGGGAGAGAGAAGGAATGGTGTGTTCTTCTCACATCTGGGAAGGATCGCCGATTCCAGACCTCGCCTGTTTTCTGCTGGGAGTCGCAGCGGGGAGGTCAACAAGGAATTCAGCCGGTGCCTGCAGCGATGGCACATTCCTCTGACCGAGGCAGAATTCCAACAGGAAAAACCAAGGGAGAGTGTCAAAAAAGTATTGGAGGAGATTGAACAATTTGGAAAAGTGGCCGGTTTTAGGTTGAATAAGAAAAAAACTAAAATAATGGTGAAAAATATGGAGTATAATAAGCTAGAAATAATGCAACAACAGACAGAGATAGAGGTGGTGAAGAAAGTAAAATACTTAGGAATTTGGTTAACTCCTAAAAATATTGACCTGTTCCAGAATAATTATGTACAGGTGTGGAAAGGAATAAGGAATGACCTGGAGGTGTGGGGTAGAATGAAACTGTCCTTTTGGGGCAGAATTTCTACGATAAAGATGAATGTGCTTCCAAAGATGTTATTTTTATTTCAGACTATCCCCATTATTAAGGGGGTAGGGATTTTTAAAGATTGGCAAAGAGTGATTTCAAGGTATATTTGGCAGGGCAAGAAGCCAAGAATAAAATATAAATTATTAACAGATGTGAAGGAAAGGGGAGGCTTCGCCCTGCCAGATATGAAATTATATTATGAAGCAGCTTGTCTTTGCTGGTTAAAGGAATGGATTAAATTAGAAAATACGGAATTATTGGACTTAGAAGTTTTCGATAATCAATTATGTATTTTCATCTTATCCTTATCTATCTTCATTAAAATATTTTTTTAAAGACTTCCACCGTTTGCTTCACGCGTTTTTAGTAGTCCATTCGTCAAATCCTCTGTTCTTCATATTTTCCCTTTGGATTTCCTTAATGTCTCACTTCGTATTTTTTATATTACGCACAAGATTATTCTAAACACAACCAGATTTTAGTAGCCGAGCCCTGGTTTTGTAAGTAATCATTTAAGCGCTCCCAGTGTGGTGTAGTGGTTAAGAGCAGTAGTCTCGTAATCTGGGGAACCAGGTTCGCGTCTCCGCTCCTCCACATGCAGCTGCTGGGTGACCTTGGGCCAGTCACACTTCTTTGAAGTCTCTCAGCCTCACTCACCTCACAGAGTGTTTGTTGTGGGGGAGAAAGGGAAAGGAGAATGTTAGCCGCTTTGAGACTCCTTGAAGGGAGTGAAAGGCGGGATATCAAATCCAAACTCCTCCTCCTCCTCTTCTTCTTCTTCTTCTTCTTCTTCATTGCTTCATGACCATAATTTTGGGTTTTCTCCTTATTAAATCTGTCAATTTTGCTAGCTCCAGGTACTCGCAAAGTTTCCCCAACCATTCTCTTTTTGTTGGAATGCTATTCTCTTTCCAATAGCTAGCAATCAAAATTCTTGCCGCTGTTGTTGCGTATAAGAATATGTTACCGTATTTTTCGCCCTGTAGGACGCACTTTTCCCCCTCCAAAAATGAAGGGGAAATCTGGGTGCGTCCTATGGGGCGAATGCAGGCTTTCGCTGAAGCTTGGAGAGCGAGAGGGGTCGGTGCGCACCGACCCCTCTCGCTCTCCAGGCTTCAGGAAGACACCCGCAGCCTAGGCAGCCCTGCAGGAGTTCCCCGCAGGGCTCCCCACGCTGCAGATGGCAGCCTGCCGCCCGGCGCACAGAGCACCCTGAAGCAGAGCGCCCCGCACGTCAGACAGACATCCGCAGCGTGGGGAGCCCTGCAGGAGTTCCCCGCAGGGCTCCCCACGCTGCAGATAGCAGCCTGCCGCCCGGCGGGCGGGGCGCCCTGAAGCAGAGCGCCCCTCGTGCCGGGCAGACATCGGCCAGCCCCACAAGCTCGGAGGACAGCAGGGAGGCGCAGCACCGCCATCCCGCTGTTCCTCGACCTGGTTCGGTTTCCCTGACCTGCTTTTGGGGGGGAAATAAAGGAAAACATTTTTTTCCTTTATTTCCCCCAAAAAAACTAGGTGCGTCCTATGGGACGAAAAATACGGTAATTTTATCCTTTGGGATATCTTTATCTAGAATTCCTAATAGATATGCCTCTGCCTTTTTATTATGTGATGTCCTTATCATTTTTTTTATCTCGTCGTGGATCATGTCCCAAAAGGTTTTAATCTTTGGGCAAATCCACCACATGTGGTATAACGTGCCTTTTGTCCTGTTACATTTCCAGCATTTATTGTTGTTCATTTTATTCATTTTTGACAATCTGTCAGGAGACAGATACCATCTATGATGAATTTTCCTGTAATTCTCCCTTAATAGATCACACTCTGTAAAATTTATGTTTTTCTCCCAAAAGGTTTTCCAACTTTCCAGATCTATCTCATGGCCCAAATCGTGTTCCCATTTTAACATATTTCCCCCTTTCATCTCTTGTTCTAAGGAAGTTTTCCCTACACTGTTCAACAACAAATTTGTTGTCTGCATTTTTTTAGATGATTTAGGACTAATCTGATGCGCTGAATCCAAAAATCACATTGGTTTTGTTCAATCAGGTCAAGTTTTTGAGCTATGGCCACATGTCATTTTTTTACGTTTTTGTTCACATGTACGCTTGTGTGGAGCATTTTAGAAGAAGTTGGTGACGGTAAAATGCCATGTTAAATAATTGTTTTGATTGGAAATGATTATTTTAATGACAAGAAGTATTCAGGTCCGATAGTTCTGGGTGATTATGTCGAAAAGGGATCAGTTTGAAGTCATAAAACCTCAAAATCTTCCATAAATTGGTGCGGCAAAGCATAAAGTTATTTTGGTATTAAACTTGGTGACCAGGATAAAGCTTGGGTGCCACACATGGTGTGCAAAGCATGCACCGAGACTCTATGTGGGTGGACCAATGGCAAGAGGAGTCTGAACTTTGGAATTCCCATGGTTTGGAGGGAGCCGACAAACCATGTCACTGACTGCTACTTCTGCGCTGTTGATGTGACTGGGATCAACAGAAAGAACCGGAGCAGCCTCAAGTATCCTGTTCTTTAATCAGCACGTTGTCCTGTAGCTCATTGTGATGAAATTCCAGTGCCTATCTTCGGAGAACTTCCTGACATTAGTGACAAAGATGCCTCCAGTGTTGAAGGACATGAAGAAGAAGAAGTGGTTCTTGAAGATGATGCTTCACATCCATTTTCCCAAAAGGAGTTGAATGATCTAGTTCACGACCTCAGCTTGTCAAAGGATTCTGCTGAACTGTTGGCATCCAGATTGAAGGAAAAAACCTCCTCTCTGACAGTGCTTGCATCAGCTTCTTCCACAACAGGCATCAAGAGTACCTCCGTTTTTTCTCGGAAGAGAAGGACTTGGTGTACTGTGCAGATATTGCGCAGCTTCTGCTCAAGCTTGGAGTGCCGCAGTATGAACCCAAAGATTGGAGACTGTTCATTGACAGCAGCAAGCGATCACTGAAATGTGTTCTGCTACACAACGGCAACCAGTTTGCCTCTATACCCCTGGCTCACTCGAGTACACTGAAGGAGAACTATGAAGCGGTGAAGTACTGTATGTGCTGGAGAAAATTGGTTATGATCAGCATAAGTGGTTTATTTGTGTTGACTTGAAGATGGTGAACTTTTTGTTGGGACAACAGTCTGGCTTCACCAAGTACCCATGTTTTCTGTGCATGTGGGATAGTAGGGACCGTGCTCAGCATTACACGAAGGACTGGCCTGTGCGGGAGGAATTGGTGCCTTGCAAAGAAAGGAACGTCATCAATGACCCTCTGGTAGACAGAGACAGAATACTCTTCCCACCGCTGCACATCAAGCTCGGCTTAATCAAGCAGTTCACCAAGGCTCTGGACAAGGATGGTGACTGCTTCACTTAATTGTGCCAGGCTTTTCCAGGATTGACCATGGAGAAGTTGAAAGCTGGCATCTTTGACGGTCCTCAGATCCGTCAGCTCATCAAAGATCTAGAGTTTGGAAACTCAATGAATGAAGTGGAATTGGAAGTGTGGAAGGCATTTGTTCTGGTAGTGAAGACCTTTCTTGGCAACAATAAGGCCAGAAACTACGCAGAACTTGTCAACAACATGCTGACTGCTTTCAGAAACCTGGGCTGCAACATGAGCGTCAAGATGCACTACCTATTTTCACATATGGACCGGTTTCCTGAGAACCTGGGTTCAATGAGTGACGAGCAAGGGGAGAGATTCCATCAGAACATGAAAGAGATGGAGACCAGGTATCAGGGTCGCTGGGACGCAGTCATGATGGCTGACTACTGTTGGACTCTGAAGAGAGACCTCCCTGCCGCTGAGCATTCCAGGAGTTCCAAGAAACGGAAGTTCAAGCCCTGACGTTTGAAAAATGGTGAAGCAACATGCAATTTACGTGTACTTACCTTTATCAATGCCCACCATTCAGTTTACATTAATCGATGTTTCTATCAGGTAATCAATATATGTTGTTGGGAAAACATTTTTTTCTCTTAAAATCATATTTAGGATGATATGTGTTGACAAAAAACAGCTGATAATGCCACAAAAATGTAATTGATTTTGTCACAAGATTGATTTTTTTCAAATCAACATAGCACAAAAACCTGACCTGATGGAGAGAAACGGATGCCATTTCCTGATTCAGCAGTGCAAAAATACCCTAACTCAATTGTAGAAATCTAGACAACATTCAAAAAGTAAAAAATTGTTGCCCAGTGACATTTTTGCAAGTTTTGGGTCTATAATTTCTTTTTCTTCGTCTATAATTCTATTTATTTGTCTTTCCTTAGTAAACCATGCCAGCATCCTACCCGGTTTGTTTGCCTGTTCAAAATATCTTTGCTTTGTCCATATAATTTTTTTCTCAACTTCTCTGTTTATTAAATTCGATAGGTGGGCTTGTAAGTTCTTTATTTGTTGGAGGATATCTTCGGTTTTTTGGGTTTCCACTAATTCTTTTTCTTCTCTCTTATTTGTTTATTTCCATAATATTATTTTCTTTATTCCTCCTTATCCTGAAGGAGAGGCGCTGCGCAGAGAGAGAGAGAAGGCACAGCGCCCCTTGAGCAACGCGCCTATCAAGCGAAGCCAGAGGAGGAACAGAAGGGTCTCCTGTTCCTCCTCCCGCTTCGCAGCAACGCGCCTGTCCAGCGAAGCCCGAGGAGGAACAGAAGGGTCTTCTTCTGTTCCTTCTCCAGCTTCGCTGAAGGGCGCTGCGCCTTCTCCCTCTCTGCGCAGCACCTTTCCTGTGAAGGAGGGGCGCTGCTCAGAGAGAGAGAAGTCGCAGTGCCCCTTCAGCGACGTGTCTGTCCTGGCTTCTGCTTTAGCGCTGCGCAGCCTCTTTGGGCAGGGGGAGCCTTCATCCCGCTGCCCTGAAGAGGCTTGGCGCGGTTATCCCAGAAGCCAGAACAGCCACACGGCATCCCAGAAGCCAGATCCGGCTTCTGGGGTTCAGAATACTTTTTTCTTGTTTTCCGCCTCCCAAAACTAAGTGCGCCTGTCAGGGAACTGCCATCAGAGCAAGAAACGGAGGCAGGGCTCCCGAGCGATGCCGGAGAGGGGACTAGCAGGGGGGAAGGATTTCAGCGTAACACCCATAGAGAAGAGAGGGAGATGGAGGAATTGGTGACAGGGCTCCAAGACCCTTCACCCGAAACTAGTGGAGAGAGCGCTGGGACGCCCCTGCCTTCCCCTTACTTGCGCAGACGCGTTCCGCGCAGAGAACATAGGAGGAGACTCGGGGTCAAACAGCTTTTATGCTGGAAGAGGTTCAAGAGACGCCCACTCTCGGATTCTGCAAGTGACTAACAGGTCACGGAGGGCGAGCTCTGACCCTAAGCATGGTTGGGCAAGCAAACTAACTAAACTGAAGGCAATTTACGCACAAGTAACCCCTCACAACCATTACAGCAATCCGAGAGTCATTTACGTTACTTGTGCGCAAGCAGTGGAAACATGAGCCAGACTGGAGGCGCCGGGGCAGCGGAGCCAGCTGCGGGGGCGCAGGACCTAATGAAGAGGAACCAGGAGCTGGAACGGCATGTAGCACTGCTGATGGCGCGGCTGGATGAGAGGCGCACCCAGGACGCGCAGGTTAGACCCACCCCAGTGGCAAAGAAGGTGCCCGGATTAGTACACAAATTTGGGGGGGAGCCCCAGGAATATTATGGATTCCGAACGGAAATAGAGTACGCCTTGCAGCTGCAGCATGATGACTTTGCTGACGAGGCAGCACAGGTGGCGTATATCGTGGGGCACCTTGAGGGCAACGCGAGGGAATGGGTTAGACCCCTGATGAAGGACGTTCGGAAGTTTTTTCAGGCAATGGACGCTATGTATTCTATCCAATTGGGGGAGAGTGTGAACCAAAGGGGGCTGATGAGATGCAAGCAGGGGGACCTTTCCGTTAGAGACTACTGGTCCCGCTTTGCGATGCTAATACACCGGCTCGAATGGGATCTGGATAGCCCTCCCATACGGATGCTGTTTGAGGAGGGGTTGTCCCCAACCGTTAAAGATGAGCTCTCCCGCGTGCCCCGCCCGGAGACTATGGATCAGCTGACGAAAGCTGCGCTGGCGATAGGCGCTCGCCAGGAAGCGCGCGCATTGGAAGGGCGGGAAGGGAGAGGAGAGCGTTGCCCTGACTACTGCATTCCTGAGATGCCAAAGCAGTCTCCCAGTGACGTGGTGCCAATGGAAATTGATGGGGCGCGCGCCCGCGAGGCTCCGAGCGCCCACCAAGGAGTCAAAAGGGAGGGAAAGGCTGGGAGAAACACCAAGAAGTGTTTCCTCTGCCAACGGCCAGGACACTTTGCCAGGGTCTGTCCACAAAGAAAGGATTGGCAAGGAATGGTGGGAGCCGCTGGAAGCGAGGAGGAGGGGGTAGAGGAAAAGGTGCAGGGAAACGCCAGCGCTTGACTGCCCACAGGGGGGCGCAGCAGCCAAGCGAACAGATAACAGAAGTGCCCCAACCAGACCCACCCAAGGCTTCCATAGCGATAGAGGTGGTGCTAGAACTCCCAAATGGACACCCAGTCAAGGTGAAGGCAATGCTGGACTCAGGCAGCTCCTGTAATTTTTTTAGTAAGGAGTTTGCACTGGAGCACCAACTCCACCTGCTGCCACTTGATTTCCCACTCCAAGTGACCACAATAGATGGCAGGGAGCTGCTAGGAGGGGAGGTAACACATCAAACCCCACCCATGAGAATGAGTGTGTCCAGGCACACCGAAACCATTGCCTTTCACGTGGCCACACTGGCGGGACCCCCGATAATACTGGGCATGAGCTGGCTGGTGCTACATGATCCAGTGGTGGCTTGGCATCAACGGACAGTCACCTTCGGGTCAGCGCACTGTTTGGAACACTGTCTAGGGGGGGAGAAGCCCAGGGTGAGGTTGGCCAGAGTGGCAGCAACTACACTGAAGCAGAGAGCGGAGGTGCCGCCACAGTACGCAGACTTACAGGAAGTCTTCAGCGAGAGGGAAGCGGACAGGCTGCCGCCACATAGGCCCTTCGACTGCCAAATCAACCTACTCCCTGGGGCGCAGCTGCCGGTGGGTAAGCTGTATGCCATGTCGGACCGAGAGATGCAGGAGTTGCGGGACTTTATTGACAAAAACCTAAAAAGGGGGTTTATAAGGGAATCTAAGGCAGTAGGGGGGAGCCCTGTGTTTTTTGTAGACAAGAAAAACACGGATCAGCTTAGGCTGGTCGTGGACTATCGAAAATTAAACCTCGTATCGGAACCCGTGACCTTCCCAATGCCCAGAATTGATGATATTCTGACTAGGGTGAGGAAGGGTGAGATCTTCACCAAGCTGGACCTCCGGGGAGCATACAATCTGATTAGAATGAGGAAGGGGGACGAATGGAAAACCACCATGTTCACCCCCCTAGGGGCCTTTGAGTACCTAGTCATGCCATTTGGATTACAATCGGGCTCAGCCTGTTTTCAAAGAGAGCCAGTGTGGTGTAGTGGTTAAGAGCGGTAGTCTCGTAATCCTGGGTAACCGGGTTCGCGTCTCCGCTCCTCCACATGCAGCTGCTGGGTGACCTTGGGCCAGTCACACTTCCTTGAATTCTCTCAGCCCCACTCACCTCACAGAGTGTTTGTTGTGGGGGAGGAAGGGAAAGGAGAATGTTAGCCGCTTTGAGACTCCTTAAAGGGAGTGAAAGGCGGGATATCACATCCAAACTCTTCTTCTTCTTCTTCTTCTTCTTCTCAAAGCTTCATGCACCATGTGCTGGGCCCCCTGCTGTACAAAAACTGCGTAGCATTTCTGGACGACGTCCTGATCTATTCGGACAATGAAAAGCAGCATGTCCAGGACGTCAGGGAAGTGCTGAAGAGGCTACAGCAGCACCAGTTGTGGGTCAAGCTGGAAAAGTGCCAATTTCATGCCAGAGAAGTGGAATTTCTGGGATACAAGTTGTCGGACAGAGGACTAGCCATGGACCCCGGCAAGGTGCAGGCGGTGCTGGAATGGAAGGCCCCCAAAACCCGGAAGGATGTGCAGAGGTTCCTTGGGTTCAGCAACTTCTACCGGAAGTTCATCAAGAACTTCGCCCACTTGACCGCACCCATCACGGATTGTCTCAGTAGCAAGAAGAAGTTCGTCTGGACGGAAAGTGCCCAACGATCCTTCGAAAGGCTAAAGAAGGCGTTCGCCTCGGAGGAACAGCTCCTGCACGTGGATCTGCAGAAGCCGATGAGGCTGGAGACCGACGCATCAGACAGAGCCATTGGAGCGGTGTTGCTGCAACCGGGACGGAGCCAACACACCTGGAGGCCGTGCGCCTTCTTCTCACGGAAACTGAACAAATCGGAACAGAACTACACGGTGTATGATCGCGAACTCTTAGCTATTTATGCAGCATTTCGGCAGTGGAGACATCTCCTAATAGGGGCTCAGCACAAGATTCAGGTTTGCACTGATCACAAGAACTTGGAATATTGGAGAACAGCTCGAGTCCTCAACCAGAGACAGATTCGATGGGCACAGGAGTTCTCCAAGTTCTTCTTTGAGATCAAGTACGTGCCGGGGGAAGAGAACGTGAGGGCAGACGCGCTTTCCCAGAAGCCGGAGTATACGGAAGGAGAAGGACCGCCGGAAGCTCGACACGTGTTCCCTGAGGAACGATGGGTTTGTGGGGGAGCGTTGGTTGGGAAACGAGAACTAACCGAGCTGATTCGCCAGGACGAATTCGCCCAAACCAGAATCAGGGAACTGGGGGAGACCAGGGAGGCTTTGAGGAAAGGGAAGGACTGCTGTATTACAAGGGAGCAATGTATGTGCCCGGGGAAGCCCTGCGGGAAAGGGTGCTCAAACAGCTTCACGACAACCCAAATGCGGGGCACTTTGGGCAACACAAAACTATGTTACTGGTTACTAGGCAGTTCTGGTGGCCAAGGGTGAGGGAAGATGTACGAGAGTATGTAAGGGGGTGTGACCGCTGCCAACGGGCCAAGGGGGAGAGGGAGGCCCCGGCAGGGTTACTGGAACCCTTACCCACACCGGGGAGACCATGGGAGGTTGTGTCGATTGATTTCATGACAGATTTACCCAAATCCAGAGGGAAGACAGCAGTCATGGTAGTAGTAGATCTACTAACCAAAATGTGCCATTTTATAGCGTGTTCACATGCAGTAACGGCCGAGGAAACCGCCCGGTTGTTTGTGGATCACATCTTCAGGTTGCATGGGGCTCCGACGAGGGTTATCTCCGACCGAGGGAAACAATTTACCTCAAGGTTCTGGAGGAGACTCATGAACTTATTGCAGGTGGAAGTGGGATTCTCGACGGCGCGACACCCGGAGACCAACGGGCAAGCAGAGAGGGCGAATAGCATTTTACAGCAATACCTGCGCTGCTACGTCAACGAGAGACAGAACGATTGGGTAGAGAAGCTAGCACTAGCAGAGTTTGCGTATAACAACGCTGAGCATGTGTCCACGGGGATGAGCCCGTTCATGGCTAATTATGGGTGTCACCCCAGGGCTTTTCCCGGGAGAGGGGAGGAAGGGTGGAGTGTGCCCGCCGCAGAGCAGTTCGTGGAAGAAATGGAAGCCCTGCACCAGCAGCTTAAGATGAACCTGGATAGGGCCAAGGAGGTGTACAAGAGACAAGCAGACAAACGTCGCCGGGAAGGGGAGACCATTAGGGTGGGGGACCGGGTGTGGTTATCCACACAAGGCTTACCGTTCTTTTTTTAAAAAAATGATATTTATTGAAGTTTCCATTAACAACATATAAAAACAAACAACAACAATAAAAAACAAACATAAACTAAAACAACAAGTATAGTTTCAGACCTTATTTTCTCAGCCTACTTTCCCCGACTCCCTCATACCTCCCCGTTCTGTATTCTAATTTCATTATCCAGTCAGTAAATCCATTCCCTTATTTCCCAAAGTTTTTTGACAATTCCATTCCTTTTCTTAATTAACATCTCTGAACACCGTATTATTTTCCAACCCATGTCTTTCTTCATTAATTTTATAATACTTGTCAAGATAATCTTTAAATTTCTTCCAATCTTCTTCCACTGTCTCTTTCTCCTGGTCTCGGATTCTGCCCGTCATCTCTGCCAGTCCCATGTAGTCTGTCATTTTCATCTGCCATTCTTCCAAGGTGGGTAGCTCTGGTGTCTTCCAATACTTTGCAATAAGAATTCTTGCTGCTGTTGTGGCATACATAAACAAAGTTCTATCCTTCTTTAACACCACATGGCTAACCATGCCCAGGAGAAAGGCCTCTGGTTTCTTCAAGAAGGTATATTTAAATACCTTTTTCATTTCTTTATATATCATTTCCCAGAAAGCCTTAATCCTTGGGCACGTCCACCAAAGGTGAAAGAATGTTCCTTCAGTTTCTTTTCATTTCCAACATTTATTATCGGGCAAATGGTAGATTTTTGCCAGTTTGGCTGGGGTCATGTACCACCTGTAAATCATTTTCATAATATTTTCTCTTAAGGCATTACATGCCGTAAATTTCATCCCGGTGGTCCATAACTTTTCCCAGTCAACAAACAAAATGTTGTGACCAATATCCTGTGCCCACTTAATCATTGCAGATTTAACAGTTTCATCTTGTGTATTCCATTTCAACAGCAAATTATACATTCTTGACAACTTCTTAGTATTGGGTTCTAACAGTTCAGTCTCTAACTTTGATTTTTCCACCTGGAAGCCAATTTTCCTATCCATCTTATAGACTTCCAGCATTTGATAATAGTGAAGCCAATCTCGGACCTTACCTTTTAATTTCTCAAAACTCTGCAATTTCAGTTTATCACCCTCCTGTTCCAAAATTTCCCAATATTTTGGCCATGTACATTCCATATTAAGCTTTTTTACTGCTTTAGCCTCCATAGGCGAAAGCCACCTTGGGGTTTTATTTTCCAGCAGATCTTTATATCTAATCCAAACATTGTACAGTGCTTTTCTGACAATATGATTTTTAAAACCTTTATGAGCCTTAACCTTGTCATACCATAGATATGCATGCCACCCAAAAACATTATTAAAACCTTCCAAATCCAAAATATCTGTGTTCTCAAGACGCAGCCATTCCTTCAACCAGCAGAAAGCTGCTGATTCATAATAAAGTTTCAAGTCTGGCAGGGCAAATCCCCCTCTTTCTTTTGCATCAGTTAAAATCTTAAATTTTATTCTGGGTTTTTTGCCCTGCCAAATAAATTTAGAAATATCAAGCTGCCATCCCTTGAAACACTCCATCTTATCAATAATTTGCAGTGTTTGGAATAAGAATAACATTCTAGGCAATACATTCATCTTAATAGCTGCAATTCGACCTGACAAGGAAAGCTTCAAGTTTGACCAAATTTCCAAATCTTTTTTTACTTGGTTCCAACATTTCTCATAGTTATCTTTAAATAAATTCATGTTTTTAGCTGTCATATTGATCCCCAAATATTTTACACTCTTAACCACAGTTAAACCAGTTTCATTCTGGAACTTCTCCTTCTCCATTACTGTTAGATTTTTCTCTAATACCTTAGTCTTTAATTTATTTAATTTAAATCCTGCCACTTGACCAAACTCTTGAATTAGTTCCAAGATCCTTCTAGTACTAGCTCCTGGCTCTTGTAATGTGAGTACCACATCATCTGCAAATGCTCTCAACTTATATTGTTTCGCTCCGACCTGGACCCCTTTGACCAGCTGGTCTTTCCTTATCATATTCAGCAAAACCTCCAGGACCGAAATAAATAGTAATGGGGAAATTGGGCACCCCTGACGTGTCCCTTTTTCTATCTTAAGTTCTTCTGTAACCACGTTATTTACAATTAACTTCGCTTTTTGTTCAGAGTATATTGCGCCTATACCGTTTTCAAACCCTTGGCCTACCCCCATCCCATGGAGATTTTTCTTCATAAAGGTCCAGGATATATTGTCAAAGGCTTTCTCCGCATCCACAAAAATCAAAACAGCTTTTGTGTTTAAATTCACTTCTAGCATTTCCAAAATGTCTATTATGTTCCTTACGTTGTCTGACAAATGTCTTCTCAGGAGAAAGCCCGCTTGATCCCTATGAATCTCCTCCATCAAAACTTTTTTCAGTCTCTTAGCCAAAATGTCAGCAAAAATTTTGTAATCCACATTTAGTAATGAAATTGGGCGGTAGTTCTTAAGTTAAGTCTTTTCAGTCTCTGTCTTCGGTATAAGCGTGATATAAGCCTCTTTCCACGTTTCAGGTGCTTCTTTCCCCTCAAGAATTTCATTACAGACTTCTTTCAAAGGTTGTATTAACCATTCTTTTAAAATTTTATAGTATTTGGAAGTCAGTCCATCAGGCCCCGGAGATTTGCCCAGTTGCATATTTTGAATGGCACCTTCTATCTCTTGTTCAGTTATTTTCTGATTCAAAAGTGCTTTCCCTTCTCTTGAAATTTCCTTCATCCCATTTTTCTCCAAGAATTGTTCTATGTCCATATCTTTTTGTGGCCCTTGTGCATATAATTGTTTAAAATATCTCTGGAAGCAACTTCTAATCTCAGTTGGATTTATAATGTTCTTTCCATCCACTTCTAAACTTGTCACTGTATTTAATTTTTGTCTCTTCTTCAGTTGCCAAGCCAAAAATTTACCACATTTGTCTGCAGATTCAAAAGTTTTCTGTCTCATTTGTTTAATTTTCCATTCTATTTCTTGATTCATCAGTTCCATGTATTGAGTTTGATATAGTTTAATTTCTCTTAAGATCTCCTGAGATTTTGGTTTGGATCTTAATTTCTTTTCTCCTTCCTTTATTTTTTCCAAAATCTTATCTTTTTTCGCATTTTGGCTTCTCTTTTTTATTGCATTTTGTTGTATCAAGAAACCTCTCATGACCGCTTTGCTTGCGTCCCAGATTACTCTTTTTTCCACATTTGTCCTCATATTAATCTCGAAAGAGTCTCTTAATGTTTTTTGGGCCTTTTTGCAGAATTCTTTATCTCTGAATAAGGTGTCATTCATCCTCCATCTAAAGGTGCCAGCTGTTGTTTGATTCATCTCCATCTTCACGGCGTTATGGTCGGAGCAAGTTTTTGGGCAAATTTCCACTTTCTTTATCTTTGGTGCCAGTCCTCTAGTAACGCATATTTGGTCAATTCTAGTCCAGGTCATTTTAGCTTCAGAAAAGAAGGTTCCCTCTCTTTCAAGAGGATTTTTTGTTCTCCAAATGTCAACCAAGTCCATATTATCTGTCATTTCAAAGAAGGTTTTTGGTAATCTTCCATCTTTGGAAATCACTTGTCTCTGTGCTTTATCCATGTTTGTGGAGACTACTCCATTCATATCTCCCATCATGTTTACGTTAAATTCCAGATAGTCCAGCAATATCTCATGCAGCTTCTTAAAGAATTCAGATTTACCTTCATTTGGTGCATAGATTCCTACGATCAAAAATTTCTGCCCTTGAACTTGTATTTCTATTGCCAAATATTTTCCTTGTTCATCTTTAAAAATCAATTTCGGCATCAAACTTTCCTTTGCATATATAACCACGCCTCTTTTCTTGACTTTATCCGATGAAATGAATTCTTGTCCTAATTTTTTTATTGGTAAGTAATTTTCTATGTGATCTCATCACATGTGTCTCTTGTAAACAAATCAGGTCCAATTGTTGTTTCTTTAATATATAGAAGACGTTCTTCCTCTTTCGAGGCATGTTCAAGCCATTGCAGTTCCAGCTTAATAGTCGTAAAGCCATGATGGGGTTATTTACTTACTCCTCCTACTGCTCCCAGTTGTTGCTCTTCGTCCGTTGGTGGCAGTAATCCAAATGACAGATTTGCTATGTCCAGTATTCCTTTTCCCAATGGTGGTGGTTCCTCACCGGTTTCCGCTTCCTTCAACAAGTCTTCTTCGTGTACTCTCAAAAAGTTGTCTTTATCACTCACTGTCTTTATTCTAATTTTTTCCCCTCTGTATTTAAAAGATAGGCCTTGGGGGAATTCCCACCTGAAGAAGATTCTACTTTTTTTCAATAATAAGACCAGGTCTTTATAGTCCCCTCTCGCATCTAGAATGGGCTTAGGTATATCTTTGAAGATCTCGACGAAAGAATCTCCAATTTGCAGTGTATTTTGGTAGTGCAAGTTTAAGATCTTGTCTCTTTCTTCCTTTGAACCCAATGTAATCAAACAGTCTCTTACCTTGTTCTTTTTTTTGTCTTATTCCAAGTCTGAATGCACTCACAATCTTGATCTCCCCCCCCCCCTTCAAGGCCCTCTTGCCAAAATTCAGTAAACTCTTTTATGAGAAAGTCCACCAAGTTATCCTGCTCACTTTCTGGTACGAATCTCAGTCTTAGGTTGCGTTCCCTCCTTTGTAGATCTATCATAGCAAAGGACAAATCAAAGTCCGCCAATTTCTTTTCAACCGGTGGTATTTTTTCCTGGGTTTCAATTGCAATCTCCTTTGCCTCCTCTGCAATCTTTCGAGTAGTAGCTGATTCTTCTAAAAGTTTCCCAAAGTTCTGAGCATTAACATTCACTTGTGTTCCCAATTCTTTTAAAGTTGAGGTATTCAAGTCAAGTTTTTTTGAGATCTCAGCTACTTGTTTGCTTGTATCATTTCCTTGTCTCGTTAGAAGCTCCAAAGATTCATTTATTTTTCCAAGGACTTTAGACAAAGCATCCTCTGAGGTCATTGTTTTAGATTTTATTTGCGAGGCCGCAGCTGCCCCTGTCAATGAGGCCCTTCTTTGTTGTATAGTATCAACCTTGTACGTTTTGCCGGATCTGAGGTTTCTCTCCTGAGCCGACTCTATCTTTTTTTTGCCATCTGCCATGCCACTATCATGCCAAGCCAAGGTCAGTCTCACACTTGACAGCTTGTTTTTACTAGTAAAATTCCACTGGCTCAGCTCTAGTAGCCTAGCTGTTTCCAACAAAGTAACAAAGTCTCCTCTAGAGGGGGGAATTCCCAACTTAGTTTTAGATCAGTTATATTGTTTCAAGATCCCCCCCCCCTCCTGCTTTTCAAAAGGAGGAAACCCCAGTACCGGCTCTTTTTCTGAGATAGTTGCAAATATGTAACAGTCTGGAAAATAATCCTTAAATTGAGTTCACAAAGTTACTTTCAGGCTCACTCTATTTAGTACTTCGCAAATTTCTCTCTTTCCCTTGCATGGCAGTCCGACCCCAGGACATAAAAGACAGTGGATAGAATTTCCTCCTCTCCTTTCATGCAGGCTGCATAGTTCAGTGACAGTTCTCCCTCCACCGCTCCTGCCCGCTAAGTGGGGGGATTAAATCTTTCTTTTGAACAATGGATTTACTCTTATTCAGGTACTATCTTCAAAGGTTTCAGTTTAGCAGTCTCTTTACTTTGTTCTATTTACAAACACGGGAAGGCAGACTTCCTTTTTTTACCTTTCCCGTGGCGGTGAATCTTTAAAATTTGTAATCCAATTTAAGCTTTTATTCCTACTCACGAGTAGTTGCTTTCCGTTCCAATTTGCCGGAAGAAATCAGCGCTCTCCGATAATGGCGATGCGGCTTCACTCCACAGGCTGGGTTGCAGCTCTCAGTGCCGCGCTCCCCCCGACACCGTTCCGGAGCCTTTAAAAAGGCTCTTTAGCAGTTCGGGGAGACCGCACTGGCACCCGCCGAGCCTCCTTGTTTACAGGCTTCACCTCCTGTAATTTTTGAGGGTCCCCGCTTCGCCGTAGCGGCAGGACCCGAACCCGTGGAGCAGACTTTTCTCGGAGCTCCGGGAGAAATCAGCCATTAATCGCTGGCGCCGACCAGAAGCCCCCACACAAGGCTTACCCTTCAAGGGCGGGTGTAAGAAACTGAGGCCAAGACGGCTGGGACCATTTGAAGTGACACACCAAGTGAACCCGGTGGCGTTCCGGCTCAAGTTGCCAGACAGCATGAAAATCCACCCGGTATTTCATAGGTCGCTGCTCTCACTGTACAGAGGGGAGCAGAGGGTCCGGGAGGCAGGAGGGGAAGGGCTCACACACCCGCTAATGGAAGAGAGGGAACGCCACCACGAGGTAATGGAGATCCTGGATTCGCGCTGGCGAGGGCGGCAGGTGGAGTACCTAGTGGCTTGGGAGGGGGAACCTGAGTCAGAAAACACGTGGGTTCCTGCGGGGGAAATAGATGATGGATATCTGGTGGAAGAGTTCCACAACAGGTATCCGAGGAAGCCCAAACCCCTTGAGAGATTCTGGGAGGAGCAATTTGCCACCACCGATGAGGAGGAGGAGGATTTCGTGGGTTTTCCGGCTTCCCAGGAGGAAGGAGGAGAATCGTCAGGAGAGGAGGAATCAGATTGGGAAGCCCGCCCGTGAGAAATTGGAGCAGGTGGGAAGCGGGGTTTGAGTCCACGGACGATGACAGCAGCTCCTTTCGGGGGTTCCCGGCATCGTCGGCTGAAGAAGGGGACAAGGTCCCGTCACAGGGTCAGGCCGGGGGTGGAGGGGGTCCTGGGGAGGAGGTGGATGTCAGGGAACTGCCATCAGAGCAAGAAACGGAGGCAGGGCTCCCGAGCGATGCTGGAGAGGGGACTAGCAGGGGGGAAGGATTTCAGCGTAACACCCATAGAGAAGAGAGGGAGATGGAGGAATTGGTGACAGGGCTCCAAGACCCTTCACCCGAAACTAGTGGAGAGAGCGCTGGGACGCCCCTGCCTTCCCCTTACTTGCGCAGACGCGTTCCGCGCAGAGAACATAGGAGGAGACTCGGGGTCAAACAGCTTTTATGCTGGAAGAGGTTCAAGAGACGCCCACTCTCGGATTCTGCAAGTGACTAACAGGTCACGGAGGGCGAGCTCTGACCCTAAGCATGGTTGGGCAAGCAAACTAACTAAACTGAAGGCAATTTACGCACAAGTAACCCCTCACAACCATCACAGCGCCCTATGGTCCGGTGCGTCCTATGGTGCGAAAAATACGGTACATTTCAATTTCATATTCCTTTATTTACTTAAAATACTCATACTAATATTGTACGATTAAATTCAAAAGTATACCAGTGTCCATAAGTCGTGTTGAAAAGAGAATAAAAGTTTCAGTCTTGCCCTTCTTACTTCACTCTTACCAGTTTTTCTCCTCCCAATTTTTCCTAGTACTTCCTCCAGAAGATTTTTGTATATTCCACTGATCTGAAGGATCTCCTCCTGTCTTTATATGTAAATGACAGTCCCTCTGGGAATTCCCATTTAAACCTTATTTTATTTTTCTTTAACGCTGATGTCATGAATCTATAATTGTCCCTCTTCCTGAACAGGCGTGTTGGGATCTCTCTCATAAATTCTACATAATTCCCTTCTATACAGAGTGGGTCCGTCCTGCCTTTCAGTAGTAGTTTGTCTCTAAGCAGTCTCAGATTTAAAAACACCAAGTAGTCTCCAGGTCTTTTCCTTATTTTAGTTTTGTTCATTTTTATTCTAAATATTTTTTCAGTATCCAGTATCATCTCTTGTTCTTGTACTCCCAGCCATTCTGCTATTGCCTTCGTCAATTTTGTTGATATGTCTTCATCTTGATTTTCCTTGACACCGCGCATGTGAAGAACCATCTCTGTTTCATCTCTAAGATGGCCAGGGAATCCCAAGTATCTTCCTGTATCTTCCTCAATTAGTCCATTTCTTCTTTATTCTTTTCTTGGTATTTCATTTCTCTTTGTTGTTGTAGATTCTTTTTCATACTTTCACCCTGCTTCTGTACTTTTATTTTGGTCTCCTGGACTGTTTGGTCTAGATTTTGGTGTTTCACTGTCAATTGATTCACTTGTGTTGAGAGGTCCATTATCACCTTTGAGTTCTTTTCTATTTTCACCCCCATACTTCCCATCAAGCATTCTTATATTTCCGTCCAGAGCTGTTATTTTTTCTCCTAGATTTTTCTCCATTCTTTCCATCGCTTCTAGTATTTCTTTCATATCCATATTGTTTTCACTTTCTGCTAGTGATATTCTCCTTTGGTAGTTTTGCGATGTGCTGGCACCACTCAAATTTGATATTTTCTTTGATCCCATCAGGCTGTTGTATTTTCTGTTCTTTCTTTATATCCCCCCCCCCTTTTTCCCAGCGTTTTCTTTTCTGGGAATTCCCTTAATTTTATATTTATGTGTCCATTTTGTTATATGTCCCTTTGGTTATAAAATAAATTGGTAGTTTCCTTCGAATTAACTGGGGGCAAGAGAGAAAAATAGATTGTCGCGGGACTTCACTAGCTTTAAAACCTTTCTTTCAAATTTTCAATTCTTTATTTCCTCTCTTTACTTTACAATTATTCTTGTCTTTCTATTTATATCCAATAGGTGGTGCTGTGGTCTCAACTAGTGCGTTCTTCCAATAGTAGTTCTTCTTAACAGCCACACGTGTCGCTATTTCCTCCTTCAATGCCTTCCATTCCTGTGCTCCTTTCTCTAGAATCTCCTCTTTGGTTTCTCTATTTCTATCTTTGTTCCTGTAGTTTCCGTTAATGGTGGAGAGCCTTATGACTCCCGAACTGCCCTCCACACTTCTCTCTCACACAGGTATGTTGGTTTTCTCAAGTTATTTTTCCCAGCAGGTCTATTTTTAAGTCGTTTATTTTCGATACAGTTACCAGTCCTTTGTAAAGTCCTCCGTTAGTTTTACATTTCTGATTTGGTTCGTTTGTTTTTACTCAACCTGGTGTATCTAATCACGCTTTCCTAAACACCTTGTGAAGTTATTAACGGAGAATTTCCATATGGGAAATATGGTCCTCTTCTCTATTATCTGTTAGGTTCTGTAGTTTTCTTCCCGCCTCCCCTTTCCTCCACTAAACAGAGAGAGGTTTTTAGATTGTTTTCTTTCAGTTTTATATTACAGGGGAGACGTTTGCTTTTAACAGTCTCCTTTTTTTAGGAGAGTTCAGCGTCGCCGTGCCGGGGTGTTGGGGCGTTTGTACCAGAGAGTGGTTTCACCTCTTTGCGCAAAGGTCCTCCCAACACCTTTTATGACAGTTTTCTTTGGTTTGGAATATTGGGAGACCTCTTTTTTGTGCTGCCTTAGGCTTCAGCCCTCAGGTTCCCCCCCTGAGGTCGAGGTGACTTTCGCCTAGTCCCTTGTTTCTCTCTCTCTGGTACCAGGTCCACCTCGAGATTGCAGGAGCGTGGATCTCCACCTGTCTCTCTGGCGCGCTGCTCCGGAAGTCTAAGTGTGGCTTATTTAAATCGGGATTTGAACCCAGGATTTAAATGAAACATCAGTGCCAGCGAGGTTGAATCTTTTGGTAAAAAAGGGGATTTAAATCAAGTCTGGCTGATTTAAATCGGGATTCAAACCGGGATTTAAATGAAAGATCAATGCCAGTGAGGTTAAATCTTTCTGTCACGGTCTGGTTCATGGGCGATGGAAGTCCCGGCTGGGGACGTCGGGACCAGGGGCAAAATGGCAGGGTGGGAGCAGGAACGGGTCCAGAAGCTAGGAGTCAGAAAGCCAAGAGTGCGAGGGTCAGAGAGCCAGGAGTCAAGAAGCCAAGGGTCATAGGATCAAGAAGCAAGGAGTGAAGGAGTCAAAACGAAGCAAGGCAGGAAAGGGTTGCTAAAAATTATTTTTTTAAAATAAAGATGCAGCGAAAGGGAGGTATGGGGAAGTCGTTTGAAAGAAGTTACAAGAAAATAAGATTATGAATTTATTTTTGTTTGATTTGTCTATGTTTGTGTTTTGTGATGTGTTTGTCCTTTAATTATGTGTTTTAAAAATTGAATAAAAATTATTTATAAAAAAAAAAAAAGAAGCAAGGCAGGGAACGTGTTGCTGTGGCAAAAAGCCGAAGGGAAATGCTGACCTTATATCCCTTCCCGGCTCTTTCCACCAGGTGCTGTGAGTTACCAATGGGCCTCACCTGTGTGACTGCACCTTGCCTCTTCAGAACAAACTTAGGAAGGCCCCAGTCCTGCAGAGTCCTATTGGTCACAGGGCCTGGCTCCTGCACGCACACCTGACAGTACTCCCCGCATGTACTTCTTAATGTCCGCCCAAAACCCCTGGCCACCAGAAAGCTCAGATCAGTAGCTGCAGTGTCTTTGTGTATCCCCCATATCCAGCGGTTCACGCGTCATGGCACTGCTCAAGGATCTGGGTCTGGATTGTAGAGCCAGCCGCGATGGTACACACACCCGTCCTGGACATCAAGTGGCGCACCCCCCGGTCCCAAAGGCACCGGGCCAGTATCCAACCAGTCCTTGGTGAACAGATCCTGTCGCACAGCCAGACGAACCTGTGCTTGAAAGTCCTGCTCCCAGGTTCCCTGAAGAAAATTGGTCGAGTTCAACATGGGCGCTGGCTCGGAAACGTCACCCCCAGAGTCCGAGTCCCTCCAGGAAAGAGTGTCGGCCTTTCCATTCTGGGTGCCAGGGTGATAGGCGATCTGGAAATTAAAATGTGTGAAGAACAAAGCCCACTGTGCTTGGCGCGGCTTAAGGCATTTCATGGCTTGGAAATGTTTGAGGTTCCAATGATCCGTGAGGACCTGAACCGGGTGCTGGGCCCCTTCCAGCAGGCGGCGCCATTCTTTGAGCGCCACTTTAATGGCAAGGAGTCCACGATCTCAGATATCATAGTTCCACTCTGCAGAAGTAAGCTGGCGGTAAAAGAAGGCACAGGGGTGAAGCAACTGCTGTGGCCCCTGTCTTTGAGACAGCACGGCCCCAATCGCGTGGTCCGAGGCGTCTGCCTCGAGTACAAAAGGGAGCTGTGAGTCCAGATGGGCCAGGATGGGGGCAGAGGTAAACGCCTCCTTCAGGAACTCAAATGCCTCTTGCACTGAAACGCAGCATCCTTCCGGACCAGGGCACAAATGGGGGCAACCACATGCGAAAATCCCCGAATGAAGCGCCAGTAGAAGTTGGCAAACCCAATGAACCGTTTTGCCCCCTTTACATCCCTGAAGGGGCTCCAATCCAGCACCACCTGCACCTTTTGGGGGTCCATCTGGAGACCTGCAGGGGAGATGATGTATCCCAGGAACTCCATGCGCTCCTGGTGAAAAGCACACTTTTCCAGCTTGGTGTACAGCCAATGCTGCCGAAGACGCTGCAGGACCAGGCAAACATGCTGGCGATGCTCCTCTGGGGACGTGGAAAATATCAAGATGCCATCCAAATACGCGACCGTGAACTGGTCCAGTAAGTCACGCAGGACATCGTTCACAAAGTGCTGGAATGTGGCCGGTGCGTTACACAGTCAAAAAGGCATGACCCAGTACTTGAAATGGCTGTACCGGGTCCGGAACACTGTTTTCCATTCATCCCCCTCCCATATCCGAACCAGGTTTTACATCCCATGTAAGTCCAATTTAGTAAAGACCTTTGCATCCTGCAGCCTCTCGAACAATTCTGGAATTAGCAGTAGAGGGTAGATAGATAGATAATACTTTATTCGGCTATAAGCCCACGAGGTAAAACCAAACAATAAAATAGCATTTTACATTCTAAAATATCAACTAAAATATTTCAACGCATAATCTCCTTCACATTACATACAATCTCTAGATGTACCGTATTGTGGCCTTGAATATAAAGATGGTGCATAGAGTTTACTAGATTTTTAATAGTCATGCAGCATTCCATGAAGTCTTTTATATGAAAGAACTGAAATCAGGAATCTGGCAACTTGTAATGTTCTATAAGAGTCAATGTCCTGGAGTAGATAGGCTAGATGTAATTCAGGTGGTTTAGCAACAGTCTCCAAAATGATTGAACTCAGAATCCTTGATCGGGGAACAATATATAAAGGACAATTAAACAAGATATGATAAAGGGATTCTATTGATTTGTTGTCACATGCGCATAAAACAGAGGTTTTACCGTTAGAAAATCTATTGCTCAGCACATTTGAGGGGAACACATTAAATCTGGCTCTAACAAATGCAAATCTATGCGACGCAACCGATAAGGTAGACAGATATCGAGGTATCTGGGACATAGATGTAATGCCCTGATTTATCGGGGAACATGTACCTCCACCTGTAGTAAGATTTTGTTGCAAATCAACCTCCTCCAATCTTTGTTTGATGACCTTTTTAGCCATAATTAGATCTAAATTTAGTATATCGGAAGGAGAGATTCCATAAGACAACAGCAGTAGAGGGTAGCGATTCTTGATGGTCACCTGGTTCAGCTTTCAGTAATCAATACATGGACGTAGACCACCATCCTCCTTCTTAACAAAAGAGATGGTGGCCCCAGCAGGGGAAGTAGAGGGGTGAATGAACCCCCTGGCAAGGTTGTCATTTAAGTACTCTCAGAGGGCCCCAAGTTCAGGGGCTGACAAGGCATAAATGTGGCCGAAAGGAATCTCTGCTCCTGGCTGTAAGTCAATAGGACAATTGTAAGTCCAATGGGAAAGCAAAGTCTCAGCCCCCTTTTTCTCTAATACCTCCGCTAAATCACGGTAGGGCTCCGGGATTAGGCCAACATCCAGAGACCCTGCCCCATCTGGGGCTGTCCCCTGCAAAGTGGAAGAACTGAGGGCCAGCTGGTGGGGCATCACAGCTGCCGGCGGCAACGGAGGCAACACAGGAGGTTGAGCATAGACGTCTCGGCAGAAAGACGATGAGAAAGACAGTGTCCGCTGCACCCAAGAAATGGTGGGGTCATGTCGGACCAACCAGAGGCTACCGAGGACCACAGGGAAATGTGGCGTCTGGACCAGTTCAAATGTTAACAGTTCCTGGTGCTGGGGTGCCGCTAGCATGGCCAGTGGACAGGTCTCACAGGTAATGGGTCCTGATGCGAGGGGGGGGTCCCGTCCAGACCCACCACTGAAACTGGCGAGGCTTTCATCACCGATGGTACCTGGTACTTTTCGGCGAAACTGATGTCCATGAAGATGCCAGAGCCCCCAGAGTCAATCATTGCCTCCAGGGTCAGCATGCCCCTCCTGGGGAAGGATAATACAGATGGGGAGCAGGAAATGGGGTGCGCAGTGATTGGGCCCCGGCTGAGCTCCTCCTTTTTTTTTAACAATCAGTTTTTATTAATTTTCATTCTTACACATACACATATTACACATCTACTCATAATACATTTATCCATCCACCTAAATCTTAAGCTCTGCCGAGCTTTGGACTTCCCTCCGTCTCTTCAGTAAGTATCACATAGTTATAACATCGCGTATTCTATTTAATACTATTTTATCTTATGCTGTTAGAGTTACTCCAACCCTGCCAGTGTCTTTAAAGTTTTACAGTTTTCTCTTACATACACCAAATATTTACTCCAATTTTCAACAAACTTCTTTTCATCTTGGTCCCGTATTTTTCCCGACAATCTAGCCAGTTCTGCGTAATTCATCATTTTAATCTGCCATTCCATGATTGTAGGTATAGTATCAGTTTTCCAGTTCTGGGCCAACATAGTTCTAGCTGCTGTCGTGGCGCACAGGAAAAGATTTTTATCCTTCTTTTTAATTTCCTTCCCTGTCAATCCCAATAAAAAGGCTTCAGGTTTTTTTAAGAAAAGTGTACTTAAAGATTTTTTTAAGCTCATTATATATTGATTCCCAAAAACCCTTCACTTTCCCACAAGCCCACCACATATGATATAAATCTCCTTCTGCCTCACCACACTTCCAGCACTTTCTATTTTTTATTCTATACATCTTTGCCAATTTCACCGGTGTGAGATGCCACCTATATATCATTTTCCACATATTTTCCTGTAAAGCCGTACACACCGTAAATTTCATGTTTACATTCCATAATTCACGCCACGCTTCTAATTCTATATTATATCCAAAATCCATGGCCCACTTAATCATGGCTTCTTTTACCTCCTCATCTTTAGTAAACCATTCCAGTAATAAGTCATACATTTTGGACAAAAGTTTGTTGTTACCTTCTATAATATCGGTTTGAAATTTTGATTTCTTTTTCTCAAATCCCAACCTTTTTTTATCCTCTTTTAGAATCTCATTAACTTGGTGGTGTTGTAACCACCCTGTCAGTAGGTTCTTTATTTCTTCATACATCTTTAACTTAATCCCCTGCTCCGTTTTCATAACTACTACTACTACTTCATAAGTAGCTCTCTTTCCTTCCATATTATTTTTGTTTGTAATTAATACATCAGTTGGTGAAATCCACCAGGGGGTTTTCTTTTCTAACAAGTTTTTATTTCTTTCCCAGGCATCATATATAGGTCCTCTAATTATATGATTTAAGAAACCCCTGTGGACTTTTACTTTACCATACCACAGGTACGAGTGCCACCCGTACCTGTTGTCAAATCCTTCTAAATCTAGAAGGTCCATATTCTCTAGTTTTATCCAATCTCTTATCCATATTAAGCAAGCTGCTTCATAATAGGGACCTATGTCTGGCAAGGAAAAGCCACCTCTTTCTTTTTTATCCAGACATATCTTGCCAATATTTTCTGTCATTCTTTACATTGTTTCAACCCTTTAATCACTGGTACTGTTTGGAATAGGAATAGCATTCTAGGTAAAACGTTCATTTTAATCACTGATATTCTCCCTTAAAAAGAGAGTCTCAGTCTATTCCAAATATTTGTGTCTTTCTTAATTTCTCTTCATGTTGTCTCATAGTTATCTTTATATAGATTTATATTTTTTGCTGTCAACCATATTCCCAGATATTTGACTTTCTTAGCCGCTGTGATTCCTGTCTCTTGTTACAGTTCTTCTGTCTCTTCTTTGCTTATGTTTTTCACTAACATTTTAGTCTTATTTTTATTAAGTTTAAACCCCGCTACTTTGCCAAATTCTTCTATTTTTTGTAATGCCTCTTTTAAGCTTCTCTTTGGATCTTCCAAAGTTAATACTATATCGTCCGCAAACGCTTTTATTTTAAATTCTTTATGTCCAACCTTAATCCCTTTAATTTCTGGATTTTCTCTCATGGTCTTGTTGAGTACCTCTAGTACGGTTATAAACAACAGGGGGGATAGAGGACACCCCTTTCTCGTCCCTTTTGAGATATCAAAGGTCTCCAAAACATTATTATTTAGAATAAGTTTGGCTGTTTGATTGTGATATATGGCTTCTACACCCTTCATAAATTCCTCTCCTATTCCCATTATTTTTAGATTCTTTTTCATAAATCGCCAGGGGACATTATCAAATGCTTTCTCTGCGTCAATAAAAATCAACGCTGCTTGTTTATCAATTCTATTTTCTAAATATTTGATAATATCTACTACAATTCTTACATTATCTTTCAGCTGTCTCCCCGGTAAAAAGCCAGCTTGATCTTTATGGATTACTTTGTTTAGGAGCCTATAGACTTCCGGTCAGCGCCAGCGATCAAAGGCGGATTCCCTCTGAGCTCCGGAGGGAATCGGCTCTGCGGGTTCGGGTCTTGCCGCTGCGGCGAAGCGGGGACCCCAAAAAATCACAGGCGGTGAAGCCTGTGAGCGAGGAGACTCGGCGGGCACCATTTGCGCCCCCCCAAGCCGTGAAGGAGCCTTTTTAAAGGCTTCGGATCGGGAGCGGGCGAGCGGCGCGGTGCTGAGAGTTGTCTACCCAGTCCGTGGAGTGAAGCCGCATGGGCATTATCGGAGAGCGCTGATTTCTTCCTGAAAATTGGACTCAAAAGCAACTACTCGTGAGTAGGCTTAAATGATTTAATTAGAACAAAATTAGAAGACTTTTGGCACCGATACGGGAAAGGTATAAACAGGAAGTCTGCCTTTCCTGCCTGTAAATAGTTTAAAGCAAAGAGACTGTAAAGCTGTAACTTTGGAAGATTTTTTTCGAAAAAGAGTAAATCCATCATCAAAAAAAGCAGCCCCCCTCCTGTTTGCAGGAGCGGAGGGGGAGGAATTTGTGCATTATATACCTGCAAGAAAAGGGGAGAACAAAGATACATCTGCTGCCTTAAAACCCTGGGAACGGGCTGCTTTTGACAGGGAAGCCAATCAGTGGGCTGTCAGCACGTTAAGGTAAAGACTTTTGAAGTAACTTTTGAAGTAACTCTGCGAAAGATACAGTGTCTCTGGACTGTTTTGACTACAAAATAACCCTTAAGGTAATTGAAACTGCGGCTTTTTAGGGGATATGGGGGACTTTTAAAGACCATATTTGTTTCAAAAAATTGCAAAGTGAAGTTGGAAGTTTGTCCCCCTAGAGGAGACTTTGTTGCAATAACAACAACTAAGCCACTAAGCAGCTAAGCCACTGGAAATTTCTTTTTCAAAACAAATCTACAGGCGTGAGACTGACCTTGGCTTTGCATGAGAGTGTTATGGCAAATGGTAAAGGGAAAATAGAGCTGGTACAGGAAAAAACCACCAGGTCTGGCAGACAATACAAGATTGACATTCCACACCAGCGAAGGGCTTCAACATCCGGAGGCACAGGAGCAGCTGCCGCCTTGCAAATAAAATCAAAAGCTATGTTATCTGAAGACGCTTTGGCACAGGCACTTGGCAAAATTAATGAATCTTTGGAAAATTTAACGAAACAGGTAGCAGAGACAAATAAACAAGTTGCAGAAACCAACAAACAAGTAGCTGAGGCCTCAGCAAAAATTGATTTGAATACTACAAGTATCAACGAATTGGGAAAGAAGGTGAATTCTAACACACAGTCCATCGAAAAGCTTCTAGAGGAATCGGCCACAACTCGAAAGATTGCAGAGGAGGCAAAGGAAATTGCAATTGCTACCAAGGAGAAGATACCACCGGTCTATAAGAAATTAGAGGACCACGATTTGACACTGTCTATGATTGAACTACAAGGAAAAGAGAGAAATTTAAGAATTAGAGCAGTACCTGAAAGTGAGAAGGATAATCTGGCGGACTTCCTTACAAAGGAATTTCTGGGCCTGGAGAAGGAAGAATTCAAGATAGTGAATGCATTTAGACTCGGTAGAAGACAAAGAAAGAATAAGGCAAGAGACTGTTTGATAACTTTAAGATCAAAAGAAGAAAGAGATAAAATTTTGAATTTGCACTACCAAAAAACTTTGGAAATTGAAGATTCATTTGTGGAGATCTTTAAGGATATACCAAAGCATATTTTGGATGTAAGAACCTACTATAGAGATCTGGTTGTTTTACTGAGAAGAAACAACATACTCTTCAGGTGGGAATTCCCCCAAGGCCTATCCTTTAAATACAAAGGAAGGAAAAAAAGAATAAGGACAGTGAATGATAAAGACAAGGACTTCCGGAGGCGGCGCGAACGGCAGAAGAAGAAGATGAAGAAGAAGAGTTTGGATTTGATATCCCGCCTTTCACTCCCCTTCAGGAGTCTCAAAGCGGCTAACAGTCTCCTTTCCCTTCCTCCCCCACAACAAACACTCTGTGAGGTGAGTGGGGCTGAGAGACTTCACAGAAGTGTGACTGGCCCAAGGTCACCCAGCAGCTGCATGTGGAGGAGCGGAGACGCGAACCCGGTTCCCCAGATTAGGAGACTACCGCTCTTAACCACTACACCACACTGGCAATGGCGGTCCTTTTCCTTTAGTGAAAGGGAAGCTCCGCGGAGATCGGGTCTTCCGCTACGGCGAAGCGGAGACCCGCGTCGGAAACCCACAGGCAGCAAGAGCCTGTGGTCCTGGGACTCGGCGGGTGCCAGAAGCGGCTCCCGAAACGCAGAAGGAACCCCGTAATGGGCTCCGGAACGTGGAGGGGGTCCGCGGCGCTGTGAGTCAATCGCTACTCCTGCGGAGTGAAGCCGCACAGCCGCTGTCGGTGAGCGCTGACCTTTTTTCCTGGAAAGACTGATTTAAAAAGCAACAACCCGTGAGTAAAAGGGGAATTGGAACTTAAATTTGTATTAAATCTGGCTGAAAGCGGAGTGACGTTAACAGGAAGTCCGTCTTCCGCTGCTGTTTAAACATCAAAGCAAAGATTGGGACATTTGGAGCCTTTGAAGAGGGGTTAAGGAGAGACTGATCTATGCATCCATTGGAACTGCTTTCTGTGTGAAGTGAAAATTTAACTAAACTCTAGGATTTATCCTTTATATGGACTGTGCTAAACTTATTTCTTTGAAGTTATACTTTACTGAGAAACCCAGGCATTTGGAACTGCCTAAAAAATAGAACTGTCAGATTGCAGATTTTGACATTTTGTTATTGGGACTTGTTACAATCTGAGTGCTTGCGGACTTGCTACCTTGAAACACCACTGTTGCACTTGTCTGAGACAAAGTAATACTTTTTATACCAGCTCTGCTAAATACAACTTAACTGAAAGCTACTGGAAACTAAATTGGAACTCATTGAATCTTATTGATTTGCTTCTTCCCTTAAGATATTATGAGCTCCCTCTAGAGGATTTTGGACTTACAGACGTGACTTAATTTTACTTTCTCTTTCCTTTCCTTTATTTGACTGTTTGCTCTCTGGGCTGCCGTATTCCCATGGGAACAATTTGGTTTGACCTTGATTGCTAGATAAAATTGGCATGAGTGGCGCAAGAAAAAAAGAGGCCAGAGTTAGAACCAGACAAACAACTTTAGCTTTAGCCTCACAGGCACGTAGATCTTCTGTTCCTACTCTGCCGGTGGCAGGGGAAGAAGAAACTGAGCAATTACAAGAGGAAGATATGGCTGCAGGAGCATTAGGCCCAACCATAGAGAAAATCTTGGAAAAATTGGAAACTTTGGATAAGAAAGTTGATGAACAAACGGCTAAGATCGACCAAAACGCAGCCAGCTTAAGTAAAATAAATGATCAAGTGGCTCAGAACGTACAAGCAATTGGACAGTTATCAGATGCCACTGCAGAAAACCGTAAACTGGCTGAGGCAGCTAATCAAAAAGTTGAAGATTTGGAACAAGAGGTCAAGCCACTGTCTAAACAAGTTGGGGAGCAGCAGATGTATTTGTCCATGATTGAACTGCGGAACCGGGAGAATAATTTGAGACTGAGGGCGATACCAGAACTTGAACAAGGAAACTTAACTGAGTTCCTGACTAAAGAATTTTCTAAATTTTGGCCTTTGGAAGAAGGAAAGGACTTTAAAATTGTGTCGGCCTTCAGACTCGGAAAGTTTGGGAGTAAAGGTAAGCCCAGAGACTGCTTGATAACCCTGAGATCGAAGGAGGAGAGAGATAAAATTCTAGGCCTACACTACGGACAAGAGAGCTGAAATTTACAAAGATATCCCGAAACAACTTTTGGACCTTAGATCCACCTATCTTGAACTGGTCAAACTGTTGAGGAGCAACTCAATCATATTCAGGTGGGAATTTCCCCAGGGACTATCCTTTAATTTCAGAGGGAAGAAGGTTAAAATTAAATCACCGGAAGATAGAGACAAATTTTTGATTGCCTACGGAGAAGACCTTCAAAAAGGGCTTGAACTACCCCCGAGACCGGGACCAACTCCACCTTCGGAATCTGAAGACTCAGAGAAAAAGATACCACCACCAGAACAATAACAGATTTATTCAGGATGTCTCTGCAACTTTTGAGTTGGAATATTAATGGTGCCAATTCCCCGGAAAAAAGAACATTTCACATATTGAAAAAAGAACAATTGGACATTATTTACTTGCAAGAAACACACGTGACCAGGCTCCATAGAAAAGTGTTAATAAACAAAAGATTAGGCCAAGAATTTATCTCTTCGGACCGAGTTAAGAAAAGAGGAGTGGTGATATATGCAAAGGAGAGCCTGTCACGCAAACTTTTATTTAAAGATGAACAAGGAAGAATTTTGGCAATTGAGATACAACACCAAGGAGAGAAGTTTTTAATATTAGGAATTTACGCACCAAATGAGGGGAAATCGGAATTTTACAAGAAGTTGCATGAGAGCATGCTGGATTATCTGGACTATGACAACATCATCATGATGGGAGATATGAATGGGGTCGTATCAACCAACATGGATAAGTCACAAAGTCAAAATGTAACAAAGGATGGCAGACTACCAAAGACCTTTTTTGAACTAACTGACAATATGGACTTGATTGATATTTGGAGAACAAAGAAACCCTTGGGAAGAGAGGGAACATTCTTTTCTGAAGCCCAACTGACATGGACAAGAATCGACCAAATATGGATATCTAGAGGTCTGGCACCTAAGACTAAAAAAGTGGAAATCTGCCCAAAGACCTGCTCCGACCATAATGCAGTAAAGATGGATATGAGACTACTACCAACCGGCTCCTTCAGATGGAAGATGAATGACAATTTGTTTCGGGACCAGGAGATTATTAAGAAGGCCCAAAAAGTTTTGAAAGATTATTTTGAGATAAATTTGAACACTACGGTGGAAAAAAGAATCATCTGGGATGCAAGTAAGGCGGTGATGAGGGGGTTCTTGATACAACAGAATGCGGTAAAGAAAAGGACACAAAATGAGAAAAAAGACAGAATTTTGGAGAAAATTAAAGAATGTGAGAAGAAATTAAGGACAAAACCGAAGTCACAGCCGATCCTGAGAGAAATTAAACTTTATCAAGCGCAATACTCTAAATTGATAAATCAGGAAATAGAGTGGAAAGTTAAATTAATGAAACAGAGAACATTTGAATCGGCGAATAAATGTGGGAAACTGCTAGCATGGCAGTTGAAGAAGAGACAAAAAATGAATATAGTTACAAATTTAGAGATTGAAGGAAGAAATATACAGAACCCTGAGGAGATTAGAAAGTGTTTCCAGAGATACTTCAAACAATTGTACACTCAAGGGCCGCAAGATGAGATTGAGATAGAACAATTTCTGAAAAAGAATGGATTACCAAAACTGTCACAAGACAACAGATCAATCCTGAATTCCAAAATAACAAGACAAGAGATTGAACAAGCCATCCAGAACATGCAATTGGGCAAATCCCCAGGACCTGACGGCCTTACCTCCAAGTATTATAAGACATTGAAAGACTATCTGACACAACCATTGATGGAGGTAGGCAACGAAATTCTGGAAGGGAAAAGGGCGCCGGAAACGTGGAAAGAGGCTTTCATCACGTTGATACCTAAATCAGAAACTGAAAAGACACAACTTAAGAACTACCGTCCCATCCCCCTTTTAAATGTGGATTACAAAATTTTTGCGGACATTTTAGCAAACAGATTTTAAAAAGTTCTAAATGAAGTAATTCATAAGGATCAGGCAGGCTTTCTCCCAGGCAGACATTTGTTTGCAAATACAAGGAATATTATTGACATTTTGGAACTTTTGCAAACAAACATTAATACAAAAGCTGTGTTAATCTTTATAGATGCGGAGAAGGCCTTTGACAACATTTCTTGGAAATTTATGAAGAAAAATCTGGAGGGGATGGGAGTGGGACGGGGATTTGAAAATGGGATAGACGCGATCTATGCAGAACAAAAAGCCAAACAGGAATGGCAACTGAACCGCTGGCATGCACTTATAACTGCCTCAAATACCCGTAATTCCCGAAAATTCTGGCTGTTGGTTAACAGAAAATCTAAAAGTTACCCACTAACCGTTATTCCTGCCCCAGTTTGGGAATCATTTCTAAGGAACTATTTTGCCTTACCAGACCTTAATATTAATAAAATCGATGGATTCTATGAGCAGCTCCCTCTTTGGCCACCCACTGACCCGGAGGAAATCCACGGACTCATTTCCAATCTCAAAGTTGGAAAAGCCCCCGGTCCCGACCTAGTCCCGGCGGAAGCTATAAAACTTCATGCACACTGGTGGGCGAAAATCCTGGCCGTTACTTTTGATGCCGTAAACAACAGTGGGAAGGTTCCAAGAATATGGAAGGATGCGATTATTATTCCAATTCATAAAAAGGGCTCGACAGATAACCCGGGAAATTACAGGAATATCAGTTTATTGTCAATAATTGGGAAAATATATGCACGGTTCTTGTTAACTAAGCTTACTAAGTGGGCCGAAGAGAACAACCTGATTGGGCCTGAACAGGCTGGTTTTAGACCGAATCAGTCAGCGGTTGATCATGTCTTAGTTTTATACCACCTTGCCCGGAAATATTCCGCCCCAAATAGAGGCCAACTTTGTGCAGCCTTTATTGATTTAAAGGCCGCTTTTGACAGCATCCCCAGGGGATTACTTTGGGGAAAATTAGCACGATGGGGAATAGACAAAAGACTTTTGTGGCTAATAACTAAATTGCATGACGGATCAGCCGCAAGGGTGAGAATCACTCCGGCCGGCGACCTCTCAAATTCAGTAACCATCAATAGAGGTGTCCGTCAAGGATGTATCCTTGCTCCGACCCTTTTTAATCTATTTATAAGTGATATGAGGGCGCCTCTGATAGATTCTCAAGAAACGATCCATGCCCCCCGCCTTGCCCAATATCGTTGCCCCCTTCTACTCTACGCAGACGACGCAGTGATCCTATCTTTCTCAAGAGTAGGCCTTAGGAGGGCACTGAAAATTTTTGATGCTTACTTACTGCAAATCAAATTTTCTTACAATTAATCATGCCAAGTCCAAAGTTCTAATTTTCACCAAGAGTCGAAAAACCTATAATTGGAGAATAGACGGAAAAGCCATTGACCAAGTCTTTAAATTTCAATACTTGGGAGTCCTTCTCCAACACAACATGGGCTGGAAGGTCCATCTGGCATATGTATTAAATAGAGCTAAAGCCCTTTCCTTTGCGCTACTGCGTTTTTTCTTTTCAGATGGGGCTTTCCATATTCCATCAGTGTTAAAAGTTTTCAAGGCAAAGGTGATTGCAACAATAGCATATGCAATCCCAATATGGGGGTCCTTTGTTAATCTAACCCAATTGGAGGTAATCCAAAACCAGCTGCTAAGAAGGTTGCTAAAATTACCCAGGTGTGTAGGCAATACTGCTATACGTCTCGAACTAAATGTTACATCTCTAGAAACCACATTATGGAAATGCATCCTCTGTTACTGGTTGGCATTATGGCATAAACTTCCAAATCTCCACTTGATACAGTGTCTCTGGAGAGACGACTTCCCTAGCCCTTGGGCAAAAATAATACATGGGAAACTTGTGTCCTTAGGACTATCTCCATCTGAACTACTAAAATTGGATTTAATTTCTGCCAAGAGAATTATAACTCACAAATTAGAGGAGATGGATTTACAATTTAATATTGCTACAGGTGGTGGCACCTGTTCGCCCATAAACCTTGGCTTAACACCACCAACGAAACTTCCATCTTATTTAACTACCTTATCTGTGGTGACGCACAGGTATGCCTTTATAAAGGCTAGATTCAATGTTTTCCCATCAAATGTGTTGGGTAACAGACTCTCCAACGGACAGATCTCACTCCTCTGTGACTGTAAAAGTGGATCTACAGAATCGTTATATCATATAATCTTCTGTTGTCCTATACATTCGGCTTCACGGTCCAAGTTTCTGGCCCCATATTTATCGAGAATAGCTGACAGACCTCAGGAAGCCCAAATAATATACTTATTAAACGACGAAGACTCAAGTAGATCCCTTGCAGTCGCTAGATACCTGATTAATGTCTTATTTCACTGTATGACTCTGACACTGGATCACTGTATGACTCTGACAGCTTAGCCAAACTTAAGAACCATCAATAAGTGCCAGAACTAAGACGCATAACCCCCAAAATCTGAGGGATTTGAATTGCGGTTGACATAGAGGGAGCTTATTGTGTATAGTTTACTTAATTGAAGTAAAATTGGTTTTATAGGGGTGTTTTAACTTGGAACTGTTAAATTGTATTGTTTATGGATAAATTCTGATGTATTGTTTTTAGATATGGGCCGATGGCCGTAATAAACCAATCAATCAATCAATCAATCAATCACTGATAGTTAATAATGTGGTGACAGAAGAGCTTAAAATTGAAAAAAGAACACGACAAGGCTGCCCTATTTCCCCTTTGTTATTCATTTCTGTCCTGGAGGTGCTCTTGAACATGATTAGAGGAGACCGGCTGGTTGAAGGAATACGGGTCGGAGCGAAACAGTACAAACTTAAAGCTTTTGCAGATGACCTGGTTTTGACATTACAGGAGCCAGAATCTAGTACGAAAAGAGTACTACAATTGATTCAAGAGTTTGGTCGGGTGGCGGGATTTAAATTAAATAAGCAAAAAACTAAGGTTTTGGGGGAAAAATTGACAGTTACAGAGTCAGAAAGGTTTCAGAAATAATAATAATAATAAATTTTATTTATATCCCGCCCTCCCCAGCCGAAGCCGGGCTCAGGGCGGCTAACAATAATCGAATAATCAAACAATCAAATAGTTACACATTCAAAATATTTCATTATAAAAATTAATTAAAATCAAATTAATGGCAACCGATTAAACAAGATTCTGTACAGGTTGCCAGAGGAGGGAGTCAGGCTGCGCCCTGACCAAAGGCCTGGTGGAACAACTCTGTCTTGCAGGCCCTGCGGAAAGATGTCAGGTCCCGCAGGGCCCTAGTCTCTTGTGACAGAGCGTTCCACCAGATTGGAGCCGCAGCCGAAAAGGCCCTGGCTCTATTTGAGGCCAGCCTAACCTCTCTGTGGCCTGGGACCTTGACGATGTTATTATTTGCAGACCGTAGGTTTCTCTGTGGGGCATACCAGGAGAGGCGGTCCCGTAGGTACGAGGGTCCTAGGCCGTATAGGGCTTTAAAGGTTAAAACCAGCACCTTAAACCTGATCCTGTACTCCACCGGGAGCCAGTGCAGCTGGTATAGTACTGGATGAATGTGATCTCGCAGCGAAGACCCCATAAGGAGTCTCGCCGCAGCATTCTGCACCCGCTGGAGTTTCTGGGTCAGTCTCAAGGGCAGCCCCACGTAGAGCGAGTTACAATAGTCCAGTCTGGAGGTGACCGTCGCATGGATCACAGTGGCTAGGTCAGGGCGAGAGAGATAAGGGGCCAACTGCTTAGCTTGGCGGAGATGAAAAAATGCCGCCTTTGTTATAGTTGTAATCTGCGCCTCCATAGAGAGGGAGGTATCGAAGATTACACCCAAACTCTTAACGGACGGTGCTGGCACTAATTGCAACCCCGCAAGAGATGGGAGTTGCCCCCTCAATCCCATATCGTCCCGCCCCAGCCAGAGGACCTCTGTCTTCGAAGGATTTAACTTCAACCGGCTCCCACGTGACCATCCAGCCACAGCTTCCAGACATCTCGCCAGTGTGTCTGGGGCCGAGTCAGGATGGCCATCCATCAACAGATAGAGTTGGGTGTCATCAGCATACTGATGGCAGCCCAGCCCAAAACTCCGGACAAGCTGGGCGAGGGGGCGCATAAAGATGTTAAAAAGCATCGGGGAGAGAATCGCACCCTGAGGCACTCCACACACCAAGGAGTGGCGCGATGACAATTCCCCCCCAAGCGCCACCCTCTGTCCCCGACCAGAGAGAAACGAGCGCAGCCATTGAAGGACTGTGCCCTGAATTCCCACGTCGGCAAGGCGGTGGTCCAGGAGTTCGTGATCGACCATGTCGAAGGCTGCTGACAGATCTAGAATCAGCAGCCCCGACCCGCCTCGATCCAGCTGCCTGCGGAGATCATCTGTTAGGGCGACCAGAGCCGTCTCGGTCCCATGACCAGCACGGAAGCCGGACTGGAATGGATCCAGAGCAGATGTTTCATCCAGAAACCTACCAAGCTGTTCAGCAACCGCTCTCTCAATCACCTTACCCAGGAATGGAAGATTCGAGACCGGGCGGTAATTGGATAGATCTAAGGGATCTAATGATGTTTTCTTTAAGAGCGGACGCACCACCGCCTCCTTCAGTTCCCCTGGGAATATCCCGGTGCCAAGGGACAAATTGATGATATCCCCCAGGGGGGCCCGCACCTCGTCTGGACACGCTCTAATCAGCCATGACGGGCACGGGTCAAGAGGACAGGTGGTGGGCTTTCCAGCTCGGAGGAGTCTGTCCACATCGGCTGGAGATATCCAGTCAAAGTGGTCCAATACTGGACCCGAGGACAGTCGAGGGGCCTCCAGTTCCTTTATTGTATCCAAATTGGCAGGGAGGTCATGGCGGAGCAACAGGACCTTCTCCGCAAAAAAGCTCGCAAATGCCTCACAGCTGTGTGTCAGATTGTTATTTAAATTTGGCTGTCCTTCAAGGGACGTTAAAGACCGAATTATACTAAATAATTGTGCCGGGCGAGAGCTAGCGGATGCAATGGAGGCCGAGAAGTAAGACTTCTTAGCGGCCTTCACTGCCATCTCATAGGTTTTCATAAAAGCCCTCTAAGATGTTCTTGAGGCTCCGTCACGGGCACCCCGCCATACTCACTCTAGCCGTCTGAGGTCCGCTTCATTTTCCGAAGCTCCTCGGTAAACCAGGGAGCCCGGTTTCTGCGGGGTCGCAGAGGGCGCTTAGGTGCGATCTCATCGATGGCTGCCAGGAGCTGGGTATTCCAGCCCTCAACAAGCTCAGTCAATGAGTCGCCAGGGGGAGCAAGGTCCCGCAAGGCTTGACGGAATCTATCAGGGTCCATCAGCCTCTGCGGGCGAGCCCAAATCGGCTCGCCACCTAAGCAGGGTGGGGGTGGAAAGTCAATCCTGGCTTTCAGAGCGTAGTGATCAGACCATGGCACCTTCATCGAAGGAGACATGATCACATCTATACCGGCGCCAAAGATCAAATCCAGCGTGTGGCCTGCTTGATGTGTGGGGCCCGAAACAAACTGGGAGAGCCCTAGTGTCGCCATGGAAGACACCAGGTCCAGAGCCTGTGAGGAGGGAGTGGCATCAGCATGGAAGTTGAAGTCTCCCAATACCAATAGGTTAGGGAAGTCCAAGGCCCAGCCGGCCACCGCCTCCAGCAGGCCTGACAGGGTGGCTGCTGGTGCGCTAGGTGGCCGGTACACCAGCCAGACAGCCAAGCTCTCCTCGGAGCCCCACACTAGGCCAACACATTCAATGCCAGGGATCGATGGCGATGGTAGAGCCCTGAAAGAACAATCTTCCCGGATTAATAATGCCACCCCTCCCCCCCGGCCCACAGTCCGTGACTGGTGGAGGACGGAGAAACCCGGGGGCGCCATCTCTCGTAAGGTAACAGTTACCCCTTCGCGCACCCAGGTCTCCGTCACACAAGCCAGGTCAACCCCCTGCGAGGTAAAGAAATCTCGCAGGGTGGCGGTTTTGTTGCCTATAGACCTGGCATTGCACAACACCAGTGAAGGAGGTGAGTAATCCTTGCTCACCCTACCCTCGTCTCGGGATGGGGCGCAGATTGGAAGGGGTACGAGCATATCCGTATCTCGATCCCCTTTGCCTATAACATCTGCCCCCACCGCCATACCTCCCTCGCCCCTCCACGGTAGCAATCCCAAGCCTCATAATAACCTCCATTTACAAGATAGAAAAACAAAACAACCAAAAACAATGATGCCAAACAAAATCAATCCCCACCCCACTAATATCCCACCCCAAAACAAAACAAGATGAAACAAAACAAAAATACATAGATAAAAACCACCATTCACGGTGGTACAACAAAATAAGCAATAAAAACACGTTTAAAAACCTTAAAATATATAAAACATCTTTAGCATTTGCTGCAGCAGCACCCGTGTCCTTAAAACTATCATGGAGGTGAGCCTGGGCCCCGCCCCCTAGGCCAGATGGAATTAGCCTGAGGAGGGAGAGGCCTTACACTCCAAACGCTCACGATGCAGCAACAGCGATGTCCCTGGCCTCAATGAGGCCTCTTAAAGCCGTGGCGAAGGTGAGCCTGGGCCCCGCCCCCTAGGCCAGATGGTATTAGCCTGAGGAGGGAGAGGCCTTACACTCCAAGCACTCACGATGCAGCAGCAGCGATGTCCCTGGCCTCAATGAGGCCTCTTAAAGCCGTGGCGAAGGTGAGCCTGGGCCCCGCCCCCTAGGCCAGATGGAATTAGCCTGAGGAGGGAGAGGCCTTACACTCCAAACGCTCACGATGCAGCAACAGCGATGTCCCTGGCCTCAATGAGGCCACTTAAAGCCGTGGCGAAGGTGAGCCTGGGCCCCGCCCCCTAGGCCAGATGGTATTAGCCTGAGGAGGGAGAGGCCTTACACTCCAAGCACTCACGATGCAGCAGCAGCGATGTCCCTGGCCTCAATGAGGCCTCTTAAAGCCGTGGCGAAGGTGAGCCTGGGCCCCGCCCCCTAGGCCAGATGGAATTAGCCTGAGGAGGGAGAGGCCTTACACTCCAAACGCTCACGATGCAGCAACAGCGATGTCCCTGGCCTCAATGAGGCCACTTAAAGCCGTGGCGAAGGTGAGCCTGGGCCCCGCCCCCTAGGCCAGATGGAATTAGCCTGAGGAGGGAGAGGCCTTACACTCCAAGCACTCACGATGCAGCAGCAGCCATGTCCCTGGCCTCAATGAGGCCTCTTAAAATCGTGGCGAAGGTGAGCCTGGGCCCCGCCCCCTAGGCCAGATGGAGTTAGCCTGAGGAGGGAGAGGCCTTACACTCCAAGCACTCACGATGCAGCAGCAGCGATGTCCCTGGCCTCAATGAGGCCTCTTAAAGCCGTGGCGAAGGTGAGCCTGGGCCCCGCCCCCTAGGCCAGATGGAATTAGCCTGAGGAGGGAGAGGCCTTACACTCCAAACACTCACGATGCAGCAGCAGAGTTAAATGTGGTTAAAAAAGTAAAATACCTAGGGGTAAATATAACAGCAAAAAATCTGAGTTTATTTAAGGACAACTATGAGAAATGTTGGTCAGAAATTAAGAGAGATCTAGAAAGTTGGACAAGATTGAAACTTTCCTTGTTAGGCCGAATTGCTGCTATTAAGATGAATGTATTGCCAAAAATGTTGTTTTTGTTTCAAACTTTGCAAGTTGTGGACAAAACAGAGTGCTTTCGGAAGTGGCAGAGAGATATTTCTAAATTCGTCTGGCAGGGCAAAAAGCCCAGAATTAAGTTTAAGATACTAACTGATGCGAAAGAAAGAGGGGGCTTTGCCCTGCCAGACTTGAAGTTGTATTATGAGGCCGCAGCTTTCTGCTGGCTAAAAGATTGGCTACTTCTCGAGGACACTGATCTACTAGATTTAGAAGGTTTTAACAATGCTTTTGGGTGGCATGCATATCTTTGGTATGACAAGGTTAAGATTAATAAGACTTTCAAGAACCATATTGTCAGAAAAGCAGTGTTTAATGTCTGGATAAAATATAAAGACTTATTGGAAAATAAAACTCCAAGGTGGCTTTCACCACTGGAAGCTAAGGCCCGGAAAAGACTCAATATGGCCAAAGTATTGGGAAATATTAGAAAAAGATGAAGATAATTGGAAATTGCAGAGTCAGGAGAAAATGAAAGACAAAGTGCGAGACTGGCTACATTATGCTCAGATTAAAGAAGTTTTTAAACTTGATAAAAAGCTAGGATTCCAGGTGGAAAAATCGAAGCTAGAAACGGAATTGTTAGAGCCTAAGACTAAAGTACTTTCAAAAATGCATAACTTGCTGTTGAAGTGGAATACACAAGATGAAACGGTTAAATCGGCTATGATAAAGTGGGCAGAGGACATTGGATATAACATTATGTTTGAAGACTGGGAGAGGTTGTGGACTACTGGGTTGAAGTTTACTGCATGTAATGCTTTGAAAGAAAATGTTATGAAAATGATATATAGATGGTATATGACCCCAGTCAAACTTGCAAAAATATACCACTTGTCTGATAACAAATGTTGGAAGTGTAAGGAAAATGAAGGAACATTCTTTCACCTCTGGTGGACCTGCCCTAGAGTGAAGGCTTTCTGGGAAATGACATGTAATGAGTTGAAAAAGGTATTTAAGTATACCTTCCTTAAGAAACCAGAGGCCTTCCTTTTGGGTATTGTCGGCCAGAATGTGTTAAAGAAGGACCGAACATTTTTTATGTATGCAACAACAGCAGCACGGATACTTGTCGCTAGGCATTGGAAAACACAAGATCTACCCACACTGGAAGAATGGCAGATGCAACTGATAGACTACATGGAACTGGCTGAGATGACCGGCAGAATCCGAGACCTGGGAGAGGAGACGGTGGAAGAAGATTGGAAGAAATTTAAGATTTATTTACAAAAATATTGTAAATTGTACGAATGTTAAGAAGGATGCTAGAGTATAAACAATTTGGCACCATCGAGTTGAAGGAAGTGAATTATGAAGATAAGATAAATTTAAGAAAAGATAAAAATTTTGGAATATGTTGGTTATATTTAATTTTTTTAAGACTTGAATAAAATGATAGTCAAAATTAGAGATATAACATTGGAAAATTAGATATGATGATTAGAAATAAGGGGATAAATTTGCTGAATAAAATTATAAACAGGAACACAGGAGCGGGAGATGCGAGGGAGTCCAAAGAAGTGAAAAGATCTATGTTAAGAGATGTTATATTGTATTGTTTTATTGGCATTGTGATTCAAACAAAAAATTGTTAATAAAAAATATTTCAAAAAAAATAATGAATGATAAAGACAAGTTTCTGAGAGACCACGAAGAGGATCTTCAGAAAGAAGCGGAATCTGGAGAGGAGCCAATCCCACCAGGAAAAGGAATACTAGACATAGCAAACTTATCATTTGGACTGAAACCACCGACAGAAGAAGAACAACTACTTGGAGCAGTAGGGGGGGAAAGTAAGTAACTCCATCATGGCTCTGCAACTTCTAAGCTGGAATTGTAATGGTTTGAACTCGCCCCAGAAGAGAAAAAGTGTTTTTCACATATTAAAAAAAGAATAATTGGACTTGATCTGTTTACAAGAAACACATGTGATGAGGTTACACAGAAAAATACTTATTAATAAGAGATTGGGACAAGAATTTATTTCATCTGATAAAGTTAAAAAAGAGGAGTTGTGATTTATGCAAAGGAAAAATTGTTACCAAAATTAATTTTTAAAGATGAACAAGGAAGATTTTTGGCAATTGAAATCCAAGTTCAAGGAGAGAAATTTTTGATCGTAGGAATTTATGCACCAAATGAGGGGAAATCTGAATTCTTTAAGAAGTTGCACGAGACTTTATTGGACTATTTGGACTATAACTTAATTCTGATGGGAGATATGAATCTACAAATATGGACAAGGCACATAGACAGGTAGTTACTAAAGATGGAAGACTACCAAAAACTTTCTTTGAATTGACTGACAATATGGACTTGATTGACATCTGGAGAACAAAGAATCCTCTTGAGAGAGAGGGAACCTTTTTCTCTGAAGCCAAGATGACATGGACTAGAATTGACCAAATATGGATTACTAGAGGAATGGCACCAAAGATAAAGAAAGTGGAAATCTGCCCAAAAACTTGCTCCGACCATAATGCTGTAAGGATGGAGATGAAGCAAATAACAACTGGTTCCTTCAGATGGAGGATGAATGACACCTTATTTAGAGATGAAGAAGTGTATAAAAAGGCCCAAAAAACTCTGAGAGATTACTTTGAAATAAACATGAAGACCAATGTTGAAAAAAGAGTAATCTGGGACGCAAGTAAAGCTGTTATGAGAGGATTTCTGATACAACAAAATGCAATAAAGAAGTGAAGCCAAAATGAGAAAAAAGATAAGATTTTGGAGAAGATAAAAGAAGGGGAAAAGAAATTAAGATCAAAACCAAAGTCCCAAGAGATTTTGAGAGAAATTAAGTTATATCAAACACAATATATGGAACTGATGAACCAAGAAATAGAATGGAAAATTAAACAAATGAGACAAAAGACATTTGAATCAGCAGACAAATGTGGTAAACTATTGGCTTGGCAAATGAGGAAAAGACAAAAATTAAATACGGTTACAAATTTAGAAGTGGAAGGAAAGAAGATCTACAACCCAACTGAGATCAGAAATTGCTTCCAGAAGTATTTCAAACAATTATACTCACAAGGGCCACAGAAAGAAATAGACATAGACCGATTTCGTGAGACAAATGGATTACAAAAAATTTCCCATGAAAGTAAAATAGTGTTGAACCATAAAATAACTGAACAGGAAATAGAAGGTGCCATTCAAAATATGCAATTGGGTAAATCTCCGGGACCGGATGGGCTGACTTCCAGATACTATAAAGCTTTGAAGGAGTGGTTATTACAACCTTTGAAGGAAGTCTGCAATGAAATTTTGGAGGGGAAAAGGGCACCAGAATCGTGGAAAGAGACTTATATTACACTTATACCGAAGACACAGACTGAAAAGACTCAACTTAAGAACTACCACCCTATTTATTTTTTTTAAATATATTTATTAGGTTTTTACAAAAGGAAAAACACATAACAGCCACAAAAGTGAAAACAAAAAAAACAAAACATAATCAAAGATATAAAACAGATCAGAACAACAAAACACAAAAAAATAAGATTCCACCCAACAAATTGAAAAATAAAAATTCCAGCTTTTAAAATCATACTTAATTAACTTTCTTTCTTGACTTCCTCGCGCCTCCCTTTTTTTGTGTTCCTCTTTGCCCAATCAGATACAGCAAATCCTTGCCCTCTTTCAAAGCTCATTTCTAATTGTTAGATTCATTCTGTTATGTCTCCAATCTTTCCTCCTTATACTTAAACTCCTTTAAACTATTATTTACTTTCGACATAATATAACTTTAGTCTTTCACCCTTTTTGCGTACCTTTTTAAACTGTATTGCTAATGCCAAATTATTTTCAATCCAACATCGTTTTAACATTCATAAACTTTGCAGTATTTCTGCAAATAGACTTTAAACTTCTTCCAGTCCTCTTCCACTGATTCTTCTCCCAGGTCTCGGATTCTGCCAGTCATTTCTGCCAACTCCATATAGTCTATTACTTGCGTCTGCCATTCTTCCAAGGTGGGCAAATCTTGTGTCTTCCAATACTTTGCGATAAGTATTCTTGCTGCTGTTGTCGCATACATAAAAAACGTTCTTTCTTTATCACCAATTGGCCGACTATGCCCAAGAGAAAGGCCTCTGGTTTCTTAAGAAAGGTATATTTAAATACCTTTTTCAGTTCATTATATATCATCTCCCAGAAAGCCTTAATCTTTGGGCACGTCCACCAGAGGTGAAATAATGTACCCTCAGAGTCTTTACATTTCCAACACTTGTTATCAGGCAGGTGATAAATTTTTGCAAGCTTGACTGGGGTCATGTACCACCTATAAATCATTTTCATAATATTCTCTCTTAAGGCATTACATGCCGTAAATTTCATACCGGTGGTCCACAACTTTTCCCAGTCAGCAAACAGGTTATGACCTATGTCCTGTGCCCATTTAATCATAGCTGATTTGACTGTTTCATCCTGTTTCATTTTAACAGCAAGTTATACATTCTTGAAAGAATCTTAGTTTTACGTTCTAACAGTTCTGTTTCCAATTTCGATTTTTCCACCTGGAAACCCAATTTCTTATCCAAATTATAGGCCTCTCTTATTTGATAATAATGAAGCCAATCTCGCACTTTGTCTTTTAATTTCTCAAAACTCTGCAGTTTCAGTTTATCTCCTTCTTGTTCTAGTATCTCCCAATATTTCGGCCATTTGGCCTCCATATTGAGTCTTTTCAGAGCCTTTGCTTCCATGGGTGACAGCCACCTTGGGGTCTTATTTTCCAATAAGTCTTTGTACCTTATCCAGACATTAAATAATGCTTTCCTGACAATATGGTGTTTAAAGGTTTTGTGCGCTTTAACCTTGTCGTACCACAAATATGCATGCCATCCAAAAGCATTGTTAAAGCCTTCCAAATCCAAGATGTCAATGTTCTCAAGAAGCAGCCAGTCTTTCAACCAGCAGAATGCTGCTGATTCATAGTAAAGTTTAAAGTCCGGCAGGGCAAACCCCCCTCTTTCCTTCGCATCAGTTAATATTTTAAATTTTATTCTGGGCTTTTTGCCCCGCCAGACAAACCTAGAAATATCTTTCTGCCACTTCTTGAAGCAATCCATCTTGTCCAAAATCTGTAAATTTTGGAACAAAAATAACATTTTTGGCAATACATTCATTTTTATAACTGCAATTCGACCCAACAAGGAAAGCTTCAATTTAGACCATATTTCTAGATCTTTTTTAACTTCTGACCAACATTTCTCATAGTTGTCCTTAAATAGGTTCAAGTTTTTAGCTGTCATATTAATCCCCAGATATTTCACTTTCTTAACTAGGGTCAAACCAGTCTCATTCTGAAACCTTTCTTTTTCAATCTGTGTTAAATTTTTCTCTAAAACCTTAGTTTTTGACTTGTTCAATTTAAATCCTGCCACATGACCAAATTCTTGAATCAGTTCTAAAACCCTTTTCGTACTAGATTCTGGCTCCTGTAATGTCAAAACTAAGTCATCTGCAAAAGCCTTCAATTTATATTGTTTGGCTCCGACCTGAATTCCTTTGATTAGACGGTCCCTTCTAATCATATTCAAGAGCACCTCCAGGACTGAAATAAATAATAATGGAGAGATAGGGCAACCCTGTCGTGTTCCTTTTTCTATCTTAAATTCTTCAGTCACCACATTGTTAACTATCAATTTAGCTTTTTGTTCTGAATAAATTGCACTTATACCATTTTCAAACCCTTGCCCCACCCCCATTCCCTTGAGATTTTTCTTCATAAAATTCCAAGAAATATTATCAAAGGCCTTCTCCGCATCAATAAAAATTAAGACAGCTTTTGTGTTAATATTCACTTGTAATAACTCCAAAATATCAATTATATTCCTTGTATTATCAGACAAGTGTCTGCCCGGGAGAAAGCCTTCCTGATCCTTGTGAATCTCTTCTACTAATACTTTTTTTAATCTGTTAGCTAAAATATCAGCAAAAATTTTATAATACACATTTAAAAGGGATATGGGACGGTAGTTCTTGAGTTGTGTCTTTTCAGACTCTAATTTCGGTATAAGTGTAATAAAAGCTTCTTTCCACGACTCCGGCGCCTTCTTCCCCTCCATGATTTCATTGCAAACCTCCTTTAATGGTTGAATTAAGTAGTCTTTCAATGTTTTATAATACTTGGAGGTTAGCGCGTCCGGCCCTGGAGACTTGCCCAGCTGCATGTTCTGAATGGCACCTTCAATCTCCTGTTCTGTAATTGCGTGATTCAGCATTATCTTTTTTTCTTGAGATATTTTTTGTAGTCCATTGGATCTTAAAAATTGGTCTATATCAGTCTCTTTCTGAGGCCCTTGTGTATAAAGTTGTTTAAAGTATCTCTGAAAACTCCTTCTAACCTCCACAGGATTCTGAATGTTTTTCCCTTCTATCTCAAGATTTGTAATGGTGTTTAACTTCTGTCTTTTTTTCAACTGCCAAGCTAGCAGCTTCCCGCATTTATTAGCCGATTCAAATGTCTTTTGCCTCATCTGTTTTATTTTCCATTCTACTTCTTGATTTATCAATTTCATATATTGTACTTGGTAAAGTTTAATTTCTCTCAGAATCTCCTGTGAATTTGGTTTCGACCTTAATTTCTTCTCTTTTTATTTTTTCCAAAATTTTATCTTTTTTCTCATTTTGGGTCCTCTTTTTTATAGCATTCTGTTGGATTAGAAATCCCCTCATGACCGCTTTACTTGCGTCCCAGATTACTCTTTTTTCCACCGTAGCTTTCAGGTTTACTTCAAAATAGTCTCTCAATGTCTTTTGAGCCTTTTTGATAATCTCTTGATCCCGTAATAAGGTGTCATTCATCTTCCATCTAAAGGAACCGCTTGGTGTTAGTTTCATTTCCATCTTTACAGCGTTATGGTCGGAGCAAGTTCTTGGGCAGATTAACACCTTTTTTATCTTAGGTGCCAGTTCTCTAGTTGTCCATATTTGGTCAATTCTAGTCCATGTCAATTTGGCTTCAGAAAAGAATGTAACTTCTCTTTCTAGGGGATTTTTGGTTCTCCATATGTCAATTAAATCCATGTTGTCAGTTAATTCAAAAAAAGTTTTCGGTAGTCTGCCTTCTTTAGTTAAAGTCTGTTTCTGTGCTTTGTCCATGTTCGTAGATACCACTCCGTTCATATCTCCCATCATAATGATGTTATTATAGTCCATGTAATCCAGCATTGTCTCATGCAACTTCTTATAAAACTCTGCTTTCCCATCTTTGAGGGGCATAAACTCCTAATATCAAAAAATTTTCTCCTTGAGCTTGAATTTCAATTGCCAAAATTCTACCTTGCTCATCTTTAAATAAGAATTTTGGTGATAGGCTTTCTTTTGCATAGATGACCACTCCTCTCTTTTTAACCTTGTCCGATACAATAAATTCTTGGCCCAATCTTTTATTAATCAATACTTTTCTATGTAGCCTAATCACATGTGTTTCTTGCAAACAAATTAGATCTAATTGTTCCTTTTTTAATAAATGAAATACTTTCCTCCTCTTCTCCGGGGAATTTAGACCATGAATGTTCCAGCTCAACAGTTGCAGAGACATGATGCAATAGTTTTATTTCCCTCCTACTGCTCCCAACAGTTCTTCCTCTTTTGATGGTGGTACCACTTTCTCAGATTTGTCAAGTCCCAAAGGTGGTAATATTGAACCCAATGGTCCAGATCTTAAGGCTCTTAGTTCTTCCTCAATTCCTTTTTCGTTACTAAATGTGGATTACAAAATTTTTGCTGACATTTTGGCTAAGAGATTGAAAAAAGTTTTGATGGAGGAGATTCATAGAGACCAAGCGGGCTTTCTCCCGGGAAGACATTTGTCAGATAACATGAGGGACATAATTGACATTTTGTAAAAGCTAGAAGTGAATATAAATACTAAAGCAGTTTTGATATTTGTAGACGCGGAGAAAGCCTTCGACAATATTTCTTGGAGCTTTATGAGGAAGAATCTTCAGGGGATGGGGGTAGGCCAAGGGTTTGAAAACGGTATAGGTGCAATATATTCTGAGCAAAAAGCTAAACTAATTGTAAACAATGTGGTTACGGAAGAATTTAAGATAGAAAAAGGGACACGTCAGGGGTGCCCAATCTCCCCACTACTTTTTGTATCAGTCCTGCAGGTTTTGTTGAACATGATCAGAAGAGACCGGTTGGTTAAAGGTATACAGGTCGGAGCCAAACAGTACAAACTGAGAGCATTTGCAGATGATCTAGTACTTACATTACAAGAGCCAGAATCTAGTACTAAAAGGGTTTTAGAATTAATTCAAGAGTTTGGTCAAGTAGCAGGATTTAAACTGAATAAGTAAAAAACTAAGGTATTAGAGAAAAATTTAACAGCTATTGAAAAAGAGAGGTTTCAGAATGAGACAGGTCTAACTGTGGTTAAGAAAGTGAAATATTTGGGGATTAACATGACAGCTAAAAATGGGAATTTATTTAAAGATAATTATGAAAAATGTTGGACAGAAGTGAAAAAAGACTTAGAAATCTGGTCAAATTTGAAGCTTTCCTTGTCTGGTCGAATTGCAGCTATAAAGATGAATGTATTGCCTAGAATGTTGTTTTTGTTTCAAACATTGCAAATTGTGGACAAGATGGACTGTTTCAAGAAGTGGCAGAAAGATATTTCTAAATTTGTCTGGCAGGGCAAGAAACCCAGAATAAAATTTAAGATTTTAACTGATGCAAAGGAAAGGGGGGGATTTGCCCTGCCAGACTTTAAACTTTACTATGAATCAGCAGCTTTCTGCTGGTTGAAAGACTGGCTGCTTCTTGAGAACAAAGACATTTTGGATTTAGAAGGTTTTAACAATATTTTTGGGTGGCATGCATATTTGTGGTATGACAAGGTTAAAGCTCATAAAGCTTTTAAAAATCATATTGTCAGGAAAGCATTGTATAATGTTTGGATTAAATATAAAGATTTGCTGGAAAATAAAACCCCAAGGTGGTTGTCGCCAATGGAGGCAAAGGCTGTGAAAAGACTTAATATGGAGCCCAAATGGCCGAAATATTGGGAAATTCTGGAACAAGAAGGGGACAAACTGAAATTGCAGAGTTTTGAGAAATTAAAAGATAAAGTGCGAGACTGGCTTCATTATTATCAAATAATGGAGGCTTACAAGTTGGACAGGAAAATTGGCTTCCAGGTGGAAAAATCAAAATTGGAAACAGAATTGTTAGAACCCAAAATTAAGAATTTGTCAAAAATGTATAACTTGCTGTTGAAATGGAATACGCAGGATGAAACGGTTAAATCAGCCATGATTAAGTGGGCACAAGATATTGGTCATAACATTATGTTTGTTGACTGGGAACAGTTGTGGACCACCGGTATGAAATTTACGGCATGTAATGCCCTAAGAGAGAATATTATGAAAATGATTTATAGGTGGTACATGACCCCAGTCAAGCTTGCAAAAATTTACCACTTGCCTGATAATAAATGTTGGAAATGTAAAGAAAATGAAGGTACATTCTTTCACCTTTGGTGGACGTGCCCAAGGATTAAGGCTTTCTGGGAAATGATATATAATAAAATGAAAAAGGTATTTAAATATACCTTCCTGAAGAAACCAGAGGCCTTTCTCCTGGGCATGGTCGGCCAATTGGTGCCAAAGAAGGATAGAACATTCTTTATGTATGCTACAACAGCAGCAAGAATACTCATCGCAAAGTATTGGAAGACACAAGATCTACCCACCTTGGAAGAATGGCAGATGAAGGTGATAGACTATATGGGACTGGCAGAAATGACTAGCAGAATCCGAGACCAGGGAAGAGAGACGGCGGAAGAAGATTGGAAGAAATTTAAGGACTATCTTGGGAAATATTGCAAGATTAATGAATGTTAGAATGATGATGGTTTAGAAAATTAAGGGGTTTTTCAGCTGTAATGAGTAAAAAGAAAAGAAAGGTTGAAAATTAAATGAAAATTAAGGGAGAGGATTTGCTGAATTAATAATTAGAAATTGGAATACAAAAAGGGGAGGTATGAGGAGGTCGGGGAAGTAAGTTGCGTGGCGAGTTCCCGCCCCCCACCAGGATAAATAAAGACACGAGACACCATAATTAAGGTTAATTGGGCGAATTAGGCCACAACTTTATTGAATTCAGGAATGAGAGGCATTGGCTTAGGCATTGGTCCTATCGACTATCCGGCTCCAGCCCATTTGCTGGAGACACGGGGAAGGGTTAACACTTTATCGGGGGAGTCTCCTGCCGAGGCACGTCGACTAGGAGCTCCCCCGGGTCACCGCTCTGGGGCGTGCCTTTGGCCCACACCTCCATAGGCTTCAGACAGGGCCACGCCCCCCGGAGTCCTTTAACGGACCACCCTTCGCTCACTGGGGGGAGGTGATGGCGTTCCTCCCCCCCCCACACATCCTCTTAACCCCTTCTTACCAATGCCTACCGCCACACGAGCCATCGCTCGCCGCCAATACTCTCATGCCTGAATCCAACCCCTTATCCCCTTTGCCATATCCATCAGCCAAATATCATTTCCAGCATCCGAGAGATGCACGCCATCAGCCAAATATCATTTCCCGCATCCGAAGATGCACGCCATCAAACCGGTAGAGGGCCTCACCATTGAGACATATGCCCCGGAGGTCACTGACACTCCCACCCAGGGCTGCCACTCTACGCACCACCGCCAAATACAAGGCTTTCCTAGCCCTATTTATGGCTATCAGGCACCTGCAATCTCTGCAAACCCACCTCTCCATCCACGAGGCCCACATAAAATAGTAGTGACGTTTGGGTAAGAGGCCTTAAGTTCCTCAAAGTCACTAAACATATGCCACATCAAGTTGACTGCCTTTCTGTAAGCTAACTCTTATCGCCTAATTGGATAACTAAAGCATCTGGGGGACCTCCGCTGCCGCTCTGGCCCTAATAGCGGGCAACATTCCGGCCCAGCGCATTCCCCTTCGAGAGATCCATTGATGTAGCCAAGGTGCGGCCCGAGACCAGAATTGATGGCGCGGACCCTGGCCCAATGCACCATGCTGTGCCTGATTATCCAGATGTGCGCCCTCATAGCTCCTGCACCCTAGGTCCCCCTTAACGGCATGGTTTCTATCCCAGTGGACGGTGCAGGGCCAATACTCCAAATATTCATCACAACATCACCTGAAAGCAAAAGAAGGTAACAAAGCCAGTCAGGTATATTGTGAACAATCACAAGGTCTAATGAATATATCCTTTATATGCATCAGACTTCCACTGCCCCCAAGTCCTTCATCCTTTCAGATGAGAGTCCCAAATGCACTGCTGTGGTGGCGGCCCCAATCCTAAAAGGAGTTAACCGCGAATTCAGCTGAGGGTAAACTGCAGGCAGCAATCGCCCTTCGCATAACGCGCATGGACTGATGCCGTGCAAGGCCGGAGCCATCCCAATGTTTGAGGAATGGACCTGAGACGGTCATCTCACGTACATGAATTGCTTAGTGTCCTTTTCTGCTGATCGATTTGGAACATTGGACATGCAGGACTAAATTGGATCTGAACAAGGTCAGGTCTCTCACTACCTCGGGCAGCGGAATCTGGTTGGCCCTTACAAACCACTTCGCATAGCGCCAAAGGCAATGGAGTATGCAGCTGTAAATAACTGGGCCTTGTCCTCGGACCAATAGATACTTCTGGATTTTTTTATTTTATTTAATTTATTTATTTATTTATTTATTTATAATATTATTATTTTACTTTTATTTATTTATTATTAGGAATTAGCATAGAATGTCATAAGTTAAGGGCCTTCTACCATCAATTTTAGGAGGCTGCAGCCTGCGCCAGCCACACCGTGCCCAGGGTCTCTGGATTAAACAACCTTACAGAAAAAAGGAGATTGCCGCCTACTGGATCTTTAAGAGTCTTTGTTGCACGACCCAGCACCCTCCAATGTACCAAGCATTGCAGAGCTTCAGCCTTGGTAGGAGGTGTGTCAAGCTTAGGATTCTTTCAAGCCTAGTTTTTGGTTTTGTTTTTTACGATTATTATTATTATCATTATCATTAATATTTTATAAGTTTGCCTTGAAACTCCATAAAGTCCACCCATGCCTTTTTTAAGATCTACGCGTGGGCAGGGCTCCTAAAGCTAATACTCCCTTCAGGACATCATGTTCCCAAGGCTCCAAAGGTGCTCCCGGAATGGCTCTGGCAATTTGCTGCGCCTGTGCACCCGTGATGCCCTTGTTAACCACAGGGGTAAATTTGGTAGAGAAATAGATGTTTAATTCTAAGCACTAAAGGACAAAGGTCCAGGACAGCTTTGCCACTCTAGGAGAGTGCAATAATTGTTTAGACAAGACACTGCCAACCGTCTGATTGTCGGTCCAGAAGCATACCTGGTGATTCCTGAACTCTTCAGCCCGCAAATACCATTGTACTTTTCCATGAACTAACCTTCAGGTCCGACTTGACCACTTTTGAGAGGCGCACTCAGTGTTGCGGAGCGCGCAGTCCCGCTGACAGCTTAGCCAGTCACCCACAAAAGGGGGGGCAGGGGACCCTACCCAGCATGCAACGTTGAGGTGACTGAAGCCGAGAATTTACCCTAGCCAAGGGTGACCTTCTTGAGGGGAAGAAGTTGCAGAATTAATTTTTGAGTGCTGCTAGCCACCCCCTTGGTAGGCGGGATGTCTGTGCAATTGTGTCCACTTCAATACCCAAAATAGTTTATGGTCATAACTGGACCCTCTGTTTTGTCCGCCATCAAAGGTACCCCAAGCTCCTCAGGTGAAAGCCACTAAAGGAGAAGCGCAATCAGGGCTATTACTAATGATGGGGGGGGGGGAAGAGTTATCGAGGTAATGGGTCACTTAGAACCAGTTCTAAAGCGAAGAGCCCAGTCCAGAATTGCACTAAATGACTCAAAGTGCACAAGCTACTGAGTACCCTATCGGCATAGATTTGTCTGTGGAATAAGCCCCCTCAAATCTAAAAACCTAGCCATGGAAATTCCTCAGGGTGAACTGGCAGGAGACGGAAAGTCAACTCAATGTCACACTTAGCCAAGAGCGCGCCCCTGCTGAACCTGAGCATACACTTCATAGCCTGATCAAAGGAGGCATATTTCACAGAACAAGGCTTCTGTGGTATTGCATCATTGACTGAGCCACGTCTAGGGTAGGGCAGGTTGTGGATCATAGGATACTCTCCTGGAGTCAATGGGGGGACAATGCCTAAAGGTGAAATGAGTAAACCCACTATTGGTGGCTCCCTGAAGGGGCCGGCCACCCTCCCGGCCAGAAATTTCTTTAATTTCTTTCTTTCTTTTTATATTTATTTATTTATTTATTGGCAATAGCTGGCATTTTTCAAACTGATTGTTTGCTTTGGGGGGGGGGGATTCCCTGAGTTAGGGGGTAATGAAACGAGGATCTTGAAGCCATAAGAGAAACTCTTTCCCGGGTACTTTGCTGCCTATATTTTAGGGTATTTATCAAGAAGTGTTCTAAGAGGTGAGAGCTTAACGGAAAAGAACATCCCAGTCAAGGGCCAAATTAATACCAGTTTGTGGCTGTTCTTTTTGGCGGGTCTGTGAGCTTTTCAAGGTGGAAATGCCCCCCTGCTGCCCGGAAAGGGCTGTTTACCTTTAAAACATGAAGACGCTGGGTGGTCTTTAAAACATGAAGACGCTGGTTACCTAGGCACTTCTCACATTCATGCGCATACTTACAATTTGGCCCCTGGCACACACCCGTGTTGTACTCCCAACAAACCTCATGGTGAGGGACTCACTTAGCTTCAAATTTTCCAACTTTCCTTTTTCCACCTAGGGATCCATATGCTCCATCCAGTAATTCTGGTCGCTCGGAACGCAGCAGGTGGTGGGCAGCAGGAAGCTTTTCTGAATCGTCCTCGGCATCAGAAGGCTTACTTCTTTTGCTCTTCTTGGCCGAATGCTTCTTCTTACTTAGACTTCTTTCTCCCTTCCACAGTATTCCCTGTGGAATACTGGGAAAGTCTGGGGTATACTGAGAGGCAGAAAGATTATAATTGTAAGCATGAGCCCTACCTCCCGAGGATCTGTTATTGGAAACCCAGGGACACGTAGACTGTAATTATGAGTGAGGATGCATAAATGGATTGCTACCTGAATGTGGAACCCTAAATAAGGAGGCCAAAGTGCAAGGGAGCTCCTCTCTATTTCGGAATAGGCCGAAGTGACCATGGGCCTGAATTGTTGGTAAAAGGTTTCAAAAGCAGAGGAAACACTGACTAGGCCTGTGGGTTGCAGGGCACAGGAGGCTACCCTGACCCATCTTGGACACAGGACCCACTGTTGAATCATTGGCTGCTCTCAGCACTGCCGCGGAGGTGCCGGGGCGGTCCCCAACGTTAGGTGGCATATCCGGGATGCATTCTTGGGTGAGCGCAAGAGGTGTTGCTGCCACCTGGTCTGCGGGCCTATATTGCCTATAAAATGTCTAAAAAGCATTGGGGGGAGAAAAAAAAACAACTGTGCCAAAGTATGTGGGTTACTAGGCACTACGAAGGCCCGAGGCCCCTCTTGGTTCCCTTATGCCCCCCCCCCCCCAGATACAGCAGGCATTACCAAGCCTGGGACCCCTCCTGGTTCCCTTGTGCCACCCCAGATATAGCGGCATTTAGAGCAGACATAGTTTGATACCCTTAATTACCCTGGTTCAGTAAAATCAACGCCAACTAGCTTGGATTATATGCGTGAGCTGCGAACAATATCACGGTAGTTCAGTATTGTCTGCACCGGTAAGTTTAAAGGACCCAAAGATGCCAAACTAATCTCCAACAAATTGTATTTAGCTGCAAACAATATCATCATAGCTCAGTATTATCTGCACTGGATAGCAGTCCAAAATACCAGCCCACACCTCAAAGCAATGTATTTAGGGGAATACTGAGTCTATAATAAACAGAAAAGAACCTGATAATGTAAGCAGCTATGCAGCAAGCTAGAGGTAGAATTATAAATTGTACACCCAGCAATACAGCAGTGAAAAATGATAAGTTGACTTATGCAACAAACATATAAGCAAGGCAAAGCTCCCAAGAGCCCTTAAGCATTCTTATCAAAATCAACCAAATGAATTAAATTGCCAAATTAAATATATACTTATAAACTAACTGATGAAATACCAGAAAGAGATGAACGTAGAAGAGGTATGAGCTATTTACTTTAGATTCCCTATAAACCTGTATGCAAAGCTCGCAAGAGATAGCAGGCGAAGAAACCCTTTAATAAATCAAATGATATAAAACCCGGATCTCTTTTTCCTTATAGCTATGAATTGACTATACCCAATTATAAAACTTAATGCCTAGGCAGAGAGTAAATGACCCAGCTCCACAGGGCACCACAAGCTGAATGAAATAATTTGAATTCCAATAACTGTGCACTAATGCTTCAATTTAATTAAGTGCGTTTCGTAAATTGCCAGAATGAAATTCTTAAGAGTGCAAATATAAACAAAAGCAGTCAAATTAATTAGAGGATATTAATTCTAAGATCAGCCTAGCCAGAGACGCTGTAGCCAGCTTCATACAAGCTTATGCGCCAAGAGGAGGGGCTCCCTGCAGCCCCTTGCACGCTCTTATTTAAGCTAGGCTCTTTTTTATATATATAATTGTGCTATCATCCTTTGTTTATATTGCTTATGTTTATCTCCTTTGTTTATATTGTTTATATTGCTTTTGAATTTAAAACCAACGAGAAAGTGAGGGGCACTCGAAAAGGAGATAGTGAGGCATCTAGTCATAAGCCTGCATTTTTTATCAGAGCTTCTATATTTTATCAAGGCTTGTATTTAAAAATGAGCTTAAAAAAAAAAGGATTTTCAAATGTTTCATGCCAGGCAGAAAGAACCTTGGCAAGAGGTTTTTCTCCTAAGACAAGGGGGCCCCATTGATTTATAGTAGAAAAACAATTCTCAAAGTCATAAAAAGGGAGAATTACATATGCTGCCCTTGCAGACTGAGAAAACACAATTAAAGGCAAGGGTAAATAGTAAAATAATACCAATGTGCCTCCCAGTAAAATGAGCCAGATCTTCTTTCTAAGGTTAAAAAGGCCAAGAGCAATGGAGAGGCATCTAGCTGGCTAGAAGAAAAGAGAGCATTTTAAGGAAATATTTTAAAGCTGTTTCTTTTTCTTAAACTGAGAGAGTTAAAAAGGTTAAATGTGGGAAAGGCAACTGGCTTGGCTGGAGAAGAAGCTTCTTTCTATTTTATTTTGAGGCTGGAAAGGAGGGGTGAAAGGAGGGGTGTAAACTGAAGAGGCTTCTTTTTAAAAGCTGTTTTTTACTGAGTTCCTTTTTACTTTACAAAGGCTTTATTCTTTTAAAAGGCTACCTATGATAAGTGAATGAAATATATTAGCTTAAATATATTGGCTTAAATGTAATTATGCAAAGGATTTAAGGAATGCTAGATTCTTATTTCATATGGTTGTAAGAGTTGTATTTATCCTGAAATTAAGTCAGCCACCAGCCTAGCCCCCCTGCCAGACAGAAGACGCCATCCAAGCACTCTTGATATATGGTTGTCAGGCATTTGTTTAGAAACTTTCAAATGAAGGAAATCTTTCAATATTGATGTGAAACTCAAGATCCTTGACATCTGTTGAACATAAAAATGTAAGATTAAACATTTGTTTTAGAAGGCAATAGGGCAAGGAGGGCAAGAGGTGAGCTGGTAATTAAGATTCCATGTAAGATATATTATTACTTATTTGTCACATATATAGCTCTTTGTCTCCCTTATAAGGGCAAGGAAGTGGGTGTATCTTTTGTGGGTGTATCTTTTGTGATTGGTTCTACCAAACAGCCAATAGGAATTTCAACCAGGCTGATTGGACAGAGGCAGCCACAGGAGGAGCAAAGGGGGCTGGATTAAGGGAATATAAGTGCTGGCCAGGATGGCAAGAGGCCAGGCCAGAGCTTGGTAACCATATACCACTGAGCCTCTCATTTATTTGTCTGACAAATAAATTATTATTTTAATTTCTCTATTGCTGCGTTGAATATTTCATTCCAGCTAAGCGTTAACCACAAGCAGGGTGCTACAATAGCTCCCATGTGGATTTGCCTCTCCTAAAATAGCTGCCGCCGCAAGGCCACGTGGGCAATCAGATGGCGGCCGTAATGCGTTCCCGTTGCCTAGCGACAATGACACGTGCGGAAACACTTAACGTTAGCTCTTTAACACTGAAAAAATTCCGCAGCCTCAAGAGCAAAACCTGCAGGCATTCCCCACGTACCCCTTATGAACGTTAATTATTCCCCTGGTTTTTTCGCCGGTTAGGCTTAAAAGGGAGGGTTTGTAAAATTACTTCCCACGTGGAATGCCTATAGTAAAATGGCGGCCGCCCGAAGGCCACATGGGCGGATGAAATGGCGGCTGGAATGCGCTGGTTGCCCGGCAACGGCGCAGCTGCTTCCGATGCTTTCCAAGTTTAAACTTCCGCACGAAACTAAAACAGCCTGTAGAACTCACCCCCTCAAGAATGCTGCTGAAATGATTTAACAATAAATTCTGCCCCTCACCCTGGCAGGAAAATGAAACACAACCGGCACGAAACGCAGCCCGCTCTCCTCCCGCAGCTGCTGTTCCGCCTAATTGCACCGCACTCCCCTGCACAGACCCCTAGCTAAAGCCTGAAGCCCCAACAGCAAAACCTGATTAGATGGGTGCGCTGCGTCCTCCGAAGGGCCGTGGAAATAACGAAGAGGAGCCAAACGTTCTTCCTTGAGCTCCTTGCAGAACAGGCAGTCAGCAACCGAGGGCAGGCACCAGAAAAAGCTCCACAAAGCTGAATAAATTCCTCTGAAGGGGGCATGCAGCAGCAGGCATGGCAAGCTCCTGAGGGCAGGGAACTTGCACCGAAACACACAGAGCTCCCTGTAAAACTGTAGACGTGAAAGATGCTGGAAGGAAAGCACACAAAACACACAAACACACAGTGATTTTTGCTCAATTACAGCTCCAGTGTTAAACTGCAGCAGCTGTAATGGAGCGCAAAGGGGGAAGTCCCCAGAAGGAGAAAAGCCCCAAATTGGTTTCAGCCTCAAAACTAGAGATAACAACTCCTGAAAATCAAGCAGTTTAGAAATCAAGCAACACCAGCAGTGAATGCTGGAAATTCTCTGTAAAAGAAAGGGAGCTTTTTCTGTGAAGCTACAGCATATTCCACGAGGTGCCCTGCAGCTCAAAAACAAAGGCAACAAAGAAGCAAGGCAGGAACGCTCCAGGCAACGCAGATAAGATCTCCGACAAGCAGGAACAGCTGGTATGAGGGCTAGCCGGTGAAAAGAGGGCGAGCCCCCTCTGCACCGGCCCTAAATAGGGCAGACCTGGCCGGGATTCCCCTGTTCTCGCGGGGGCTGAAACCAGCCCCCGCTCACGTGGGGGTGGGCGTGAAGCCCGCAACCCCACCTCCTGGGCAGGCCGGAAGTGGCTTTATAAGAAAATAAGGGAATGAAAATTTACCTGTTTTTAAATAGTTTTTAGTTTTGTATTTTGTTTTTGTTTTTTTGGTGTTTGTGTTTTGTTTTTATTACTGTTTTTTTGTATAACCTTTGAAATTTCAATAAATATCTTTAAAAAAAATAAAATACTTTGTTTAGGAGCCTTTTCAGTCTTTCCGCCAAGACATCTGCAAATAATTTATAGTCATTATTCAGTAATGAAATGGGTCTATAATTCCTAACCTCTAGGCCATCAGTATCTTCTTTTTTTTTGGAATTAGGGTTATATAGGCTTTTTTCCACGTATTTGGGATTTTGCCTTTTTTCAAGATATTGTTCATAACCTCACATAATACTGGTGTTATTTGATCACATAATGTTTTGTAGTATTTAGCCGATATTTCGTCTGTGCCTGAAGATTTCCCAATCTTCATCTTCTTTATTGCCTTTCTGACTTCTTGTTCTGTGATTAACTGGTTCAGTTGTTCTCTTTCTTCTTTTGTAATTTGTTGTATTTGATGTTTTTGTAGATAGTCCTCTATTCTGTAATCGTCTTCTTTCTCTTTCTTATATAGCTCTTTATAATATTTCTGAAAAGCCCTTCTTATCTCTTTGGGATCTTCTATTATCTTTTCTCCCTCTCTTATTTTACATATTATATTTTGTTTTTGTCTTGCCTTTAATTGCCATGCCAGATATTTTCCTATTTTGTTAGCAGACTTGAAGTTCTTTTGTCTCATCATTTTAATTCTCCACTCTACTTTCTGATTCACCACCATGGAAAACTGAGCTTGCAACATCTTTATATTTTGTTATATTTTTTCATCTTTTGGTTTAATTGTTAGCAGTCTCATTTTCCACAAGCTGTGCTAAGATTTCCTCTTTTTTCTTTTCTCTCCCCCTTCTTTGCTGACTGTTTTTTTGAATCAAAAAGCCTCTCATAACGGCTTTGCTTACAACCCATACTATTTCTATGGGTGTTTCTTTATTTAAGTTCCAGTTAAAATATTCTGCAATTGTTTCTTTCGCTTTATCTAGTATCTTCTGGTCATTAAACAGGCTTTCGTTCATTCTCCATCTAAATGATGAAGGGTCTTTTCCTCTCACCTCCAAATACACCGGGTTATGGTCAGATAGAGTCTGTGGCAAAATTTCTGGTTTAAATGACCTCGGGACTAATTCTTTTGATATCCAGATATAATCTAATCTTCCCCAACTTTGATTTGGAATCGAGAAAAAGGTGGGTTGTTTCATTGTGGGGTTTTTAAGCCTCCATATATCTATTAGTCCCGTAGTATCCACCAGGTCAAAAAAGGACCTGGGTAGTTTGCCCTCATTTGTATCTTTTTTTCTTATAGATCTGTCCAAATCTGGGATGACCACACCATTAAGAACTCCCATTAATATCTTTTTTTAAAAAATAAATATTTATTGAAAGTTTTCTTTTTTATAAATTACAATACAAATAAAAAAACAAGATAACACGTATCGTGACATATTTTCTTAACTTCTTTGGACTCCCTCGCATCTCCCGCTCCTGCGTTCCTAATTTATAAATATCTAACCAGCAATTTATCACCTTATTTCCATTCTTATTATCTAATTTTCCAATGTTGTATCTCGAATTTTTGATATCATTTATTCAAACCTTAAAAGTTTAAATTTAGCCTAATAATTATCCAAAATTTGTCTTCTCTTAAATTTAACTTATCTTCATATATCACTTCGCCTAGCTTAATGGTGCCACGTTATTTATAATCTAGCATCCTTCTTAACATTCATACAATTTACAATGTTTCTGTAGGTAAGTCTTGAATTTCCTCCAATCTTCTTCTACAGTCTCCTCTCCCAGGTCTCGGATTCTGCCGGTCATCTCGGCCAGTTCCATGTAGTCCAGTGTTTCCCAACCTTGTGCCTCCAGCTGTTTTTGAACTACAACTCCCATCATCCCTGACTAGCAAGACCAGTGGCAAGGGATGATGGGAATTGTAGTCCAAAAACAGCTGGAGGCACAAGGTTGGGAAACACTGATGTAGTCTATCAGTTGCATCTGCCATTCTTCCAGTGTGGGTAAATCTTGGGTTTTCCAGTGCTTAGCGACGAGTATCCTTGCTGCTGTTGTTGCATACATAAAGAATGTTCGGTCCTTCTTTAACACCCTCTGACCGACAATGCCCAGAAGGAAGGCCTCTGGTTTCTTCGGAAAGGTATACTTAAATACCTTTTTCAGCTCATTATATATATTTCCCAGAAAGCCTTCACTCTAGGGCAAGTCCACCAGAGGTGAAAGAACGTTCCTTCATTTTCTTTACATTTCCAACATTTGTTATCAGACAAATGGTATATTTTTGCAAGTTTGACTGGGGTCATGTACCATCTATATATCATTTTCATAACATTTTCTTTCAAAGCATTACATGCAGTGAAGTTCAGCCCCATGGTCCACAACCTTTCCCAGTCCTCAAACATGATATTATACCCAATGTCCTGTGCCCACTTTATCATAGCCGATTTGACCGTGTGTTCCATTTTAACAGCAAGTTATACATTCTTGAAAGTAACTTAGTCTTAGGCTCTAACAATTCCGTTTCCAACTTCGATTTTTCCACCTGGAATCCTAACTTTTTGTCAAGTTTAAAAACTTCTTTAATCTGAGCGTAATGTAGCCAATCTCGCACTTTATCTTTCATTTTCTCCAAACTCTGCAATTTCCAATTATCTCCATCTTTTTCTAATATTTCCCAATACTTCGGCCATTCGGCCTCCATATTGAGTCTTTTCCGGGCCTTAGCTTCCAGTGGTGAATGCCACCTTGGAGTTTTATTTTCCAATAAGTCTTTGTATTTTGTCCAGACATTAAACACTGCTTTTCTGACAATATGGTTCTTGAAAGCCTTATGAATCTTAGCCTTGTCATACCATAAATATGCATGCCAACCAAAAGCATTGTTGAAACCTTCCAAACCCAATACATCAGTGTTTTCGAGAAGCAGCCAATCTTTTAGCCAGCAGAAAGCTGCTGATTCGTAATACAACCTTAAGTCTGGCAGGGCAAAGCCCCCTCTTTCTTTCGCATCAGTTAGTATCTTAAACTTGATTCTGGGCTTTTTGCCCTGCCAGACAAATTTGGAAATATCTCTCTGCCACTTCCGGAAACATTCTGTTTTGTCCACAATTTGTAATGTTTGAAACAAAAACAGCATTTTTGGCAATACATTCATCTTTATAGCAGCAATCCGGCCTAACAAGGAAAGTTTCAGTCTCGACCAACTTTCTAAATCTCTCTTGATTTCTAACCAACATTTCTCATAATTATCCTTAAATAAGCTCAAATTTTTTGCTGTTATGTTTACCCCTAGGTATTTTACTTTTTTGACCACGTTTAACTCTGTCTCTTTCTGAAACCTTTCTGACTCTGTAACTGTTAAGTTTTTTTCCAATACCTTAGTTTTTTGCTTGTTTAATTTAAATCCCGCCACCCGACCAAACTCTTGAATCAATTGTAATACCCTTTTCGTGCTAGATTCTGGCTCCTGTAGAGTCAAAACTAGGTCATCTGCAAAAGCTTTAAGTTTGTACTGTTTCGCTCCGACCTGAACTCCTTCAACCAACCGGTCTCCTCTAATCATGTTCAAGAGCACCTCCAGGACCGAAATAAATAACAGGGGAGAGATAGGACAGCCTTGTCGTGTTCCTTTTTCAATTTTAAACTCTTCTGTCACCACATTGTTAACTATCAATTTGGCCTTTTGTTCTGAGTAGATTGCATCTATCCCATTTTCAAAACCCCTTCCCACTCCCATCCCTTCCAAATTTTTCTTCATAAATTTCCAGGAAATATTATCAAAGGCTTTCTCTGCATCTATAAAAATTAACACAGCTTTTGTATTGATATTTGTTTGTAGAAGTTCCAAAATGTCAATAATGTCCCTTGTGTTGGCAAACAAATGTCTACCTGGGAGAAAGCCTGCCTGGTCCTTATGGATTATTTCATTTAAAACTTTTTAAAATCTACTTGCTAAAATGTCTGCAAATATTTTGTAATCCACATTTAAGAGAGAGATGGGACGGTAGTTCTTAAGTTGTGTCTTTTCAGTTTCCGATTTTGGTATTAATGTGATGAAAGCTTCTTTCCACGATTCCGGCGCCTTCTTCCCCTCCAAAATTTCATTGCTAACCTCCATCAATGGTTGTATCAAATAATCTTTCAATGTCTTATAATATTTGGAGGTAAGCCCATCTGGCCCTGGAGATTTGCCCAATTGCATGTTCTGAATGGCTTGTTCGATCTCTTGTCGTGTTATTTTACAATTCAGGATTGATCTATTTTCTTGTGACAATTTTGATAGTCCATTCTTTATCAAAAATTGCTCTATCTCAACCTCATTTTGGGGCCCTTGAGTATACAATTGTTTGAAATATCTCTGGAAGCACTTTCTAATCTCCCCAGGGTTCTGAATGTTTCTTCCTTCAATCTCTAAATTTGTAACTGTATTTAGTTTTTGTCTCTTCTTCAACTGCCATGCTAGCAGTTTCCCACATTTATTTGCCGATTCAAATGTTCTTTGTTTCATTAGTTTAACTTTCCACTCTATTTCCTGGTTTATCAATTTGGAATATTGTGCTTGATAGAGTTTAATTTCTCTCAGAATCGGCTGTGACTTCGGTTTTGATCTTAATTTCTTCTCACATTCTTTAATTTTCTCCAAAATCTTATCTTTTTTCTCATTTTGTGTCCTTTTCTTTACAGCATTCTGTTGTATCAAGAACCCCCTCATCACGGCCTTACTTGCATCCCAGATAATTCTTTTTTCCACCGTAGTGTTCAAATTTATCTCAAAATAATCCTTCAAGACTTTTTGGGCCTTCTTGGTAATCTCCTGATCTCTAAACAAATTGTCATTCATCTTCCATCTAAAGGAGCCGGTTCTCATGTCCATCTTTACCGCATTATGGTCGGAGCAGGTCTTTGGGCAGATTTCCACCTTTCTGATCTTAGGTGCCAGACCTCTAGATATCCATATTTGGTCAATTCTTGTCCATGTCAGTTGGGCCTCAGAAAAAAATGTTCCCTCTCTTCCCAAGGGGTTCTTTGTCCTCCAAATGTCAATCAAGTCCATATTGTCAGTCAGTTCGAAAAAAGTCTTAGGTAGTCTGCCGTCTTTTGTCAGATTTTGACTTTGTGACTTATCCATATTAGTTGATACCACCCCATTCATGTCTCCCATCATGATGATGTTGTCATAGTCCAGATAATCCAGCATACTCTCATGCAACTTCTTGTAAAATTCCGATTTCCCTTCATTTGGTGCGTAAATTCCTAATATCAAAAGCTTCTCTCCTTGATGCTGTGCCTCAATTGCCAAAATTCTTCCTTGCTCATCTTTAAATAAAAAATTTGGTGACAGGCTCTCCTTTACATAAATCACCACTCCTCTTTTCTTCACTCGGTCCGAAGAGATAAATTCTTGGCCTAATCTTTTGTTTATTAACACTTTTTTATGGAGCCTGGTCACATGTGTTTCTTGTAAACAAATAATGTCCAATTGTTCTTTTTTCAATATGTGAAATATCTTCCTCCTTTTTTCCGGGGAGTTGCATCCATTAATATTCCAGCTCAAAAGTTGCAGAGACATCCTGAATAAATCTGTTATTCCTCTAGTGGCGGTATCTTTTTCTCTGAATCTTCAGGTTCCAAAGGTGGAGGTACAGCTAATGGTCCAGGCCCCGAAGGTATTTCAGTCCCTTTTTGAAGGTCCTCTCCGTAGGCAATCAGAAATTTGTCTCTATCTTCAGGTGATTTAATTTTAACCTTCTTCCCTCTGAAAGTAAAGGATAGTCCCTGAGGGAATTCCCACCTGAAAATAATTGAGTTGCTCCTCAGCAGTTTGACCAGTTCAAGATAGGTGGATCTAAGGTCCAGAAGTTGTTTCGGAATATCTTTGTAAATTTCAGCTCTTCTATCCAAAATGTCCAGTGACTTTCCGTAGTGTAGGCCTAGTATCTTATCTCTTTCCTCCTTCGATCTCAAAGTTATCAAACAATCTCTGGGCTTGTCTTTCCTTGCAAACTTTCCAAGTCTGAAAGCCGACACAATTTTAAAATCCTTATCCTCCTCTAAAGGCCAGAATTTAGAAAATTCTTTGGTCAGGAACTCAATTAAGTTTCCTTGTTCAAGTTCTGGTATCGACCTCAATCTTAAGTTATTTTCCCGGTTCCGCAGTTCAATCATAGACAAATACATCTGTTGCTCGCCAACTTGTTTGTGCAGTGGTTTCACCTCTTGTTCTAGGTTTTCAGCTTTTTGACTAGTTGCCTCAGCCAATTTGCGGTTTTCTGCAGTGGCCTCAGATAACTGTCCAATTGATTGTACGTTCAAAGCCACTTGTTCAGTTATTTTGTTTAGGCAGGCTGCATTTTGGTCAATCTTGGCCGTTTGTTCATCCACTTTCTTGTCCAAAGATTCCATTTTTTCAAAGATTTTCTCTAAAATTGAACCAGATGCTCCTGCAGCCATATCTTCCAACTGTAATTGCTCAGTTTCTTCTCCCCCTGCCAACGGCAGAGTAGGAACAGAAGATCTACGTGCCTGTGAGGCTAAGGCTAAGGTTGTTTGTCTAGTTCTTACTCTGGCCTCTTTTTTTCTTGCACCACTCATTCCAGTTTTGTCTAATAGTCAAGGTCAAACTAAGTTGTTCCCATGGGAATACAGCAGCCCAGAGAATAAACAGTCAAATAGGAGGAAAGGAAAGAGAAAGTAAAGTAAAGTCACAACTGTAAATCCAGAATCCTCTAGAGGGAGCTCGGAATGTCTTGAGGGAAGAAGCCAAGTCAATAAAGTTCAATAAAATCCAATTTAGTTTCCAGGAACCTTCAACTTAACTTGTATTTAGCAGAGTTGGTTTAGAAAGCATTACATTGTCTCTAGCAAGTGCCAAGAATGATCTTTCAATGTAGCAAGTCCGTAGACACTCAGGTTGTAACAAACCCCAATTACAAAATATCAAAGTCTGCAGTCTGACAGCTCTATTATACAGGCAGTCCAAATACCTGGGCTTCTCAATAAAATTGTAGTTCCAAAAGAAGAAGTTTAGCACAGTTCAAATAAAAGGTAAATCACAAAGATAGGTTAGGTCCTCACTTTACACAAGAACAGCTTCAATGAATGCGCAGATCAGTTATTTTTAACGCCTCTCAAAGGCTCCAGATGTCAAAATCTTTTGCTTTGAAGTTTAAGCAGCAGCGGAAGACGGACTTCCTGTTTACATCTCCCTGCTTTTAGCCGAATTTGTAGTAATTTAGGCTCAGATTTTTACAGTCCTTTCTTACTCACGGGTTGTTACTTTTTCAAGATCGAATATTTCCAGGAAAAAAGGTCAGCGCTCACCGACAGTGGCTATGCTGCTTCACTCCACAGGAATAGCGATCGACTCACAGCGCCGCGATACCCCCTTCTGCGTTTCGGGGGCCGCTTCTGGCGCCCGCCGAGTCCCACAACCACAGGCTCTTGCTGCCTGTGGGTTTCCGATGCGGGTCTCCGCTTCGCCGTAGCGGACGACCCGTTTTCCGCGGAGCTTCCCCTTCACAACAAGAAGAGGACCGCCATTGCCGTTCGCGCCGCCTCCGGAAGCCTCAAGATCTCCCATTAATATCAAATGTTGATCTAGAAGGTCAAGCAATGTGTCTGTTCATTTCAGATAAAAGTCTGCTTTTTTGTCATTAGGAGCATAAACTCCAACTAGGTTTATACTCTCCCCTTGGAAAGTTATTTGCACTATTATCACTCTTCCTTCTTCATCTTTATAGATTAATTTTGGGTCATATTTTTCTTTTATATAGAACACAACTCCTCTTTTTTATTTTTGTCAGAGGCAATAAAGTCTTCCCCTAATCTTTTGTTACTTAAAATCCTCTTATGTTTTCTTGCGACTTGGGTTTCTTGCAGGCAGATTATGTCAAGATTCTGTTTAATCAGCACATGTTCAATTTGAATTCTTTTATTTTTATTGTTAAGTCCATTCACATTCCATGACAATATTTTTAAAGCCATTTTTATTTAATTACCAACCCAAAATTAAGTCTTGTTTTAACCTTGGTGTACTTTGCTGTCTGTTTCTTCCTCCTCCTCCTCTCCCTCTCCTCTCTGTTTCTCCTGTTGTTCTTCCTCTGTTTTTTCTTTTCCACCTTCCCCAACTCCTTTTCATATCTTCTGGCAAATTTCTCGAGGGGTTAGATAGCTTAAATCTCTTACCTTTATAGTAAAATGAGATCCCCTCCGGGAATTCCCACCTGTATTGAATTCCATATTTTTTTTAACTGACCCACTGGTTGTTTATAGATGACTCTATGTCGAAGAAATCTGGCTGGAACCTCCTTGAATACAATAATTGCCCTCCCGTCAATGCGTAAGTTTTTGTTATAATTTAATCTCAATATCTCATTCCTCATGTCCATAGAATTAAACATAACCAGTACGTCCCCCGGCAATTTCTTCCCTCTCGCTCTAGCAGATTTTACCTTTATTCAAAATGCATTTGCTATTTGTAATCTTTTTCGTATGTTGCTTTCAATTGATAATATTGTAGTCAATTTATTCCAAATGTCTGTAATTCTTCGTAAGTTTAAAATTTGATATTTCCGTCTATATCTTCTAATTGTTCCCTATATGTTGGCCAAATCTCTTTTACATTACTCTTTAATGTTGTGGTTGCCTCCACAGGGGAAACCCACTGTGGAGTTTTCTCGATATTTTTTTTCTTTTGTTCTTTCCTGTAATGTTTATAGGGGTTGCTCGTGCATACGTTGCCGCCACTCCTGGCTAGGTTACCTGGTTGAACCCTTTCTGTCTGGACAGCCCTTCACTTCGTGGCTGTTTCAGTCGCTGGCAGAATCCGTCAGTGGGCGTTTCTTGAACTTCTTCCAGCAAAGAAGTTCTTTGACGCCGTCTCCTCCTACTCTCCCTGCGCGGAAGTCTTCTGCGCAGGGAGGGTGAGGGCAGCGGAGTACCCGTGCTCTCCCCACTGGTCTCCGGGGAAGAGTCCTGGAGCCTTCTCTCCGATTCCCCCATCTGCCCCCCTTCACCCCTGGTGTTAAGCTGATTTCCTTCCCCAGCAGATGGGCTGCCTCTTTCCCTGCTGGGCCCCTCTCCAGCATCGCTCTGGAGCCTTGCCTCCGCCTCTGGCTCCGATGGCAGTTCCCTGACATCCACCTCCCCCCCCAGGACCCACTCCACCCCGGACCGACCTTCTGATCCAACCTCGTCCCTTTCCTCGGCCGACGATGCGGGGAATCCCCGGAAGGAGCTGTCTCCATCCTCTGAGGATTCAAAACCCGCTTCCCACCCACTCCGATCTCTTCCCGCGGGGTGGGCCTCCCAGTCTGATTCTTCTCCCTCTGACGCCTCCCCTCCCTCCTCTTCGGAGGCAAGAAAACCCACAAAGTCCTCTTCGTCGTCTGTGGTTCCAAATTGCTCCTCCCAGAATCTCGCTGGTTGTTTTGGTTTGCGTGGGAACAGACTGTGGAACTCTTCCACTAGATACCCGTCATTGATTGCCTCCGCGGGAACCCACGTGTCTTCGGATCGGGGTTCTCCCTCCCAAGCGACCAAGTACTCTACCTTGCGCCCCCGCCACCTGGAATCGAGTATTTCCGTGGCTTGGTTGCGGTGTACCCTCTCCTCTACCCGCGGGTGGGTGGTGACTCCTCCCTCCCGCCCCGGAAATTCCTGCCCCTCCCTGTACGGTGAGAGTAGGGACCTATGGAACACCGGATGCATCTTCATGCTGTCAGGCAACTTGAGTTTGAATGCCACGGGGTTCACCTGCTGTGTTACCTCAAAAGGTCCCAGCCGCCTCGGCTGCAACCTCTTGCACCCTCCCTTAAAGGGTAACCCTTGGGTTGACAACCACACTCGGTCTCCCACCCGTATGGCCTCCCCCTCCCGACGGTGCTTGTCTGCCTGCCTCTTGTAAACTTCCTTGGCCCGCTCCAAGTTCATCTTGAGTTGCTGGTACAAGGCCTCCATTTCTTCCACAAACTGCTCTGCCGCAGGTACACTCCATCCTTCCTCCCCCCTCCCCGGGAAGGCCCTGGGGTGACACCCATAATTGGCCACAAACGGGCTCATTCCCGTGGACACATGTTCAGCGTTATTGTATGCAAATTCAGCCAGTGCTAGTTTCTCTACCCAATCGTTCTGTCTCTCGCTGACATAGCAGCGTAGGTATTGCTGGAGTATACTGTTCGCTCTTTCTGCTTGCCCGTTGGTTTCCGGGTGTCTCGCCGTCGAGAAGCCCACCTTGACCTGCAGCAAGCTCATGAGCTTCCTCCAGAACCGGGAAGTAAATTGTTTCCCGCGATCTGAGATGACCCTCGAGGGAGTCCCATGCAGCCTGAAGATGTGATCCACAAACAACCTGGCTGTTTCCTCTGCTGTCACCGCATGTGAGCAAGCTATGAAATGGCCCATTTTCGTCATTAGATAGACTACTACCATGACTGCTGTCTTCCCCCTTGACTTGGGCAAATCTGTCATAAAATCGATGGACACCACCTCCCAGGTTCTTCCCGGTGTGGGTAAGGGTTCCAGTAACCCTGCGGGGGCAGCCCTCTCCCCCTTTGCCCTCTGGCAGCGGTCGCACCCCCGTACATATTCCCGTACATCTTCCCTCACCCTTGGCCACCAGAACTGCCTGGTGACAAGCAGCATGGTTTTGTGCTGTCCAAAGTGCCCCGCTGTTGGGTTGTCGTGCAGTTGTTTGAGTACCTTTCCCCTCAAGGTCTCCCCCGGTACGTACAGCGCCCCCTTATAGTACAGTAGCCCTTCCTTTTCCTCAAACCCTCCATGGTTTTCCCTTCCGTCCCGGAGTTCCCTGATTTTAGTTTGAGCGAACTCATCGTTTCTAGTAAGCCCGGCCAGTTCTCGTTTCCCAACCAACGCTCCCCCACACACCCATCGGTTCTCGGGGAACACGTGTCGGATCTCCGGCGGTCCCTCTCCTTCCATGTACTCCAGTTTCCGGGAGAGAGCATCTGCTCTTACGTTTTCCTCTCCCGGCACGTACCAGATCTCGAAGGAAAACTCATGTGCCCATCAAATCTCTCTCTGGTTGAGTACTCGCACAGTCCTCCAGTATTCCAAGTTCTTGTGATCCGTACAAACCTGGATCTTGTGCTGCGCCCCTATTAACAGATGTCTCCATCAGCGAAACGCTGTATAGATTGCAAGCAGTTCGCGGTCATACACCGTGTAGTTTTGCTCCGACTTGCTCAGCTTCCTCGAGAAAAAGGCACACGGTCTCCAGCCCTGCTGGGCCCCTGGCTGCAAAAGTACCGCTCCGATGGTTCGGTCTGACGCGTCGGTCTCCAGCCTCATGGGCTTCTCCAGATCCACGTGCAGGAGCTGCTCTTCCGAAGCGAATGCCTTCTTCAGTCTTTCAAAGGATTGCTGGGCACTTTCTGTCCAGGCGAACTTCTTTTTGCTACTGAGACAATCTGTGATGGGCGCTGTCAAGTGGGCGAAGTTCTTGATGAACTTCCTGTAGAGGTTGCTGAACCCTAGGAACCTCTACACGTCCTTCCGAGTTTTGGGGGCCTTCCATTCCAGCACCGCCTGCCCCTTGCTGGGGTCCATAGCTAGACCCTTGTCTGACAACTTGTACCCCAGAAACTCGACCTCTCTGGTGTGAAATTGGCATTTTTCCAGCTTGACCCACAACTGGTGCTTCTGCAGTCTCTTTAGCACTTCCCTGACGTCTCTGACATGTTGCTTCTCATTGTCCGAATAGATTAAGACGTCGTCCAAAAAGGCTACGCAGTTCTTGTACAGCAAGGACCCCAACACGTGGTGCATGAAAGCTTGAAAGCAGGCGGAGCCCGACTGTAATCCAAATGGCATAGCTAAGTACTCAAAGGCCCCCAGGGGGGTGAACATGGTGGTTTTCCATTCGTCCCCCTCCCTCATCCTAATCAAATTGTATGACCCCCTGAGGTCCAGCTTGGAAAAAATTTTCCCCTGCCTCACCCGTGTTAAAATGTCGTCAATCCTGGGCATCAGGAAGGTCACGGGTTCTGATACCAGGTTCAAGGCCCTGTAATCTACGACCAATTTGTGCTGATTAGTATCCTTTTTGTCCACAAAGAACACCGGACTGCCCCCCACCGCCTTTGATTCTCTTATGAACCCTCTCTTCAGGTTCTTGTCAATAAATTTCCGCAACTCCTGCATCTCCCGGTCGGACATGGCATACAGCTTACCCACCGGCAGCTGAGCCCCTGGGAGTAAGTTGATTTGGCAGTCAAAGGGCCTATGGAGGGGGGGTAGTTTATCCGTCTCCTTCTCGCTGAAGACTTCCTTCAGGTCAGCATATTGTGGTGGCACCTCCCCTTTTGGCTCCACAGCCAGCCCAGCCACCCTGGCCACTGTCATCCTTGGGTTCTCCCCCCCCCCCGACAGTGTTCCAAGCAGTAAGCTGACCCAAAGGTGACCGACCGCTGATGCCATGACACTACTGGATCATGCAGTGCCAGCCAGCTCATCCCCAGTATTTTTGGGGGTCCTGCCAGTGTGGCTACGTGAAAGGCAATGGTCTCCGTGTGCCTGGAAACCCTCATTCTCATTGGTGGGGTCTGGTGTGTCACTTCCCCTCCCAGAAGTTCTCTGCCATTGATGGTGGTCACTTGCAACGGAAAATCCAGGGGCAGCAGGTGGAGTTGGTGCTCTAGAGCGAAGTCCCTGCTGAAGAAATTGCAGGAGCTGCCTGAATCCAGCAGCCCCTCCACCTTGACTTGGTGCCCATTCCGGAGTTCTAGACCACTTCTATGGCTATAGCTGCCCTGGGAGGGTCAGGCTGGGGCACTTCTATTGGTTGCTGGCCTGGCTGCTGCCCCCGCTGATTGGCAGCCAGGCGTTGTCGTTTCCCTGCGCCTGCCTTTCCTCCCCCTTCTCCTCACAGCCAGCAGCTCCCACCATCCCTTGCCAGGCCTTTCTTTGAGGGCAGACCCTGGCAAAATGTCCTGGCCGTTGGCAGCGGAAACACTTCTTGGTGTTTTTCCAATCCTTTGCCTCCCTCTTGCGACCTTCACTGGAGTTTGAAACCTCACGAGCGCGAGCGCGCGCCATCTATTTCCATTGGCTCAGCTGGCTGGGAAGGCTGCCTCGGTATTTCAGGAATGCGGTAGTCATGGCAACGTTCCCCTCTCACTTTGCATTTCTCCTGAGCACGCCCTTCCTGTCTTACTCCAATTGCAAGCACAGCCTTGGTCAGCTGATCCATCGACTGCGGGCGGGGCGCGTGGGAAAGCTCGTCTTTCACAGTTGGGGACAACCCCTCCTCAAACAACATTTGAATAGGTTCAGAGTCCACATCCCACCCGAGCCGGTGGATCAACATCGCAAAGCGCAACCAGTAGTCTCTAACTGATTGGCTCCCCTGCTTGCACCCCATCAATTCCCGGCGAGTCACATTTTGCTCCACTTCACTGGAATACATTGCATCCATCGCCTGATAGAATTTCCTAAGGTCCTTCAAGGCAGCATTTTGCGTCGCCATTAGGGGCCTGATCCATTCCCGTGCCCCATCCTCTAGATGCCCCACAATATAGGCTACCCTTTCCCCATCATCAGCAAAGTCATTATGCTGCAGTTCCAAAGCCTACTCTATTTCCGTTCGGAACGCGTTGTAGTCCTGGGGCTTCCCCCCAAACTTGTGTACCAGCCCCGGTACCTTCCTTGCGATGGGGGTGGGTCTGACCTGTGCATCCTGAGTGCGTCTTTTGTCCAGCCGCGCCGTCAGGAGAGCCACATGCTGTTCCAAATCTCGGTTCCTCTCTACCAGATTTTGCACTCCAGCTGCTTGCTCCGTCTCTCCGGCTTCTCTGGTTTGGCTCATTATGCTGCCTGCCTGTAGCTGCGCACAAGCAACGTCGGTGACTGACGGATTGCTGTAATGGTTATAGGAGTTGCCCGTGTGTAAATTGCCGCCACTCCTGGCTAGGTTACCTGGTTGAACCCTTTCTGTCTGGACAGCCCTTCACTTCGTGGCTGTTTCAGTCGCTGGCAGAATCCGTCAGTGGGCGTTTCTTGAACTTCTTCCAGCAAAGAAATTCTTTGACGCCAAGTCTCCTCCTACTCTCCCTGCGTGGAAGTCTTCTGCGCAGGGAGGGTGTGGGCAGCGGAGTACCCGTGCTCTCCCCACTGGTCTCCGGGGAAGAGTCCTGGAGCCTTCTCTCCAATTCCCCCATCTGCCCCCCTTCACCCCTGGTGTTACGCTGATTTCCTTCCCCAGCAGATGGGCTGCCTCTCTCCCTGCTGGGGCCCTCTCCAGCATCGCTCTGGAGCCTTGCCTCCGCCTCTGGCTCCGATGGCAGTTCCCTGGCACTATTGTATAGCCTATCTCCTCTTCCCTCATGTCCAGCCAGTTTGCTAAAACTTGACAAAGGATGGCACACTACCTAAGACGTTTTTTGAACTGACTGACAATATGGACTTGATTGATATTTGGAGGACAAAGAACCCCTTGGGAAGAGAGGGAACATTTTTTTTCTGAAGCCCAACTGACATGGACAAGAATCGACCAAATTTGGATTTCTAGAGGTCTGGCACCCAAGACCAGAAAGGTGGAAATCTGCCCAAAGACCTGCTCCGACCATAATGCAGTAAAGATGGATATGACACTACTACCAACCGGCTCCTTTAGATGGAAGATGAATGACAATTTGTTTAGAGATCAGGAGATCATCAAGAAGGCCCAAAAAGCTTTGAAGGATTATTTTGAGATAAATTTAAATACTACGGTGGAAAAAAGGATCATCTGGGACGCAAGCAAGGCTGTGATGAGGGGGTTTCTGATACAACAGAACGCTGTAAAGAAAAGGTTACAAAATGAGAAAAGAGAGAAGATTTTGGAGAAAATTAAAGAATTAGAGAAGAAGCTAAGATTAAATCCGAAGTCACAGCCGGTTCTGAGAGAAATTAAACTCTATCAAGCACAATATTCCAAATTGATAAACCAGGAAATAGAGTGGAAAGTTAAACAAATGAAACAAAGAACATTTGAATCGGCGAACAAATGTGGGAAACCGCTAGCATGGCAGTTGAAGAAGAGACAAAAACTAAATACAGTTACAAACTTAGAGATTGACGGAAGAAATATCCAGAACCCTGTGGACATTAGAAAGTGTTTCCAGAGATACTTCAAAAAACTATATACTCAAGGGCCACAAGATGAGGATGAGATAAAACAATTTTTGAAAAAGAATGGACTATCAAAATTGTCACAAGAAAATAGATCAATCCTGAATTGTAAAATAACACGACAAGAGATCGAACAAGCCATTCAGAACATGCAATTGGGCAAATCTCCAGGGCCAGATGGGCTTACCTCCAAATATTATAAGACATTGAAAGATTATTTGATACAACCATTGATGGAGGTTAGCAATGAAATTTTGGAGGGGAAGAAGGCGCCGGAATCGTGGAAAGAAGCGTTTATCACATTAATACCAAAATCGGAAACTGAAAAGACACAACTTAAGAACTACCGTCCCATCTCTCTCTTAAATGTGGATTACAAAATATTTGCAGACATTTTGGCAAGTAGATTTTAAAAAGTTTTAAATGAAGTAATTCATAAGGACCAGGCAGGCTTTCTCCCAGGTAGACATTTGTTTGCTAACACAAGGAACATTATTGACATTTTGGAGCTCCTGCAAACAAATACTAACACAAAAGCAGTGTTGATTTTTATAGATGCGGAGAAGGCCTTTGACAATATTTCTTGGAAATTTATGAAGGGAAATTTAGAAGGGATGGGAGTGGGACGGGGTTTTGAAAATGGGATTGACGCAATTTATTCAGAACAGAAGGCTAAACTGATAGTTAACAATGTGGTTACAGAAGAATTTAAAATTGAAAAAGGAACACGACAAGGCTGTCCTATTTCCCCATTGCTATTTATTTCGGTTCTGGAGGTGCTTTTGAACATGATTAGAGGGGACCGGTTGGTGGAAGGAGTTCAGGTCGGAGTGAAACAATACAAACTTAAAGCTTTTGCAGATGACCTAGTTTTGACCCTGCAGGAGCCAGAATCTAGTACGAAAAGAGTATTACAATTGATTCAAGAGTTTGGTCGGGTGGCGGGATTTAAACTGAACAAAGCAGAAAACTAAGGTATTGGGGAAAAACTTGACAGATACAGAGTCAGAACGGTTTCAGAAAGAAACAGAGTTAAACGTGGTTAAAAAAGTAAAATACCTAGGGGTAAACATAACAGCTAAAAATCTGAGTTTATTCAAGGACAATTATGAGAAATGTTGGTCAGAAATTAAGAGAGACTTAGAAAGTTGTACAAGATTGAAACTTTCCTTGTTAGGCCGTATTGCTGCTATAAAGATGAATGTATTGCCAAAAATGCTGTTTTTGTTTCAAACATTACAAATTGTGGACAAAACAGAATGTTTCCGGAAGTGGCAGAGAGATATTTCCAAATTTGTCTGGCAGGGCAAAAAGCCCAGAATTAAGTTCAAGATACTAACTGATGCGAAAGAAAGAGGGGGCTTTGCCCTGCCAGACTTAAGGTTGTGTTACGAATCAGCAGCTTTCTGCTGGATAAAAGATTGGCTGCTTCTTGAAAACACTGATGTATTGGATCTGGAAGGTTTTAATAATGCTTTTGGTTGGCATGCATATTTATGGTATGACAAGGTTAAGATTCATAAGGCTTTCAAGAACCATATTGTCAGAAAAGCAGTATTTAATGTCTGGACAAAATACAAAGACTTATTGGAAAATAAAACTCCAAGGTGGCTTTCACCATTGGAAGCAAAGGCCCGAAAAAGACTCAATATGGAGGCCAAATGGCCGAAGTATTGGGAAATATTAGAGAAGGATGGAGATAATTGGAAACTGCAGAGTTTGGAGAAAATGAAAGATAAAGTGCGAGATTGGTTACATTACGCTCAGATTAAAGAAGTTTTTAAACTTGACAAAAAGTTAGGATTCCAGGTGGAAAAATCGAAGTTGGAAACGGAATTGTTAGAGCCTAAGACTAAGGTACTTTCAAGAATGTATAACTTGCTGTTAAAATGGAATACACAAGATGAAATGGTAAAATCAGCTATGATAAAGTGGGCTCAGGACATTGGGTATAATATCATGTTTGAGGACTGGGAAAGGTTGTGGACCAATGGGCTGAATTTCACTGCATGTAATGCTCTGAAAGAAAATGTTATGAAAATGATATATAGATGGTACATGACCCCAGTTAAACTTGCAAAAATATACCATTTGTCTGATAACAAATGTTGGAAATGTAAAGTCACCTCTGGTGGACTTGCCCCAGAGTGAAGGCTTTCTGGGTAATGATATATAATGAGCTGAAAAAGGTATTTAAGTATACCTTCCCTAAGAAACCAGAGGCCTTTCTTTTGGGCATTGTCGGCCAGAAGGTGCTAAGGAAGGACCGAACATTTTTTATGTATGCAACAACAGCAGCAAGGATACTCGTCGCTAAGTACTGGAAAACTCAAGATTTACCCACGCTGGAAGAATGGCAGACGCAACTGATAGGCTATATGGAATTGGCTGAAATGACTGGCAGAATCCGAGACCTGGGAGAGGAGACGGTAGAAGAAGACTGGAAGAAATTTAAGGTTTATTTACAAAAATACTGTAAATTGTTTGAATGCTAAGCAGGATGCTAGATTATAAATAATTCGGCACCATTAAAACAGATGAGGTGAATTATGAGGATAAGTTAAATTCAATTAGACAATGATGAGGTTAAACCAAATTTTTTAAGATATAAAACAAATTTATTTAAAATGTGTGATGTAACATTGGAAAACTAGTTAGTAAGTATGCAAACAAGGTGATAAATTGCTGGATTAAATTTTCTATAACTGGGAACGCAGAAACGGAAGACGTGAGGAAGTCCAAAGATGACAAGAAAATGTGTTATGATATGATATATACTGGTCGGAGCGAAACAATACAAACTGAAAGCATTTGCAGATGACCTAGTTTTGACCCTACAGGAGCCAGAGCCCAGTACTAAAAGGGTACTGCAACTGATTCATGAGTTTGGTCGAGTGGCGGGATTTAAACTTAATAAGCAAAAAACTAAGGTTTTGGGAAAAAAATTGACTTCTTTAGAGTCAGAAAGGTTTCAGAAAGAGACAGAACTAAATGTGGTTAAAAAAGTAAGATATCTAGGGGTAAACATAACAGCGAAGAACAGGAATTTATTTAAAGACAATTATGAAAAATGTTGGTCTGAAATTAAAAAAGATCTAGATGTATGGTCAAGATTGAAACTTTCCTTGTCAGGACGCATTGCTGTCGTCAAGATGAATGTATTGCCAAAGATGTTGTTTTTATTTCAAACTTTGCAAATAGTGGACAAAATGGAGTGTTTTGGGAGGTGGCAGCGAGATATTTCTAAATTTGTCTGGCAGGGCAAAAAGCCCAGAATTAAGTTTAAGATATTAACTGATGCTAAAGAAAGAGAGGGCTTTGCCCTGCCAGACTTAAAGCTGTATTACGAATCAGCAGCCTTTTGCTGGTTGAAAGATTGGCTACTTCTTGAAAACACTGATGTTTTAGATTTGGAAGGATTCAATAATGCGTTTGGTTGGCATGCATATCTGTGGTATGACAAGGTCAAAATACATAAGGCTTTCAAGAACCATGTTGTCAGAAAAGCAGTGTTTAATGTCTGGTCAAAATATAAGGACTTACTGGAAAACAAGACCCCAAGGTGGTTATCACCAATGGAGGCTAAGGCCCCGAAAAGACTCAATATGGAGGCCAAATGGCCGAGATATTGGGAAATAATAGAAAAAGAAGGAGATAAGTGGAGGTTGCAGAGTTTGGAGAAACTAAAGGGGAAAGTGCGAGATTGGTTACATTATGCTCAGATCAAAGAAGTTTTTAAGTCAGATAAAAAATTAGGATTCCAGGTGGAAAAATCAAAGTTAGAAACAGAATTGTTAGAACCCAGCTCTAAGATACTTTCAAGAATGTATAATTTGCTGCTAAAATGGAATACACAGGATGAAATGGTCAAATCAGCTATGATAAAATGGGCACAGGACCTAGGGTACAACATTTTGTTTGCTGACTGGGAAAAGTTATGGACCACAGGTTTGAGATTTACGGCATGTAATGCCTTGAAAGAAAATGTTATGAAAATGATATATAGGTGGTACATGACTCTAGTCAAGCTTGCAAAGATATACCATCTGTCGGATAACAAATGTTGGAAGTGTAAAGAAGCTGAAGGAACATTCTTTCACCTCTGGTGGACTTGCCCTAGAGTGAAGGCTTTCTGGGAAATGATATATAATGAGCTGAAAAAGGTATTTAAGTATACCTTCCCTAAGAAACCAGAGGCCTTTCTCCTGGGCATTGTCGGCCAGAGCGTGCAAAAGAAGGATCGAACTTTTTTTATGTATGCCACAACAGCAGCAAGGATACTCATCGCTAAATGCTGGAAAACTCAAGACTTGCCCACACTGGAAGAATGTCAGATGCAACTGATGGACTATATGGAACTGGCTGAGATGACTGGCAAAATCCGAGACCAGGGAGAAGAATTGGAGGAGGAGGACTGGAAGAAATTTAAGGACTACTTACAAAAATATTGTAAACTGTATGAATGTTAAGAAAAATGTAAGATTTGTAACAACATGGCTCTAACAAATTAGTAATTACTGTGTATAAAAGTGAACGGCATTGAAAAACAAGACAAATTTTAGATAAATAGTATTCTATAATTAACCTTCAATAAGATAAGATATAAGATATGCCATCAAATGCCAACAGTGTCCTTCAGCTCTCTATATTGGACAAACAGGCCAGACCTTACGCCAAAGAATAAACGGACATAAATCGGACATCAGGAATCACAAGACAGAGAAACCAGTAGGAGAACACTTCAATCTCCCAGGACATTCTATACAAGATCTCAAAGTAGCTGTTTTACTACAAAGGAATTTCAGAAATAGACTGGAAAGAGAAGCTGCTGAATTACAACTTATCACCAAACTTAAAACCATGGAGAAACCTGGCCTGAACAAAGACCTTGGATTCTTATCTCATTATACATGACAAAGCCATTTTTCACCTTTTCACCCCTTGCTTCTTCCTGTAAGACCTATTGCAGTCGTTAAGAGTCGTCAACAGGCTCATCACAGCTATCTGCCAAACACCCATTCCCACCAGCCTTCTGAGTAATACCCCTCCCCACCTTCTCACTATATAGAAGGGTCTGGAAACTTCTGTTTCAGTGTATCTGAAGAAGTGTGCATGCACACGAAAGCTCATACCAAGAACTGACTTAGTTGGTCTTTAAGGTGCTACTGGAAGGAATTTTTTTTGTTTTGACTATGGCAGACCAACACGGCTACCTATCTGTAACTTCAATAAGAGAGTTGTTAAACCTTAAAATTTGAGGTCTGAATATTGGAAAACTTTATTAGATAAATTAAATTAAGTTAATAATTTGCGGGAAAAATTTATGAGTTTAGAGAGCAGGAACAAGAGGTGCGAGGAAGTCCAAGGATGTCTATGAAATGTGGATATTTGAAATTGGTATAAAACAAAAAAAAATCCTTCCAGTAGCACCTTAAAGACCAACTAAGTCAGTTCTTGGTATGAGCTTTCGTGTGCATGCACACTTCTTCAGGTATCTGAAGAAGTGTGCATGCACACGAAAGCTCATACCAAGAACTGACTTAGTTGGTCTTTAAGGTGCTACTGGAAGGAATTTTTTTTGTTTTGACTATGGCAGACCAACACGGCTACCTATCTGTAACTGAAATTGGTATGTTATTATATGCATTTATTGTTAAACAAAAATTTAATAAATATTATATATATATATATAAAATGATATATACTATTGTGTTTTATTTATTTGTATTGCAATTAAAAACTTTTAATAAATATTTAAAAAAACAGTTTGCTAATTCTTTGATTAATTTAGCTCTTATAGTTTTGTTTATCACCTCAGGAATCCCTCTGAACTTCAAATTCAACTGTTTCTGCCTCATCTCTAACATTGACGTATTATCCAATAGTTCTTTCGTTTTACTTATCTCCTTTATTTCTCCTCTGATCCTATCTGTCTCCTTTTTACTTTCCTTTAGATCTTTCTGAGCCCTTTTCATTGACTCTTCCAACACTTTAGATCTTACTGTTAAGTCCTTTACTTTACCTGTCAGTTCTCCCACCACCCCCGCCAGTTTCTTATCTAGTTTATCCTGCACTTCTAACTATTATTTCTCAATATATTGTTCATTTTGTTTAAACTCCTTTCTTATTTCAACCATCAACACATCATAGTCCTTTATCTCTTTCACTTTCTTGCCATTCTCCTGTCTAGATGGTCTTCTTTCTCCTGGTGTTCCCATTCCTTTCTTCATTCTGTCACAATTGCTTAGTCAAATATTTACTAATGTTATTCTAATTTCCACCCCTAGGGGTCGCAAGTTAATGTATTTTTCAAATTTTTCAAATTTTCCAATTGCAGTTCCCCTCTTTCCCCACACAGCGGCAGCAGTTCCCATAAATTAAATAAAGATCCTTCCTTAAGTAAAATTACTTTCCGTTTCTTTGTTCTTCAAATGGGGTTTCCCCTTTCACGTGGCTGGAAGACCAGACAAGGAAACTGCCAGAGTGTCAGGAAGAAGGGCACAAAAAGTAAAGAAGGGAGCTACACCTCCAAAACAGGGAGAAAACAGAAAGAGAGGGAGAGCAGATAAAAAGGAAGGAGGGGGGAAAGAAATAGGGGTGAGGGAAGGGGATACACGAGGGACGAAAGAGTAAGGGAGGGGAGAAAAAAAGACCAGGAAAGGAAAAGAGGGGGGAGAAAACAAAAATTAGGAGTAAGAAGTAAAGGTAAAATAACAATCAAGGACTTATTCTTTATTTTATTTTTATTTTTTTTATTTTTAAAAAATATTTATTTATACAACAAGAAAAAACAAGAAAACACACACACACAAAAACACAAGTACCAAATTACACACAAATTACAAAAATAACCATAGACACATAATTTTCTTGGCAAACAATAAAACATCTATTGGTCTTAACACTAAAGACCCAACTTCCCGTCTATTCCATATTTCAAGTTTAAATTACTTATTGCCAATACACATTTTTTTCATAATTAAACTTATTCTCAATAAATCTAATTTCTTCTCTCTACCTAGCAACTATTCTTCGTGTTGTACTCCAAATAGAGAATCTTCTTTTTCCGGTTACTTATCAGCTTAATCCATAAATTCTCCACTCAGGACCGATAATCAAGCATTATAGAGCGAACCATTTATCTCCCCCACGTAGAGGGCGAAGAAAGCAAAGGAGAGACTCAGACAGGGCTTAAGCAGATATTCACAGCAATCCCCAAGTCTCTTCTTTCTTGCTCCTGCGAACGTACCAACTGTTTCTCCAACATATACTTCTGCCCAACCTCTTTACAAACGGCAGAGGAAAAAAGCAGAGTTCACTGGTGGGTACTTTAAGCTCACTCTCCGACCACTGGTACAGGACGCTTCAACCAAGACGATATAGAGACGTTTTTCCTCCCCTTCTATGCCTCTGTGTTGTTTCCCCACAAATCTTTACCTCGGAACATAGTAACCAAGGATTTTCTGCAAAACTCACTTGGCGGCTACTTTCTTGCTTTCAGTCCTCTCTCAGTCTTCCGCCATACGCCATTTTCTCCTTACCGCTGGGACGGACTCCCTTTTTTCGCCCTCAGCGCTCCAAATCTTGTTAATTTTCTTTTTTTATAAAATCCGCAGATAATAACTGCTTTGATTTTAGTCCAGATGTGTTTTCTTTATTTGGAAGTTGGCCGCTTTCAGTCAAAGCTTGAGACTGCACAGAGTGGGGTCTGCTGCTTCCCCTCCGTGCCTGCAGCTCAATCCCGTCCCCGAGCTCAAGTTCAGCTTTGAAGCCCGTGAAACATGAGAGCACGTCCAGCCTCCGCTGGGTACTCTGTCCCCCAAGATATTCCTCTCAGGGTTTTGAGGTCCACGTAGCCTTCGTAGCCCCTCTAAAGCCCCCGCACTGCTCGAGACCCCCCGGAGGGTTGCCTCGCGCTTCTTTCTCTGATTGCGGCTCAACTGGAAGCCGGCTGAGCCCCTCCTAGCACACCTGGGGCTTGGCGTTTCCCGACGCGAGCCACTTCGCCCGACACTGCTGCGAAATGGCCCCCCTCTCCACAATACAACCACAGTCCCAGGGCCCGCCTCTGGCTCTTCTCATGGCTAGAGAGGGAACGGCGGGCCGCACCTACTTGCATGGGCTCCTCTTCCAACCCCACTGCAGCACTGGACCCCAGGGACTCCCTCAATCTGTGCTCGGAATCTCTCTCGGACAGGTGCATGTCAGTGTTAACACACAACGTGATAAAAGTCTGTCAGGGCTGCTGGGGGGGGGGGTCACCCATGCCAGTTCATCCTTAATGTGGGGATGAAGTCCCTGATGGAAGTGGAACCGGCAGGCAGCTTCATTCCACAGGGTGTCCGCAGCCCACCGACAGAACTCTGAGGCGTACTCGGTAACCAGGTGAGCCCCCTGACGGAGGTTCTGCAGGGCCATTTCATCCGTCTGGGCGCGATTCGGCTCCCCGAACATGCCCTCCAGGGCAGCAGTGAAGTCATCCAAATTCCCCAGCAGAGGGTCATCGGCCTCAAGGTACGGAGTGACCTAAGAAAGTGCTGGGCCTGCGAGTAGGCTGACCATGAAGCACACCTGGCTCCGTGGGGTGGGAAAGTCTGCTGCACAGGTGGTGAACATCAGCCGACACTGGCTTACAAAGCCTTGAAGGGCCCCATGCTCCCCCCGAACCCCCCTGTGATGGGACGGGGGAGCATGGGCCGCTCGAAGGGCTTGAACCTCCCCCTGGAGTGTAGCTACCTACGTGTGGAGGTTCTGCAGCACTGTGAAGAGATCAAGAGGCCGGGCTCCGGTTCCCATCTTGCACCCTGGCCGGGACGTAGGTTGGCCACAGCAAACTATCATGGTCTGGTTCATGGGTGGTCAAAGTCCCAGCTGGGGACGTCGGGACCAGGGGCAAGATGGCGGGGTGGGAGCAGCAACAGGAGTCAGAAAGCCAAGAGTCCAACGGTCAGAGAGTCGGGAGTCAAGAAGCCAAGGGTCCAAGGGTCAGGAAGCAAGGAGTCACGAAGTCAGGGTTCCAAGGATCAAGAAGCAAGGGGTCACAAAGTCAAGGGTCTGAGGATCGAGGATCAAGAAGCAAGGAGTCAAACACAGCAAGGCAGGGAATGTGTTGCTGTGGCAAAGAGCCAAAGGGAAAATGCTGACCTTATATCCATTCCCTGCTCTTTCCACCAAGTGCTATGAGTTACCAATGGGCCACACCTGTGTGACTGCGCCTTGCCTCTTCAGAACAAATTTAGGAAGGCCCCAGTCCTGCAGAGTCCTATTGGTCACAGGGCCTGGCTCCTGTGTGCACACATGACACTTTCCATAATCAGCTAGACTTGATTTAAATCCTTTTTTATGGAAAGGTTCAACCCCACTGGCATCCTCTTCATATTGAGTTTTTAGTTACATCCCGGTTTGAATTCCGATTCGAATGAGCCAGACTTGATTTAAATCCTTCCTTTTTTACAGGAAGGCTCAGCCTCGGTGGCCTCCTCTTCATGTTGACAACCGGAGGGAAGTTTTCTTATTAGAACAATAAAATCATTTTTTATGGAAAAAATCAGCCTTGCTGGCATCCCCTTCCATGACATTTCTCTGCCCAGAAGCTTTGGGAAACGGGTTCGAATTTGAAAGGTTTTTGGAAGGTTATTTTTTATCTTTATTGTCCCAATTTTTCCCAATATTGGCCAATCTAATCCCATTTCTTTCCTCGCCCAGATCACCAACCAGAGCAAAGAGTCGACTTGCACCCTCATCTACAACATCAGCTACACCTTTTCGGGGTGGCTCCTCATGCTCCTCATCGGACTCTCGGCAGGTGAGAAAACGACAAACAAAAAAGAATAAAAATAAAAATAATATTAATTATTAATGTTATTAATACTATTTAATTTCAACAACAACAACAACAACAACAACAACAACAATAATAATAATAATAATAATAATAATAATAATAATAATAGGATATAATCATATTTTTACGGCAATTCGATACGTATAAAAACACTATGTTCTTGATGTTTTAAATGGGATAAATTGCCGCCGCCCCTCCTCCATCGCACTTGCAGGGGGCGGTCAACTTCACCCTCTGCCACTGTCCCTACTGCCCTCAAGCGGCGCCGTCAGCAAACTGCCCGGGGGCACATGTGCTGTGGCGCGGCAACACTTGAGCCCCATACAGAGGCCGCATGATGCCTCCGCCCCCGCTGTTGCCAGGAGCGGAGAATCCCTCTGCTCGCTACAAAGCACTCCCTGTCTGTCTTCCTCCACAGCTCGGCTCCACAGCCTTGGGAAGGCGCTGCAGAGGCGCTGGCAACTCCATCCTCAACCACATGGCTGGCTCCAGCAATTGGGCTCAGCTCCCTGCGCGCTCCCATTTAAAAAGACACAAGCTCAACACCTCCCCAACCCCTCAAAAAAAAACCTCCCACCCAAACCCACAACACAGCAGCAACCTCCTTCCTTCTCCTCCACTCCCAAATCCTGTGCATCGGGGCTGTGTCTCCCCCTTGTAAGAGATGGAGGTGCTGTGCAGAGAATGGATTAAAAAGTAATAACTATAAAAACTACATCACTATTTATTTTATTTTATTTTATTTTTAAAAAAATATTAGTTTTCCAAAGTTATAACAAACAAAAAACATCAAGAACAAACAAACAAACATTTATACTTACTATAATAATTCCACTTTTGTTAACATTGTTGAATGACTTCCTCAGATCCCCCAGCTGAGTTTTCATCTAATCCATTGTAGCAGTTTTCCAAAACTATTTTCACATAAAATTTACTTAGTCAATTTACATCTTTCTTTCTTTTTATTTTAACTTGAACATAGTATTTGACAACATCACATATTTAAATCCTAGGCCTATCTGGTACTCACAAGTAATTCTATTTATGTTATCTTAACATATTTAGCTAAATAATCTTTGAATTTCTTCCATTCCTCTTGGTACTCCTCCTCCCTCTGGTCACGGACTCTTCCGCTCAGGTCGGCTAGCTCCCCAAAATACATCATCTTCATCTGCCATTCCTCCACTGTTGGTACTTCTTGTAGTTTCCAATTTTTGACCAAAACAAAATTCTAGCTGCAGTTGTGGCATACAAAAACAATCTAACACCTTTCTTGGGCAGTTCCACACCTATTATTCCAAGTAGAAAGGCTTCTGGTTTCTTAATAAATGTATATTTCAACATTTTTTTCAATTAATTCATTATAAATATTTTCCCAGAAGTCTTTCACCTTGGGACATGTCAACCACATATGGTAAAAGGTACCTTATTTTTCTTTACATTTCCAACATAAATTATCACTTTTATGGTAAATCTTCGCTAGTTTTACAGGGGTTAAGTACCACCTATACATCATTTTCATAACATTTTCCTTTAACATCGTACATGCAGTGAACTTGACCCCTTTCCTCCACAACCTTTCCCAGTCTTCAAACATTATGTTATGTGCAACATTACATACATTATCATCACAAATTTAACTTGTTCATCCTTTGTATGCCACTCTAATAATAAATTATACATTTTAGACAAGTTTTTAACATTGTTGTTGTTTAGTCGTTTAGTTGTGTCCGACTCTTCATGACCCTCTGGCACTCCTGCCTTCCACTGCCTCCCACAGTTTGGTCAAACTCATGCTGCTAGCTTCGAGAACACTGTCCAACCATCTTGTCCGCTGTTGTCCCCTTCACCTTGTGCCCTCAATCTTTCCTAACGTCAGGGTCTTTTCCAGGGAGTCTTCTCTTCTCATGAGGTGGCCAAAGTATTGGAGCCTCAGCTTCATGCTCTGTCCTTCCAGTGAGCACTCAGGGCTGATTTCCTTCAGAATTGTTAGGTTTGATCTTCTTGCAGTCCATGGGACTCTCAAGAGTCTCCTCCAGCACCAGAATTCAAAAGCATCAATTCTTCGGCGATCAGCCTTCTTTGTGGTCCAGCTCTCACTCCCATACATCACTACTGGGAAAACCATTGCTTTAACTATACGGACCTTTGTTGGCAAGGTGACGTCTCTGCTTTTAAAGATGCTGTCTAGGTTTGTCATTGCTTTTCTCCCAAGAAGCAGGCAACTTTTAATTTCATGACTGCTGTCACCATCTGCAGTGATCATGGAGTTCAAGAAAGTAAAATCTCTCACTGCCTCCATTTCCTCCCCTTCTATTTGCCAGGAGGTGATGGAACCAGTGGCCATGATCTTCTTTTTTTTGATGTTGAGCTTCAGACCATATTTTGCGCTCTTCTCTTTCACCCTCATTAAAAGGTTATTTAATTCCTCCTCATTTTCTGCCATCAAGGTTGTGTCATCTGCATATCTGAGGTTGTTGATATTTCTTCCGGCAATCTTAATTCGGGTTTGGGATTCATCCAGCCCAGCCTTTCGCATGATGAATTCTGCATATAAGTTAAATAAGCAGGGAGACAATATACAGCCTTGTCGTACTCCTTTCTCAATTTTGAACCAATCAGTTTTCCATATCCAGTTCTAACTGTAGCTTCTTGTCCCCCATAGAAATTTCTCAGGAGACAGATGAAGTGATCAGGCACTCCCATTTCTTTAAGAACTTGCCATAATTTGCTGTGGTCGACACAGTCAAAGGCTTTTGCATAGTCAATGAAGCAGAAGTAGATGTCTTTCTGGAACTCTCTAGCTTTCTCCATAATCCAGCGCATGTTTGCAATTTGGTCTCTGGTTCCTCTGCCCCAGGTTGCACTTCTGGGAGTTCTCAGTCCACATACTGCTTGAGCCTGCCTTGTAGAATTTTAAGCATAACCTTGCTAGCGTGTGAAATGAGTGCAATTGTGCAGTAGTTGGAGCATTCTTTGGCACTGCCCTTCTTTCGGATTGGGATGTAGACTGATCTTCTCCAATCCTCTGGCCACTGCTGAGTTTTCCAAATTTGCTGGCATATTGAGTGTAGCACCTTAACAGCATCATCTTTAAAAATTTTAAATAGTTCAGTTGGAATATTATCACTTCCACTGGCCTTCTTATTAGCAGTGCTTTCTAAGGCCCATTTGACTTCACTCTCCAGGATGTCTGGCTCAAGGACAGCAACCACACTACCGGGGGTGTACGAGCCATCCATATCTTTCTGGTATAATTCCTCTGTGTATTCTTGCCACCTCTTCTTGATGTCTTCTGCTTCTGTTAGGTCCTTACCACTTTTGTCCTTTATTATGGTAATCTGTGTACGAAATGTTCCTTTCATGTCTCCAATTTTCTTTTTTTCTTTTTTTAAATATTTATTAAAATTTTTAAATACAAATGCAAAAGTAATAAACAATATAACATGTATCATAACATAGTTTCATAGCTTCTTTGGACTCCCTCATGTCTCCCGCTCCCACTTACATCATTGTAGATTTTTACCAGCAATTTATCATCTTGTTTGCGTTCTTATGTCCCGCTCTTTTAAATATAATATAATAATTCTCCAAAAAAATTATATTTTCCTCAATCTCACTTATCATCCTAATTCCATCTAATTTAGTGGTGCTCAATTATTTGTGTCCATGTCTCCAATTTTCTTGAACAGATCTCTGGTTCTTCCCATTCTGTTGTTTTCCTCTATTTCTTTGCATTGCTTGTTTAAGAAGGCCTTCTTATCTCTCCTTGCTATTTTTTGGAAATCTGCATTCAATTTCCTGTATCTTTCACTATCTCCCTCGCATTTTGCTTGCCTTCTCTTTGTAAGACCTCATTGGACAGCCACTTTGGTTTCTTGCATTTCCTTTTCATTGGGATGGTTTTCATTGCTGCCTCCTGTATAATGTTGCAAGCCTCCATCCATAGTTCTTCAGGCACTCTGTCCACCAAATCTAAATCCTTAAACCTGTTCCTCACTTCCACTGTGTATTCATAAGGGATTTGATTTAGATTGTATCTTTTTTTTTTGAAAGTGCATTATTTCTCCCCCCCCCCCCAATATTTATTGAGTTTCATAAGTATAACATAATAAAGAAAGAAAAAACAATAGTAAAAAAAGAAAAAAGATAAAAGAAAATGAAGAAAGTAAAATGCTACAAACCCCACATATATCACCACATACATAAAAAAGATTTAATTAATTAAACTCCAGTTTCATAAACATATTACTTGACTTCCTCTAACCTCTTCCAACTGAATTTCCTTGTAATAGAATGTAGCAGTTTTCAGTATCATTATTCCATATAACAGTATTCCAGTTATAATCAAATTTTCTTACTTTTCTTCTCCTACTATTTCTTATTTCTTTATTTAATCCTAATTTAATCCTATGCCTAATTAGTTCTTTCAAGTAATTACAAATCTTTAATATTACAATATTTATTCAAATAGTCTTTAAATTTCTTCCAGTCTTCTTGATATTCTTCTTCTTTTTGGTTGCGGATTCTCCCGGTGAGATCAGCCAGCTCCATAAAGTCCATCATCTTCAGCTGCCATTCTTCTACCGTTGGTAATTCTTGTGTTTTCCATTTTTTGGCTATTAAAATCTGTGCAGCAGTTGTGGCATACAGAAATACTTTTACATTTTTGGGGGGCAATTCAGAACCTGTTATTCCAAGGAGAAAGGCCTTTGGTTTCTTCTTAAATGTATATTTCATCATTTTTTTAAATTCATTATAAGTTTTTCCCCAGAATTCTTTTGCTTTGGGACAAGTCCACCACATATGATAAAAAGTACCTTCTTTTTTTTTACATTTCCAACATATATTATCACAGTTATGATAAATCTTAGCCAGTTTAACAGGGCTCAAGTACCATCTATACATCATTTTCATAATATTTTCCTTTAACATCGTACATGCAGAAAACCTAACCCTTTTCTTCCAAAGTCTCTCCCAATCTTCCATCATTATTTTATGTCCCACATCTTGTGCCCAATCAATCATAACTGATTTTACTTGTTCATCTTTTGTGTGCCACTCCAATAACAAACTGTACATTTTAGACACGTTCTTAACATTTGTATCTAACAACTCCGTTTCCAATTTGTTTTTTTCAGTTGCAAAACCTTTTTTCTTATCAATCTTAAATAATTCATTAATCTTATAATATTGAAGCCAATTCAGTTTGTCCTTTATTTGTTTGAATGGTTTTAATTTGAATCCCTCACTGTCTTCTAGTAATGGGTCTGAATATCTTAACCACTTATTTTCCATATTTAACTTTTTTTGTGGCTGTTCTTCCATTGGTGAAATTCATTTGGGTGTTTTTCTTACCAGAAGATCCTGATATCTACTCCATACGTTATAAAGCGCTTTCCTAATTATATGATTCTTAAAACCATTACGGGCCTTTATTTTGTCATACCAGAGATATGCATGCCAACCAATCCCTCCAAATCCAAAATATCTTCATTTTCTAATTTAATCCAGTCTTTAATTCAGCAGAAGGCCGCAGCTTCAAAATATATCTTCAAATTAGGCAGGGAAAAACCCCCTCTTTCTTTTATATCCGTAAGTAGTTTATACTTAATTCTTGGTTTTTTCCCTTGTCAGATAAATTTAGACAGGGCCTTTTGCCAGTTTTTTAAAATATTTAACATTATCAATAATGGGTAAGGTTTGAAACAAAAACAACATTTTCGTCAATACATTCATCTTTACCACCGATATCTGAGCCATGAGTGAAAATTTTAAGTTTGACCATATCTCTAAATCTCTTTTTACTACATTCCATAGTTTCTCATAGTTATCCTTATATAAATTCAAATTCTTCGCTGTTAAATTCACACCCAGATATTTGACCTTCTTCGTAAAAACCAGGCCTGTTTTTTCTATAAGGATTTTTCTTTCATCTTTACCTAAATTTTTATCCAATACTTTGGTTTTGCTCTTATTTAGTTTTAAACCAGCCAGCTGCCCGTACTCCTGAATCATCTCCAGTGCTTTAGGTGCACTGGTCTCTGGAACCTGTAAAGTTAAAACCAAATCATCAGCAAAGGCTTTTAGTTTATACTGCTTAGACCCTACTACAATGCCTTTTACTTTCTCTTCTTTCCTGAACATACTCAGCAATACCTCCAGGACCAAAATAAATAATAGAGGGGAAAGTGGGCACCCTTGCCTGGTTCCTTTCTCAATTTTAATTTCCTCTAATACCACATTATTAACAATGATTTTAGCTTTTTGTTCATGGCAGATCCCATTAATACCATTTAAAAACTCCTGACCAACCCCAATACTTTCTAAATTTTGTGTCATGAAACTCCAAGATACATTGTCAAAGGCATTCTCCGCATCAATAAACTTTAGTAATGCTTTACAATTTCTTTTAGCCTCTAATTTTTCTAAAATATATTTCTGATATTATCTTTCATATGTCTTCCAGGCAGAAAACCTGCCTGGTCTTTATGTATATAATCTGTTACGACCTTTTTCATTCTATTAGCTAAAATATTTGCAAATATTTTATAGTCCACATTAAGTAATGAGATCGGTCTGTAATTCTTTACATCTGATCTATCTTGCTCTGGTTTCGGTATCAGGGTTATGTAAGCATCACTTCAGGTTTCAGGTGCCCTCTCCCCTCTCATTATCTTATTACAAACCTCTGCCAAAGGTTGAATTAGCCAGTCTTTAAAGGTTTTATAATATTTGGCAGATAATCCATCCGGTCCTGGGGCTTTGCCCAATTGCATCTGGTTTATTGCTATCTCAACCTCCTGTCTTGTAATCATGTCATTGAGTAGGGATCTTTTATCTCCAGGAATTTTCTGCAGTTCATTTGCCCTAAGAAATTGCTCAATTTTATCTTTATCTTCTTTACCTTTTTTATACAGTTATTTGAAATATTTCTGAAAACATTTTCTAATATCTCCAGGGTTTTCCACAGATTTTCCCTCCGATACAATATTTGTGTTCGTGTTTTGTTTCTTTCTCTTTTTTAATTGCCAGGCCAACAATTTTCCACACTTATTTGCAGATTCAAAATTTCTGTTTCAATAATTTTATTTTCCATTCTGTTTCTTGATTTATGATTTTAGAAAATTGAGTCTGCAAAGCTTTAATGTCTTTTTGTATCTGTTGGCTTTTAGGCTTTGATCTTAAATTTTTTTCTTTCTCTTTTATTTGAGCTAGAATTTTTTCCTTTTTATCATTTTGTATCTTTTTCTTTATGGCATTCTGTTGTATGAGGAAACCTCTCACAACAGCTTTACTAGCATCCCAAATGACTCTTGCTTCTACCTCTGTATTTATGTTTACTTCAAAGTAATCTTTTAGAGTCTTTTGGGCCTTTTCAACCACCTGTTCATTCCTTAACAACCCATCATTCATCCTCCATCTGAAGGAGCCCTGCAGATACGATTTCATTTCCAAAAACACTGCATTGTGATCAGAGCATGTCTTAGGGCATATTTGAGTTTTAGACACCCTGGGGGCTAAATCTCTAGTAATCCATAAATTATCGATTCTTGAAAATGTTTGGCTCGAATTTGTGAAAAAAGTAAAGTCTTTCTCTGTAGGATTTCATAGTCTCCATATGTCTGACAGGTCATATTTATCCACCATGTCAAAAAACACTTTTGGAAGTCTACCTGCATTTTGAAATTTTTGCTATCCATAAGTGTAGAGACTACTCCATTCAAATCTCCCATTAGGATTATTTTATAGTCCAAATATTCATTAAGCTTTAAATCCAAATTCTTTAAAAAAATCCACTTTTCCATCATTTGGTGCATAAATTCCCAGTAAAAGATATTGTAATGGTTCTAGGGGTTGCTCGTGCGTAAGTCGCCGCCACACCTGGCTGGGTGAACCCTTTCTGTCTGGACAGCCACCCATCCGTGGCTGTCTCAATCGCTGGCAGAATCCATCAGTGGCCGTTTCTTGAACTTCTTCTAGCAAATAAGTTATTTGACGCCTAGTCTCCTCCTACTCTCCCTGCGCGGAAGTCTTCTGCGCAGGGAGGGTGTGGGCAGCGGAGGACCCGTGCTCTCCCCGGTGGTCTCCAGCGAGGAGTCCTGGAGCCCCCTCGCCGATTTCCCCATCTGCCCCCCTTCTCCACTGGTGCTACGCTGATTTCCTTCCCCAGCAGATGGGCTGCCTCTCTCCCTACTGGGACCCTCTCCGGCATCCCTCTGGAGCCTTCCCTCCGCCTCTGGCTCCGATGGCAGTTCCCTGACAGATATTTATCGCCTTGTGCTGTAATTTCTACAGCAATGTATCTCCCTTCCTCATCCTCAAACAACAACTTGGGATTCCATTTTTCTTTGATATAGAAAACCACACCTCTTTTTTTTTTACCTTGTCTGATGAAATAAAATCCTGTCCAAGTCTTTTATTCTGTAAGATTTTTCTATGCAGTCTAGTCACATGTCTTTCTTGTAAACAAATTATATCCAAATTGTGTGACTTCCGGGGTGGCACCTTCGGCAATGGCTGCCTCCCTCTGAACTGGAGGGACCAGCTCCATGCGAAACGGGTCGTATCCGCTACGGCAAAGTGGGCACCCTCTCAAAAATCACAGGCGGATGAAGCCTGTGACCATGGGACTCGGCGGGCACCTTTAGCACCCCCCAACCCGCTAAGGAACCCACCAAAGGGCTCCAAAGTGAAGAGGGGGAAGTGGCGCGGTGCTGAGAGTCACTGGCTATTTCCGTGGAGCGAAGCCACATAGCTGTTGCCAGAGAGCGCTGCCTTTTTCCTGGAACAATTGGGACTTTAAAACAACAACCCGTGAGTAGTACGGAAATTGGATTCTTTAAATATCTTTAAATTCGGCATTGATCGGGGAAGGTAAAAACAGGAAGTCTGCCTCCCCTTTCTGTAAATAATCTAAAGCAAAGAACCTCCAACTAAGGTCGTGGAGAGCTTTATTTTTTGTAAAAGATTTTAATTCTACTGATTGAGATTACAAGAAAATTTATTTGGAAGCAGGGGAACCTGCGGGAGAAGAACTAGATTTAAAAATTGATGTGCCACCCCCCCCCCCCCCGGACCCGGGAGTGGGCTGTGAGAGCCGGTTGATGAGCAATTGAACAATTTGACAGCTGTCAAGTTAGCTGTCAAGATACAAAAAGAGGAGTTTGTCTCTGCTGCTTATATTGGTTACAAGTTTATGTTTTTAAAAGAGGGAAGGACTGTTACAATTTAACATATGGAACTTTTGGTTTTGTGCTGAAAGGAGTAAAAAGAAACTTAAATCCCCCTAGAGGGAGTCTTGGGACATTGCATTAAGAACCAGCTGAGAAATTGTTTTTTGACCTTGATATGCTTAAGAATAGCAGCTGGTAAGGAAATCCAGTCTGAACTGAACAGGACTTTCTTTCTCTTGGGAAAGTTGCAAGGTCAAATAGGTGTTTTGACTACAAACGTTACAACTTTGGGCACAAGAGCTAGTACTAGCAATGAACTTGATAAGAACATGGTACAGGAACTCTACTTAACTGAACAAACAGAGAAAATCGAGAAGGAGAATAATGTTGCCTTTGAAGAGAAAAGGGGGGGGGGACTCAACCCTGCAGACGCAAAATGTGAGCTGCAATTTGAGGCTTGACATGATGGTAACAAGAAGAAACAAATCTCTGAAGATGGAAGCCTGGCCTGAATCAGAAAATGAAAGATGGAGAGACCTCCTTATCTGGAGATCATACGACCCTTGGATTATAAATTTGATTCAGTTGGAAGTTGGAGCTATGGGGACATTTGGAATTCAAAGGAGAATGAAACAAGATGTGGAATACCCTATAGGCCTTATCTTCAAGTACGTAGGCCTGGCTGGAAGAAACGTGGATGCTGCAGGGCGGGAGCCTCCCCGAGATTCGGTCTTGAATATCAAAGACTATCAAAAAGACTGGCAGAGGAGTTATGAGAGAGATTTAAGAGCCTCGGACATAAGATCACTGGGTTGATGGTCTTATTTTGAGATTTGTTGGGGACTGAAACCGGGAAGGGGGATGGGTGGAACGAAAAATGGGAATTTAGACTTTTAGATAACTTTGGAATGAGTGGCGCTAGAAAAAAGGGACCAAGAACTAGACAAACAACTTTAACAACTTTAACCGCAGCCTCTCAGGCACGCAGATCATCTGTGCCTACTTTGCCTTCTGAGGAAGAAGCTGCTTCTCTGCCATGGGCAGGGGAGGGAGAAACTGAGGAATTACAACTGGAAGATATGGCCTCAGGAGCAACTGGCTCTATTCTGGAGAAAATTCTTGAAAAATTGGAATCTTTGGATAGAAAAGTCGACCAGCAAACAGCTAAAATCGATCAAAACACAGAATGTTTAAATAGATTAACTGGACAAGTTGCACAGAATGTACAAGCAATTGGAGAATTGAAGGAGACTGCAGGTGAAAACCGGAAATTGGCTGAGGATACCAGCCAAAGACTGGGAAATTTAGAAAAAGAGGTTAGACCACTCAGTAAACAAGTAGGTGAACATCAGACCTATCTTTCCATGATAGAACTGCGGAACAGGGAGACCAACTTAAGGATAAGGTCGGTACCAGAAGCGGAAGAAGGTAACCTAGCTGAGTTTTTGACTAAAGAATTTTCCAAGTTTTGGAACTTAGAGGAAAAAGATTTCAAAATCATATCAGCCTTCAGGCTTGGAAGACTTATAAAGAAAGAGAAGCCCAGAGACTGTTTAATAACACTGAGATCAAAGGAGGAAAGGGACAAGATTTTGGGCCTGCATTACGGAAGGTCACTGGATATTTCGGACAAAAGAATTGAAATTTACAAGGATATTCCTAAACAACTGCTGGACCTTAGATCTGACTATTTGGAACTAGTAAGACTGTTGAGGAGCAACTCAATCATTTTCAGGTGGGATTTTCCTCAGGGATTATCTTTCACTTTTAGAGGGAAGAAGATTAAAATCAGATCACTGGAAGATAGAGACAAATTTCTGATCGCGTACGGAGAGGACCTTCAAAAAGGAATTGGACTACCTTCAGGGCCTGAAACACCAGAGGAACCTGCACCCTTGGATCCTGAAGATCCAGCGAATAAGGTACCACCCCCAGATAAATAACCAGATTCATTCAGGATGTCTCTGCAACTTTTGAGTTGGAACATAAATGGCTGTAACATTCCGGAAAAAAGGAGGAAAATTTTTCATATATTAAGAAAAGAACAATTGGACATTATTTGCTTACAAGAAACACACGTGACTAGGCTCCACAGAAAAGTGTTAATAAATAAAAGACTTGGCCAAGAATTTATATCTTCGGACAGAGTAAAGAAGAGAGGGGTGGTGATATATGCAAAAGAGAGCCTGTCACCTAAATTTTTATTTAAGGATGAACATGGAAGAATCTTAGCAATTGAGATTCAACACCAAGGAGAGAAGATTTTGATATTAGGAATTTATGCACCAAACGACGGGAAATCGGAATTCTACAAGAAGTTGCATGAGATCATGCTGGATTATCTGGACTACAACAACATCATCATGATGGGAGACATGAATGGGGTCGTATCAACTAACATGGATAAGTCACAAAGCCAAAATGTTACAAAAGACGGCAGACTACCAAAGACTTTCTTTGAAATGACAGACAATATGGATTGGATTGACATTTGGAGAACCAAGAACCCCCTGGGAAGAGAAGGAACATTCTTCTCTGAAGCCCAGCTGACTTGGACAAGAATCGACCAAATATGGATATCTAGAAGTCTGGCACCCAAGGTTAGAAAGGTGAAAATCTGCCCAAAGACCTGCTCCGACCATAACGCACTGAAGATGGACATGATACTACTACCAACCGGTTCCTTTAGATGGAAGATGAATGACAATTTGTTTAGAGATCAGGAGATTATTAAGAAGGCCCAAAAAGCTATGAAGGATTATTTTGAGATAAACATGAACACTACGGTGGAAAAAAGAATTATCTGGGACGCAAGCAAAGCAGTGATGAGGGGGTTCTTGATACAACAGAATGCTGTAAAGAAAAGAATACAAAATGAGAGGAAAGATAAGATTTTGGAGAAAATTAAAGAATTAGAGAAGAAATTAAGATCAAATCCGAAGTCACAACCGATTCTGAGAGAAATCAAACTTCACCAAGCACAATATTCTAAACTGATAAATCAGGAAATAGAGTGGAAGATCAAATTAATGAAACAAAAAACTTTCGAATCGGCAAACAAATGTGGGAAACTGCTAGCTTGGCAGTTGAAGAGGAGACAAAAATTAAACACAGTTACAAATTTAGAGATTGAAGGAAGAAATATTCAGAACCCCGTGGAGATCAGAAAGTGCTTCCAGAGATATTTTAAAAAACTATATACCCAAGGGCCGCAAGATGAGGTTGAGATTAAACAATTTTTAGAAAAAAATGGACTTACAAAATTGTCACAAGAAAACATATCAATCCTGAATAACAAAATAACACGACAAGAGATTGAACAAGCCATTCAGAACTTGCAATTGGGCAAATCTCCAGGGCCAGACGGCTTGACCGCCAAGTATTATAAGACATTAAAAGACTATTTGATTCAACCAATGATGGAGGTCAGCAACGAAATCATGGAGGGGAAGAGGGCGCCGGAATCGTGGAAGGAAGCTTTCATCACATTGATACCAAAATCGGAAATTGAGAAGACACAACTCAAGAACTATCGTCCCATCTCCCTTTTAAATGTGGATTACAAAATATTTGCGGATGTATTGGCAAGCAGACTTAAAAGAGTTTTAAATGAAGTAATTCATAAAGACCAGGCAGGCTTTCTCCCAGGCAGACATATGTTTGCTAACACAAGGAACATCATTGACATCTTGGAACTTTTGCAAACAAACATAAATACAAAAGCAGTGTTAATTTTTATAGATGCGGAGAAGGCCTTTGATAATATCTCTTGGAAATTTATGAAGGGAAACTTAAAAGAAATGGGAGTGGGACGGGATTTTGAGAATGGGATTGATGCAATATATTCAGAACAAAAGGCTAAATTGATAGTTAACAATGTGGTTACAGAAGAGTTTAAAATTGAAAAAGGAACACGACAAGGCTGCCCGATTTCCCCTCTGCTATTTATATCGGTTCTGGAGGTGCTCTTGAACATGATTAGAGGGGACCGGTTGGTGGAAGGGATTCAGGTCGGAGCGAAACAATATAAACTTTAAGCTTTTGCAGATGACCTAGTTTTGACTTTGCAGGAGCCAGAATCTAGTACAAAAAGAGTATTGCAATTGATACAAGACTTTGGTCGGGTAGCGGGATTTAAATTAAATAAACAGAAAACCAAGGTGTTGGGGGAAAATTTGACAGATACAGAGTCAGAACGGTTTCAGAGAGAAACAGAACTAACTGTGGTCAAAAAAGTAAAGTACCTAGGGGTAAACATTACAGCAAAAAATCTGAGTTTATTTAAGGATAACTATGAAAAATGTTGGTCTGAAATTAAGAGAGATTTGGACAGTTGGACAAAATTGAAGCTTTCTTTGCTAGGCCGAATTGCTGCCATTAAGATGAATGTATTGCCAAAAATGTTGTTTTTGTTTCAAACACTACAGATTGTGGACAAAACGGAGTGCTACCGGAAGTGGCAGAGAGATATCTCTAAATTTGTCTGGCAGGGCAAAAAGCCCAGAATTAAGTATAAGATATTAACTGATGCGAAAGAAAGAGGGGGCTTTGCCCTGCCAGACCTAAAGTTGTACTATGAAGCCGCAGCTTTCTGCTGGCTAAAAGACTAGCTACTTCTCGAAGACACTGATGTATTGGACTTGGAAGGTTTTAATAATGCTTTTGGTTGGCATGCATACCTATGGTATGATAAGGTTAAGAGCAATAAGGCCTTTAAGAACCATATTGTCAGGAAAGCAGTATTTAATGTCTGGATAAAATACAAAGACTTATTGGAAAATAAAACTCTGAGGTGGCTTTCACCTCTGGAAGCTAAGGCCCGAAAAAGACCCAATATGGAGGCCAATATGGAGGCTGGACCGGATGGAATTATGGGACGAGTTATTAGGGACTGTGCTGCAGAATTAGCTGGTGTATTTACGGACATTTTTAATCTATCCCTGTTGCAGGGTTCTGTCCCTACCTGCCTGAAGACATCGATTATAGTGCCAGTCCCTAAACAGTCAGTGGTGGTATCTCTCAATGACTACAGACCAATAGCCCTAACATCTGTCGTTATGAAATGCTTTGAGAGATTGGTGCTAGATTATATTAAGGCTGGTCTTCCATCCACTCTAGACCCGTTCCAGTTTGCATACAGAAGAAATAGATCTACTGATGATGCTATTTCCATCGCTGTCCATACTGTACTGAGTCATCTAGAACGACAGGGAACCTACGCAAGGCTGTTGTTTGTGGACTACAGTTTTGCCTTTAATACAATTCTACCAGACAGGTTATTCCTTAAAATGACCAATTTGGGTATACATCAGAAGATCTGTTTGTGGGTAAGGAATTTCCTGACCGATAGGCCGCAGACAGTGAGAATGGGACCTTACTATTCTTCTACTCTAGTATTAAGCACAGGAGCCCCTCAGGGGTGTGTGTTAAGCCCGTTTCTCTATTCCCTGTACACATTTGATTGCACCCCACTGTATAAGTCCAACACAATCATCAAATTTGCGGATGATACAACAGTGGTGGGGCTCATTAGTGAGAATGATGAGGCTGCTTATAGGAAAGAAGTACAGGGGTTAATTCAATGGTGTAAAGAAAATAATCTTATGCTTAACACCAAAAAAACCAAAGAACTCATAATTGATTTTAGGAGAAAGAAAAGTGTATTTTTACCATTGCACATAAATGGCGAGGAGGTGGAGAGGGTTGGTAGTTTTAAATACCTGGGCATTTACATCTCTGAGGACCTCTCATGGACTGCAAATATTAATATGGTTGTGAGGAAGGTGCAGGGGAGGTTGTATTTCCTGAGAATGCTCAGGGGATTGAATCTATCTCAGCACCTACTTCTGTCCTATTATCACAGTACCATTGAGAGTGTCTTAACCTATAGTATATTATCGTGGTATGGGAGCAGCTCTGAAATGGATAAAAAAGCTTTACAGAGAATAATTAAAATTGCCCAGAATGTTATTGGGCTCCAACTACCAACCCTGGATGAGATCTTCACGTCTCGCAGCTTGAAGAAGTCACACAATATCCTGAGAGATCCCACCCATCCTGCTCACAACCTCTTTGAACTGTTGCCTTCGGGCAGAAGATACAGGACAATGAAAACACGAACCACACGCCTTCTGAATAGTTTCTATCCAAGAGCTCTGATTGCACTAAATAATGATCTCAGGGCCAGTTGTAAGAAATAGCAAGCAGTGAGCAGTAAGGAATGAGATAGGTTTTAGGTTATGCTATGCTTCTAATAGGTTATGTTATATTCTGGATTATGTTATGTTCTAATAGATTATGTCTGAATAGGATGAGAGTGTTGGAGATACGTGCAAATGTGTATGTGAATCCGGTCTTGGGTGTTTGATTTTCGTTGTTGTGTATACTGTGTATATACGGACAATGACAATAAATTTATCTAAATCTAAATGGCCAAAATATTGGGAAATATTAGAAAAAGATGGAGACAATTGGAAATTGCAGAGTTTGGAGAAAATGAAGGATAAAGTGCGAGACTGGTTACACTACGCTCAGATTAAAGAAGTCTTTAAAAATGATAAAAAGTTAGGGTTCCAGGTGGAGAAATCGAAGTTGGAAACAGAATTCTTAGAACCAAAGACTAAGGTATTATCAAGAATGTATAACCTGCTGTTAAAATGGAATACACAAGACGAAATGGTTAAATCGGCTATGATAAAGTGGGCTCAGGACATTGGGCATAACATTATGTTTGAGGACTGGGAAAGGTTGTGGACCACTGGGCTGAACTTCACTGCATGTAATGCTCTGAAGGAAAATGTAATGAAAATGATATATAGATGGTACATGACCCCAGTTAAACTTGCCAAAATATACCATTTGTCTGATAATAAATGTTGGAAATGTAAAGAAAACGAAGGAACATTCTTTCACCTCTGGTGGACTTGCCCTAAAGTGAAGGCCTTCTGGGAAATGATATATAATGAGTTGAAAAAGGTGTTCAAGTACACCTTTACTAAGAAACCAGAGGCCTTCCTTCTGGGCATTGTCGGCCAGAAGGTGTTAAAGAAGGACCGAACATTCTTTATGTATGCAACAACGGCAGCAAGGATACTCATCGCTAAGAGCTGGAAAACTCAAGATCTACCCACGCTGGAAGAGTGGCAGATGCAGCTGATGGACTATATGCAACTGGCCGAGATGACTGGCAGAATCCGAGACCTGGGAGAAGAGAGGGTTGAAGAAGACTGGAAGAAATTTAAGATCTATCTACAAAAATATTGTAATTTGGTTGAATGTTAAGAAGGATGCTAGATCACAAATAATTGCCTACCATTGAATTAGATTCGAATTTGACGATAAGTGAGATTAAGGAAAATATAAACCTTCTGGAGAACTGCTAGATTTTATTTAAATGAGCGGATATAAGATTGTAAACAAGATGGTAATTTGCTTAGAAAAACCTTTTTTAATGATGCAAGTGAGAGCGGGAGACGTGAGGGAGTCCAAAGAAGTGATGAAATTATGCTATGATATAAATAATGTTGTTTATTATTAATGCATTTGAATTTGAAAACCTTAATAAATATTTTTTTTAAAAAAAAAGAAAAATGGGAATTTAAAGTGTACATAATATAAGTTGATTTTTTGTTTTACTTTTTTGTCTTACTTTTAGGAGAATTGGAAATTCGTGGAAGGGAATTTTCTTTCGACCTTAGGGACATGTTTTAAGAACAAGTACCGGTATATAGGTTTGGATGAGAGTTAAGTTTGGACAAAGTAAAAAAGTGGTTTTTAAAAAATATATATATGGTAAAATTAAGGTTTTTGTTGATAAGATGTTTGAGAAAGGAATTGGATAAGGATTTGCTGAATTAACCATGTGAACTGGAATACAAAAAAGGGAGGTATGAGGAGGTCTGGGAAATAAGTTAATGGAAAATAAGTTATGGAAACTTTGTGTGTTTTTAATTATTTTTATTTTTGTATTTTTGTTATTTTTTCTTTTTTCTTTTTGATTTTTATTGTATTAATAATAAACTTCAATAAATATATTTTTTTAAAATATATATATCCAAATTGTGTTTTGCCAAAACATGAAAAACTTGGTATCTCTTTTTTTTTTTGGAGAATTTAAACCATTTACATTCCAGGAGTAAGTTTTTAAGGACATCTTAATTTTTTAGGGGCCTACTGCACCTGCATTCAAAGGGTTCCAAGCCGAGTTCCTTTGCATTTTTGTCCAGAAATTTCTCTTTCTCTCCCACAGTTCTAATTCTTTGTTTTCTCCCTTGAAATTTGAAGGAGAGATCCTCTGGGAATTCCCACCTGCAAAAAAAATGTATTTTTTCCTTAGAGCAGTTGCCAAATCTGTATAGTAATTTCTCAGGGCTAGAAAGTGTTTTGGGACTTCTTTAAACAGAATCACAGCCTTTCCGTCTATCTTTAAGCTTTTTTTATACCCTAATATGGTATCTCTTTGCGCTTTTGTTTTAAAAATCACCATACAATCATGTGTGATCTTAGAATCCTTTTTAGGGCTGAATCTATATGCTTTGTCAATCCACAAATTTAATACTTCTTTTGAAATCTCCCAATAAGTTGAAAATTCTTCAATAAGCCAACCCCTTAAATTATCCTGCTCCTTCTGGACTACTCCTCTCAATCTCAAATGGGTCTCCCGCTCTTTCATTTCCAGAAATGCAATTGAATTTTGCGTTTCCTGCTGAATTGTCTCTAAATCCCGAACTCTTACAGTTTCCAATTGTGCAATTTTTGCTTCATGTGTAGTTACATCTGATTTCAGGTCTGGTATATGCATACAGGCTCTGCTCACTGCTCCCTTTAAAGAATACTTCTTTTCTTGCATTCCCCCTCTAAAAACTAGGTGTGTATTATCGTCCGGTGCGTCTAATAGAGCGAAAAATACAGTATTTGGGGGCGCGGGGTGTGTGTGTTGTTGGGCAATAACGGCAAGGCCTTGTGCCTTCCCCCAATGCAGCGTCGCCCAGGATTCTTCACTCCGGTCTCCCGTCACGCTGATGCGACCCATGCCCTCTCTGGGACATGAGTACATGACCAGCAGAGTCCAAAATAGAAGCGTTAGCCTTGAGGTGTAACATCTAATTCTTATGTATTGTAGCAAAATCAAACATAACAGTACAACATAAACATGGCTCCTCTTTCTCTCTCTTCCTGGGAGAGAACGCTGAAACAAAACATCACTGTGAGAGAACAGTGGGAGGAAGGGAGCAAACAGCGTATCTCCCTTTCCGCTTATATAGCTCTAACAATCAGCAGCTGAAATGCATTACATACAGACACATGATCCAACAATCTTATATCTGCAGTGTAGGGAGGGGTGAAATCCTAACATCCTTCCCCATTTCAAGTAACCCGTAGCTGCAGTGTTTCAGCTTAATATAAATACAGCCTAACTGTATATTATTATTATTATTATTAATAATAATAATAATAATAATAATAATAATAATAATAATAATAATAATAATAATTTTTTATTTATACCCCGCCCATCTGGCTGGGCCTCCCCAGCCACTCTGGGCGGCTTCCATAGAAACCAAAAATACAGTAAAATATCACACGTTAAAAACTTCCCTGAACAGGGCTGCCTTAAGATGTCTTCTGAATGTCAGGTAGTTGTTTATCGCTTTGACATCTGCTGGAAGGGTGTTCCACAGGGCGGGCGCCACTACCGAGAAGGCCCTCTGCCTGGTTCCCTGTAGCTTTGCTTCTCGCAATGAGGGAACCGCCAGAAGGCCCTCGGCGCTGGACCTCAGCGTCCGGGCAGAATGATGGGGGTGGAGACGCTCCTTCAGGTATACTGGCCCGAGGCCGTTTAGGGCTTTAAAGGTCAGCACCAACACTTTGAATTGTGCTCGGAAACGTACTGGGAGCCAATGTAGGTCTTTCAAGACCGGTGTTATATGGTCTCGGCGGCCGCTCCCAGTCACCAGTCTAGCTGCTGCATTCTGGATTAGTTGTAGTTTCTGAGTCACCTTCAAAGGTAGCCCCACGAAGAGTGCATTGCAGTAGTCCAAGCGGGAGATAACCAGAGCATGCACCACTCTGGCGAGACAGTCTGCAGGCAGTCTCAAACCTTCCATTCTTGGGCAAGGTGATTGAGCGAGTGGTTGCTGAACAACTCCAGGCACGCCTGGAAGAAGTGGACCATTTGGATCCCTTCCAGTCGGGATTCAGGCCTCATCATGGGACTGAAACTGCCTTGGTCGCACTGGTTGATGATCTCCGGCGGGCTAGGGACAAAGGTGAGAGCTGTTTCCTAGTTCTGCTGGATCTCTCAGCGGCGTTTGATACCATCGACCATAACATCCTTCTGGGCCGTCTTGAGTGGCTGGGAGCTGGGGGCACTGTCATACAGTGGTTCCGTTCCTTCCTCCTGGGCCGTGTTCAGAAAGTGGTGGTGGGGGATGAGTGTTCAGACCCCTGGGCTCTCACTTGTGGGGTGCCTCAGGGTTCTGTCCTCTCCCCCATGCTTTTCAACATTTACATGCAGCCACTGGGAGAGATCATCAGGAGGTTTGGGCTGGGTGTTCATCAGTATGCAGATGATACCCAGCTCTACCTCTCTTTCAAATCAGAACCAGTGAAGGCGGTGAAGGTCCTGTGTGAGTGTCTGGAAGCAGTTGGAGGATGGATGGCGGCTAACAGATTGAGGTTGAATCCTGACAAGACAGAAGTACTGTTTTTGGGGGACAGGAGGTGGGCAGGTGTGGAGGATTCCCTGGTCCTGAATGGGGTAACTGTGCCCCTGAAGGACCAGGTGCGCAGCCTGGGAGTCGTTTTGGACTCACAGCTGTCCATGGAGGCACAGGTCAAATCTGTATCCAGGGCAGCTGTTTACCAGCTCCATCTGGTATGTAGGCTGAGACCCTATCTGCCTGCAGACTGTCTCGCCAGAGTGGTACATGCTCTGGTTATTTCCCGCTTGGACTACTGCAATGCGCTCTACGTGGGGCTACCTTTGAAGGTGACCCGGAAACTACAACTAATCCAGAATGCGGCAGCTAGACTGGTGACTGGGAGCGGCCGCCGAGACCATATAACACCGGTCTTGAAAGACCTACATTGGCTCCCAGTACGTTTCCGAGCACAATTCAAAGTGTTGGTGCTGACCTTTAAAGCCCTAAACGGCCTCGGGCCAGTATATCTGAAGGAGTGTCTCCTCCCCCATCGTTCTGCCCGGACACTGAGGCCCAGCTCCGAGGGCCTTCTGGCGGTTCCCTCACTGCGAGAGGCCAAGTTACAGGGAACCAGGCAGAGGGCCTTCTCGGTAGTGGTGCCCGCCCTGTGGAACGCCCTCCCATCAGATGTCAAAGCGATAAACATCTACCTGACATTCAGAAAACATCTGAAGGCAGCCCTGTTCAGGGAAGTTTTTAATATGTGACATTTTAGTGTATCTTTCATCTTTGTTGGAAGCCGCCCAGAGTGGCTGGGGAAACCCAGCCAGATGGGCGGGGTACAAATAATAAATTATTATTATTATTATTACACTTTCAAGTTGTAATCTTAATTGTAAGTGTTTTGTTCCTTGCTTACATCCCTCTGTAGAGAGTAAAGACAAACATGCTCTATTGTCCTGATACACTTGAATAGGACATTTCACATTCACTTTTATGTCTTTAAACAGCTGTAATAACCATTCACAATCTAGAAGTGAATATGACAGTGCATTCAATTTTGCCTCGCAGGAACTTAGGCTTACTTGGGATACTGCCAGGGAGACAAAGGCCATCTCCATGCCCCACGCTGTCTCTGGACGATCCATCAATCTCTGGTAGAAACGCAGTATCAGTCAATTAGCAACACAAAGCCTCGGAAATAGCTTTCCACATTCCAGAGCTCGTGCACGCTCTATCAGCAAAGTTCGCACAACGAAAGATGCACTCAGGAGAGCATATTTACAACTTTATTCAGCATTGGTCAGAACAAAGAAAAAAAACATGACTGCCTGCTTCAATGTCTCAGGCACAGAGAGAAAACGAAAGCAATGTACAAACATAAACTTCCTGTGAACAGGAAGACTCTGTGACTCACAAAGCCTGCTCCCTTTTAAGGTGGAACGGAAATATCCTAACAGTCAAAAAGGCATTGATTATACATGTAGCATACTCTGGAAGTGCTGTTGCCGTCTGTGATGTCACTTCCGAAACTTGCATCTGCAAAAATCCCAAGACCTCCAGATTTTTGGTTAGTGAATTTTAGTCTGTAGTGCATAGACCACTTTAGATAGCATGCTATACATTTCAGTGCCTTCCAGTCTTTAATTGTAGGATTGTTAGTGTGTCTGCTCAGCAAATTAGTGCTGACAGCTATATCAGGCCTCGAACACCGGGCAATAAAATTTAGCTTGCCTAGAATACATCTGTACAGAGCAACATCAGAAAATGATTTGTCAATGTCATCTAACTGATTGTCGGAAATCAAGCCTTTATCAGGAGAAACTGGCAACTCTCCCAGGCACCGGGCATGATTCCCTGTTGACCTCCCTGGCTGCATTCCCCAGCAAGATCCAGGCGAGGTCTCGATAGGCGATTCTTCTCAAACGTGAGAAGAACACCCCCCCTCTTTCCTGCCCCCCCTGGCAGGGGAAAGAGATAGACAGAAACATATTTACATGCCTTTATTTCTGTCTTTGCAGCATTACAGAAAACATGACTGCTCTCTTCAAACTCCAGCAGTGTAGTGACAAACACTTCCTGCACTTCCTGGACAGGAATAAACGGAAGAGTTCATATTACACTCTGAGCTAATTCCGGTGCTTCGCACTGTGAATTGACTGTCCCTCTGTTTCCCACGGACGGGCCCAACATTCGCATTATGTTTTGCTTTCAAGCTAGCAGTTTGCAGCTGCATTGCTTCTATATCGTAACATACTCCCCCATATGAATCAATGTGCGCTGCGAACATAGCTTGATCCAGAGAAGAAAATAAACAGTTGTTATACATATAACAATCCCCTGTTGTTTCAGTTGCACCCTTGGAACTACCCGCCACTGGTTTCCCCAGTGTACCTCTCTGGTTGTCTGACATCTGCATTACCTTGGCTAGGGGATGTAGTGTTACGCTTAGCAACTCCCTGTTGTGTCTTTGTCTCTGACTTAGACACAGCTTCAACCTGTCTTGAGTTGTCAATAATAGTAACACATGCAACAGCTGAGTTAGCAAACTATTTGCAATACCTCTTGGGTGGTACGCCCTTTGTAACTCTCTCGGACCTGCGTATGAGGTGCTGATCCTCTCTGCTTACTGGTTCAGTCTCAGGACTCTTTGGAGAACCAGTTCCAATAGTAAACAGTGGTTCATCCTTCACCTGTGAAGGTCTAGCCGTTGTGTGAGATTTCCTCTCAATGACTGTGTCAACTGAGCTCTTTGAGCTATCACTGTCACTCTCAGTACCACTGTAATCAGTAAAATCATCATCATCATCTGAATTGTCCTCAGTGGGAAATGTGTGAACAATTACTCCCTCCTGTTCAGGAGCACTCTCTAGAAATTTTGTGAGAATCACCTGACCAGATTCAGACAAAATTACTCTGTAGAGACCTTTTTCATAACCCACAAAAATGCCTCTGGCATTCTTTACTCCACCTGGAGTTTCAGTCAAAACATGAGACCCAAAAACCTTAAAATGGGCTACAGAAGGTTTTCTATGAAATAGCTTTTCAAAAGGATAACATCCCAAAACTTTTGTTTTTATTTAATATTTTATTGTATTTTTTCAAAAGAAAAATAAAAAAATACAATAAAACAATAGGCATCAAAACCCCAACAAACACCAACATTCAAACAACAAAAAGGAAAAATCAAAACTCCGCCAAAAAGAAGGAAAAAAGAAAAAAAATTACAAACCTAAAAAAAAAATAACATAAAAAGGGGAAAAGAGCTCTTTTCAAATTCATATCCTTCATAACCTTATTTTCTTGACTTCCACCCGCCCTCCTTTCTTGTATTCCACTTTAAAATTAATTTAGCAAGTTCATTCATATTTAATTTTATCCTTTAAAAGTTCCTTCACATATTATATTATTCCAATTTTCATCCAATATCTATACCTTCTTTCATACTCTTATTTATCTTATTCACTAGAACCCCTTCGTTTCATTTCAATGTCCTCAACATTCGAAAATTTTACAATGTTTTTGTAGATAGTTTTTAAACTTCTTCCAATCTTCTTCCACCTGCTCTTCTCCTTGATCTCGTATTCTGCCAGTCATTTCTGCCATTTCCATATAGTCCATTACTTGGATCTGCCATTCTTCCAAGGTGGGTAGATCTTGTGTCTTCCAGTGCTTTGCGATGAGAATTCTTGCTGCTGCTGTAGCATACAAAAAGAAAGTTCTATCCTTCTTTAACACCAATTGGCCAACCATGCCCAGGAGAAAGGCCTCTGGTTTCTTCAGGAAGGTATATTTAAATACCTTTTTCAATTCATTATAGATCATCTCCCAGAAGACCTTAATCTTTGGGCACGTCCACCAAAGGTGAAAGAATATACCTTCAGTTTCTCTACATTTCCAACATTTGTTATCAGGCAAATGGTAAATTTTGGCAAGCTTGACTGGGGTCATGTACCACCTATACATCATTTTCATAATATTCTCTCTTAAGGCATTGCATGCCGTAAATTTAATTCCAGTGTTCCATAACTGTTCCCAGTCAGCAAACATAATATTATGTCCAACATCTTGTGCCCATTTGATCATAGCAGATTTTACTGTTTCATCCACAGTATTCCATTTCAACAGCAAGTTATACATTCTTGATAGCATCTTAGCATTGGGTTCTAACAATTCGGTTTCTAGTTTTGATTTTTCCACCTGGAAGCCAATCTTTTTATCTAGATTATAGGCCTCTCTTACCTGAAAATAATGTAACCAATCTCGCACCTTGTGTTTGAGTTTCTCATAACTCTGCAATTTCAGTTTATCACCCTCCTGCTCCAAAATTTCCCAATACTTTGGCCAATTGGTCTCCATGTTAAGTCTTTTCATGGCCTTTGCCTCCATTGGCGATAACCACCTTGGGGTTTTATTTTCCAATACATCTTTGTATTTAATCCAGACATTAAATAATGCTTTCCTGACAATATGGTTTTTGAATGCCTTGTGTGCTTTAACCTTACCATACCACAAATACGCATGCCACCCAAATACATTGTCATACCCTTCCAAGTCAAGAATATCTGTGTTTTCAAGAAGTAGCCATTCCTTAAGCCAGCAAAAGGCTGCCGCCTCATAATATAATCTAAGGTCCGGCAGGGCAAATCTCCCTCTATCTTTCACGTCCGTAAGTATCTTAAATTTAATTCTGGGCTTTTTGCCCTGCCAGACAAATCTAGAAATGTCTCTTTGCCACTTCTTGAAACAGTCCATCTTGTCTATAATTTGCAATGATTGGAACAAAAACAACATTCTCGGCAATACATTCATTTTGATGACAGCAATTCATCCAAGTAAGGAAAGCTTTAAGTTTGACCAAATCTCAAGATCTTTTTTCACTTCTGACCAACATTTCTCATAATTATCTTTAAATAGGTTAACATTTTTTGAAGTCATATTCACCCCCCAGGTACTTTACTTTCTTTACCAGTAATAAATCTGTCTCCTTCTGAAACTTCTCTTTCTTTATTGACGTTAATTTTTTCTCCAATACCTTAGTTTTTAACTTATTCAATTTGAAGCCAGCCACCTGACCAAAATCCTGGATTAGTTCCAAAGCCCTTTTAGTGCTAGAAACTGGCTCCTGAAATGTCTAGACTAGGTCATCTGCAAAAGCTTTAAGTTTATATTGTTTGTTCCCGACCTGAATACCCTGAATCTGTTGGTCCCTTCTAATCATGTTCAGCAAAACCTCCAGGACTGAAATAAAAAGCAGTGGGGAAATTGGGCAGCCCTGGCGTGTCCCTTTTTCAATTTTAACCTCTTCTGTAACTGTATTGTTAACTATTAATTTTGCCTTTTGTTGCTGCTGCTGCTGCTTGTGTGAGTGCTGGGAAGACCGCTCCCTCTCCTGCCAACTCCATCCGGCCTAGGGGGCGGGGCCTGCACTCACTGCCACAGCATAAGAGGCCTGAGGCCTCTGGGACACGGCTGCTGCTGCTGCTTGTGTGAGTGCCGGGAAGACCGCTCCCTCTCCTGCCAACTCCATCCGGCCTAGGGGGCGGGGCCTGCACTCACTGCCACAGCATAAGAGGCCTGAGAGAGGCCTCTGGGACACGGCTGCTGCTGCTGCTTGTGTGAGTGCCGGGAAGACCGCTCCCTCTCCTGCCAACTCCATCCGGCCTAGGGGGCGGGGCCTGCACTCACTGCCACAGCATAAGAGGCCTGAGAGAGGCCTCCGGGACACGGCTGCTGCTGCTGCTTGTGTGAGTGCTGGGAAGACCGCTCCCTCTCCTGCCAACTCCATCCGGCCTAGGGGGCGGGGCCTGCACTACCACTACAGTTTAGAGGCCTGAGCAGCTACCGGCAGCAATGGACACAATGGTTTTAAATGTTTTAATCGCTTTTAATTTGCAGCACTTTAAATGGTGGTTGTTGTTTTTTATAATATTATATTATTTCATTATTTTATTTTTGCTTGGGGTGGGATAAGCATTTAGTCAGGGCTATTGTTTCTTGCTTTGTTTTGTTTTGTTTTGTTCTGTTTTGTTTTATTATTATTATTATTCTGTTAAATTATTATATAGTTTGTATTTTGCCTTTTAAGGGGAAGGGTCATGGCTGCCTGGGAGTGGGCCTCAGCCAATAGATTGGGTGGGGCAGGTTCCACAGGGGGAGATGTATTGGGACACCCGATCTCAGTGATCACGGGCAGGAGGAGGAGTTATGCTAAGACCAGACCATGTCATTACCGAGGAGGCAGGTTTAGTCGTTGTTTGAGGACTATCCCTGCCTCCAGGTCTGGTCCTGACCGAAAGGATACAGTAATCAGCAAGGGAAACCCACATGACCTGAAAGTGTTGCTGTGCAATGCCAGGTCAATGATTAATAAAACCACTGCCATCCACGACCTGATTGTGGATGGAGGATTTGATCTGGCATGTGTGACAGAGACCTGGTTGGATGAAGCAGATGGGCCTGTCCTTGCCGCTGCTTGCCCACCAGGTTTCTCTTACGCACAGCAACCCAGGTCATGTGGGCGGGGAGGGGGGGTTGCAGTGATTTTTAGGAAGTCATTAGTCTGCACCAGGCGTCCTATTGGGAAGACCCAGTTTTCTGAGTGCATGTTCTGGAAGTTGGGCAATAGGGGCAGTACAGGATTCCTACTGGTGTACCGACCTCCCCGCTGCACCAAGGATTCCCTGCCCGAGCTGCTTCAGGTCGTGGCGGATATGCTCCTGGAGACACCTAGCTTGGTTGTCCTGGGGGATTTTAACATCCATGCCGACACGACCTTACAAGGGGCCGCTCGGGACTTCGTGGAAAGCATGGCCTCCACGGGGCTGTCCCTGAATAAGTCTGGCCCAACTCATAGCCACGGACATGCCTTAGACTTGGTGTTTACCTCTACGGATGTTGGTGATCTGACATTAACTAAAAGCGAAACAAAAGAAGTGCCATGGTCAGATCACTTCCTGGTGCAACTGGACTTCTCCGCAACCCTTCCCCTTCGCAGGGAGGTGGGACCGATTCGGATGGTCCGCCCCCGCCACTTAATGGATCCAATTGGCTTCCAGAGAGTGGTAGGGGATGCTTTATCCCAAGTTGATGGCCTTTCAGCTGATTCCCTGGTGGCCAGCTGGAATGCGGAGTTAACCAGGGCTATTGACTGTCTGGCTCCGAAGCGCCCTCTCCGATTGCATGGAGCCCGGACAGCCCCGTGGTTTTCCCCGGAGCTGAGGGTGATGAAACAATCGTTGAGACGGCTAGAGCGCCAGTGGCGGAAAACTCATTCTGAATCAGACCGGACACGGGTTAGAGCTCAACGTCGAGCCTACCAAGTGGCAATGGCGACGGCGAAGAGGGCCGGTGTGGAGGATTCCCTGGTCCTGAATGGGGTAACTGTGCCCCTGAAGGACCAGGTGCGCAGCCTGGGAGTCATTTTGGACTCACAGCTGTCCATGGAGGCGCAGATTAACTCTGTGTCCAGGGCAGCTGTCTACCAGCTCCACCTGGTACGCAGGCTAAGACCCTACCTCCCCGCGGACTGTCTCGCCAGAGTGGTGCATGCTCTAGTTATCTCACGCTTGGACTACTGCAACGCGCTCTACGTGGGGCTACCTTTGAAGGTGACCCGGAAACTGCAATTAATCCAGAATGCGGCAGCGAGACTGGTGACTGGGAGTGGCCGCCGGGACCACATAACACCGGTTCTGAGAGATCTGCATTGGCTCCCAGTACGTTTCCGAGCACGATTCAAAGTGTTGGTGCTGACCTTTAAAGCCCTAAACGGCCTCGGTCCTGTATACCTGAAGGAGCGTCTCCACCCCCATCGTTCAGCCCGGACTCTGAGATCCAGCGCCGAGGGCCTTCTGGCGGTTCCCTCATTGCGAGAAGTGAGGCTACAGGGAACCAGACAGAGGGCCTTCTCGGTAGCGGCGCCCGCCCTGTGGAACGCCCTCCCATCAGATGTCAAAGAGATAAAGAATTACCTGACGTTCAGAAGACATCTTAAGGCAGCCCTGTTCAGGGAAGTTTTTAATATGTAATGCTGTACGGTTTTTAACACTGATTGGGAGCCGCCCAGAGTGGCTGGGGAAAACTCAGCCAGATGGGCGGGGTATAAATAATAAATTATTATTATTATTATTATTATTATTATTATTATTATTATTATTATGAATAAATCGCACCTATACCATTTTTGAATTTTTCTCCAACCCCCATCCCCTGAAGATTCTTCTTCATAAAACTCCAAGAAATATTGTCAAAGGCTTTCTCTGCATCTATAAATATCAAAACAGCTTTTGAATTGATATTAACTTGTAGCTTTTCCAGAATATCAATTATATTCCTCATGTTATTTGACAAATTTCTACCAGGGAGAAAGCCGGCTTGATCTTTGTGTATCATTTCAGCTAATACTTTTTTCAATCTTTTAGCCAAAATATCTGCAAAAATTTTATAATCCACATTAAGCAGGGATATGGGGCAGTAGTTCTTAAGTTGTGTCTTTTCCGACTCATTTTTCGGTATAAGCGTGATATAAGCTTCTTTCCACGACTCCGGCGCTTTTCCCCCCTCCATAATTTCGTTGCAGACCTCCTTTAAAGGTTGAATTAAGTAGTCTTTCATAACTCTGTAGTATTTGGAGGTTAACCCATCTGGTCCTGGAGATTTGCCCAGTTGCATATTCTGAATGGCACCTTCCACCTCTTGCTCAGAAATTCTATAGTTCAATAATAACTTATTCTCTTGAGAGATTTTTTGTAATCCATTAGTTTCCAAAAATTGATCAATTTTAACCTCATTCTGTGGCCCTTGTGCATAAAGTTGTTTAAAGTATCTCTGGAAGCAATTTTTAATTTCCTGTGGATTTTGTATATTCTTACCATCCACTTCAAGATTTGTAACTGTGTTTAATTTTTGTCTTTTCTTCAACTGCCAAGCTAGCAGCTTTCCACATTTATTAGCCGATTCAAAAGTTTTCTGTCTCATCTGTTTAATCTTCCATTCTATATCCTGATTAACCATTTTCATGTATTGTACTTGATGTAGTTTAATTTCTTTCAAAATCTCCTGTGACTTTGGGGGCAGATGTCATAGGCGAAGGGGATCGAGATACGGATATGCTCGTACCCCTTCCAATCTGCGCCCCATCCCGAGGGACGAAGGTAGGGTGAGCAAGGATTACTCACCTCCGTCACTGGTGTTGTGCAATGCCAGGTCTATAGGCAACAAAACCGCCACCCTGCGAGACTTCTTCACCTCGCACGGGGTTGACTTGGCTTCTGTGACGGAGACCTGGGTGCGCGAAGGGGAAACTGTTACCTTACGAGAGATGGCGCCCCCGGGTTTCTCCGTCCTCCACCAGTCGCGGACTGTGGGCCGGGGGGGGGAGGGGTGGCATTATTAATCCGAGAAGACTGTCCTTTCAGGGCTCTACCATCGCCATCGATCCCCGGCATTGAATGTGTTGGCCTAGTGTGGGGCTCCGAGGTGAGCTTGGCTGTCTGGCTGGTGTACCGGCCACCTAGCGCACCAGCAGCCACCCTGTCAGGCCTGTTGGAGGCGGTGGCCGGCTGGGCCTTGGAGTTCCCTAACCTATTGGTATTGGGGGACTTCAACATCCATGCTGATGCCACTCCCTCCTCACAGGCTCTGGACCTGGTGTCTTCCATGGCGACACTAGGGCTCTCCCAGTTTGTTTCGGGCCCCACACATCAAGCAGGCCACACGCTGGATTTGATCTTTGGCGCCGGTATAGATGTGATCATGTTTCCTTCGATGAAGGTGCCATGGTCTGATCACTACGCACTGAAAGCCAGGATTGGTTTTCCACCCCCACCCTGCTTAGGTGGCGAGCCAATTTGGGCTCGCCCGCAGAGGCTGATGGATCCTGATAGATTCCGTCAGGCCTTGCGGGACCTTGCTCCCCCTGGCAACTCATTGACTGAGCGTGTTGAGGGCTGGAATATACAGCTCCTAGCAGCCATCGATGAGATCGCACCTAGGTGCCCTCTGCGACCCCGCAGAAACCGGGCTCCCTGGTTTACCGAGGAGCTTTGGAAAATGAAGCGGGACCTCAGACGGCTAGAGCGAGTATGGCGGGGTGCCCGTGACGGAGCCTCAAGAACATCTTAGAGGGCTTTTATGAAAACCTATGAGATGGCAGTGAAGGCCGCTAAGAAGTCTTACTTCTCGGCCTCCATTGCATCCGCTAGCTCTCGCCCGGCACAATTATTTAGTATAATTCGGTCTTTAACGTCCCTTGAAGGACAGCCAAATTTAAATAACAATGCGACACACAGCTGTGAGGCATTTGCGAGCTTTTTTGCGGAGAAGGTCCTGTTGCTCCGCCATGACCTCCCTGCCAATTTGGATACAATAAAGGAACTGGAGGCCCCTCGACTGTCCTCGGGTCCAGTATTGGACCACTTTGACTGGATATCCCCAGCCGATGTGGACAGACTCCTCCAAGCTGGAAAGCCCACCACCTGTCCTCTTGACCCGTGCCCGTCTTGGCTGATTAGAGTGTGTCCAGACGAGGTGCGGGGGGCCCTGGGTGATATCATCAATTTGTCCCTTGGCACCGGGATATTCCCAGGGGAACTGAAGGAGGCAGTGGTGCGTCCGCTCTTAAAGAAAACATCATTAGATCCTTTAGATCTATCCAATTACCGCCTGGTTTCGAATCTTCCATTCCTGGGTAAGGTGATTGAGAGAGCGGTTGCGGAACAGCTTGGTAGGTTTCTGGATGAAACATCGGCTCTCGATCCATTCCAGTCCGGCTTCCGCGCTGGTCATGGGACCGAGACGGCTCTGGTCGCCCTAACAGATGATCTCCGCAGGCAGCTGGATCGAGGCGGGTCGGGGCTGCTGATTCTTCTAGACCTGTCAGCAGCCTTCGACATGGTCGACCACGAACTCCTAGACCGCCACCTTGCCGATGTGGGGATCCAGGGCACAGTCCTTCAATGGCTGCGCTCGTTTCTCTCTGGTCGGGGACAGAGGGTGGCGCTTGGGGGGGGAATTGTCATCGCGCCACTCCTTGGTGTGTGGAGTGCCTCAGGGTGCGATTCTCTCCCCGATGCTTTTTAACATCTTTATGCGCCCCCTCGCCCAGCTTGTCCGGAGTTTTGGGCTGGGTTGCCATCAGTATGCCGATGACACCCAGCTCTATCTGTTGATGGACGGCCATCCTGACTCGGCCCCAGATACACTGACCAGATGTCTGGAAGCTGTGGCTGGATGGTTACGTGGGAGCCGGTTGAAGTTAAATCCTTCGAAGACAGAGGTCCTCTGGCTGGGACGGAGTGATATGGGATTGAGGGGGCAACTCCCATCTCTTGCGGGGGTGCAGTTAGTGCCAGCATCGTCCGTTAAGAGTTTGCGTGTAATCTTTGATACCTCCCTCTCTATGGAGGCGCAGATTACAGCTATAACAAAGGCGGCATTTTTTCATCTCCGCCAAGCTAAGCAGTTGGCTCCTTATCTCTCCCGCCCTGACCTAGCCACTGTGATCCACGTGACGGTCACCTCCAGACTGGATTATTGTAACTCGCTCTACGTGGGGCTGCCCTTGAGACTGACCCAGAAACTCCAGCGAGTGCAAAATGCCGCGGCGAGACTCCTTATGGGGTCTTCGCTGCGAGATCATATTCATCCAGTACTATACAAGCTGCACTGGCTCCCGGTGGAGTACAGGATCAGGTTCAAGGTGCTGGTTTTAACCTTTAAAGCCCTATACGGCCTAGGACCCTCGTACCTACGGGACCGCCTCTCCTGGTATGTCCCACAGAGAAATTTACGGTCTGCAAATAAAAACATCCTAAAGATCCCAGGCCACAGAGAGGTTAGGCTGGCCTCAACTAGAGCCAGGGCTTTCTCGGCCGCGGCTCCAATCTGGTGGAACGCTCTGTCACAAGAGACTAGGGCTCTGTGGGACCTGACATCTTTCCGCAGGGCCTGCAAGACAGAGCTGTTCCACCAGGCCTTTGGTCAGGGCGCAGCCTGACCCCCTCCTCTGGCAACCTGCACAGGATTTTGCTTGATGGTTGCCATTAATTTGATTTTAATTAATTTTATAATGAATGTTTTTAGAATGTTGAACTATTTTGACTGTTGTTAGCCGCCCTGAGCCCAGCTTCGGCTGGGGAGGGCGGGATATAAATAAAATTTATTATTTATTATTATTATTATTTAGACCTGAGTTTCTTCTCTCCTTCTCTAATTTTCTCCAAAATCTTTTCTTTTTTCTCCTCTTGGACTCTCCTTTTTATAGCATTTTGTTGAATCAGAAAACCTCTCATTACAGCTTTACTTGCGTCCCAGATTACTCTTTTTTCCACTGTGGTCTTCAGATTTATTTCAAAATAGTCTTTCATAATTTTTTGGGCCTTCTTGGTAATTTCTGGATCTCTAAACAGGGTGTCGTTCATCCTCCATCTAAAGGAACCAATCGGTATTAGTTTCATTTCCATTTTGACGGGATTATGGTCGGAACAGGTTTTGGGGCAGATTTCCACTTTTCGAATCTTAGGGGCCATTCCAAAACTTTTGAAACCTTTCTCAACCAAGAGTAACAAAAACACAATAATGATTCCGCCCAAAACTCATGTGGCAAATGTGAACTCAGCAATTGCACCTTCATCCCATTTTGCAATTCTTTGTTCACTTGCACACAGACACTTTTGTTCCATGCTCCTGCAGAAACAGCAGTCTTGTGCCTTATCCCTTTCTTATCCAGAAAATCCTGTAAAAGAAAAACTGGCTTTTCATCTGTGAAAAGACAATCAATGTTAGCATCATGAACAGTTTTAACCTTGTCACAAAACTCTTTAAACCTTTCTAAGGCTTCTTGTGGTTTCTGCAATATGTATATCCACACATAATGAGTGAAATAATCCACACACACAAGATAATATCTTGTTTTGCCTCTAGATGGTGCTAGAGCACCAATCACATCAGCATACACTCGCTGAAATGCACTGTTAACTTTGGTCGCCTTCTGGACGTCCTTCGTCATACCTGCAAGGGAAATCATGTTAGACTCAGATGCATTACAATTTATGCAATCACTTTGATCAAAAGTCAAGAAATACAGTCCATCTTTCTCTCTGGCGGAAAGATACAGCTCTCCATCTTTGAAGATTTTGCAGCTTTCTCTATCATAGTACAAAGTCAGTCCTTTCTTTGTGATCTGCGAAACACTCAGCAGATTGAACTTTAAATCAGGAACCAAATACACATTGTTAATAGTCAAGTTCAGACTTTCAAGATATACAGTTCCAAACCCGATCGCTTCAAGCTCCTGGCCATTGGCCTGTTTCACAGTGAAGCTTTGCATCTCAAATGTAGAAAACAGTTCTCTGCGCGACGTCATGTGTTGCGTTGCTCCAGTGTCTAAAACAAAAGCGTTCTCCGTTGAAAATGCGGCTTTTGTTGACAGCAATGCCTTTGTAGGTTTCATCTGGGACTTGGTACGACTTTTGCCTGACGCCTCAGGCTTTTCAGAGCTCCCCTTAGCTCCTTTGTGTTGACGTGGCTTCTTACAATTCCGCTGAAGATGCCCAGTCTGTCCACAATTGAAACAAGGGACAATGTTCAAAGCAACAGCCTGTTCTTCACTTGCAGTAGCAGTGGGGGTGTCAGAACTCCGAGCTTCTCTCCCCCTGTCTTTGACATCTATTGCAGCAAGAACAGGAACAGCAACAGCAGCAACAGTTCCTTCACTCCCCCTTTTGGGGTCAAAGCTCTCCTCAGCTTTCGATAAGCTTTCAGAAATTTGGCCAGCGTCATCTTGGCTCTCCCCTTCTGGGGTAGTCAACCTTCGGCTCTTGCTTCTCACTCTAGCTTCACAAGCTTTTCGGAGCTTCTGAGAGAACAAAGCAGTAGCAGTGGGGGTGTCAGAACTCCGAGCTTCTCTCCCCCTGTCTTTGACATCTATTGCAGCAAGAACAGGAACAGCAAAAGCAGCAACAGTTCCTTCACTCCCCCTTTTGGGGTCAAAGCTCTCCTCAGCTTTCGATAAGCTTTCAGAAATTTGGCCAGCGTCATCTTGGCTCTCCCCTTCTGGGGTAGTCAACCTTCGGCTCTTGCTTCTCACTCTAGCTTCACAAGCTTTTCGGAGCTTCTGAGAGAACAAAGCCATCTCAATCTCAAGCCTCAGCTCTCACTCTTGAGCCTGTAAAATCCAATAGCTGGCTGTTTACTCCTTGCACCTGGCAGCTAAACGCAGGCTGCTTTGGAAGTCCCTCCAAGAGCAGTGAGATAGCAGACAAAACAAACGTTGTTTTTCTAGCTTCTAACACTGTCAGCCTCACTTCCGTGTTGGCTAGTAACTTTCCACTTTCTTTTCAAGCTAACTATATCCGAAGTAGCTGAAAAGACTGACGTCTCGTTGCTTAGCAACTGGACATTCCAGGCTTGAGCAGCAAACCTTATCAGTCCCAGGAATGCGAAGAATGTGGCTCCCTCTCAGTGCTGTTTCTTTATCCAAAAAGCAGCTTTTGTGAACCAGAGAAGAATCAATCTGCGTTCACTCTTTTAGCCCATAAATCAGCATACCTTAGGGGTTCCGTTGCTCCTGGCTTATCAGCAAAAACGTCTGCTTCGGTGTTCAGCCGTTTGTTGTAGCCTCCATCCGCACGCTACCACAACTTCCTTTATCTCCTTGCAGATACGATCAAATACGATCCATCAACCTCATTTGCCGCTTTCATGGATCGATGCCATCGGCTCCGTGCTACCAGATGTCGGAAATCAAGCCTTTATCAGGAGAAACTGGCAACTCTCCCAGGTACCCGGCATGATTCCTTGTTGACCTCCCTGGCTGCATTCCCCAGCAAGATCCAGGCGAGGTCTCGATAGGCGATTCTTCTCAAATATGAGAAGAACACCCCGCCCTCTTTCCTGCCCCCCCTGGCAGGGGAAAGAGATAGACAGAAACGTATTTACATGCCTTTATTTCTGTCTTTGCAGCATTACAAAAAACATGACTGCTCTCTTCAAACTCCAGCAGTGTAGTAGCAAACACCTCCTGCACTTCCTGGACAGGAACAAACGGAAGCGCTCATATTACACTCTGAGCTAATTCCGGTGCTTCGCACTGTGAATTGACTGTCCCTCTGTTTCCCACGGACAGTCCCAACATTCCCATTATGTTTACTTTTCAAGCTAGCAGTTTGCAGCTGCATTGCTTCTATATCGTAACACTGATAGCCTGTCACCATTGGTGTATCTACAGGGTTTGCGCCAACCAAATTCAGTTTGGTCAATACATTAGCAATTTTTTGTGACTGTTGTACCAAGATATCACATCCCTGGTTTCTTTCTACCTCCAGAGAAAGATAGTTTGTTACATTGCCAAGATCTTTCATATTTCCCAGGATGCACTAATTGAAAGACTATCAACCATAAGGAAGTCCCTTCCACCTCTAGCCCCGCCTCCTCCCATGGAATTTAATTACATCAATTGCAAATCAAAGCCTTTAACCAACAAGGAATGGACAACTTGTCGATATCTGTCTCCAGAAGAAACGGGCTTTCCTACACCCCCACCAACAGCCCAGTCCAAATCGCAACAAGTCAAACTAGTGGTGCCAGCGCCAGGAATTGGCTCAATCTTCATGGACTGCCTGGGAATCCTAGAAGCTATTCATGCAGAGGAATGAAATAAGGTCTTAGCAGGTGACTGCCTGGGCGGACAAATTAATACCCCCAAATTAGTCTTTCCCTCAAATGGCTCCACCATTCCTCTGCATCGTGGCTCAATCAAGCCAAACTCAAAGGACCTGAGGAATCAGCGGCAGAAAACAGCTATGAGTGCCTGGAATCTAAAAACCCAAGAATCAACTACTGCCCTAAACATCATCTCCTGGAATGTTGCCAGGTGGTCCAGATGCCTCTCCCATTCTACAGACATTCCCTTCTACCGTCAAAACTTTAATATCATTGCTCTCCAGGAGACGTGGGCGGCTGAAAATCCATCACTGGAAGGATACTATACATATGCAAGGAGAGCAGTTGCAGGCAGAGGACCAGGGAGGCTCAAGGGGGGTTATGCATCCTAATTTCACTCTGCCTAAATGCCACTTGTAAGGAACTGTCCCCCCTAGATCATCTAGCAATGGCCCTACTCATATCCTGGGGAAACTGCAGTTTACTAATTATCAGCGCTTATATCCCCCAACAAGCAAAAAAACTGATATTGAGGGCATCTGGAATAGACTGGATTCTTATGTCAGGTTACTGCTAACAGACTATCCGGGAGCAAAGGTCCTGCTGGTGGGCGACCTAAACGCAAGGTTAGGTCCTGATGACCCCAGTTTAGAAACCAAATACAGGCAAAAAATAGGGTACCCTGATGACTTTGGCCCGGAGGCAGTCAAAGGATCAACATTCAAATTTTGCTGGAGCCTGCCTCCTCAAATTCTCTAGGCAGCTAAGTCTTCATATCTAAATGGCTGCACCAGGGGCGACATCCCCGGGGAATATACATTCATGTCTAGGGTAAGATCCAGCACAATTGATTGTATGTTGGCGGACAGCGAATTGCTAACAAAAATAGTGAATTTAAAAGTGCTCCCATTCATAGAAGGGGACCATTTCCCTTTGCACCTCCAGGTGTCTCCGTTAAATGAGTCACCCTTCCTGAGAACAGTATACCCTGTAGAGATCACCGCATTAGAGCAACCTGGTTGTTGAGTCAAATGGACCCCTGCACTTGACTCCAAACTGAAGAAGATTCTAACCTCTGAAAAACTCCATACAATTTTAACTGGCTTTGGGAATAATCCTAGGCCTGAGGACCCAGTTTCCAAGTATGAGAGCCTGCTCCAACAATTAAAACACCATCTTTTTAATACCACAGAGAAAAGGCCAACTAAACCAATAACATCAAACAAACCCTGGTTTGATCACACCTGCTTTGAGGCAAAGAAAGCCCTGCAAAATGCTTACAAAGCTGCCCTGACAGCCGAAAATTCTGTCAGACACCAAGCCTATCTTGCCGTCCATGCCCTAAAAAAAAGAGTATAAAGATCTAATACGCCACCAAAAGAATGCCTATACCAGAAAATGCTGGCTAGACACTATTCTGGAAACTGGTAACTTCTGGCACTCATAAAGCTATTTCCCCCTTAACCTCACAAATTCCCCCTAGCCTGTGGGTCTCATTCTTCCAATCTTTGTACGAGGATGCTGAACCTCCACTACGGAATTATAATATAGAACAACTGGCTAAATGGCCGCCTGTTTCAGTAACTGAAGTGAAATCATATATAAACCAACTGAAAACGGCCAAAGCCCCAGGCTCAGACGGCATTGCACCAGAAATGATAAAAGCACAGGTGGATTGGTGGGCACCTTTCTTAGCCACCCTCTTCACTTACATAGATGACACTAGCCGCATCCCAAGGGAATGGGGAACAGCCATAATAGTCCCAATCTATAAAAGGCAACAGAGGGCACCCAGCGAATTATAGGCCAATTAGCTTATTAAGTGTGATTAGTAAACTCTACTCAAGGCACCTCAATAAGTTTACAGAACGGCTAGAGAGTGAAGATATCCTGGCAATAGAACAAGCGGGCTTCAGACCCGGAAGGTCCGCGATAGATCACTGTCTAACGTTACATTTTTTTTAAAAAAAAATATTTATTAAAAGTTTCCAATTACAAAAAAAAACAAAAAACATCCAAATTTAAAGTCTTGTTTTCCATAACATCTTTCCAGGACTTCCCCTCCCCTCCCCCTCCTGTATTCCAATTCTTACTTATAAATTCAGCAATTTCTTATCCCAAATTTTGAACTTATTGTCATTGACCCAATTTAAAAATATTTTCCCATCTCCTAAAATCGACCTGTTCCCTTCCACGCGTTCCCCCCTTTAACATACATTACAAATTAAAATATAATGAAATAAAATGTAGTTTAACACCCTTTGGATTCCAAATTTCCCTCCCCCTTTTCCCGGTTGCGTTCCCAAAATTTATCAACATCTGATGTCTTCCTGGAGCTCCCACAATTATTTAAGCCATAGTCCTTTACCAGTCATCTTTAATTTCGAATGTCCAATCTTGGAAGGAGTCTGTCTCAAAAAGGCCCATTTTTTCCATCCAGATTTTTATACATTAGGAGTAAAAACTCCAATTTTATTTATTTAAACCTTTCAAATCTGGATGTCCCAAATGTTCCCTCTTCCAACTTTATCCAATTCTTGTTATTCTTGTTATTCTTGTTGTTCTTGATCTCTCTCCTTTTCTTTTTTTTTTTTCCCTTTCCTGTTTTCCTGCACAAATGTTCTAATTCCAAAAGCTTCAAATTCAGCTGCAGAGGCTCTGTTATTCAGGAACGAAACATAATGCCAAGTCCCTTCCATTTTTCAATAGATAAGTCTATTGTCTTCTTTAGTATGTCAGCCTCTGTAGTCAAAATAGTGTTCCATTTCTGCAGTTTCCCAGGAGATAGAAAGTTCTATTCAAATTCCATGTCAACAACTTGTAATATCCCTCGGCTCCTCTAGGTGGGTTGCAATAACTCAGTTCCCTTCCAGATCACCCCAATCAGTCCAAATAACTTGTTATTCCTTGTTTTAAACAATTTGTATCCAATTTATAACAAATGTAACCGGCAAAGTCCTTGTAACAAAGTTCTCATTTTTGTTCTTCTGCTTTGACAGCTCTTTGACAGCTGTCAAAACCTCTCTTTGTCTTCTCCCGGCGCTCTCGCAAAACGCTCCCAGGGTTCCGTGGGGGGGGGGGGTTACTTTTTAAATCAATTCCACTTTTCTCCTCCAGCTCAGTCTTATAGTTTTCCGTCGCGAAATTAATAACTTTGTAAAAATAGGGTTGCACTCGATCTTAGATGTCAAATCCTTTGCTTTAACTCCTCTACAACAGGGGGGGGGCTGACTTCCTTTTTGCGCCTCCCCCGCTCGCTCCGAATTTTTTAAAAAAATTATCCCCCTTTTTAGTCCAGGTTCCAATTACTCACGGGTTATTCTTTTAAGTCCAGATTTTCAATAGAAGAAGTCAGCGCTCTCCGTCGAATGGCATGCGGCTTCGCTCGGCAGGGGAAGCGGAGAACTCAAAGCACCACCCCCCCTGTCACCCGTTCCGTAGCCTTTAAAAAGGCTCCTTCGCGGGCCGGGGGGGAGCGCAAAAGGTGCCAGCCGAGTCACCATGTCCATGGGTTTCAGCGCCCATGGTTTTTGAGGGTCCCCGCGTCGCCGACGCGGTAGGACCCAGCCCCTGCCGAGCAGGCTCCCTCCGGAGCTCGGAGGGAGTCCGCCATTCGGCGATGGCGCCAACCCGGAAGTGCACTGTCTAACGTTACAACATCTCATTGACAAATACAAATCAGGAGGGCAGGCCTCACTATACGCTGCCTTCGTTGACCTAAAAGCAGCCTTTGATACAGTCTCCAGAACCAGACTCTGGGACAGACTACAGGGTACCAATATAGATAGAAGGCTACTGCTCTTAATTCAGGCGCTGCACGCAAACACGGCACTTAGAGTCAGGTGCAGCTGCCTAGGACACCTAACGGAACCTATTAAAACCTTCAAAGGAGTCAGGCAAGGGTGCCTATTGGCCCCTCTACTATTTAATTTCTATCTAAATAACTTAGTATCTGCACTCAATGACTCAGAACTCCACCCGCTGAAGCTTGCAAATCAGCATATTTCAGTCCTGCTATATACCGATGATGCGTTAATTCTATCTAGAACCCCCATTGGACTCAAAAGAGCACTAAGAAAGCTCGCAGCATACTGTGAATCTGAATGTCTCAAAATCAACTATCAAAAGACCAAGATACTCGCTTTGGGGGAAAAACCAAAGCTTAGAAGCTGGGAACTCCAAGGCCATAAATTAGAACAAGTCACAAACTACAAGTATCTAGGAATGGTGGTACAGGCCTCAGGAACCAACAAACTACACATAAACTCCATCGGGAGTTCAGCAGGAAAAAACGCAAATTGTATCCTTAAATTCTTCAGAACACAAGGGGGCTTCTTCATCCCCGCAGCTCTAAAATTATACAAGGCCAAAACTTTGGCACAACTCCTGTATGGTTCCTTTTTGGGTCCGCCTCCCTCTGCTTTCTCCCCCCTTGAGAGAGTTCAATCTAGGCTTCTTAGAGCTCTCCTCCAAGTCCTCAGATGTGTCTCAAACGCATGGGTTAGATTGGAAACGGGGATGATGAGAGTGGAGGCTAGCATCTGCCTAACATCAATCTACAAATGGCTGACATTGAATCTGCTCCCCCGAGAGATAGCCCCATTGATTCTCTGTGACCAATTCCAGTCGGGCCAGGCAAAAGCTATGGTCAGGCGAAGAATTTTAGACACCGAGAGACAGCAGGACTGTGCAAGGTGTCCCGACTATAGAATTGGAGAAATCGAGAGAGATATAGCCGCACCGGCAGCATAACTCTTCTTTCTCGTAGCTAGGGATGCAAGAAGGGCCTTTACACTCGCCAGAAGCTCGGCTCTTCCCTCGCTGGTCCTGGATGGAGCCTTTAGAAGGGTCCCATATGCTCAGAGACTTTGCACCTGTCCATTGGGAGAGATAGGAAGCCCAGAACACTTGTTCTTTAGTTTTTTTATATAATAATTTTTATTGATTTTTCATTTTAAAACAAACAAAACAAACAAACACATACAAACATGTATATTTCCATATCCTCCTTTTCATAAACCTTCTTTCATGGACTTCCCCATACCTCCCCCTCTCTGCATCCTTATTTTACAGTTTTTTCAGCAACCCCTTAGTCCAGTTTATATTTATAACTTATTTTTCCTCAATTTCATCTTAATTTATCAAACAATTTCAGCTGCAATTCTGCATCTTCTTTCCCCTTAACATTTTAGCACTCATCAATTTTACAACAGTTCTTGAGATAAACTTTAAACTTCTTCCAATCTTCCTCCACCGTCTCTTTCTCTTGGTCACGGATTCTGCCGGTCATTTCTGCCAGTCCCATAAAATCGATCACTTTCGTCTGCCATTCTTCCAGTGTGGGTAATTCTTGCGTCTTCCAATACTTTGCTAGAAGTATCCTTGCTGCTGTGGTAGCATACATAAAAAAAGTCCTGTCCTTTCTTGACACCAACTGGCCAACCATGCCCAAGAGAAATGCCTCTGGTTTCTTATGAAATGTACATTTAAGTACCTTCTTAATTTCATTGTAAATCATTTCCCAGAAGGCTTTAATCTTTGGGCAGGTCCACCAAAGGTGAAAAAAAGTACCTTCAGCTTCCTTACATTTCCAACATTTGTTATTGGGCAAATGATAGATCTTTGCAAGCTTGACTGGGGTCATGTACCACCTATAAATCATTTTCATAATGTTTTCTCTTAAGGCATTAAAGGTAAAGGTAAAGGTACCCCTGCCCGTACGGGCCAGTCTTGACAGACTCTGGGGTTGTGTGCCCATCTCACTCAAGAGGCCAGGGGCCAGCACTGTCCGGAGACACTTCCGGGTCACGTGGCCAGCGTGACATCGCTGCTCTGGCGAGCCAGAGCCGCACACGGAAACGCCGTTTACCTTCCCGCTGGTAAGCGGTCCCTATTTATCTACTTGTACCCGGAGGTGCTTTCGAACTGCTAGGTTGGCAGGCGCTGGGACCGAGCAGCGGGAGCGCACCCCGCCGCAGGGATTCGAACCGCCGACCTTTCGATCGGCAAGTCCTAGGCGCTGAGGCTTTAACCCACAGCGCCACCTGCGTCCCCTGTCCCCGTAAATTTAATACCGGTGGTCCATAACTGTTCCCAGTCCGCAAACATAATATCATGACCAATGTCCTGTGCCCATTTAATCATAGCTGATTTGACTGTCTCATCTATTGTATTCCACTTCAGCAACAAATTATATATTCTTGATAGATTCTTAGTATTGGGTTCTAACAGTTCTGTTTCTAATTTGGATTTCTCCACCTGGAAGCCAATTTTCCTGTCTTGTTTAAAGGTCTCCATTATTTGATAATAATGGAGCCAGTCTCTTACCTTGGACTTTATTTCTTCAAGTCTCTTTAATCTAAATTTGCCACTTTCTTGTTCTAAGATTTCAGAATATTTTGGCCAATTAGGTTCCATATTAAGTTTCTTCACTTCTATAGCCTCCATTGGTGATAACCACCTAGGAGTTTTGCTTTCCAACAAATCCTTATATCGAATCCAAACATTGTATAGTGCTTTCCTAACCACATGATTTTAAAAACCTTTATGAGCTTTAGCCTTGTCGTACCATATGTAAGCATGCCAGCCAAACCTATTGTCAAATCCTTCCAGATCCAAGATATCTGTGTTCTCAAGAAGTAGCCAGTCCTTCAACCAGCAGAAAGCTGCTGCTTCATAATAAAGTCTTAAGTCCGGCAGGGCAAACCCCCCTCTATCTTTTGCATCCGTTAATATCTTATATTTTATTCTGGGCTTTTTGCCCTGCCAGACAAATCTAGATATATCTTTCTGCCACTTCTTGAAACAATCTAGTTTATCCACAATCTGTAATGTCTGAAACAAAAATAACATTCTTGGCAAAACATTCATTTTGATCACAGCGATTCGGCCTAACAAGGAAAGCTTCAGATTCGACCATATTTCTAGGTCTTTCTTTACCTCTGTCCAACATTTGTCATAATTATCCTTAAATAAATTCACATTTTTAGATGTCATGTTAATCCCCAAATATTTCACTTTCTTAGCCACCATCAACCCAGTTTCACTTTGGAACTTCTCCCTTTCACCATTTGTTAAATTTTTTCCCAAGACTTTAGTCTTGTTGTTTAGATGTCCCTTTTAAGAAGAGGCACGTAGTAAGATCTTGGACCCCCTACTGGTGAGGCTTGCCGACCTCCCGCAAAAGCAAAAATTTGACCTTTTGCTGTTAGGCAAAGATCAGAAGATGACCTGGATGGTCGCCAGATTCTGTGTACAGATCTGTAGGCACAGACCATCACCCAACTCAAAATGGTCTGGCATGAAAAGCCCTAAACACGGTTCCATGGGTGATTCTGAGTCAACTCCCTGGGATAGTTCATTGTTTTTCATTGTTTCTAAATTTATTGTTGTACATTGTTTTCATTGTCTGTTTTAACCATATTTGCACAGCAGTTTCTAATGTTGTGAGTGTCCTCTATTTCAGAGGCTTCTACTCTGCAGCCTCTTATAGTTGTTTTAACTGTGAGTCTTTTAGTTCTTATGCTCTTACAGTTGTTTTAACTGCGTGTTTTTGTTTGTTTTTAGTTCTTATCTGTTTTAATTATCAGTTTTTATCCATCCATTATCCGTGTTTAATCTTGTATTTTATTCAGATGTTTTATCCTATGCCTGTTTCTTTGTCCTTATTTGCTCTAACAATTATCGGTTAAAAAACCCTCCTAAGTGCTATTTTATTTATATGCTTTTATTATTATTATTATTATTATTATTATTATTATTATTATTATCCTGGTCTGTGACCGTAATAAAGTTCATTCATTGCCAAGATCTTTCATATCAAAATGCTCCTTCAGTTGAGCTAGGGTTTTTTTTGTACAAATCCTGATCTTTCCAAAATAAAAGATCATCAAGAAAGCATACACAATACAGTTTGTTTTGCCCTTCCTCTTTGATAAACACACATGGATCTGCTTTGCCTTGATGAAAGTCTAGAGAAAACAATGTCTCTGTTAATTTAGTATTCCAACACCAGGCACTTTGTTTGAGACCATACATGGATTTTTTTAGAAAACAAACCAATCCTTTCTTTACCTGTATTCTGTCAGGTGGATGCATATAAATCTGTTCACCCAGGTTCCCGTACAGAAATGCAGTGACGACATCATGATGAGAAATGTTTACCGTATTTTTTGCACCATAACACTCACTTTTTTCCTCCTAGAAAGTAAGGGGGAATGTCTGTGTGTGTTATGGAGCGAATGCCTGCGGGTGGCGGGGGGAATCTGCTGCAGTCATGAGCAGAGGATCCATGGTTCGCCTTCCTTCCCTCCTCCGTGGTTACAAAGCACCACATGGATCCTCAGGATTTTTGCATATTTTTTTCCTTGTTTTCCTCCTCTAAAAACTATGTGCGTGTTATAGAGCGAAAAATACAGTAGTTTCTCCTCTGCAGCAATTTTGAGCATAAGCCTAATGCAGCCTAATGCTGCTCTGGTGAGTGCTGGGTGGACCGCTCCCTTTCCTGCCAACTCCATCCGGCCTAGGGGGTGGGGCCTGCACTCACCGCCACAGCTTAAGAGGCCTGAGCTTAAGAGGCCCTGCAGCAAGTGACAAAATGGTTTAAAATGTTTTGAGTGCTTTTAATTTGCCGCACCTTAAATGGTGGTTGTTGTTTTCATAATATTTTATAATTTTATTAGTTTATTTCTGCTTGGGGTTGGATAAGTATATAGTCAGGGTGGGGAGTAGTTTAATTTTAGCACTATTGTTTCTTGCTTTGCTTCTATTTTTATTATTCTGTTAAGTTATTATATAGTTTTTATTTTGCCTTTTAAGGGGAAGGGTCAGAGCTGCCTGGGAGTGGGCCTCAGCCAATAGAATGGCTGGGGCAGGTTCCACAGGGGGGAGGAGTTACGCTAAGACCAGACCATGTCATTACCAAGGAGGCAGAGTTAGTCGTTGTTTGAGGACTATCCCTGCCTTCAGGTCTGGCCCTGACCAGAAGGATACTGGAATCAGCAAGGGAAACCCACATGACCTGAAAGTGTTGCTGTGCAATGCCAGGTCAATGATGAATAAAACCACTGCCATCCAGGACCTGATTGTGGATGGAGGATTTGACCTGGCATGTGTGACAGAGACCTGGTTGGATGAAGCAGATGGGCCTGTCCTTGCCACTGCTTGCCCACCAGGTTTCTCTTACGCACAGCAACCCAGGTCTTGTGGGTGGGGAGGGGGGTTGCAGTGATTTTTAGGAAGTCATTAGTCTGCACCAGGCATCCTATTGGGAAGACCCAGTTCTCTGAGTGCGTGTTCTGGAAGTTGGGCAATAGGGGTAGTACAGGATTCCTATTGGTGTACCAACCTCCCCGCTGCACCAAGGATTCCCTCCCCGAGCTGCTTCAGGTCGTGGCGGATATGCTCCTGGAGACACCTAGCTTGGTTGTCCTGGGGGATTTTAACATCCATGCTGACACAACCTTACAAGGGGCCGCTCAGGACTTCGTGGAAAGCATGGCCTCTATGGGACTGTCCCTGAATTAAGTTTGGCCCAACTCATAGCCACGGACATGCCTTAGACTTGGTGTTTACCTCTACGGATGTTGGTAATCTGACACTAACTAAAAGTGAAACAAAAGAAGTGCCATGGTCAGATCACTTCCTGGTGCAATTGGACTTCTCCGCAATCCTTCCCGTCTGCAGGGAGGTGGGACCGATTCGGATGGTCCGCCCCCGCTACTTAATGGATCCAACTGGTTTCCAGAGAGTGGTAGGGGATGTTTTATCCCAAGTTGATGGCCTCTCAGCTGATTCCCTGGTGGCCCGCTGGAATGCGGAGTTAACCAGTGCTATTGACTGTCTGGCTCCGAAGCGCCCTCTCCGATTGCATGGAGCCCGGACAGCCCTGTGGTTTTCCACGGAGCTGAGGGCGATGAAACAATCGTTGAGACGGCTAGAGTGCCGGTGGCAGAAAACTCACTCTGAATCAGACCAGACACGGGCTAGAGCTCAATGTCAAGCCTACCAAGTGGTGGTTGCAACGGCAAAGAAGACTTTCTTCGCCACCTCCATTGCATCTGCAGAAAACAGCAGCAGGAGACTCTTTCAGGTGGTTTGCAATCTATCGGAACCACCTGCACCACCGGGGCCTGGTAGGGACTCCAAGATCTCTTGCAATGCTTTTGCAAAGTTTTTTTGCAGATAAAGTCACTCAGATTCAGAAGGAGGTGGAGTCCACCATGGGAGCAGGGCCAGGGCGGGAGAGTGCTAGAATTCTGTCTACTCCTGTTACATGGGATCAATTCCAATCTGTTACCTCCGAGGATGTGGACAGGCTGCTTGGACAAGTGAAACCGACCATCTGTCTCCTTGATCCTTGCCCATCCTGGCTGATAAAAGCGAGCCGGGAAGGGCTGGGAGATGGGCTCTGCGGGGGTGGTGAATGCTTCCCTCTGTGAGGGAGCCTTCCCACACCCGCTGAAAGAGGCGGTCATTAAACCGCTTCTTTAAAAAACATCTTTAGAACCAGCCAATTTGGCCAACTATCGCCCAGTGTCAAATTTACCATTCTTGGGCAAGGTGATTGAGCGGGTGGTTGCCGAACAACTCCAAGCATGCCTGAAGGATGCGAACCATTTGGATCCCTTCCAATCGGGATTCAGGCCTCACCATGGGACTGAAACTGCCTTGGTCGCGCTGGTTGATGATCTCCAGCGAGCTAGGGACAAAGGTGAGAGCTGTTTCCTAGTTCTGCTGGATCTCTCAGCAGCCTTTGACACCATCAACCATAACATCCTTCTGGACCGTCTAGAGGGGCTGGGAGCTGGGGGCACTGTTATACAGTGGTTCCGCTCCTTTCTCCTGGGCTGTGTCCAGAAAGTGGTGTTGGGGGATGAGTGTTCGGGCCCCTGGACTCTCACCTGTGGGGTGCCTCAGGGTTCCGTCCTCTCCCCCATGCTTTTTAATATATATATGAAGCCGCTGGGAAAGATCATTAGGGGGTTTGGGCTGGGTGTTCATCAGTATGCAGATGACACCCAGCTCTACCTCTCCTTTAAATCAGAACCAGTGAAGGCGGTGAAGGTCCTGTGTGAGTGCCTGGAAGTGGTTGGAGGATGGATTGAGATTGAGGTTGAATCCTGACAAGACAGGAGTACTGTTTTGGGGGGACAGGGGGTGGGCGGGGGTGGGGGATTCCCTGGTCCTGAATGGGGTAACTGTGCCCCTGAAGGACCAGGTGCTCAGCCTGGGAGTCATTTTGGACTCACAGCTGTCCATGGAGGCGCAGGTTAACTCTGTGTCCAGGGCAGCTGTCTACCAGCTCCACCTGGTACGCAGGCTAAGACCCTACCTCCCCGCGGACTGTCTCGCCAGAGTGGTGCATGCTCTAGTTATCTCCCGCTTGGACTACTGCAACGCACTCTACGTGGGGCTACATTTGAAGGTGACCTGGAAACTGCAATTAATCCAGAATGCGGCAGCTAGACTGGTGACTGGCAGTGGCCGCCGGGACCACATAACACCGGTTCTGAGAGATCTGCATTGGCTCCCAGTACGTTTCCGAGCACAATTCAAAGTGTTGGTGCTGACCTTTAAAGCCCTAAATGGCCTCGGTCCTGTATACCTGAAGGAGCGTCTCCACCCCCATCGTTCAGCCCGGACACTGAGATCCAGCGCCGAGGGCCTTCTGGCGGTTCCCTCATTGCGAGAAGTAAGGTTACAGGGAACCAGACAGAGGGCCTTCTCGGTAGTGGCGCCCACCCTGTGGAACACCCTCCCTTCAGATGTGAAGGAAATAAGTAGCTATCCTATCTTTAAAAGACATCTGAAGGCAGCCCTGTTCAGGGAAGTTTTTAACGTTTAATGCTGTATTGTTTTTAATACTTAATTGGGAGCCGCCCAGAGTGGCTGGGGAAACTCAGCCAGATGGGTGGGGTATAAATAAATTATTATTATTATTATTATTATTATTATTATTATTATTATTATTATTATTATTATTATTATTATTATTATATTATACATCATGGTGGGAGAGTAGATCTCGTGATAATCTTGACCTGGTATCTGTGAAAATCCTCTTGCGACCAACCTGGCCTTATATCTCACTACCTTGCCACTCTGGTCTGTTTTGGCCTTAAAGACCCATTTGCTGTCAATTAGCTTCATTCCTGGTACCATTGGAACTAGTTCCCATGTTTTGTTTCTCTCTAAGAAATTTAGCTCAGCCAGCATGGCATTTAACCATGGTTCAGCATCCTTCGAGGTAAACTCTTTGACCTCTTGGAAGCTTGAAGGCTCTTGAATCTTCCCTGAGTTACTTATAACAGTTGTAGCTGTCTTTGCAAACCCATCAGCAAATCTTTTAGGTAGTCTGCCCTTTGTGGCTCTTTCAGATCTGCGAATTATGTGCAAGTCTTCAGGACTAATCTCCTATTTCTTAGGAGAATCGTGGCCAATAGTAAGTAGTGGCTCCAGATCCCAATCAGTGTCAGACTCCTCAGATGGTCTGATTGAGGCTTTTGCACTCTTGTAGTCTGCCGTGTCATCACTGTCATCAGCAGCACTACCACCTCTCACTGAACTGGTGTCTGAACCCGTGTCATCATCAGATTTCTCATCATTATTAGTATCAGGATAACATTGGAAAATCCCCACATTTTCTCCCCACTTTGCATTATATTCAACACTCCTAGTGAATCTCACTGTCTTCGTGTCAGACATTAATACTCGGTAAGCACCTTTTTTGTACCCCACGAATATTCCATGCATTCCACATTTGCTCAGCTTGGTGCTCTGAGGTGTGTGAACCCACATGTCAGAACCAAAAATTCTCAAGTGTTTAACAAATGGTTTCCTGCCAAACAACTTTTCATAAGTTGTGCAACCTATTGGTGAAGAAATTCTTCTGTTTTGTACATGAGTAAATCAATTCAAAGCTTCAGCCCCATATGAATCAGGCAAATTAGCATCAGTCAAGTGAGATTTCATTCCCTGCTGGAGTGTTTGAATTACCCTTTCACAGACACCATTTTGCCATGGAGCTCTGGGATTGGCAATATTATGTTGGATTTCTTTCTCAGCTAGAAAAGCTTCAAATCGCTGAGAAGAGAATTCTCCTCCCCTGTCAGTGAAAAGACAACCCACTTGTCTCTTGTGGACATTCTGCAGCCAAGCACAGAATTCCTTGAACTTAGGAAATGCTTCTCACTTCGGCTTGAGCAAGAAAACAAATATATATTGAAACCTGATCTATCAATACCATGAAATATTGTGCTTTACCTAAAGATGGCTTTAATGGACCAACAAAGTCTGTGTGCACAATTTGGTAGGGCTCTTTGGCTTCCCTGCCAGATATTTTACCCTTTGGAGCAACCTTGACCTTGTGCTCTGCACATGATTTACATTTCATGTGAAACCTGCAGGGTTTAATGGTCATCCCCTTTACCAGATCAGGCATCTTGGCAATGTCCTGAAAATTTAGATGACCAAGCCTCCTGTGATGGTCACGGATACAATTTGCATGCAAAATTTTGTTAGTAGACATTCCACAACACATCTCATTACTTTGCATATCAAAATCATCATAGGATAATAAGAATAATCTGTTCACACAGTCAGCATGTAGAAGGTCTCTTCTGTTCTTCCTGATGATGCATTTATTCCTGCTGAAGGAAATGTTCAAGCCTTGCGATGTGAGCTGGGAAATGTTCAGCAAGTTGTCCGCCAAACCTGGAACAAAAAGAACATTACAAATCCAGTTATGATTGATTGGGCCAAAGATATAGGGCATAATATACAAATGGAGGATTGGGAAAGACTCTGGAAAGAAGGTTTAAGATTCACTGTGTGTACAGTCATAAAAGAAAATGTTATGAAAATGATGTATCGATGGTATGTAACACCTGTGAAGTTAGCAAAAATGTATAAGACAAGTAACAAATGCTGGAAATGTAAAGAAAAAGAAGGTACCTTTTACCATATGTGGTGGGAATGTAAGAAGGTAAAATGCTTTGGGGAGATGATTTATAATGAATTGAAGAAAATGTTGAAATATACATTTGTTAAGAAACCAGAAGCATTTTTACTAAGCATTACAGGTAATGAGATAAATAAGAAAGAAAATAAGTTATTTTTATATGCAGTGACAGCAGCAAGAATATTGATGGCCCAGAAATGGAAACAGGAAGAATTACGATAGAAGAATGGAAAACTAAAATGATGGACTATGCAGAACTGGATAGAATGACAGGAAGGATCCGGAATCGACGAGATCAAAGATTAACAGAAGAATGGGAAAAGTTTACCCAATATGTGCAAAAACTGAGTGATAATCAAATTACGTTTGTAAGCTTTAAGGAAGCTCTATGAGGGGAAATGGTTAAAACGGCAGAAATGTGTAAAAAGTAACAAAGGGAAGGAATTTCAGACAAATTGAGTGACGTCAAAAAAGAGAAGTAAGATGTAATTAAGATGTATGGAATGTATAAATTTGTTTTTGTATTAGAAAACCAATAAAAATATATTATATTGAAGCAAGGATCGCAACTGGGTACTCGCTTGGTGTCAAAGTAAGGATCAGGCAGACTCAGTAATGGAGAATAAGAAGGTGAAGTTTATTGCCAGGCAATAAGGACCCAGTTTGGAATCTCTTCCAAAAGGAACTGGGACCCCGATTGACAGAAATCCAGAGGTCTTATACCTGAGCAGATCACAGCAAATCATAGATCATGAGACAATCATGAGGGACTCACAATATTGTCAGCGAGAATCAGCCAATCAGCAAGCTCTTGTCACGCTACCCGACCCTGGTCAAGCACTGGCCAAGCACAGGGTTCTAGTTCTGCTTTCCGATGCTTGCAGTGACGCTCTGTCTAACCTTTCCCCTAGTTATGACAGGACAGGGAGCTTGGACATTTTGCGGTTTTGCTCTTCCTGTTCTGTGGATTAATTTAGCCTGTATCTGGGGGGATTTTGTACCAGAATCTCTGATTCACGTCTTCCCCTTGTCCAGGGTACACAGATGTTTGTGGGGGAAAGGTCGGCTCCTAACTTTGCTGTTTCAAGCAGTTTGCAATTAGCTAAGGCACAGCTTCCCTTTGATTCAAAATGGATTATAAAATACTGTAAGCCCTGATTATGTGCAAACATATATGGATATATTGATTACTGATAACTGATTATATGGATAGCATAGGGGTAGCCCTTCTTCCTTGCCGCATTCCCCCCTTTTCAAGCTCAGAGAGAAGATTCATCTGACTCCTGAGCTTGAACACCACTCAGGACATCAGAATAAACCATTGTTTCCTGCGAGGGGACCTGTTCCTGCACTGGGACTGGTTCCCTACGCATTCGCTCGTAACCATCGTCTTCCTCTGGCTCCTCTGGCACTGTGGGCAAAGCTCGGTATATTGCCAGAATCTGAGGGTCAGTGAGCTGCTTAACATTGCGGGCTATCATTCCCCTAAGCAAAGATAGACAACAAGGAATTACAGAAAGAAGCAACAGAAAAATAATTCCTCCTATAGCCAAGGCAGTCAGAAGGCTATGCACCCACCCCTCTCCTGGGATCCACGACCACATCTTTTCCCAGGGATTTCGAGCGGGTGTGTTGTCAACTACCAGAGACTGCAGTTTTTGCAGTTCATCTTCGATTGTCTTGTTAGGGTCGTGGAATTTAACCCGGCATTGACCTTTTGGGACAGTTTTACAAAAACCGCCTGACCGTGCAAGGAGGTAGTCCAAAACCAATCTATGGGTCATAGTCAGTTGGTTCAGATCCTCAACCTCTGCCTGCAGGGAGCGCAAGATACGGGTGGTGGCATTGATAGTTTTCTCCAGCCTGCATGTGAGAGCAAACAGCGCCTCTCTATTTTGCTCAGAAACTATTCCTGGGTAAACTCCCATTGAGAGGAAACCTATAAATCCTCCCTCAACGCTCCCTACAGAATTTGACAGAAAAATTTCATCTTCACAGTGTTCGCCTAGGGCTGCCCTTTTCCGTCTGCTTGCAAGGTGGGGTACCTGGCAATTGACCTCCACCGTAACCGGAAAGGTAAATGCTCCCACGCAGACACACTGGAATTTTCCTGGGTGGAAATTTGTTGCCAATCCATCATATAGAAACCAAAGGTTAGGATCTTTAATCATCCAGCCAGAACAAATGGACCCGTGTCCAGTGAAATTAACCGAATACTGAGGAAAGTATGGGTACAAATCTGAAGAGGTAGTATTGCCCTGGTAGGAGGCATTGTGGGAACCCCAAAGCCAAAATTTATCAGTGCATTGGGTATAGTTTCCCAGCCATCCTTTGTCAATGTGGTACTTTACTTGGGGCCAATACTTCCATTTGGAATTCCATACTCCAGTGGAATGACAACAAAAACATAAACCTTTTGTGGTTCTGGTATATCTGATATATCGGTAGGGGATGTCATTCATTTCAGAAGGTGGGGCTGCAAAGAGGCCACTCTGATTGTAAAGCAGGCCTGCCAAAACAACATCAGGATCCTTGATTAATCCTGGTATAAGAGACATGTCTGCTACCTTCCTTGGGTGTTCATAATATAGGGTAGCATTCTCCCCATATATTTGGAACATGTGTTCAGCATGCTCTATAAAGGCATTACCCACTACCATTGGGCCTCTCTGGAGCCACAAGCACATCAAGATCAACAGAATCTTCATTTTCATTTCCCCCCCCTAAGCCCTCAAGGTTGAACCTTATCAGTTCTGGCTCTAGGTTGATGTCAATACTGTGATCCTTCTTGTATATACAGAACAGAATGATCAGGAGCAGCAGGAGTGAAGTTGCAACAATTATATAAGGTAGCAGGTACCAGAACATACCCTTTGGTGAGATATAGCCTCCCGCTCGGCCGCACCCAGTGGATTTTTTAGTGGTCCCCAGGTTCTGGTCGAGCTGGTGAGGTCAACTCACACTGTATACACTCTGCAACTGCTACCTTGTAGGGACCTGTGGGTGGTGGAGGGAAAACAGCTACAGTGACCAATATAGCACAGGGAAATGCCCTTTGGGGAGGTGGGTAGGACAAGCTGCGTATGGCTCTCCTTGGCTCCCCTGGCATGTACTCTTCCCCTTCTATGTGAACTATTGTCTTGGACCTGCTTGTGCCCAATCCGGTATGTAGAATTCCCAAAGAAAGAAAGGGATGTAACAACCGTATGCAGTTACCCAATCCACCCACTTGTCACGAATGTCCCTCCTTTTGTCTACCCTTGTTATTGTTATTTGTACCAAGGGTTTATATGCAAAGTCTGGCTGAAATCTGGGATTGACTGAAATTTTAACTGGTAGGGGTCCTCCCATACGCTGGTGCAGCTCCCCAATCTTCCGGTGTGCGTAGACTCACTGGCTTCCAGGTGCAGTGAGAGCAGACCTGTAGTCCCGTTGCCCGTGCTCCTGCCCGCTTCCGGAGGGGCTAGGTGCAGGGGTTCCTGGTGAGCTTCAACTTCAGAGGGTCTGACGGGTTCAGCTCACAGTTCCAATGACCCTCAAACCGCTTCAGACGAGAATGATGAATCCCCGGGGTTACTTCCGCTACCTTTACCGCTGTAGGCGTGGCCAGCAGAACTGTGTAGGGACCTCTCCACCGAGCCGTCAGTGGTTCGCTTTTCCACTCTCACACCCAAACTCGGTCTCCTGGCTGGAAAGGATGGACTGGATCGGCTAAGCTGATGGGAGTGCGTTCGAGACACCACCTGTTTAAATCAAGAGAAATACGACAAAGAGCCTGGATTTGTTCTGCTGTTATTTGCCCCCCCCCCCCCACTTGAGTTAAGTCCGCTGTTTTTCCCCTGGCTATTGGAGGAGGTCTCCCATACAAAAGTTTGAAAGGGGAAAGTTTCAGTCTCTTTGTTGGCGAACATCTGATCCTGAACAAAGCTATAGGCAACAAGTCTACCCATTTACAATGAGTTTCCTGGCACAATTTTGCTAACTGTGTTTTGAGAGCCCGATTCATCCTCTCTGTTTTCCCTGAGCTTTGAGGTCTATAGGCCGCATGTAGTTTCCATTGTATTTGCAAGGCTTTGCATACACCATCCACTATTGATGCAATGAAAGCTGGACCATTGTCACTGCCTATACATCTTGGTAGACCAAACCTTGGAATGATTTCTGTTAGGAGGCGTTTTACAACTTCCTGGGCTTTTTCTGTTCTAGCGGGATAAATTTCAGGCCAGCCCGTGAGAGAGCATGTGAAGACCAAAAGCGCCTTAAACCCTTTTGCCTTTGGCATTTCCGTGAAATCCACTATTAAATTCTCCATTGGCATTAAGCCTGTTTGCTGTATTCCTGGTGGAGGTACTGGGCCTTGCTTGGGGTTGTTTTTTGCACACAGGAGACATGCACGTGACACTGCTTCAGCCAGCTGGGATATCCTAGTTATGTAAAATTGTCTGTTTAGGCTTTCCCGCAATGCTGTGGCCCCATAGTGAGTGGACTCATGATATTGTTTTACTATGTCCCTGCCCAAGGCTTCTGGGACAAATACTCGCTGGTCTGGAAGAATAAACAATCCTGTGGTGAGTAAACCTGTGGAAGAATAAACCTGTGGTGGCATTCTGTACCCCCCTTCCTGTCGAGCCCATTCCTTTTCTGCTTCTGTGTAGATGGGCTTCATTTGCTCTATATCAACTGGTGTAGGAAAAAGAGATGCTGTTATAGAGGCAGGTGGCGGTGGTAGTAAAGCAGCCCGTTTTGCAGCCAAATCTGCAAATTGATTTCCCTTTGCTATTTTTGTGGTTTCCTTGCTGTGGCCTCGGCAATGTATGACCGCAACCTTCCTTGGAGCCCATACAGCTTCCAGAAGCGCTTCTAATTCCGGGCCATATTTCAGCGCTTTCCCTTCTGCCCCAATGAGCCCCCTTTCTCTCCACAAGGCTCCGTGGGCATGTAAAGTTAAAAAAGCAAACTTTGAATCTGTGTAGATGTTTACGCTACAACCAGCTGCTAGCTGAAGAGCTCTGGTTAAAGCCACAAGTTCTGCTTTCTGCGCTGAGGATGAAATTGGCAGAGGCTGTGCTTCAATGACATCAGTTTGAGTAACCACAGAATAACCAGCTCTCCTTTGCCCTTCCTTTATGAAGCTGCTTCCATCTGTGAAATATTCCACATCTGGGTCTTTTAAAGGCTCATCCTGCAAATCTGGACGGCTAGAATAAACTGTGTCCATTACTTGAATGCAATCATGAGGTTCATGATCCACTGACTCGGGAAGGGGTAACAAAGAAGCCGGGTTCAGGGTGTTCACAACTTGCAAATGCACTTGTGGGTTACCACATAAAAGCCCTTGGTAATTTGCCATGCACTCATTGAAAAGCCAATAACTTCCTTTGTATTCCATTAATGTTAAAACAGCATGAGGCACATTCACATAAATTTCCTGTCCAAAGGTGAATTTAAATGCCTTTTTGACCAATAGGGCTGTTGCAGCTACTGATCTCATACAAGGTGGCCATCCTTTTGCCACTGCGTCCAGTTGTTCTGACAAATAAGCTACTGGTCTTTTCCAACTTCCCAATACTTGAGTCAAGACCCCTGCTGCAACTCCAGATCTCTCATGAACAAAATGATGGAAAGCTCTATTTGGATTTGGCAAAGCCAAGGCTGGTGCCTGCATCAGTTTTGACTTTAACGTATTGAAAGCTTTCCTTTGTTCTGCATGCCATTCGAAATGAGCATTCTCTCTGCCTTTTGTGCTTTCATATAGAGGCTTTGCTAGGGTGCTAAAATCAGGGATCCAAATACGGCAAAAGCTTGCTGCCCCCAAAAACCCTCGCAATTGCCTGCGGCTTGTGGGTTCCTTAATGACACATATGGCTTCCTTCCTTTGGATCCCAACGCCCTCTGCTGGTGAGAAATGTGAAAACCCAAATATTTCACTGTCTCTTGGCAAATTTGAGCCTTTTTCCGAGACACCTTGTATCCCGCTTCCCAAAGGAGATAAAGCAAATCCTCTGTGGCTTTTTTACAAGTCTCATAGCTATCACACCCAAGCAATAAATCATCCAGAAATTGTAGAAGAATCGTTTTCCCAGGCACTGAAGGAAATTTAGACAAATCCTGGGCTAGGGCTGTTCCAAAAAGTGTTGGCGAATTCTTGAAACCCTGAGGCAACCTTGTCCACGTTAATTGAGTTTTTGTCCCCTTGTAAGAATCCTCCCATTGAAATGCAAATATTGGCTGGCTCTGAGATGCAACACGGCAACAGAAAAATGCATCCTTTAAGTCCAACACTGTAAACACAGTTGCCTCTGATGGAATCAATCCTAGGAGATTGTAAGGATTGGGCAAACAGGGATGCAATGTCTGTATTAAATTATTAATCCTTTTCAGATCTTGGACTGGGCGAAACTGATCAGAATTAGGCTTACGTACTGGAAAAAGTGGAGAATTCCAGCTGGACTGGCACTTTACCAAAAGTCCATATTGCAAAAACTTGTCTATGTGCAACTGCATTCCCTCTGCTGCTTGTCTTGGAATAGGGTATTGCCGAGTTGCTATGGGCTTTGCCCCTGGTTTTAGGCTTATTATGAATGGGGCTATGTTCTTTGCCATGCCTGGTGGGTTGTCCTCTGCCCATACTCCAGGTGGGGCTCTCAGATTTTTAGGAATCTCTGAATTTTCCTTTTGGGAGTCCTTACTTGATAAAGCCACCATCATTTTCCAGGCCTGTTCCCTAGGCACCTCCACTGTAACAATCCCTGTAGCAGCCTGGGGTAATTTCATTTCTGCCCCTTTTGGTGTGAAGGTAATTTGGGCTTGTACCTTTGACAGAAAGTCACGTCCCAGCAAGGGAATGGGGCATTCAGGCACATACAGAAATTGATGTGTAAGGGTTTTCCCTCCAATCTGGCATTCTTGAAGTTGCAGAAACGGTTTAAGGACCCTGTTGCCCGTGGCCCCCACAATTGTCACTGCTTGGTTGCTTTTTGCTTTTAACGGCTTTGTGAGCACCAAAAACTGTGCTCCCGTGTCTATCATGAAATTTACTAAGCGGCTCCCCAGTTTGACCGAGACCATGGGCTCTTGGGAGCCTAAAGAAAGAGTTGAGCCCGGTCTGTCCTATGCATTCTCATTCTCATATTCCTCCAATTGCGCTAATCCAACAAAATCTCTGCTACTTCCTCTGTTTCCCACATATCTTCCTGCTTGCATCCTCCCTCGCTGCGATCCCCATCCACGTCCACGTTCCCTCTGTTCCCTGAATCCACCTTCTCCCTCTGTGTCCCTTGCTTCAGGGCACTCCTGTTTCCAATGACCTTCCTTCCTGCAAATTGCACACTGATTCCTTCCCAACGGCAGTCCCCTGCCTCTTCCTCTTCCACGTGCCCTATTTGAACCTCTCCCTTGGGCACCTGCATCAAATGCTGAGCCTTGGCTGATGGCTGCAGCCAAAAACACTGCCTTTTGCTTCATTTCCCGAACTCTGTCCTTCTTAACCTCATTTTCTCTGTTCAAGAAAACCTTTTGAGCGATTGCTAGGAGCTGATCCATTTGCAATGTTTCAAAAGCGTCTAACTTTTGTAATTTCCTCTTTATGTCCGAAGCACTCTGAGCCACAAACGCCGCATTTACCATTTGCTTACTTTCTGGGGCTTCTGGATCAAAGGGGGTATAAATCCTATATGCCTCCATTAAGCGTTCCAAAAAATTGGAGGGGGATTCATCACTGAGTTGAACAATTTCAGCGACCTTAGAAATATTTGTAGGCTTCCTAGCAGCACCCTTTATTGCTTTAAAAACTTCCTGCCGATAATTGTCCAAAGCGTCCTTATCCCTTTCAGGGTCCCACCCTGGATCTGAAAGTGGATATCTGGCACGAACCCAAACATCCGGATTATTTTCAGAATTCGGCACCTGGGCTTTGAGATTGTTGTCTGCAGTGGTATCTATTCTTCTCCTTTCCTCAGAGGTGAAGAGGGTCATCAAAAGATGCCTGCAATCTTGCCATGTAGGCAGATGGGTTACCATAATGGAAGCAACTAAATCCAGCATGGCCTAGAGGTTTTTCAGAAAAGGGTACCGTATGTGTTTTCCAATTCAATAAATCTGTTGTTGTAAAAGGGACATATTGGAGTGTGACTGCTCTCACAGGCCACGGCCCAGTCGGTCTCCCATTTGCATCTGTCGGGCGAGGCTCTTGGGGCCCTAAGACTGCCCTCAGGGGAAGCATTGGCGCTGGTGCTCCCTTGTTATTTCGTAAATAATAGCCTCCCTTTGAAAACCTAGGCGAGATCGGTCTTTGAGATGTGCTGGGCAAATCAGTTTCTCTCATTTCCAGGACCAATTTCTGTCCAGAATCTGTAATAGCATCCATCAATTCCCACAATTTTGAACTGTCACGGCTTTCTAGGGTTTTCAATGAATTAAATTGTTCTCCCCATGCTCCAGTCATTTGAAATGTGCTGGTTCCTCCTTCCGCTCCCTCTGTCTGTGTCTGCCAGGCTGACATGTCCTGGTTGAATTTTTCCTCGGGAGGGGAGGGTAACGTGCTTTGATCTAAAGCTGCAGTTTGTTTTGGCTGGGAAGGTAACTCTGGAAGGCTAGGCACAACCAGCGATGCTTGAGAAGGTGGGGCTGCCTGTAAAGCACCATTTGTGGCTTGCAGAGAATTATTTATAGCCGGCTGAGATCGGCTGGGCATAGGGATCTGTTGGGTTTGTCCTGCCCGTATATTTTGACTTGGCATTACTTGCCCTGAAGGCAATTCTGCCTGGGTCAGAGGAATGTGCCACAGCGTAGGCACCGGCAGATATTCCTTGTCGACCTCCCCACTGCTACTCCCGGCAGATAAGCAGGCGAGGTCTCGGCGATTCTTCCCAGATGTGTGAGAAGAACACACCGTTCCTTCTCTCTCCCCTTTGGTGTCCCCCAGGGAGGGGAAAGAAGCATACAGAAATCTATTTACATCCTTTATTTCTGTCTCTTACATCAGTACAGAGAAACATGTCTGCACTCCACAGCAGTAAGAATAAACTCCACCCATGTACTTCCAGTACGGGTCACATGACACACACACTGAGCTAACATCCGGTGCTCAGTACAGAATGGACTGCCCCTTTGTTCCCATGGCAACAGTCACAAACATCCTGTTTGGCTTTCCAGCCACAAGCAGCTGACTGAGCTGCTAGAGCCTTTGCTTGCTGCTGCATTGGTGCTTTATAGTAACATACTCCCCCTAAAGTATCAATGCGTGCTGCGAGCAAAGCGTCATCCAGAGAAGAAAACAAACAGTTGTTATACTTATAACACTCCCCTGTTGTTTCAGTTCCACCCTTGGAACTACCCGCCACTGGTTTTACCAATGTACCTCTCTGGTTGTGTGACTTCCAAGGAATGAGTGCTTCTGCATTACCTTGGTTAGCAACTCTCTGTTGTGCCTTTGTCTCTGACTCAGACACAGCTTCAATCTGTCCTTGGTCATTTACAACAGCAACACATGCAATAGCTAGGTTAGCAAACTCTTGTGAATAGCTCTTTGGTGGTACACCCTTCGTTGCTCTCTCAGACCTACGTAAGAGTTGCTGCTCTTCTTTGCTTTCTGGTTCAGCCTCTGAACTCTCTGGAGAACCAGTACTAAGCTTAATCAGTGGTTCATCCTCCTCTTCTGAGGGTCTAGTCCAGGGGTCTGCAACCTTTAAGACAAAAAGAGCCACTTGGACCCGTTTCCAAAAAAACAACAACAACTGGGAGCCGCAAAAACATTGCAACATTTAAAACAAATATAACACTGTATATATTGTTTCTTGCCTTAATGCTGTATATACAGGATCGTGCAGTCAGCTGTCAATCTCAAGAAAAAAGGACAAATAGCTAATTAAAATATTTAATTTACAACCAGGTAACCAGGTTAATGGGACTTTTGCTCCTGAACCTCAGTGCTCAGTGTCTGCACATCAGGGCTGTAAGACGTCACCTTCATTTTCACACAGGCTTGCAAGCTGTCATCTGTGAGGCGTGATCGGTGTTTGTTTTTAATATAGTTCATGTTGGAGAAGACCTGCTCACATACATATGTGGAACCGAAGATCGACAGGACTCCAAATGCATACTTTTTCATGTTTATATAAGTGTTGGGGATGGCATTCCATGTTTCGAATACAAGTTTGTCCTGTTTGGGAAGGTTTTCAATATCACTCCATTTATGATTCTGAGCCAGAATGGCCTTCTGACGGGCAACATCCTCAAGAGTAGCGGTCAAGCATTTGAACTTGGACACCCATATATCTTTGTCGGCTATATCGGCCAGTTCCAGCTCAAGATCAGGTTGACTTACACCTGGAAATGCAGTCATATTCAATAGGGATGGATCGATCGCCAGGGGAGTGACAGGGAAGGATAATGTGTTTTTTTCCTCTCTGAACCCACAGAATCGTTTCCCAAACGAGCTTTGCATTGCGGTGATTGCAGACTTGAAATATTCCAAATTTATCGTATCATGACTTTGTTTGAACTCTCTCAAAGAGGGAAAGTGAGACAGTGTACCTCTCTGGAAATCTTTGACAAACACTGTCAACTTGCGCTCGAATGCCAAAACCTCCTCCAGCATGTGCAGGGCTGTGCCTCCTTTCCCCTGAAGGGTTGTATTTAGCGTGTTTAGATGGGCTGTCATGTCTACCATAAAATGTAATTTTTCCAGCCACTCTGGCTGTTCCAGCTCAGCAAAGGTAAGCTCTTTGCTGGCCAGGAAGGTTTTTACTTCTTCCAAACATGTGACAAAGCGTTTTAGCACCTCGCCTCTGGACAACCACCGGACCTTGTTGTGGAGCAGGAGGTCCGAATATGTGCTTTCCACCTCATCCAATAGCAAACGAAACTGGCGGTGGTTTAAACCCTTTGCCATTATCTTATTAACAATCTGAATGACCACATCCATCACTTTTGTGCATTCGGGGGGAAATGTTTGAGCACACAATGCCTCTTGGTGCAGGATGCAATGAAATGACAGCAGCGTTCTACCCAGTGCCTTCTGCAGTAGAGCCACAAAGCCCTTCTGTGCTCCTCTCATGCTCGGTGCCCCATCAGTAGCCACTGAGACCAGGTGGTTGGTGTTTATTTTTTTAGCACTTAAAAAGTCCAGGACAGCCTTACAGATATCCTCACCCCTTGTTTGGTCTTTTAGTGGTATCAGCTCAATCAGTTCTTCCTGTGGCCCAGAAGAGTTCACATATCGGCAGAACAGCGCTATTTGTTCAATATCACCTTTATCTTTGGACTCATCACAGGCGATGGAGTACGCCACAGCTGAATTAATGTCTTGAATTTGCTGTTTGCTAATGTTTTCTGCCATTTTTAGGGTTCTGTCTTTAACAGTCTTCGCAGACAGAGGCATGTCTTTGATTTTCTGCACAATTTCATTCTTGTTTTTGAAGTCCATGTATAGATGTTCCGAAACCTTAAGGAATGCTTCTTTTATATACTCTCCATCTGTGACCGGCTTCCCATGCTTGACTATTTCCTGAGCGGCTACAAAACTAGCATATGTTGTGGAATTTGCAGACTTCACCCAATTCTTGAAATTATTTTTGCTCCTATCAACCTTCCTCATAAGTTCTGCAACGGCTTTTCGTCTCTCATCTCCATCTGGATATTTTTCTGCAAAGGCTGCGTGTTTATTCTGGAAATGTCTTGCAATATTTGACTTTTTGTTGTTTGCAAATTTCTCACCACATATTAAGCATACTGGTAAACCAGTCTTGTCAGTAGAGAATGCAAATGATTCTGTCCATGTATCATTAAACATTCTGTTTTCTTCAGAAATTTTTCTTTTCTTGCCTTTATCCATGGCTGGCCTACCGGGGGTCCAAAACAGGGACATAATTAGAAATCAGAGGGCTCCATAGCAAAATTTGCTATGCCCGATGTCAGGGAACTGACATCAGAGTGAGAGGCGAAGGGGAGGCTCCCAGATTCTGCAGGCAAAGGACCCAGCACCAGGGGGAGAAGCAGCTTGGTAGAGGGGGGAGGAAATCAGCGCAACACCAGGGATAAAGGGGGGCAGATGGGGGAAGCGGAGAGAGAGCTCCGGGATTCTTCTCTGTACATCAGTGAGTAGAACCCTCCACTAGCCACGCCCTCCCTGCGCAGAAGACTCCCGCGCAGTGAGAGGAGGAGGCGACTGGGAGTCAGACAGCTTCTATGCTGGAAGAGGTTTAAGAAATGCCCACAGACGGATTCTGCTAGCGACTGAGACAGCTACGCGGAGATGGGCTGTGCAGTCAGAACGGTTTTAAAAGGCAATTAAGCCTAGAGAGGCGGCAGTTTACGCACGAGTAACTCAGACCCATTACACATGCCCCAAAGTGTACCATAAATCATAATCAGTGCCTGATGTAAATAATAATTAATAATGAGGCATTCGTCATTATAAAAATACCTTTTTTGACACTTTTTATTATTTCTTTGTTTGACCCCTCAGAATTACTCCTCCTCATAGAAATAAACATTAAATTAACAAGTTACCTTTTTTTGAGTGTGTGTTCTTCACTCCCCTTCAAAACAGTGACCAGTGTATATGGCCCCTTTCAATGCAGCCTGCTTTCCCCAAGGAAAGAACAATTCACCAAACTTCCCCCTGCTTAAGTTTAAAAAGGGGCTTCAGGCAACTAACTCCTCCGCCTCCTCCCCTCGCCTCCTCCCCTCGCCTCGCCTCCTCCCCTCGCCTCGCCTCCTCCCCTCGCCTCCACTCCTCGCCTCCTCCCCTCGCCTCCTCCCCTCGCCTCCACTCCTCGCCTCCTCCCCTCGCCTCCTCCCCTCCCCTCCTCGCCTCCACTCCTCGCCTCCTCCCCTCGCCTCCTCCCCTCGCCTCCTCCCCTCGCCTCCACTCCTCGCCTCCTCCCCTCGCCTCCACCCCTCGCCTCCTCCCCTCGCCTCCTCCCCTCGCCTCCACTCCTCGCCTCCTCCCCTCGCCTCCACTCCTCGCCTCCACTCCTCGCCTCCTCCCCTCGCCTCCTCCCCTCGCCTCCTCCCCTCGCCTCCTCCCCTCGCCTCCACTCCTCGCCTCCTCCCCTCGCCTCCTCCCCTCGCCTCCTCCCCTCGCCTCCGCCCCTCGCCTCCGCCCCTCGCTTCCTCCCCTCGCCTCCTCCCCTCGCCTCCTCCCCTCGCCTCCGCTCCTCGCCTCCTCCCATCGCCTCCTCCCCGGAGCCGCAGCAAAGGCTTTAAAGAGCCACATGCGGCTCTGGAGCCGCAGGTTGCCGACCCCCGGTCTAGTCATTATGTGAGATTTCCTCTCAATGACTGTTACAACTGAGCTCCCTGAGCTATCGCTGTCATCATCAGTACTACTGAACTCAATAAGATCAAACTCATCATCATCAGAATCATCCGAATCGTCCCCTATGGGAAATGTGTGAACAATCACTCTCTCCTGTTCAGGAGCACTCTCTAGAAATTTTGTGAGAATCACCTGACCAGATTCAGACAAAATTACTCTGTAGAGACCCTTCTCATAACCCACAAAAATGCCTCTGGCATTCTTTACCCCACCTGGAGTTTCTGTTCTCACATGAGACCCAAAAACCTTGAAATGGGCAACTGAAGGTTTTCTATGGAACAGTTTCTCAAAAGGAGAACTTCCCAACTCTTTTGAAACCTTTCTCAACCACTTATAACAAAATGACATCAGCGACTCCGCCCAGAATTCATTTGACAGATGCGAACTAAGCAATTGCGCATGCATTCTCTTTTGCAATTCTTTGTTCACCCTAACACAGACACAATTCTTCCATGCTTCTTCGGAACTAGCAATTTTGTGTCTTATCCCTTTCTCCTGCAGGAACCTCTGGAAATCCTTTGAAAGAAAAATTGGCTTCTCATCTGTACAAAGACAAGCAATATTAGCATCATGCATATTTTTAACCTTGTCACAAAACTCTTTAAACCTTTCTAAGGCTTCTTTTGGTTTCTCCAAAAGATAAATCCAGACATAATTTGTGAAAGAATCCACACACACAAGGTAATATTTTGCATTGCCTCTAGATGGTGCTAGAGGACCAATCACATCAGCATACACCCGCTGAAATGCTCTGTCGACCCTCGAGGTCACCTGCTTGGTGTTCTTCTTGGTCAGACCTGCAAAAGAAATCATGTTAGAATCACAAGAATTACATTCCATGTAATCACTTTGATCAAAAGTCAACAAATACAGTCCATCTTTCTCTTTGGCAGAAAGATACAACTCTTCATCTTTGTAGATCTTGCAGCTTTCAGCATCATAGGACAGTTTTAGTCCCTTCTTAGCAATCTGCGAAACGCTCAGCAGATTGAACTTCAACTCTGGAACCAAGTAAACATTGTTGATAGTCAAGTTCAGACTCTCAAGATACACAGTTCCAATCCCGGTCGCTTCCAATTTCTGACCGTTGGCTTGTTGCACAGCGAAGCTTTGCTTCTTAAACGTCGAAAATAGATCCCTGCGTCCTGTAGAAGAGAAGAAGAAGAAGAGTTTGGATTTGATATCCCGCTTTATCACTACCCGAAGGAGTCTCAAAGCGGCTAACATTCTCCTTTCCCTTCCTCCCCCACAACAAACACTCTGTGAGGTGAGTAGGGCTGAGAGACTTCAGAGAAGTGTGACTAGCCCAAGGTCACCCAGCAGCTGCATGTGGAGGAGCGGAGACGCGAACCCGGTTCCCCAGATTACGAGTCCACCGCTCTTAACCACTACACCACACTGGCTCTGTGTCACGTGAACTGTCGCTCCAGTGTCTAGAATGAAAGAGTTCCCCACTTCTGGTGTGCCTTTTAGCGACATCAAAGCCTTTGCAGTCTTTGCCTTTGAGATGGTATGACCTTTGCCTGACGCCTCAGACTTTGTGGAGCTCGCCTTGGCTCCTTTCTGCTGACGTGGCTTCTTACAGTACCGCTGAAGATGCCCAGTCTGGCCACAATTGTAACATCGGACAACGTTTAAAGCTACAGCATTTTCTCCAGTAGCAACAGCAGTGGGGGCGTTAGAACTCTGTTCTTCCCTCCCCTTATCTTTCACTTCCAGTGCAGCAAGTCTGTCCTGTTCGTTCAGAATCACGGCATAGACCCTCTCCGCGGTCAAATCGTTCGCTGGAAGGGACCCAAGCTGACTGGTAAGTCCGATTCAGGCTGTTTATCACCATGAAGCAAAACACTTCCTCCTGCAAACGGAAATTACGTTCCACCATCTGTTGCCGCAGATATTTCATTTCCGTCAGGTGCGCTTGAACATCTCCATCAGGCGCAAGCCACAGATTGGTCAGCTTCTCAAAATACAGCAACGCTGAAGAACCTGCATCTCTCTGATGTGTTCTTCGCAACGTGTCCCAAACTTCTTGTGCGTATTGTAAATCCTGAATATGCACAAGCTGGGAATCTGAAACACACAGAATTATAGCCGTCCTGGCTCTCACATTCTGTGACTCCCAAGCACGTGTTGGTGCTGCAGGGATGGGGCTCTCAATCACCTCAAACAGTCTCTGATTCTGCAACAGGGCCTTCATCTTAATAGACCAAGATGAATAACTGTCATTAGTTAAAAAGGGTGGGCTAGGCAGGGCTCCCCCTTTTTTGGCATCCATTTTTAGTCCTTGCATTAAAATCCAATAGCTGTCTTGTTTACGCTCTTGCCACCTGGCAGCTCTTAACGCTGGCTGCGTTGGAAAGTTCCAAGAGCTCTTGAGACTCTGTAGCCAAAACAAAAGTTGTTTTTCTCCTCTCTGAGGCACAGCCTTCACTGAAGGGCGTTGCTTAGCAACAGTGCATTCCTTTCCTTGTACAGGAAACCACAAGAATCTCTGGAATGCAAGCCTCTTCCCACTCGGAGCTGTTTTTCCCAAACTCTGCTCCCGTGAACCAGAGAATAACTCAATCTGCGTTCACTCTTTTAAGCCCGAAATTTCTCATACCTTGGGCTCCGTGGCTTGGCTGTCACTTCGTCTGGTCAGCTTCTGGCTGTAGGCTGTAGGTGCAGAGGATCAACCTCTCAATGCAGACCTCCATGGAGCGATGAAAACAGCAGCTCTGCTACTATTGTTCAGAACCATCAACCGTCCTCTGCTACCACTGTTGGAATTCTGCCTGGGTCAGAGGAATGTGCCACACCGTAGGCACCGGCAGATATTCCTTGTCGACCTCCCCGCTGCTACTCCCGGCAGATAAGCAGGCGAGGTCTCGGCGATTCTTCCCAGATGTGTGAGAAGAACACACCGTTCCTTCTCTCTCCCCTTTGGTGTCCCCCAGGGAGGGGAAAGAAGCAGACAGAAATCTATTTACATCCTTTATTTCTGTCTCTTACATCAGTACAGAGAAACATGTCTGCACTCCACAGCAGTAAGAATAAACTCCACCCATGTACTTCCAGTACGGGTCACATGACACACACACTGAGCTAACATCCGGTGCTCAGTACAGAATGGACTGCCCCTTTGTTCCCATGGCAACAGTCACAAACATCCTGTTTGGCTTTCCAGCCACAAGCAGCTGACTTGGCTGCTAGAGCCTTTGCTTGCTGCTGCATTGGTGCTTTATAGTAACAGTATCGCTTGATTTCTGTTGCTATAATTATATGGCGGGGGAAGGATTCCCTCCTCCTCTGTAGGTTCATCGTAAATTTTCCTGTCAGTTGCAGAAGAATTTGTGGGTTTCCTGGCTTCCTGCCTTACAGCGAAAATCTCACAGCTGCTATTACTTCCTTTTTTTATCCTGAGCCAGTCCGGATTTTTTAAACATATGGCAGTCCATCTATTGATATAATAATACTGCTCCTTACATAAATCCGGTCTCTGCATTATTGAGTCCATAACTGCTCGACATAATTCGATTTTGAAGGTTCCCTCTTGTGGCCAAGTTTTAACCTGCGAGGGCCAAATCTCTTGACAATATTTCTTTAAAATCTCCTTACTTGGTCTGACCTCTCCTGGTTCTTCTGGAAAAACTCTTTTAAAATTCTCTATCATACATTCTAGGGGTGTACAGGCTTGTACGTTTTTTGAACATTTTCCCCCCATTGTTCTTTGCAACAAGTTTTTCCCTTTTTACTAGGCAAAACTCTTTCAGCTAGGCAGCTTTCAAAAATAGGACAAGAGAAACCACAGCATTACTTCCCCTTCACTTTCCTAAAGCCCTTCTCCGCTTACTCACAATCCTTTTTTTCTCTTTTTCAAACACTCTTCCTTTTTAACACAGTCCTTACTCATTCAACCACAAATCCCGGGACACTCTTTCATTCGATCATACACACACCCCGCCTTTTTCGCCCCCCTTTGCCTGTGGTGAAACAACTTTGGCAGAGAAACACACACACACACAAAGCTGTTTTGTTTTGTTTTTTCTTAACCTTTTCCTGCAGAACCTTTTTTTCCCTCCCTTTGGCTCACCCAGCTTCTCCTCCCTTTCCCTTTTGGGAATCCTTTTCCCTTTAACGGGAGGTTACTAGTGGGTCGCCCGAGTGGTGATCAAGCACTCATTATTATCTCAACTCACCGTGAGTTCCTTTCGTGGCGCGCCTTTCCTGTTGGCTCACGTTCAGATTCTCCCTTGGTCCTTGCCTCCGTCTTGCCGGGAGTCCGCGCCGAAGGCGATTGCCCCCCTCCTTCGGAAATGATGTCCGATTGGCGCCTGGAGCGAAACAAGGTTCTCGACGCGTTCCCCCACCCAAGAACTGGGCCGGCTCTTTTTGGGTAAAAATACTCTACTGGCCTGTATGATCCGAGTCACCGAGCACCAAATGAAGAAAGGATCGCAAGTGGGTACTCGCTTGGTGTCAAAGTAAGGATCAGGCAGACTCAGTAATGGAGAATAAGAAGGTGAAGTTTATTGCCAGGCAATAAGGACCCAGTTTGGAATCTCTTCCAAAAGGAACTGGGACCCCGATTGACAGAAATCCAGAGGTCTTATACCTGAGCAGATCACAGCAAATCATAGATCATGAGACAATCATGAGGGACTCACAATATTGTCAGCGAGAATCAGCCAATCAGCAAGCTCTTGTCACGCTACCCGACCCTGGTCAAGCACTGGCCAAGCACAGGGTTCTAGTTCTGCTTTCCAATGCTTCCAGTGACGCTCTGTCTAACCTTTCCCCTAGTTATGACAGGACAGGGAGCTTGGACATTTTGCGGTTTTGCTCTTCCTGTTCTGTGGATTAATTTAGCCTGTATCTGAGGGGATTTTGTACCAAAATCTCTGATTCACGTCTTCCCCTTGTCCAGGGTACACAGATGTTTGTGGGGGAAAGGTCGGCTCCTAACTTTGCTGTTTCAAGCAGTTTGCAATTAGCTAAGGCACAGCTTCCCTTTGATTCAAAATGGATTATAAAATACTGTAAGCCCTGATTATGTGCAAACATATATGGATATATAATGAATATATTGATTACTGATAACTGATTATATGGATAGCATAGGGGTAGCCCTTCTTCCTTGCCTCAATATAAAAAAAGAACATTACAAATCGTGGTCTGCCGACTCGGAAGCAATACAGTCCCAACGCCTTCCGATTCCAACGATTGACCGCCCACTTGGTGCACAGTTCCCTTCTGTGGTGTAAACGTGGTAAACAAATGTCAGCCTCAGTCAGTTTTATTGCACATAGCCAAAGGCTGCCGCAATGTACACAGAATTATTTGACAATTAAAAGAAAATATACTGAATTGATAAAAAAGACTTATAAAAGTACCCCAATGTGCAAATAAAAACATTAAACAATAAAATTCATAAGCTAAAATCATCACATGGTCACTAATGTTAAAAACAAAATTAATACAGTGTGCAATTTATACTCAGAGTTTGGTGACAAAGATAGAGCATAGCCTGAGGTAGATAGATAGGATCAAATAAATTCATCTCCTTTACAGTTAATGGCTACCTTGGCTATATAATTTGCTCTAATTTTCCTAGCAGCAGTTGCAAAAAGTGCTACCCGCCAGGTCACATACTTATCTGTGTCTGCAATGAGATATAACATCATATCAAGGGGGTTCTGGCCAGGGGACCCTGTCATTATAGGTACCAAAAATCTTTTCCTTGCATCATTATATAACGGACAGTGCAAGATATAATGCATAAGGTCCTCTACTTCAGAACATCCCCTAATGCAAACACGTTCGCTTTTGGGTATGCCTCTGTGTCTCCCATCTCTATAAGCAGAGCTTATTGTATTTAGTCGTAGCTCTGTAAAAGCTTTTCGAAGTTGTGCAAAGGTCAATTCATTAAAATAAGATATGTATTCATTGGCCTCTCTAAGTTTAAAATACAATGGGGTGCATGTAGATGTGCACATAGAGTTTAGATCGTTTTTAGTTGCCACTGCCCTTATGGTTCGTTTAAAGATATTTTTCTGGGAATATAAGGGAAGTTCTTTAATCTCAGTCACTGAGAGGTCATATTTGCCCATCAGTTGGACAGCATGATGTACCCAATTTTTAAGGGGTAATCCATTCGAGAAGAAGAAGAAGAAGAGTTTGGATTTGATATCCCGCCTTTCACTCCCTTTAAGGAGTCTCAAAGCGGCTAACATTCTCCTTTCCCTTCCTCCCCCACAACAAACACTCTGTGAGGTGAGTGGGGCTGAGAGACTTCAAAGAAGTATGACTGGCCCAAGGTCACCCAGCAGCTGCATGTGGAGGAGCAGAGACGCGAACCGGGTTACCCAGATCACGAGTCTACCGCTCTTAACCACTACACCACACTGGCTCTCTATCAGGCATTTTTTTTGGTAGCCTAGTGTTGTCCATCTGTTGAACTCTAAACCAGTAACAGAGAATTCTTTTATCTATTTGGCTCTCTATGCTCAACATGCGAGTTTCCAACCTGACCATGGCAGATTGCACGTCTTTGGGTAAACCTAAAAGAACTCTTAAAAAATAATTCTGTGGGGGTTCCAAACCCGAGACCTTTGAGGTACCCCAAACCTCTGCACCATATAAAATCTGGGCCATTGTTTTTGCTTTATACACAGATAGAGCTGGGTTGACCAAATTTCCACCTTTACAGGCAGCGAATTTCAGAATAGCTTTTGCTGATTTAAAGGCTTGCAATTGAATATTGGATAGCTGTGTATTCTAATATGCCGTTTCTGAATAAATCAATCCCAGATATTTAAACGTATTTACTTGGTTTATGATGTGTTCATCCAAGTGCCAAACATGCTTTTCAGAACACTTCCCAAATGCAATGACCTGCGTCTTATCATAGTTTATAGATAAAGCATTCCTCGTGCAATATGAACTTAATTTTGCAAGCAGCCGTCTCAGGCCCACCTGGGTTCTAGATGCAAGTACTAGGTCATCAGCATACATTAAAACTGAGAGTTTTTGGTCAAAAATAGTGACAGGGGCAAACTGTAGGCCCTCCAGTTCTTTAACCATGTCATTAATATAAAAATTAAACAGGAAAGGTGCCAAAATGCATCCCTGTTTGACTCCAGTAATGGTCTTAATTCTAGTGGTGAGATGGCCAGCCAGATCCACCTTTACTTGTATTGATGTGTCAGTATATAATGTTTTGATGAGAAATAATAGATGGAGGTCTATATTTGTCTTTTCCAATTTTTGCCACAATGCATGTCTTGGGACCGTATCAAAAGCTGACTTTAGATCGATAAAAGCAACATATAATTTTTGCTTCAAATTATGGATGTATTTACATAGCAGAAAGTTCATCACAAAGCACTGGTCCAATGTGGATTTCCCTCTTTGGAAACCTGCCTGAACTTCAGATATCACCTTATTTGTATCTGCCCATTCTTCTAGTCTCCCAAGAAGGAGCCTGGCATATAGTTTGGAGGCTACACCTAACAAACTAATGGGTCTATAATTGGCAGGGTTTTTCTTATCACCCTTTTTATATATTGGGGCAATTATACTCAACTTCCACCCTTCAGGTATGTGACCTGAGCTGTTAATGTATGAAAACAATTTTGCAAAAATGGGTGACCAGAAATCAGGTCTTATCTTATAGATCTCCATTGGGATCATGTCTTCTCCTGGAGCTTAATTAGCTAGTTGGTTTGCGATTAGCCTCTTAATCTGATTGGGCGTGACGTCTGGCCATTCTGGCAGTTCTGATAACTGAGTGTAGTAAACTTGTGGGGGTGGGTCAGGACAGGGGCCATATATTCCTGTAAAATATGTTACCCAATCCTTTCCTTGGACAGATGCTTCTAACGAGTAGCCCAGCCCATTTGTGCCTTGGGCAACCAGATGCCAAAATTTCCGTGAGTCCTTTTGAAGTGCTGCATCTCCCAATGCTTTCCACTGTTGTTCATAATATATTTGTTTCTTGCTTTTAAGTAATAATTTATAATTGTATCGTAATTGGGCTATCTCAGCTTGTAGAGCAAGATTGTGCTTATCATGTTTTGACTTCAATTTTCTAAGTTCCCTAGCTAGGCATTTTTTGCTATTCTGACATTCCTTATCAAACCAAGTCTGTCTCTTAAACTTTTTGTTTTTTATCACACTAGTAGTGGTCATCAGTGGGCGCATTTGGTTGATTATGTTCTCATAAAGTCCGATTATGTTTTCTGTTTCTAACAACATTTCCCCCTTTAATAAAGCAAATTCATGGGAGTCCAGGATCTGAATCATTTTTTCTTGGGCCTGTGCATTCCATTTTAACCTTCTATTTCCAAGTATCAGATATTCTGTTTCATCCAATAATTTAGGAAAGGCAGGAGAAACAAATGATGTCAGAGATAACTCAAGTGGAAAGTGGTCACTTTCAGCTCTGGGAATTATCCTGAAGGTATCTCGGTTAACTGGCACATTATTAGATGTTAGGATATAATCTATGGTACTAGTAAATCCTCTGGGGGAGATAAAAGTAAAATAACCCTCTTGATCCCCTTGACTGTGCCCATTGCATAACAAAAGGTTATGCTTAATTATAAGTTCACAAAGATATTTCCCAGCCCGATTAGAGGTGGTGTCCATTGCTGCCCTCTGACAGATTTCGGGTTCATCCTCCAAGTTTAGTCCAGATAATATTGTATTTTGTGGGGAAACAAGGCCGATCCGGGCATTGAAGTCACCTCCCAAGACAAGCCGAGGGTTAGGTGACAGAGAGTCTATACTTTCGAGCAGTTGGTCAAGTTTTTCGCAATATGATCTCAGTTCCCCACAAGACTTTACTGGAGGTATGTACACACAGATGAAATAAGTATTTCTCAGGAGACTATCAGAAAGGGACAACACTAAAAAATTAGGGGTGGTCAACGAGGGACACTGTTGAATTGATACATTAAGAGAGGATGACACCAGCACCGCCAGCCCCCCACTAGGCCTTCCATACTTTACAGTTTTAAGAGCTGGTTGAATGTAACTTGTAAAACCCTGTAATTCAACCATAGTGCCCTCTTTTGCCCAGGTTTCTTGAAGAAAGATGATATCGTGTTTGTAGATAAGAACAGAAATCACTGTCTTGGATCTTGTTCGTCCACCCTGTTACATTCCATGAGAGAAGTTTAATTGTTTTACAGTGATTTACTCTTAGTCAGTTGTTGGCCAATGTACTCTCGGAGTTTACCAGTTTTTGAGGCAACAGAGTATTGCTAATGCTAGTGGAATAATCCAGATGTTCTATTATTTCAGTCGCCGTACATAAAGTACTCACATTTGTAATCACTGGGCCTTTTCTTTGCAAATTGCTTGCCAATGGGGATTCCTTGGGTGTATTTCCTGACTCCTCCTCTTCTAAATATCTCATCTTTGTCCAATACTCCGGTGGTTCTATAGTTATCATTCTGTTTTGGCCATTGGGTCTATTATCAGCCTCTGCCTCCGGTTCTTTAATCTCTTTCAATGTCTGGCTCATAAGATCAAGCCTCTTGATAACTGTTTGTTGCTCTTCCTGAGGGAGATTCCTAAAGGAGCTGAGAAAATCCTCTTCCAAAGGATTTACAGAGTGCTCAGATTCCTGAAGATGATTGTCTAGAGGAATCGGCTGTTCCTTTTCGCTCACCTGGTTATTTTGATGTTGGACATGATCCTGCAAATTCAACTCAGGCATGTCTGTTTCCTCCCCACCTGCCAAGTTTTTTTGTGATGTCATTACTTCCATTGGGGATCCAGGCTTTGGTTTTGTGAGCCCCTCTGAAGCACCAGTCCTCATCTTACATAAGGGTGCAACAATAGAATTGTGAAATACCCGGGTTGGAAAAACTCCTCTGCTTGACAATCTGAATTTCAGCTTGTGAATCAGTGAGGGCAGTCTAGTAGAGGAAAAAGTTAACATAATTTTTTGGATTTGATTTGTGGTATTCAAGAGTTCAGTCCTAACAAGGTCGATCTCTGTAAGTCCAATGCCAAGTAAGTCTGATAAATGTCGTTTGGAACACTGGGCACCTTTCCAGCTAGGAGATTGATCTGGCCTTCCACAAATTGTCATGCAGATCTTTTTTGGTTGGAAGATTAAATAAGAGTTTGTTTTAAGAGCCTCTGCGCGTTCTATGTTGAGCTTAGGGGTCTGTTCTTGTCGCCAATTCCCTTTGGTACTATGGTGTTCTGTTGATGCCTGCTTGTTATTAACTGATAAACTGCGGACCTCTTTGGATAATTGGGTTATTTGAGAGGCAATACCTCTAATTTGTTGGAAGATATGCTCAACCGTTCTTGCAATTAGAGTTAATTGGGTGCTCTCCCTACTTGTTATTCCTTCCTCTCTTAGCGGCACAGGATCAACTTGCCCCATTGCTGGATCCAGTTCCACGCTCTCACCTTGAATACTCTCCCCACACTCACAATCATCCTCAAGAGGATAAAACCGGTTTTTTGTTGGAACTATAAAAGCAGATTTGTTAAAAAAAGTCCTCTATTTTAGATTGTTTGGGAACCGGTGAGAGAGCTACATCCTCTGGGTCCCTGTGGCGTTTACTAGCAGGCATAGCGTCACCGTGGGGAGTAAACAAAGAGTGGTTTCCCCAACCAAAAAAAGAGAGAGAAAATAGAAAGTGCCCAGTTTGTTCAATTTAAGAGCTTCTCTGTGTGGAGACTGCCAGGAGTTTCAGGAACAAAGTATAGAAGGGAGTTGGCGGTTAATAGCTAGCAGCTGGCGGCCTGCCCAGGATGCTTCACAGAGCTTGCCCAAGATGTTTCTCATAGCATAGACAAGAAGGTTGGTAAGTTTAAAAGCAGAGAAGTAAAAAAGGAAAAATTACTTCCCTGGGTGGTAGTCAATGCTAATTACAGTCCTGTTATCTGCGGAGCTCCGAAGCCTGCTTGCTAAGCCGTCGCCATCTTGGAGTCCATCTATCTCGGCAAAGATGGTGGGTCGCCCCAGAATCTATAGCAAAAGACTTCTGGGTTCCTGGACTGTAACAGCGTGTGTGTCGACATGCAGAGGGTCGGGAGGCCAGCTGGCAAGCCCCAGTTGTGCCGTCTCCATCCATCGGCCCGTGCTCCGACGTAAATCAGCAACCTGGACTTCAAAGGCCAGGGCATGCTATTAGCAGAGTGCACTGCGCACACAGAATAGGCATGAGGCTTGTGAAGTCATACTACAGCTACAGATTTATTAAACATAAATCAAGACAAAGAAACATGTCTGTCTCTCACGTCATCTCAGAGAGAACGGGAAAAGCAAAAGCTATACACACAATGGAAGTTCCCAGCATACTGCGCTGGAATGTAAACAGACATGTGACACGTAACAATCCCATGCCTGTTCCTTAAGGTGGAACGGAATTCTCAACATCCGCCCCATTTCCATGTAACCTGTGGTGCAGTATTTCAACCCAACTGCAACCGCTGCACATAAACCTTAAGATGTTCTTTGTTAACAACCTTAGACAACAGATCTGCAGGAATTTTGTTTCCTGACATGTAGGACACCTGAATGAGTCCTTTCTGGATATACTCCCTTGCACGATGTAACTTTATCTGCAAGTATTTGGTTATTTGCTTGCAACTCTCTGAGGCTAGCAAAGCCAAACAGGACCTGTTGTCTTGATAAACCTGTATAGGACATTTAACAGTAACCCTGACATCCTTAAACAGTTGCAACAACCATTCACAATCCATAAGAGAATATGACAGTGCATTGAGTTCAGCTTCACAAGAGCTTAGGCTTACTGTGGTTTGCCTTTTGCACAGCCAATCAAACAGACACTGGTTGTACGTGTAGCACACCCCGGACGTGCTTGTGCCATCTGTGGTGTCACTGCCAAAACTTGCATCTGCAAAGATTTCAAGACCTCCAGACTTCTGATTAGTGAATCTGAGTCTGTAGTGCATAGTACCTTTTAGATAGCGTGCTATGTGCTTGAGAGCTTTCCAGTCCTGAACAGTAGGACTGTTAGCATGTCTGCTTACAGCTATATCAGGTCTTGAACATCTGGCAATGAAGTTCAGTTTGCCTAGAATGCATCTGTACAATGTAGTGTCAGAAAATGCTTCACCAGTATCATCTACCTGGAAACCTGATACCATCAGTGTGTCCACAGGATTTGCATCAACCAAATTCAGCCTGGTTAACACATCAGCAATTTTTTGCGTTTGGTGTACCAAAAAATCACCTGTCTAGTTTTTCTCTACTTCCAGAGAAAGATAGTTGGATACCTCACCAAGTTCCTTCATGTCAGAGTGCTCTTTCAGCTGAGCACCTTAAAAGGAACAGGCATGACTGTTGTGTGTCACATGCCTGTTTACATTCCAGCACAGCTTGCTGGGAACTTCTGTTTGTATATTGCTTTTGCTATACTGCTGTTTGCTTGGACATGAAGGGAAGCAGACATGTTTTTCCTTTGTTCCTGAACTATGCTGAATAAACGCCTGTAAATAATGCTTACACATGTCCGCCACTTCCATTGTGAATATTTATTCACTCTGCTGATAAAAGCGTACTCAGTCTCTAAAGGTTTCTGAGGCTCGAGTCACTGATTGATGCTGTTCCGAGAACCGGAGTTTGCCCGGGTGCCGGCTGGTGGCTGGAGCCAGCTGGAGGCCTGCCAAATGCCCCCGTCTCCCTGGCAGCAGGGTTTTGGGCCAAGATCCACGGCGCTTGCAGGAGAGTAAGGCTGCTGATGGCTGCTGCGAGACCCAGCAGAGACAGAGGTATGTGAAGCTGATTGTCCCGGCTGAGGCTTGAGGGCTTTTGAAGTCCGTGCCAAGAAGCAATTAGGCCAGAGAGAAGCAGGCCTCATAATTTACGACCTGCTAGAGATAAGGCGCCTGTGAAGAGACTACTGTTTCCTGGCTGCAGGAATGGATCTCTTACAGGCAACGTCCGATGGGGCTCCATGCCCACGTCTTAATGGCCACAATTATCAGAACTGGGCAAGGTACTGCAAGGGTCAGATGAGAAGGTTTGGGGTGTGGCACACTGTTTCTGAGGATCCCCCCGCCCCTCTGACAGATGCATGCCCTCTGACAGATGCATGGGTTGCAGCAGATTCAAGAGCCATGGGAATAATTCTGCTCTCGGTAGCTCCAGAAGAGTTACGGTAATTACCCTGGCTGGAAAAGCCAGCTCGCGTGAGATGTGGCAGGGGCTGGAGGCCTCACATCTCCGACAAGAAGCTGGGTCTGTGTTGCTTTACTTCAGAAAGCTGCACAAAAAGCGTTTGGGGCCAGAGGAAGACCTTAGAGCCTATGTCTTGCATTTGCAGCATCTGAGACAGGAATTAGTTCAAGGAGGTTTCACCATGCTGGAATCTCTGTTTGCTATCTTGATATTGGATTCTGTAGACAATAGTTATCAAACTGTTGCAAGCCAGCTGGCAGCTTTACCTGCGCAGGAGCTCACTGCTTCAAAGGTTTTGGTGACCCTCCAAAATGAATATGATAGGAGGAACGCAGCGGAACCAGCTTGTTTGCTTCAGGGGGGAGCAGTGTGGGACAACATTCCAGCCTCCAGGGGGAGCCAAGGTGTTGGCAGCTGTGAAGTGCTGGCACTGTGGAAACGAAGGCCACTTGCAGCGTCTTTGTCCAAAGGCTAAAGGGAAACAAAAGAAAAAGCCTGCAGATGGCCGGAAGCAGGGAGGGGGTGAGAAACCCAGGCCTGTGCAAAACAAGGCTTTGTTTGCTAGCACTGCTGCTCCAAAGGCCAAAAGCCATTTTATTGTCAATTCTGGAGCCAAGAGGCACATCTGTGGAAATTGACACCTGTTTATTTCCTTCACTCCTCAGGATGGGGAAATTCAACAGGCTGATGGTAAGACTTTGATAATTGCAGGAGTCGGGACAGGGAAACTGGCAAGTCTTCACACCACCATCAGCAAAGTACTTTTTGTTCCACATTCTGCAGACAATTTGCTCAGCGTCCCACAGCTGACTGAGCAAGACTTTGAGATTTTTCTTCAAGAAGGGAATCTGAGTTATTAAGAAGGGCAAAGAGGACATTTTGCATGCTAAGTTTGTAGATGGCTTGTTCTTGATAACTTATGATGACAAAGCTGTTGATGTGTCTAATGTTGAATCTTGTTGTGTTGCACAAACTAACAAAGTTCTTCATTCAGGTTGTATTCACGAACAGCACAGAAGATTTGGTCACATGTCATGGCAGGCACTGGCCAAGATGCTTGGGATGGTTCAGGGTTTGACCATAAAGCCCTGTAAGTTTCACATGAAATGTGTCTCTTGTGCAGAAAACAAAGTGAAGGTTGCTCCCAAAGGCAAAGTGTCTAACAGACAGGCTTCCAAGCCCTATCAGCTAGTCCACACAGACCTGGTAGGTCCACTTGCACTCTCTTTGGGTGGAGCAAGGTACTTCATGGTTTTAATTGATTCTTTTTCCAGGTACATTCATGTGTTTGTGCTCAAGCAGAAGTCAGAAGCGTTTCCTAGGCTCAAGGCGTTCTGTGCTTGGTTGGAAAATGCCCACAATAAACGCATTGCTTGTTTATTTTCTGATCGAGCAGCATCCCAACAGTTTTGTGTGTGTTCTTTTTAATGTAGATATTTGTGTATATTGAATGTTAATTGGAAACTTGGATTTTATTTTAAATTGTATATGTGTAATGGGTAACCGGGCTGGAGGGAAAGTACAGGAAGTGGTGTTTGTTACGATATAGAAGCAATGCAGCTGCAAACTGCTAGCTTGAAAAGTAAACATGATGGGAATGTTGGGACTGCCCGTGGGAAACAGAGGGACAGTCAATTCACAGTGCGAAGCACCGGAATTAGCTCAGAGTGTAATATGAGCTCTTCCGTTTGTTCCTGTCCAGGAAGTGCAGGAAGTGTTTGCTACTACACTGCTGGAGTTTGAAGAGAGCAGTCATGTTTTTTGTAATGCTGCAAAGACAGAAATAAAGGCATGTAAATACGTTTCTGCCTATCTCTTTCCCCTGCCGGGGGGGGCAGGAAAGAGGGTGTGTGTTCTTTTCACGTTTGAGAAGAATCGCCTATCGAGACCTCGCCTGGATCTTGCTGGGGAATGCAGCCAGGGAGGTCAACAGGGAATCATGCCGGGTGCCTGGGAGAGTTGCCAGTTTTTCCTGATAAAGGCTTGATTTCCGACAGTGTTTCCTGGGAAAGTGACCTTGACAAATTGTTAAGGTACTGTTGTAAAACTGACTGTTTTGAGAACCAGGGTAGGCAGAGTGAATTGCTTTAATTAATTTAATTAAAAGTCTTTTAATTTAATTAAAAGTCTTTGTTCCCCCTGCCTGCCTTCCCGGGAGAGCGGAGAAACGCAGCGCCTAGGCGGGAACTCTTCTGAAGGCTGGCGTGGGAGAAGGGCTTTTCTTCCCACCGCCAGCCTTCAGAACAGCCTTCTGAATGTTGGCGGTGGGGAGGAAAACCTTCCTTCCACCGCAAGTCTTCAAGACAGGTCCGGGAACAGAGGAGAAGCGCTGCACACCTTCCCCTCTGTTCCCGGACCTGTCCCGAAGGCTTGCGGTGGGAGGAGGGCTTTCCTCCCCACCGCCAACATTCAGAATGCTGTTCTGAATGTTGGCGGTGGGGAGGAAAAACCCTCCTCCCACCGCAAGCCCCGGGAACAGAGGAGAAGCCCTTCGCGCCTTGTCCTCTGTTCCCGGACCTCCCACCGCAAGCCTTAGGACAGGTCCGGGAACAGAGGAGAAGGCGCGCTGCGCTTCCCCGCTGTCCCCGGAGATTTCCCTATGGGCTTTCGTCTTGCGAAGCAAGCCCATAGGGAAATTCGTCTTGTGAAGCCGCTAAAAATCGGAAAACCCTTTCGTCTTGCGGGTTTTTCGTTTAGCGAGGCATTCGTCTTGTGGGGCACCACTGTATATTTTTTTTATAATATATATTTTATTATGTATTATATTTATATTATACATTTTATGATAACATTAATTTTAAATATTTAATTTTATTCGAATTCAATCGATTGACTTGAGTGAAATCATCTCTTTACTGAAAGGTTCAACCTTGCTGGCATCTGATTTTATTTTTATTTATACATGTGTGTGTGTGTGTGTGTGTGTGTGTGTGTGTGTTCAAGCCAATTTTGGTGCAACTTCTCACGTGCTAGATTTCTGGCTGCGGGGATTTCATCCCCTCCTACTCCTGAAATCTGAATAATTATTATAAATAGCGTGATTGTCAACAGTATGAACATAATAAATAAAAAATGATTATACATAGAATAAATAATTATAGAAATGAAATAAGTAATTATGAATATTAATATAAACAAAATGAATAATCATAACTATTATACTTGAAATATACTGGAAATATGGATCCCTAGATTTCTAGCTGCGGGGATTCCGTTCCCTCCTGCTCTCAAAATCCGAATGGGGATTTAAATCACCGGCATCTTTTCAACTAAAAATGTGGCGGGGGTTCATAATAATCAACCCCTTTGGCGACAGCCGCCTGGTCCTCCTCGAACTTGTGCCCTTCGTCCTGATGGGTGTCTTTGGCGGGCTCTGGAGCACCGCCTTCATCCGTGCCAACATCGCCTGGTGCCGGTGCGTGGGAAACCCCAGAATTAAAAACTATAATGTCACTTTTTCTGTGTGCCATTGCATGTCTCTTCTTGAGTGAACATGCAATGTAAATCCTGGAAAATTTAATTGAAAATTCCATTTAAATTTATGGAAAAAATTAATTTAATTCTCCTGGATTTCTTCCCCGCAGGCAGCGCAAGACCACCTGGCTGGGCTGCTACCCGGTGGCTGAGGTCATGGTGGGGACGGCAGCCACAGCCATTTTGGCCTTCCCCAACCAGTACACGCGCATGAGCACCAGCAAACTCATCTCGGAGCTCTTAAACAACTGCGGGCGCCTCAACACCTCGCAGCTCTGTGACTACATCAGCAACGGCACCCCCATGGGAGGCGGGGGGCCCGACCGGCTGCCCGGCCCCGGGGTGCACCACACCATGTGGCAGCTGGCGCTGGCTCTCAAGAGTGTTGTCACCGTCTTCACCTTCGGGATGAAGGTGAGAGCAGGCTGGACAGGTATGGCACCGAGATTGCACTGGTTTGGCACTGATTGTGCTCATATTGTTCTGATTGCATTGCTATTGCGCTGATACTGCACAGATTTTGCTAATATTGCACAAATATTACGTTGATTGCGCTGATTGTGCTCATATTGCACTAATATTGTGCTGATACTGTGAAGGGCAAACATACCACTGTGCATGCCTGGGTGGTGCCATGAACATCCTCCTCCCCTAAACCCCGATTCTGGTGGCTGGTAGTGGGTACAGCTGGGCACTACATTTCCCATGCTGCTGAAACCTCCCTGTCAGGGCAGAGTCAGGACGCTCCGAGTCCCCATACATAGCTGAGCATGGGTGCTTAGAGACAGGAGCAGAAGAGGAATATGTGTATGCGGAAGAGGAGGGAGAAGAGCCCAGTGGGGCAGTGTCAACTCCCAACCGACTTGAGAACCAGGAAGAGGTGGGGGGTGAACAGGCTGACTTACAAGCACCACAAGGGTTAACCTCTGAATCGGATGGGGGAGGGAAATTTACATTGCGAGGACAAAAGAAAGGGTCAGAGGCGGGGCCTCCCACACTTTAGGTGCTGGAGGAGGAAGAAGAAGCCATTAGCTATATCTTTTTTAAAAAAATATATATTTTATTAAGGGTTTTCTTGTTTTACAGAGGTAAGTGTAATGCCTTGTGTGTTTTTTTTTTTCATGTAACATTTTTACAAATCCGTTTCATTTGTTGACGCATTAGGGGGAGAAGGAAAAAAAAGAAAAGGAAAATTAAGGGGGGTGGAGGGAGGGGAGATGGATGGGGGTGGGGTCGGGTAGCGGTGTTTCTATTATGCTTAATGTATGTAGTTTGGTGTCAGCGTGCTTGTGTTGTTCACTTGTGTTCCTTTGGTGGTGAGAGAGGTTGGGGTTGGCCTAGGGTGTGATTGTTTGTGATTGGCTGTGGTGATCTTTGTTTTCGTGTGTGAGTGAGGTGGGTGGGTGTTTTGGATCAGGTTAGCCATATTGATTTGTATGCTGTTGGTGGATTATTGTCATTGTCCTGTTGGGCTGTGTCTTCTTCTGTTTGTCCCCGTGTCAGTTTCAGTTTATTAGTTAATTTTTCTAGTAGGGCTGTTTCCCATACTATTTGGTACCATTGGTCCATGCTTACTCCTGACAGGTCTCTCCAGTGTCTGGTTATGGTGTTTCTGGCTGCTGAAAGTAGGTGGGTTATGAGTTCTTTGTGGTGTAAATGGGCATTGTTGTCTTGGAAGATGTTTAGTAGGGCCAATTCTGGGGTGAAGTCTAATACTTGCTTGGTTATTTTACATATTTATTGTATAGCTGTTGTCCAGAATAGCTGGATTTTGGGACACTCCCACCACATGTGGAGGTATGTGCCTGTGGAGGTGCACCCTCTCCAGCATTTTGGTGAGGTTCCTGGGTGTATTAGCGCTAGTTTCCTTGGTGTTAGGTACCACCTGTAGGTGAGTTTCAGTGTGAGTTCTTTTCTTTTCGTTGATATGGATTTGAAGGGGGGTTTAGACCACATTCTGGTCCATTGAGTGGGGTTAATCTCATAGCCTATGTCATTTTCCCATTGTTTTTTGATTGCGTCTAGGGGATTTGCGGGATTTTGGAGTGGTATTTTGTATATTGCGGATACCGTGCCTTTACCGTTTCCCTTTGTTGTTAGGAGGAGGTTTTCAAAGGTTGTCAGGGGCCTAGTTGCTGCTGATTTTACTGTTGGGTTGTTTAAGAGGGCATGTAGTTGGTGTTGTGTTAACCAGGCCATTTGGGTGTCTTCTAGTTTGTCTTGTATTTCTTGTGTTGACAAGGGTTTGTTATTTTTATAAAAGTCTATTAGGTGGTATAAGCCTTTGGTTCGCCAGGTTTTTATCTGGAGGTTTTGTGCTGCATGGTGGAATAATGGGTGGTACGCCAGGGGGATTAGTGGGGATGGGGTTGGGGATAGCTTGCCTATTTGTGTTTTCCATGCTTTGAGCTCAAACATGATGACCACCAGGGAAACGGTCATGCGGGTGACGCGGCCTGGATGGGGAGAGAAGAACTGGCAATGATGTAAAATCAATACTAAAAATGAAATCAAAATTCTAAAATGGAAATTGAAATAAAAAAATTATTATTTATTTGAACTGGATTTTTAAAAAAGATAAATTGGGTTTTTTAAAAATGTAAATTGGGTTTTGTGGTCAGTGGCGGGGGCCCATGGCGTCGGCGGCCAGGGTCTTATGTGTGAATTCCTCCTTGGCCTTGAGGAAGGGGTAGCTGCTGAGGCGGATGTGGGAGTCGTAGATGCCCAGGAGCCCGGCTGCAGCATCGGTCACCCACTTGCTGGTCACAGCGGTGGCCATGAAGGGGACGATGTACTCTAGGTTTCCTTTTTGGAATCCTAAATTTCCAGACCAGGGTGGATTGGATTTAAATCGAGTCAATTAAAAGCACAGTTTTCACCCACCCTGACCCCAGATCAGGAACCTTGGCGGAAGAGCTGAGTTCGAGAATTATGCCGCCATGGTCTTCCAAATTGACTTTTCTTTTCTTTTCCAGGAAACTCCTGGGAATGATTACCAAAAAGGATGGTTTGAAACACATTGCACAACTGTCCAATCAGGATCCAGATTCCATCCTTTTCAATTGAAGCCAGATTCGGGAGCCAGGTGTGAGTGCGAGTGCAGTCTCCTACACGAACCTCTAGCCAAGACTCCTTGTTTTGCTTACGGAAAATCCAGATCGATCTAATGATAATCATGTTTTCTTTCTTTCTTTTTCTGTAAAATTGCACTATGGAAATTTGGCGGAGATTTTGCTTTCTCTCTCGAAGAACAGACTTTATTAGATACAGAATTTGGAAGCGAGATTCCGGGAAGGAATAAAGGAAATAACCTGGAAATAGATCTTGATCGCTTTCTCTCTTCATCCATATTCCTAATATGGCGCCTTTGCCCTCTTCCAAAATGGCACCGGTGCCTCTTCTGCCCACTTCTCCTGAAAATTCCCTCATCTTTTGCTGCTCATCATAAATGGCACCTTTGCTTCAGCTTCAAAAATGGCACCAGTGCCAACGTCAAGGATGGCAGATGTGCCTTCAACCCTTGAAAGCCTTCGCTTCCGCCCTCACTTCCTTTGCCTACTGCCAAAAGGGCGCCTTTCCTCTTCCAGTATGGCACCACCGGCTTCTCCCACCTGCTATTACTGCTGCTTCTGCCCTCACAAGTGACCTTCCAACTTATTAAAATAAATAATAATACAGTGGTGCCTTGCAAGACGAAATTAATTCGTTCCTCAAGTTTTTTCTTCTTGCGAGTTTTTCGTCTTGCGAAGCACGGTTTCCCATAGGAACCTCATCTGAAGGCTGGCGGGGGGAGAAGGACTTTTCTCCCCACCGCCAGCCTTCAGAACAGCCTTCTGAAGGCTGGCGGTGGGAAGAAAAGCCCTTCTCCCGCCGCCAGCCTTCAGAAGAGTCCCCGCAGGGCTGCCTAGGCTGTGGATAGCAGCCTGCTGCCCAGCGCGAGGGGAGCTCTGAAGCAGAGCGCCCCTCGCGCGGGGCAGACATTCGCAGCTTGGGGAGCCCTGCAGGAGTTCCCCGCAGGGCTCTCCAAGCTGCAGATAGCAGCCTGCTGCCCCGCGTGAGGGGCGCTCTGCTTCCCCTCTGTTCCCGGACCTGTCCTGAAGGCTTGCGGTGGGAGGAGGGCTTTCCTCCCCACCGCCAACATTCAGAATGCTGTTCTGAATGTTGGCGGTGGGGAGGAAAAACCCTCCTCCCACCGCAAGCCCCGGGAACAGAGGAGAAGCGCTGCACGCCTTCTCCTGTGTTCCCGGACCTCCCACCGCAAGCCTTCAGGACAGGTCCGGGAACAGAGGAGAAGGCGCGCTGCGCTTCCCCGCTGTCCCCGGAGACTTCCCTATGGGTTTTCGTCTTGCGAAGCAAGCCCTTAAGGAAATTCGTCTTGTGAAGCCGCTAAAAATCGGAAAACCCTTTCGTCTTGCGGGTTTTTCGTTTAGCGAGGCATTCGTCTTGCGGGGCACCACTGTAATCAGTGCTTTTTCTGGGGGGATGCATACCAGGTATTTTCCAGGTATACAGTCTCGAGGAGAAATCACAGGCTTTTCCAAGGTTCAAGGAATTCTGTACTTGGTTGGAAAATGTGCATGGTAAGAAGATAAAGACTCTTCACTGATCACGGGGGGGGGGGATTCACTTCTCAGCAGTTTGAAGCTTTTTGACTGAGAAAGGAATTCAGCACAATTTGTCTAGTCCTCGTTCGCCATGGCAGAATGGACTTTGTGAGAGGGTAAATCAAACATTGCTTCAAGGGTTAAAAACCTTGCTGCATGATGCCAATCTTACAGAGAGTTATTGGGCGGAATCTTGGGCTTGTTTTGTTTACAGTTATAATCACAGGTTATCTTCAGCGATTGGTTGTACCCCCTATGAGAAGATGTTTGGCAAGAAACCATACATCAAACACATGAGAATTTTTGGTTCTGAAATGTGGGTTCACACACCACAAAGCTCCAAGTTAGGCAAGCGTGGATTGCATGGTATCTTTCTAGGTTATCAGAAAGGTTCTTACAGAATAATGACTCTAAGACAATTAGGCTCACTAGCAGTGTTGAGTACAATGCCAAGTGGAGGGAGAATGTGGGAATTTTCCAATGTTATCCTGATGACAGTGATGAGACTGAGGATAGGCAACAGCAGCAGCAACAGCCACAGCTGCCACAACAACCCACTGATGAAGGTCCTGATTCTGAGTCTGAGACTGAATCGGGTGATTCAGAGGATTTCAAGAGTGCGAAAGACTCTATGCGACCCTCTGAAAGCTCTGATCAAGAATTGGAGGAACCATTGTTCACTATAGGCCACTTTTCTCCTAAGAAGGAAGAGGAGAGTGTTGAAGACTTAAGGCTAATTCGCAGGTCTCAGAGAGCCACAAAAGGCAGACCTCCAAAGAGATTTGCTGATGAGTTTGCTAAAACAGCAGTGGCAACTGTTGAAAGCTCCAAGAAGGTATTTGGACCTTCAAGTTTCCAAGAAATCCAGGATTTGGATTCAAAGGAAGCTGAGCCGTGGTTAAATGCCATGAAGGCTGAGCTTGATTCCTTAGAAAGGAACAAAACATGGGAGCTTGTTCCAGTAGTTCCAGGAATGAAACTGCTTGGAAGCAAATGGGTCTTCAAAGCGAAGACAGATCAAAATGGCAAGATAGTCAGACACAAAGCCAGATTGGTAGCCAGAGGTTTTGCACAGGTACCAGGTGAAGACTATCATGAGACCTACTCACCCACAGTGAGGTATGAGAGCATTAGGCTTATGCTCAAGTTAGCTGCAGAGGAGAATCTACACATTAGTCACCATGATGTGAATACAGCTTTTCTGTACGGATCTCTAGGTGAATCACTTTATATGCTTCCACCTGATGGCGTACAGGTAAAACAGGGATTTGTTTGTGCTCTGAAGAAGTCCCTTTATGGTCTCAAACAAAGTGCACGGTGTTGGCACACAAAACTCACTGAAGTATTGTTTTCTCTAGGTTTTCAGCAAGGGAAAGCTGATCCATGTGTATTTGTCAAAGAGGAGGGGCAAAAGAAACTGTATTGTTTGTTTTATGTTGATGATCTTTTATTCTTTTGGGAAGATGTCACAATGTACAATAACGCCCTAGCTCAACTGAAAGAGCACTTTGACATGAAAGATCTCGGTGAGGTAAACAACTACCTATCTCTGGAAATAGAGAGAGATCAAGATGGTAACATTCTAGTACACCAGTCACGGAAAATTGTTGATGTGTTAAGCAAACTAAACCTGATGGATGCTAACCCTGTAGACACACCGATGATAACAGGTTATCAGGTAGATGACACTGAAGAAGCATTTTCTGACACTACACTGTACAGAAGTGTGCTAGGCAAGCTAAACCTCATTGCCAGATGTTCAAGACCAGACATTGCTGTTAGCTGTAATTTGCTAAGCAGACAAGTCAACAATCCTACTGTTAAGGATTGGAAAGCTCTGAAAAGCATAGCGCGGTATTTGAAAGGCAATATGCATTACAGACTAAAATTTAACAATCAGAAGTCTGGTGGTCTTGAGATATTTGCAGATGCAAGTTTTGGAAGTGACACTACAGACAGGAAAAGTATGTCTGGAGTTTGCTATATGTACAATCGGGGTCTATTTGATTGGTCATGCAAGAAGCAAACAACAGTTAGCTTAAGTACTTGTGAAGCTGAACTGAATGCACTGTCTTATTCACTTAAGGATTGTGAATGGTTGTTAAAATTGTGCAAAGACATGAAAATTCCTGTCAAATGTCCAATCCAGGTTTATCAAGACAACAAAGCATGTTTGGCTTTGCTGACTTCTGAAGGTTGTAAGCAAAGCACGAAGCACTTGCAATTGAAGTTGCAACATGCTAGGGAACGTATTCAGAAGGGACTCGTAACGGTGTCCTATATGCCAGGTAATGAAATTCCTGCTGATGTATTGTCCAAGATTGTATCAAGGGATCAACACTATACCTATGTGCAGAAGTTGGGTTTGTACTGATATTGTACGAACACGCTGCCCAGTGATGTTCACAGAAAGGGGGAGGATGTTGGTTTCTGCTCTCTTCACTGTGCAGCGAAATGCTTGTCACAAGACAATGTTTACATTCCACAGTCAGAGTTGCTGTTGGAGTTTCTCACGGGAAAGGAGACTGGATGTGACGTACACTGGTTTCCTGTTTTTCTCTGTTTCTCTCCGTGCTTCAGAGGAGAGAGGATGTTTTTTTCTCTGCTCACGCAGAGGCAAGATTCTTGTTTATAAGCTCTTAGCATTGAAGTGTAAATAAAGTAAAATAAAGTATGTGGCACGTACTGCTCATCATTCCACTGCGTAAAAGACTCTGCAAAAACAACAGATTCTCTTCTGCAGCAAGCTTGAGCATAAGCCTAATGCTCTCATACCTCACGGTGGGTGAGTAGGTCTCGTGATAGTCCTCACCTGGTACCTGTGAAAAACCAAATACCTTCTTGGAGCTTTTAACAGCTGTTACTACTATCTTAGCAAATTCATCAGCAAATCTCTTTGGAGGTCTGCCTTTTGTGGCTCTTTGTGACCTACGAATTAGCCTTAAGTCCTCAACACTTTCCTCTTCCTTCTTAGGAGAAAAATGACCTATTGTGAACAATGGTTCCTCCAATTCTTGATCAGAGCTCTCAGAGGGTCGCATAGAGGCTTTCACACTCTTGAAATCCTCTGAATCAGCTGATTCAGCTTCAGACTCAGAATCAGAACCTTCATCAGTGGGTGTGGGTTGTTGCGGCTGCTTTTGCTGTTGACTATCCTCAGTCTCATCACTGTCATCAGGATAACATTGGAAAATTCCCACATTCTCCCCCCACTTGGCATTGTACTCAACACTTCTTGTGAGCTTAATTGTCTTTGAGTCAGTCATCATTATTCTGTAAGACCCTTTCTGATAACCTAGAAAGATACCATGCAATCCACGCTTGTCTAACTTGGAGCTTTGTGGTGAGTGAACCCACATGTCAGAACCAAAAATTTTCATGTGTTTGATGTATGGCTTCTTGCCAAACATCTTCTCATAGGGGGTACAACCAATCGCTGAAGATAACCTGTGATTATAACTGTAAACAAAACACGAGAGAGATTCGGCCCAATAACTCTCTGGAAGATTTGCATCATGCAGCAAGGTTTTTAACCCTTGAAGCAATGTTTGATTTACCCTCTCACAAAGTCCATTCTGCCATGGCGAGCGAGGACTAGACAAATCGTGTTGAATTCCTTTCTCAGTCAGAAAAGCTTCAAACTGCTGAGAAGTGAATTCCCCCCCCCCCCCGCGATCAGTGAAAAGAGTCTTTATCTTCTTACCATGCACATTTTCCAACCAAGCACAGAATTCCTTGAACCTTGGAAAAGCCTCTGATTTCTGCTTGAGATTGTACACATAAATATACCTGGAAAATGCATCAATGAGAACCATGAAGTACCTGTTTCCACCCAAAGAGGGTGCTAGTGGTCCAACCAAATCAGCATGAACAACCTGGTATGGTTCTGTAGCTTGCCTACTAGACACCTTACCTTTCGCAGCCATTTTCACCTTGTCTGCTGCGCATGCCTTGCACTTCATGTGGTACCTGCAGGGTGTAATAGTCATACCTTCAACCAAGGCAGGCATTTTAGATACTGCCTCAAAATGCAAATGACCAAATTTCCGGTGAAAATCATGAATACATCCTGCATGCAAACTTTTGTTAGTACCTGCAATGCAACAAGTTTCATCCTGCACATCATCATCAAAATACAAAACATACAAACGATCAACATATTCAGCATGCAATACATAATCATTTTTCTTTGTGATGATGCACTTTTTGTTCTTAAAGGAAACGTCAATTTTTCGTTCATTCAGCTGTCCAACGCTGAGCAGATTATGTTTGGCATCTGGTACATAAAGCACATCCTTTATGGATAAGTCCAAACTGTGAAGAACAACAGTTCCGTAGCCTTTACTGGGGATTGTGTGGTCATCCGCCTGGTGAATCGCACCTTCCTGCGGTGTAAAAGACACGAACAGTTGCTTATCGTTGCACATGTGATGGGTCGCCGCTGAATCAACAACGAAGAAAGATCTAGACGTCTTCTGGACCTTTGCAACCTTTGGAGTGAAGCGTGAGACCATTGCCTTGTGCTGCGTTGTCCTGGACACCGGACCTTTGCCTTTGCTCTGGCCTCTTCCACGTGATGAGCTTTCGCTGCGCTGCTCTGTCTTGGCCCTGGGATATCTGCATTCCCTCTTCATATGGCCTAGACGACCACACGAGTAGCATTTCACTGCCTTCAAAGCTTTGGCGCCATCTGGTGGTTCCACTGCACTCTGGGATGACGTCTGTGGAGACTCCCCCTTTCCCATGCAGCTATCACCCTGGAGGTCTGCTTCATTCTGAATCACGGCAGTATCACAGGCTACTGTGAGTTGAGCATGTGGCTGATTGGCATCAGATTCCCCACTTGCATCAGCCAGCCTTCTGCAGCTAGCCATCATGACTCTGGCATTAGCCTTCTGCGTCATCTCTGCTGCCTTAAATCAAGCTGCTTTATACAAGCTGCGTCTGTGTACAGCTGCAGCTGCTTCATTCCAAAAGCAAGTTCAGAAGTACTTTCGATTTCCAGCCTCTGCCTGTGAGCCTGTGCCACTCTTAACTGCAGCTTAAGTGCAGCTGCTTCAAACCTCTTTCCAAAGGCAAGTTCAAAACTGCTTTCAGTTTCCAGCCTCCCCAGCCTTTGCCTTAGAAGCCTTTGCCTGGTCCTGGCAAACAGCAGTAAAAGTTCAAAGTCCAGCCATAAAGCCATTAATTAGAAGCTGGCAGGCTGCCCGGAGCATGAGCACATACCTCATCAATCATCTTGACGCGCAGAGCAGATACCGTCCGATCCGTCCCTCTGCATTCCGATCCTTTTGCCGGCACTCCGATTCGACTTCTGAATTCCATTCTCAAGATGACTGCGTTTTTCTGGGCCCATAACCAAAAATGTTGTTTTTGCAGAGTCTTTTACGCAGTGGAATGATGAGCAGTACGTGCCACATACTTTATTTTACTTTATTTACACTTCAATGCTAAGAGCTTACAAACAAGCATCTTGCCTCTGCGTGAGCAGAGAAAAAAACATCCTCTCTCCTCTGAAGCACGGAGAGAAACAGAGAAAAACAGGAAACCAGTGTACGTCACATCCAGTCTCCTTTCCCGTGAGAAACTCCAACAGCAACTCTGACTGTGGAATGTAAACATTGTCTTGTGACAAGCATTTCGCTGCACAGTGAAGAGAGCAGAAACCAACAGAATCTTCACGTTTTCCACCACAATGTGAATACAGCATTTTTGTATAGATCTTTAGGTGAATCTCTTTATATGCTTCCAGCTGATGGCGTACAGATAAAACAGGGATTTGTTTGTGCTCTGAAGAAGTCCCTTTATGGTCTCAAACAAAGTGCATGGTGTTGGCACACAAAACTCACTGAAGTATTGTTTTCTCTAGGTTTTCAGCAAGGGAAAGCTGATCCATGTGTATTTGTCAAAGAGAAGGGGCAAAAGAAGCTGTATTGCTTGTTTTATGTTGATGATATTCTGTTCTTTTGGAAGGATGTCACAATGTACAATAACGCCCTAGCTCAACTGAAAGAGCACTTTGACATGAAAGATCTTGGTGAGGTAAACAACTACCTATCTCTGGAAATAGAGAGAGATCAAGATGGTAACATTCTAGTACACCAGTCACTGTAGACACACCGATGACAACAGGTTATCAGGTAGATGACACTGAAGAAGCATTTTCTGACATTACACTGTACAGAAGTGTGCTAGGTAAACTGAACTTCATTGCCAGATGTTCAAGACCAGACATTGCTGTTAGCTGTAATTTGCTAAGCAGACAAGTCAACAATCCTACTGTTAAGGATTGGAAAGCTCTGAAACGCATAGCTCGCTATTTGAAAGGCACTATGCATTACAGACTGAGATTTAACAATCAGAAGTCTGGTGGTCTTGAGATATTTGCAGGTGCAAGTTTTGGTAGTGACACTACAGACAGGAAAAGTACGTCTGGAGTTTGCTACATGTACAATCAGGGTCTATTTGATTGGTCATGCAAGAAGCAAACAGCAGTTAGCTTAAGTACTTGTGAAGCTGAACTGAATGCACTGTCTTATTCACTTAAGGATTGTGAATGGTTGTTAAAATTGTGCAAAGACATGAAAATTCCTGTCAAATGTCCAATCCAGGTTTATCAAGACAACAAAGCATGTTTGGCTTTGCTGACTTCTGAAGGTTGTAAGCAAAGCACAAAGCATTTACAATTGAAGTTGCAACATGCTAGGGAATGTATTCAGAAGGGACTCGTAACGGTGTCCTATATGCCAGGTAATGAAATTCCTGCTGATGTATTGTCCAAGGTTGTATCAAGGGATCAACACTGTACCTATGTGCAGAGGTTGGGTTTGTATTGATATTGTACGAACATGCTGCCCAGTGATGTTCACAGAAAGGGGGAGGATGTTGGTTTCTGCTTCCTTCACTGTGCAGCAAAATGCTTGTCACAAGGCAATTGTTTACATTCCACAGTCAGAGTTACTGTTGGGTTCCCACGGGAAATGGGAGACTGGATGTTACTGTTGGGATACTGCCAGGGAGACAAAGGCCATCACTGCCTCCACGTCGACTCCGGACGTCCATCGATCTCCCGTAGATACAGTATCAGTCAATTAACGACACGAGGCCTCGGAAATAGCTTTCCACATTCCAGAGCTCTTGCACGCTCTATCGCAGAGTTCGTACAGCAAAAGACGCACCCAGGAGAGCATCATTTATAACTTTATTCAGCGTTGGTCAGAACAAAGAAAAGACATTTTTGCAATAAGATGGCGGCGCGCAGAGACGCTGCGGCTCAGTGCTCTCCTTTTAGTTTGCTGATGACACTACGGTGGTGGGGCTCATTTCAGGAGGGGATGAGTCCGCCTATCGGGACGAGGTGGAGTGGCTTTGTGCTTGGTGTGGAGAGAACAATCTGGCTCTTAATACGACTAAGACCAAGGAATTGGTGGTGGATTACAGGAAAAAAAAGGCGGACATTCAGCCCTTGTATATCAACGGGGAACGGGTGGAGAGGGTGGCGGAATTCAGGTTTTTGGGAGTGACTATCGATCAGGGCATGACTTGGAGCGCAAATACCACTGCTCTGGTGAAGAAGGCCCAGCAGAGAATTTATTTCCTCAGACTTTTAAAGAAGAACAATCTGAGTGAGAGACTGCTGGTGTCCTTCTACCGAGGCTCCATAGAGAGCATTCTCACATACTGTATTTGTGCCTGGTTCTCCAGCTGTACAGCTAGGAAGAGGAAGGTGCTCCAGAAGGTCATAACCACAGCCCAAAGGATTATTGGTCATCCCCTCCCATCTTTGGAAGAACTGTACGGTTCCCGTTGTCTTAGGAAAGCAAACAATATCCTGCAGGATGCATCTCACCCGGGACACAGTCTGTTTGTACTACTGCCTTCTGGCAGGAGATACAGAAACATCAAGTCAAGGACAAATAGACTGAAAAATAGTTTCTATCCAAGAGCTGTGGCCTTCTTAAATGCAGTAACTCGATAGTGTGACCTGGGAGTTTGATGGGTGTGGGTGTGGGTGTGGCTGGAATGTGGTTTGTTTGGTTGTTGTTGTTGTGTTGCTTTTGTTGTTTTTAAGGGATGGCATCCAATTTCGTTGCACTTGTGCAATGTTGCACTTGTGTAATGACAATAAGGAATCTATCTATCTATCTACATGGCTGCCTGCTTCGATGTCTCAGGCACAGAGAGAGAAACGAAAGCAAAGACACAACAGAAACATCCTGTGAACAGGAAATACACAGACTGTGACTCACAAAGCCTGCTCCCTTTTAAGGTGGATCGGAAATATCCTAACAGTGACGTACACTGGTTTCCTGTTTTTCACTGTTCTCTCGGTGTTCTTTGTTTCTGAGACGAGTTGCTTCTCAGCTCTCACAGAGGCAGGGTGCATGTTTGTATTCTCTCAGCATAGAGTGGAAATAAAGTTAAGAATGTGGCACATACTGCTTATCCTTCTGCTGTGTGGACTACTCTGCTTGGGCTCAAGATAAGACGAGCCTGTATCAGCTTCAGATGGGCCAAAGCTTGTCAAAATCTCACAGCAGGGATGGGTGTGGGGTGGGCGGCAGGGATGGGTGCAGGGTGGGCGGCAGTGATGGGTGCGGGCTGGGCAGCAGGGATGCGTGCAGGGCGGGCGGCAGGGATGGGTGCAGGGTGGGGGGAGGGATGGGTGCAGGTCTGGTGGCAGGGATGGGTGCAGGGTGGGTGGCAGGGATGGGTGGGGGGGAGGGTGCTTGCTGCTTCCCCTGATTGGGCAGGGATGGGTGCAGGGCGGGCGGCAGTGATGGGGCAGGTGGGCGGTAGGGTTGGGTGCAGGGTGGGCAGCAGGGATGGGTGCAGGGGGGGAGGGATGGGTGCAGTGCGGGTGCCAGAAATGGGGGCAGGGATGCGTGCAGGGGGGGAATGCTAGCTGCTTCCCCTGATTGGGCAGTGATGGGTGCAGGGCGGGCGGCAGTGATGGGGCAGGTGGGTGGCAGGGATGGGTGCAGGGTGGGGGGAGGGATGGGTGTGGCGTGCCGTGGGCGGCAGAGATGGGGGCAGGGTGGGTGCTTGCTGCTTCCCCTGATTGGGCAGGGATTGGTGCAGGTCTGGTGGCAGGGATGGGGCGGGTGCCAGAGATGGGGGCAGGGATGTGTGCAGGGTGGGGGGGAATGCTAGCTGCTTCCCCTGATTGGGCAGGGATGGGTGCAGGGCGGGCGGCAGTGATGGGGCAGGTGGGCGGTAGGGTTGGGGGCAGGGTGGGCAGCAGGGAGGGCGGCAGGGATGGGTGCATGGTATGGGGAGGGATGGGTGCAGGGTGGGTGGCAGAGATGGGTGCAGGGTGGGCGGTAGGGATGGGTGCAGGGCCGGCGGCAGGGTGGGCAGCAGGGATGCGTGCAGGGTGGGCAGGCAGACACTGGCTGCTTCCTCCAATGGGGCAGGGATGGGTGCAGGGTGGGCGGTAGGGATGGGTGCAGGGTGTGGGGGAGGGATGGGTGTAGTGCGGGTGGCAGAGATGGGTGCAGGGTGGGGGGAGGGATGGGTGCAGGGTCGGGGGAGAATACTAGCTGCTTCCCCTGATTAGGCAGGGATGGGTGCAGGGCGGGAGGCAGGGATGGGAGTAGGCGGCAGGAATGGGGCAGGCGGGTGGTAGAGATGGGGGCAGGGTGGGTGGGCGGGCCCTGGCTGCTTCCCCCGAGGTGGCAGGAATGGGTGCAGCTCTGGCGGCAGGGATGGGTGCAGGGCAGGCAGCAGAGATGGGTGAGGGGCGGGCAGCAGGGATGGGTGTAGGGTGGGAGGGTGGGCGCTGGCTGCTTCCCCCAAGGAGGCAGAGATGGGTGCAGGGTGGGCGGAAGGAATGGGTGCAGGGTGGGCGGGCGAGCGCTTGCTGTTTCCCCAGATTGGGCAGAGATGGGTGCAGGGTGGGTAGTAGGGATGGGTGCAGGGTGAGTGGCAGGAATGGATGTAGGCACTGGCTGCTTCCTCCGAGGTGGCAGGGATGGGTGCAGGGCGGGCAGCAGAGTGTCGGAATCTTCTCTACAACCGAGCTAGAAAAGCTCATCCTCTGACGGTGATTAACGACCTGAGCCTTTGATGAGGCTCCAGGCATGTTCCCCATTCAGCAGAGTATCCAAAAAAGCAGAAGGAGTCAAGAAATATGAGCTACATTGCTATGCTTTATTTTCTAACTATGCAGACAGTAAGAATATACATCCTCTCTCTGTGAAAGCAGAGAGCAACTGGAACACAAAAGAACAGAAAACCAGTAACATCCCATCCGTCTCCCGTCTTCCGTGAGACTTCCAACAGTCTGGAATGTGTGGAATACAAACAGAGTCTTGTGACGCCAAGCACTGCACAGTGGCATAAACAGAAACCAACACAGAGGTGGGTGCGGAGGGGGTGGCAGGGATGGGTGCATGGTGGGCAGGCGCGTGCAGGCTGCTTCTTCCGAGGGGGCAGGGATGGGTGCATGGTGGGCGGCAGGGATGGGTGCAGGGCGGGCAGCAGAGATGGGTGCGGGGTGGGTGGTAGGGATGGGTGCAGGGTGGGCAGCAGTGATGGATGCTGGGCTGGCGGGTGCCGGCCCCCTCAAGTCCACATTCACCAGGGCCTGTTTGATCTTGTCACCGATGGCTGTTGAATCCAGATCGCTGCAGCGAGAGGGGGAAAGAACGGAAAGCGGAGTGAGACCAGATTGATTCCTTTTCCGAGGCGCACCTATCTCCCACCTGGATTGCGGGAGACGTTTGGGAGCTGGAAAAAACAGCCACTAGGTGGGGCTCTAACCCGATGTTCTAACCTGGGGGATGCCACACCTACCCGAGCGCAAGCTACGCCCACCTGGCCCCCACTGCCAACCTCGTATTGGCATTGCAAGGGGTTGGGCTAGATGACCCTGGGTGTCCCTTCTCTTGGGGGATTCCTGCATTGCAGGGGGACTCTCGTGGAGGGGGGTTGGGCTAGATGACCCCCGGGGTACCCTTCCCTTGTCCATCATTCTGGGATCACCACACGCCTTTTCCTCGCTCCCTGAAAATAGATCGGGGCTTGGCTGTCAGCAGAAGCAGGACTAAAAAAACAGAAAGTGGCTTCGAGATATGCCAAAACCTTGCCCCAGGGCATGTCAAGATTACCGGTACATAAGGAGGGAGCAAAACATGTTGTGGCTCAGACTGCACCAAAAACCTCCCTTTTCTAGCACCCTCTCCTAGCCCAACCCCCCAAAAGCAGGAATGCAATTGTGCATTTTTATTTTTATGTATTTCATGGTGTATTTTTATTTTTTATGTATTTTTTAAATGTATTTCTATGTATTTTGTCGTGTGTTTTTATTTTTATGCATTTTATTATGCTTTTTTATTATTATGTAATTTATAACTGTTGCAGGAACACCCCCCCCCCAACATACAGTTTGCACAAGCACCCACACACACACCATACGCGTCATTACCTTTAATAAAACTCTATTGAAAAGTCTTCCGTAAATAAGGAAGTGCTTGAATCGTAAGCCTGTTTCCATGAAACCCCGTTCGCTATCTTTAATGCAGATTGACCAGTTTAATGCAGGTTGACCACGCAGGTACTGCAGGGCCTATGTCTTCCTCTCAATGGCTGTTGACAGTGTTGGGATTCGCAGGATACTGAGTAAGTCTGCAGGCTTCAACAGGCTGATGCAATACTCTGTGAAGTGCTGGGTCAGAGTGACTCAGCAGGAGTGTGATTAATGTGATTGGCTATCACCTGTTTTAAAAAGGAAAGCCTGTTCAACAGTAACTGTGGTGGTTGTGCTGTGGTGTGGTGGTTGTGCTGTGGTGGAGAGTATTTGTTTGCCTTAAGGAGCAGGTACTCTGTATGGACTGTTTTTGTAAATACCTGTATATAGCTCACATTAAAAAGACTGCACTGGGGAAAACCTGGGACTCTGAGCGTTTCTGCTAAAAGCGCTGCGAGGAATTCGCGACAGGGTTATGGGCCCAGCACGCTCCCGCTGCGCAAGAGTACAGGTGGCAGTTATCTAGCCGTGGGTGCTGGAGGTGAGCTGCAAGGATGGAGCAGTCCAGAACTGGCGTGTTGCTGGAGAAGCTGACGGCCACAAACTACAGCATCTGGTCGGTCCGCATGCAACACTTCCTCAAGGGTGAGGGCCTGTGGAAGGTGGTGGAAACTCCACCGCAGCCCCCTGAGGAGGATGAGGACGACGATGAAAAGCTGGCACTAGCAGAGGTCCAGTGTGCTGGTCCCGGGGGTAAGGTACCGTGGGCGTAAGCAGAGTCCACACGAAGAGGGGCGAGGTCCGAGGCGGAGAGCCGGGCGGGGAACAGGAACGCTGGAACAGGAGACCGAGCAGGGAACAGGAACACCGGATGATCAGGAACAGGAGGCCGAGCAGGGAACAGGAGCACCGGATGGTCAGGAACAGGAGGCCGAGCAGGGGTCAGGAACACAGGAAGGTCCGAAGCCAACAACAACGTTGCTCCCACAACCTGGGACCGGGCTGACTAGGCTTTTATCCGCTTCTAAGGCCGGGGGCGGTCCCGGCCCCCAGGAGCCCCGCCTCCTCTGGCCTTAAGGCGAGCACTCCTCCTGGGAGCAACCAGTTCCCTTCGCCTCTCTGCCCTAAGCCTCTGCAGATCAGGAGAGGCCGAAGGGTTACTGGGCCCTGGAGGAGGCTCACCTGACGCCACTGAGTCCTCAAGCCCCTCTGGGGCCAGAAGGGTTTCACCTGGGGCCAGCTCCTGGTGCTCTGCCACAGGTGCAGGCTCTTCAGCATCTAGGCCTTGCCCCAGTTCAGCCGGCCCTGGAGCTAGGGACTCCTGTGCAGGCTGGGATTCCTCTGGTTCATCCTCTGAATCGGAATCCCAGGCCATCAAACCATCCCCCCTCCCAGGCCCCCCTCTCAACCGAGGGTCCGGACCCGGCTTGCCGGGGTACGTCGCATGGAACTCTCGGAGGCAGGCAGGTGCGTGGACGTTGGCCGCTGGTTCCCAGGAACGGTCCTCCGGTCCGTACCCCTTCCAGTCAATGAGATACTGCAGCTTTCCCCTGCGGTATCGGGAGTCCAGGATGCGTACCACCTCGTACTCAGGCTCTCCCTGAACCAACACTGGCTGTGGTCGGGGACGGTTCGGGTGGAACTCGTCGGGTGGGGCCACCGGACTCAGAAGGGACCTGTGGAAGACCGGGTGAACCTTCAGGGTTGCGGGTAACCTGAGACGGAATGCCACAGGAGAGACTTGGTCCACGATAGGGAACGGGCCGGTGAAGCGGGCGTCCAACTTCCGTGAAGGTCGAGAGGGGTGGAGATGGCGAGTGGAGAGCCAAACCAGGTCACCGACGCGAAGTTCCGGCCCCACCTGGCGGTGGCGGTCGGCCTGGGCTTTGTACGCTTCCTTGGCCTGGTGCAGTTGCTCCACCAAAAGCTGTTGCTGGGACTGGAGCTCTTGTAGCCACTCCGTCACCGCCGGGACCGCGGAAGCCGGCAGCACATCTGGAAACAGCCGTGGATGATAACCGTAACTGGCCTGGAACGGGGTCTGCTGGGTGGACGCATTCACCGCGTTGTAGGCGAACTCCGCCAATGCCAGGTGGTCGACCCAGTCATCCTGCTGGTAGCTGCAGTAACACCGGAGGTACTGCTCCAGCACCGCGTTCGCCCGTTCCGTCTGGCCATCGGTCTGTGGGTGGTAGGCTGATGAGAGACAGACCTCTGTCCCGAGGGTCTGGTGTAATGCTCGCCAGAACCGGGACGTGAACTGAACGCCCCGGTCGGACACCACGCGCTCAGGTAGGCCATGCAGGCGGAAGACATGCTGAAGGTACAGCTGAGCGGTTTCCTTGGCTGTGGGTACAGATGGGCAGGGGGCGCAGTGCACCATCTTGGTGAAATGGTCGGAGAAAACTAGAAGGCAGGTACAGCCACGAGACGGGGGTAAGTCCACTACAAAGTCCAACGAAACCATGTGCCAAGGACGTGGTGGAACTGGCAATGGCTGAAGTAGGCCGGGGGGTCTCCCGGTAGGGCCCTTTGCGCGCCGGCAGACCTCACAACCAGCAACGTAGCGAGCCACGTCAGCCTTCAGGCGAGGCCACCAAAACTCCCGACTTACCAGATGGGTGGTCCGATACTGTCCAAAATGCCCCGCTGCTGGGGCATCATGAGCCATCCGGAGAACCTCCAGCCGCAGTGGCCCTGGCGGGATATACAGACGACCGTGGTGCAGCAGAAGGCCCTGATGCAGGACCAGCCCCGGATACTGAGGGCTGGACCCTTCAGCCAGCTCCCGGAGTCGTTCCTGGGCCCAAGCGTCGACCCGCTGCTGTTCCTGCACCCGAGCCTGCAGTGGCTCCGCCTCCTGGGTGGCCAGGAATGCAGCTGGAGGTAGGATCGTGGTGGGTACTGCTTGCTGTACCGTGTCTGCGTTGTCTTCAGGTTTCCGGGACAGGGCATCCGCTTTCTGGTTCTGAGAGCTAGGGATATAGCGGATCCGGAACTGGAACCGGGAAAAGAACAACGCCCACCGGATCTGTCTTTGGTTCAGCTTGCGGGTGGTCTGGAGGTACTCCAGGTTCCGGTGGTCGGTTCTCACCTCCACCGGGTGTCGTGCCCCCTCAAGATGGTGGCGCCAGACCTCAAAGGCCACCTTGATGGCCAGTAGTTCCCGCTCCCACACAGTATAGTTACGCTCCGCTGGTAGGAGTTGGCGGGAATAGAAGGCACAGGGTACGAGTGGCACTTCAGGTCCATTCTGTTGAGACAGGACGGCACCGAGAGCCGTACTGGAGGCGTCGGTCTCCACCACAAAGGGTCGAGAGGGGTCAGGGTGTTGTAAGATTGGCGCCTTCTGGAAACAGGCCTTCAACCCCTGTAACGCCTCCTCTGCCTCCTTGTCCCAGGAAAACGGCGTCTTTGGGCGCAGTAGCCGGGTCAACGGGGTGGTGCGATGAGCATAATCTGCAATGAAGGTCCGGTAGTAGTTGGCAAACCCCAGGAAACGCTGTAGGTCCTTGCGGTTCCGGGGTGCCGCCCATTCTCGAACCGCTGCCACCTTCCCAGGGTCCATCCGCACCCCATCTGGAGAGAGCCGGTGACCAAGGAAGTCCACAGTCCGCTGATGGAACTCGCACTTGCTGAGCTTTGCGTACAAACGCTGCTCACGCAAGCGCTGCAGCACGGTCCAGACATGTCCCTCATGGCGAGCCGGGTCACGGGAGTAAACCAGTATGTCATCCAAGTACACCACCACGTACTTGTCTAGCAAGTCCTGGAACATGTGGTTGATGTAGCGTTGGAACACAGCAGGCGCGTTGCACAAACCGAAAGGCATAACCAAGTATTCGAACTGCCCGTACCGGGTCCCAAACGCTGTCTTCCACTCATCCCCGGCTCGGATCCGAATCAAGTTGTAGGCACCCCGGAGGTCCAGCTTGGTGAACACCTGTGCCCCTTGCACCCGCTCCAACAACTCCGAGATAAGGGGCAAGGGGTACCGGTCTGGGATGGTAATTTTGTTCAGGGCTCGGTAATCATGGCAAGGGCGGAGTTCCCCACATTTCTTCTTAACAAAGAGCACTGGTGCCGCGGTAGGCGAGGTGGAAGGCCTAATGAACCCACGCTCCAGGTTCTTGCGCAAGAAGTCCTGCAAAGCGTCGCGCTCTGGCTCTGTTAGAGAATATAAGCGACTCACTGGTAAAGGTGCTCCGGGTTGGAGGTCTATGCCGCAGTCAAAAGGCCGATGCGGCGGCAGCTGGTCTGCCCCCCGTTCCTCGAACACGTCCTGGTAGTCCTGGTACACGGCTGGGAGCGTGGGTGCTGCCTCCTCCGTGGGCGCGGCCGCCAGCGTCTCGGATTGAGCATGGGAACATGGGTTTGGGAAGTGCACAGTCCGTTTGACCCAGTCAATCTGAACGTTGTGCGCTTCCAGCCAGTCCATCCCGAGCACTAGGGGGAACCGGGGCATAGAGGCAATGTCCAAAGTTCGCAACTCCCGGTGCTGCTGGAGACACAGGACCAGGGGCTGGGTCTCCTGAGTAACGGCACCCGAACGCAGGAGCCGTCCGTCAATTGCCTCCACCTGTACCGGTTCTGGCTTGTTCCGAAGTGGCACCTGATGATGAGCGGCAAAGGCAGCGTCCATATAGGAGCGGGTTGCCCCCGAATCTACCAGAGCGTGGGTAAGAATCCAGGGCCCACCTGGAGGGTAGAGACGCACCGGAACCATGAGGTGTCGCAATTCCACTGGCGAGGGCCCCTCTTGCATGGTTTGGGACCCCAGGTTGCTAGGGCCTTCGGCTACCGAGGTTGGCGGTTTTCCTGCGACTGGCATCTTCTCGGGACAGGATTGGGTGTAATGTCCACTCCCACCGCAGTAAAGACACATGTTCCCCTCCCGACGCCGCGTCTTCTCCGAGGGGGAGAGGCGAGGTCGCACAGCCCCGAGTTGCGTTGGCTCGTCCGGCAACTCAGCTGTGGGCGTGGACCTGCTGGGAAGGACTGGAGCCAGGAGCCGGGGGTGCTGGCGGTCCCGGGCCTGGCGACGGTCCTCCAACCGATCGTCTATCTGCAGGCTCCGCTGAATAAGGGCGTCCAGCGTGGTGGGACGATCCATCATGGCCAGCTGGTCCAGTATCTCATCCGAAAGCCCCTCAAAATACTGGTCCCGAAGTGCAGAGTCATTCCAAGACAAGTCTTGCGCCAACAACCGAAATTCCATGGTGTAGGCGGCCGCAGTAGACTTGCCCTGTTTCAAACGCCTAATTGCCCGGTTGGCCTGACTCTCCTTCTGGGGGTTGCCGAACGCGGCCTCCAAATGGTTGCAAAACCCCATATAGTCTGCCAGCAAGGGGGAGTCTTGCCTGAGTAGCAGCAACGCCCACTTGGCCGCCTGGTCCTTTAACAAACTCATCAAAAAGTGCACCTTGGTGCGGTCGTCAGGAAAGTTCCGGGCTCGCCCTTAAATATACAGCTTGGCCTGGGCAAGGAACATGGGGAAGCTGGCCGGGGCCCCATCAAATTTCTCAGGCAAAGCCACTGGGTACTTGCCAGGAGCCGGGGCGTCGGCCCCAGGAGCCGGTAGGGCTTCCAAGCGCTGCTGAAGTGCCGTAACCGCGTCGCTGAGCTGCTGCACGGTGTGAGTCAAGGCCTGGTTCTCCTGGGCCAAAGCCACCAGCGCAGCAGCCTGGTCAGCCATGGCCTCTGGCTCTTCCCGAACGCACCCCAACGAAGGGGGAGTGCGGGCGTGGCGGGAGCAAACTGTGCTGGTCCCGGGGGTAAGGTACCGTGGGCGTAAGCAGAGTCCACACGAAGAGGGGCGAGGTCCGAGGCGGAGAGCCGGGCGGGGAACAGGAACGCTGGAACAGGAGACCGAGCAGGGAACAGGAACACCGGATGATCAGGAACAGGAGGCCGAGCAGGGAACAGGAGCACCGGATGGTCAGGAACAGGAGGCCGGGCAGGGAACAGGAGCACCGGGTGGTCAGGAACAGAAGGCCGAGCAGGGGTCAGGAACACAGGAAGGTCCGAAGCCAACAACGACGTTGCTCCCACAACCTGGGACCGGGCTGACTAGGCTTTTATCCTCTTCTAAGGCCGGGGGCGGTCCCGGCCCTCAGGAGCCCCGCCTCCTCTGGCCTTAAGGCGAGCACTCCTCCTGGGAGCAACCAGTTTCCTTCGCCTCTCTGCCCTAAGCCTCTGCAGATCAGGAGAGGCCGAAGGGTTACTGGGCCCTGGAGGAGGCTCACCTGACGCCACTGAGTCCTCAAGCCCCTCTGGGGCCAGAAGGGTTTCACCTGGGGCCAGCTCCTGGTGCTCTGCCACAGGTGCAGGCTCTTCAGCATCTAGGCCTTGCCCCAGTTCAGCCGGCCCTGGAGGCGGGGACTCCTGTGCAGGCTGGGATTCCTCTGGTTCATCCTCTGAATCGGAATCCCAGGCCATCACACCCAGCTAGAAAAGGATGAGAAAGCTTTGGCTACGATCATTCTTGGAGTGGACGACAGCCAGCTAGTCTACGTAGCTGATAAGGTGACGGCAAGTGAGGCGTGGAATGCGCTCAAGGCTGTCCATGTCCGAGAGACAGCTGGCTCACTGATAACATTGACCAGGAGACTGTACCGGTGTCGGAAGAAACCGGGGGACTCCCTGGTAAACCACCTAAAATTCCTAACAGGCTGTTTCCAGGAGCTAGCCTTAAGAGGGAGGCCTGTGGGGGAAGAGGACAAAGTCTTTATAGTCCTGAGTTCCCTTGATGACAGCTATGATATGCTGGTCAATTCCCTCGAGTCTGTAGAGACTGATAAGCTGACTCTGGAATACATTACTGGACGGTTGTATGCAGAGGAGGACAGGCGTGCAGAGCGAAAGATGACCTCAGCCCAGCTGTTGGAGCATCCCAGAGGGAACAACAGCCGGGAAGAGCAGAGGTGTCGGGAGGCGGAGAAACAGCCAGGAGAAGCTGCTGCAGACCAGCCGGTGGTCCACAAAGTAAAAAGGTGTTTTTGCTGCAAGTCCAGTGGACATCTGCTGCGGGACTGCCCGAGAAAACAACAAAAACAGCAGAAGCACAGGAGGCAGCAGAGAGAGTCTACCGCTTGGGTGTCTGCAGATGGTCAAGAAAATGAAGAGCTGTGGGTTCTGGACAGTGGAGCTTCTCAAACCTTTTGTAAAAGAAAAGGATTTCTAACTGATGCTAGGGCTTCAAACAAAAAACATGTAAGTCTTGCTACGGGCCAGAAAGCTGATGTGGTTTGTGAGGGGGAGATTGTGTTCCCACAGCTGGGACACACATGCAGGAATGTGTTGTGTGTGCCTAGTTTGCAAAACAATCTCCTGAGTATTCCAGACTTGGCAAAAGCAGGCTTTGAAGTAAACTTTGTGGGAGATCAGTGCCAGATAAAGAAAAATGGGGCAGTGTTGGCAAATGCTAACCTTAGAACTAATATGTATGTACTGCAGTGTGAGTCTAAGGTTGCGAATGTGCAAAATGTCCCAACCCATGATATGTGTATTCATCTCCTGCACAGGCGTCTGGCTCATGCTAGCTTTAAGGTGCTAAACAAAACATTGGAGTTGTGTGGGGGGATGAAAAACATTAAAAGTTGTGATAATTACTTAGACTGCAATATCTGCAAGGAGGTTAAAAGCAGGGCTTGCCCAGTAGCAAGAGCAAGCGAGAGAGAAACCAAAAAACCACTGGAGTTGATCCATGCTGATGTAACTGGTCCTTTTCCAAGTGTCTCCCATAACAAGTACTGTTTGATCCTAGTGGATGACTATTCTAGATTTGGCTGGGTCTATCCATTAAAGCAAAAGTCTGACGTTGCCCAAACTTTGAAGTTCTGGGTAAGAAGGGTAGAAAGGCAACTTGGCGAAAAGGTGTGCTCTATTCAGACAGACAGGGGAGGAGAGTTTATGGCAAGCTCCCTAAGAAACTGGTTGCGTTCCCAAGGGATTAAACATAGGCTTACCAATGTGGCAATGCCTCAGGAGAACGGAGTAGCAGGGCGTAGGGGAGGTGTCTTGCAGACACAAATGAAAGCATTGCTAGCAGATGCAAATCTTCCAATTAAATACTGGGCTGAGAGTATTAAGACCGCGAATTATATTGGGAATCGCTTGTGGTCAAGGGTACTAGATGACATACCCTATAAAATTCTCTATAACAAAAGTCCCAGTTTGCAACATTTGAGAATCTTTGGGACAAAGGGGTGGGTTGACATACCTGTAAAGAACCGAAGAAAAGGTGGGAAAAGGGCACAGCAGTTGCTATTTCTTGGGTATGAAAGTGGTACGAAAGCCTACAGGTTTGAAGATGATAAAAATCTTTTGAGTTATAGTCGATCAGCCAGCTTTAATGAACAAAGAAATTGGCCCAAGATACATGCAAACCTGCTGCCAGAAAAAGTTTTACTGCCGAGCGTACCTGTTGAGGCAGCTGAAACAAAGCTAAGAATTGGCAGCTCTCCCAGAGAAACTGAAAGGGAGGAGGTAAAGGTTGAGCATTTTTCTCCAGCTGCTAGCATGGAGCAGGGGAGAGAAGAAAGTGCAACAGGGGCAGGAGGAGGTAACTCTTCAGAATCAATCCACCCCAAAAGCAGTCCTGAAGGTAGCCCAGGGGGTGAGATTAATGAACCAAGAAGGTCTACAAGAAGTAATAAAGGTCAACCTCCAGACCGTTATGGGTTCCCAGCCACCATAAACCAAGTTTGTGTAACTGAGCCAGAAAACTTTGAAGAAGTGCAAGAGTTACCTACTCTAGAGAAAGAGGCGTGGTTAAAGGCAATGCAGGCAGAGTATAACTCCCTGCTAAACAACAATGTGTTTGTACCTACAGAATTGCCTGAAGGTAAATTGCCTGGTCCATGGGGTCACAAAGAGTCGGACACGACTAAACAACAACAACAACACCCCTTCATGGATCACTGCCTTGCCGTGGCGAAGGGGCTTGAAGAACTCAGAGAAGCTATGAACTATGCCAAGCAGGGCACCCAAGATGAACAGGTCATAGTGGAGAGTTTTGACCAAACGTGATCCACCTGGAGGAGGAACCGGCAAGCCACTCCAGTATCCCTGCCAAGAAAACTCAATGGACAAAGACAACAGGCATATAAATGAGGACAGAGGTGCCTGGCGTTCTCTGGTCCATGGGGTCACGAAGAGTCGGACACGACTAAATGACTAAACAACAACAACAACAACAAAAGCCCATAAGCTGTAAGTGGGTTTTTAAGGTGAAAAAGCTGGCTGATGGTAGTTGTCAGAGGAAAGCCAGGTTGGTTGCAAGGGGCTTTACACAAAGGAAAATGATACATTATGATGAAGTGTTTGCCCCAACAGCAAAGGCTGAAACAGTAAAATCAGTTTTAGCAATGGCAAGTCTGAGAGGGTTAAAAGTTAATCACTTTGATGTTGCCTCAGCATATTTAAATGCTCCTATTGACGCCAAGGTGTATTTACAGCAAATACCAGGTTATGAGCTGGAAAAAGACAGCATGGTGTTAAAACTGCAAAGGGCACTATACGGTTTACACCAAAGTGCACGTTTATGGCATGAATGCATAGACACAACTTTGAAAAAGATGGGCTTCAAACAAAGCCTGGCTGATTCCTGTTTATATTCAGCAATGGTGCAAGGAAGTGTTTGTTATTTACTTTTGTATGTTGACGATATCTAATAACAACTGCACAAAAGCAAGTGTCTTGGTTTATAAACAGCCTAGGTAACAAATACAAACTGAAGTATTTGGGAGAGATTCAGAATTACTTAGGAGTAGAGGTTCAGAGAAATGAAGAGGGCGTCTACTCTCTGAGTCAGAAGGAAAAAATCGAAAAGTTACTGAAGACATATGGAATGGAGAGGGCAAATGAGGTTGACACTCCCATAACTACCCAGTACAAAAATGAACCAGAAGGGCAAAAATGTGAAAATGCAACAACATTTCATTCTCTGTTGGGTTCTCTGTTATATTTAAGTTGTTGGACAAGACCCAACATAACATTGGCAGTGCACATGTTAAGCCAAAGAAGTGCAGACCCGGCTCAGAGAGATTGGGTAGCACTTAAAAGAATCCTAAGGTATCTGAAAGGCACAAAAGATTACAAACTGGTGCTGGATACAGGATATGATCAGCAAGTATATGCATACGCTGATGCCAGCTGGGGGGGACAGAGAAAATGGAAAGTCTAGACTTCCGGGTTGGTGCCATCGCCGAATGGCGGACTCCCTCCGAGCTCCGGAGGGAGCCTGCTCAGCAGGGGCTGGGTCCTACCGCGCCGGCGACGCGGGGACCCTCAAAAACCATGGGCGCTGAAACCCATGGGCATGGTGACTCGGCGGGCACCGTTTGCGGCCCCCCCGACCCGCGAAGGAGCCTTTTTAAAGGCTACGGAGCGGGTGACAGGGGGGGTGGTGCTATGAGTCCTCCGCTTTCCCTGCCGAGCGAAGCCGCATGCCATTCGACAGAGAGCGCTGGCTTCTTCCATTGAAAATTTGGACTTAAAAGAATAACCCGTGAGTAATTGGAACTTGGATTAAAAAGGGGAAAAAAAATTCTTTAAATTTGGAGCGAGCGGGGGAGGTGCAAAAAGGAATTCAACCTCCCCCCTGTTGTAGAGGAGTTAAAGCAAAGGATTTAACAACTAAGATCGAGTGCAACCTTATCTTGATAAAGTTATTAATTTTGCGATGGAAAATTACAAGACTGGGCTGGAGGAGAAAAGTGGAATGTGAATTAAAATGCAACCCACCCACCCACCCACCCCCCGGAAACCCCGGGAGCGATCCGTGAGAGTGCCGGGAGAGGAGAAATAGAGGTTTTGACAGCTGTCAAAGGAGCTGTCAAAGCGGAAGAACAAAAAGAGAACTTTGTTACGAGGACTTTGCTGGTTACATTTGTTACAAATTGGATATAAATTGTTTAAAACAAGGAACAATAAGTTACTTTGACTGTTGGGTGTGATCGGAAAGGAAACTGAGTTACTATAATCCCTCTAGAGGAGCTGTGGGACACTACAAGTATTGTTGGCATGGAATTTGAATAGGACTTTTTATCTCCTGGGAAACTGCAGAAATGGAACACTATTTTGTCTACAGAGGTCTATACACTAAAGGAGACAATAGATTTATCTATTGAAGAATGGAAGGGACTTGACGCAATGTTTCGTTCCTGAATAACAAAGCCTCTGCAGAGGAATTAGAAGCTTTTGGAATTAGAACATTTGTGCAGGACAACAGGGGGGGGGGGAGGAGGAGAGAGATCAACAAGAACAACAAGAATAACAAGAACTGAACAAAGTTGGAAGTGGGAACATTTGGGACAGGGGTCTGCAACCTTTAAGACAAAAAGAGCCACTTGGACCCGTTTCCGGAAAAAAAACAAAAAACTGGGAGCCGCAAAACAAGCTAAATGTAAATAACCACACATTCTTCCCCTTCCCCCATTCTCTCTCTTTTCCCTGAGTCTATTTCAGATAGCAAAGAGGGGTATGGTTCCTCTCATATTCCTTTTTTCGCAAAGCACCATGTGCATAGAGGGCATTATACAAATTAATACATAGAAAAGTGTCTGTCCCTCCCTGCAGTTCAACTCCCTCTCTTTTTACTAACAGCACATATCCATTCCTTCTGCTGGTGCAACTTTCTCATCATTTCTACATAGCAGCATTTATAAACCAGTGCCAGAGAAACTGGGTGAAAGGAAGGTGAGAGGGAAGAGATATGAATATTTATGTGTGTATACACACACACACCTACACAATTACAGGTTTGAAGCCAACTTAAAATAAAAAGAGCTGGTAAGCAAATAAATCTGTGGTGCTTTCCATGGGATCCGGGGACATGTCAGCTAATACTCTTCCCTTTCTTCTTCATTTGATTGTCTCTGCAGCAAATCTCGAGGGGGAAGGGAGAAGGGCAGGAATTGCATAGGCACGAGAGAATGGGGGAAATCCCGCATGCAGGATTTTGGTGCCTAACAGCCCCCCCCCTCCCTCTGCAATTGCTCTCGTGCTCCCCCTCCTCTCCTGCTGGCTACCTCTGGACCCCCTCCTCATCACTGAGTAATTCACCCCTTCCTCCCTGACAGGGAGGGCGGGCCCATTTTGTGGTTCACCTCAGGTGCTCTCCCTCAACTCGGCGGCAACTCAGAAGCAAGGCACGGAAAAGGATCCAGAAGCACCCCCCCACACACACACACACACAAACACACACAAAAACCCCGCCCCGCCATTTCCCTCAAGCGCGCTCTCTCTCTCCCTCGCCTCAGGTGCCTCGCACACTGGGCTGAGGAGAGCGTGGCCTGGGTGGGCGGCTCTCGATGTCGCGCGGCGTCTAAGGGCGGGCGGGCTGCCGCAACGGCAAAAGCAAACGCGCCTGCATGTGGCAGGTGCTGGCGGTGGCAGTGGCAGCTGCGTCCACCTGAGGAGAGAACCGTCGCTGCACCCTAGCACACCTTCCTGCCACCGCCCTCCTCCTCTTCCTCCTCGCTCCCTGCACCATGAGGGAAGAGGCGCCGCCGTGAGCTGCTCGGCCGCTTCCTCATCGTCCTCCAGACGAGGCATCCCCCTCGCCGCCTGTCCTACCCCGGGGGAAGCTATGAGCCATGAAGCCGCCTGGCAGAACTTCCCTCCGGCGGCAGAAGCAGCAGCAGCAGCAGCCCTTCTGCGGCCGCCGCTGCCTCCTCCTTCATCCCAGCAGCCGCCACTTCTCGAGCTCCGCTGCCGCCGCCGCCTTGCTTTGCCCGGCTCGGCTGCCCAGCTCCATCCCCCTCCTCTTTCTGGCGCTTCTGCTTTTCTGCTCAGGGTCCCCGAGGACCTGCGGAGCCGCGGCAAAGGTGTAAAAGAGCCGCATGCGGCTCCGGAGCCGCGGGTTGCCGACCCCTGATTTGGGACATCCAGATCTGAAAGGTCTAAAGAAATAAAATTGGAGTTTTTACTCTTAAAATACAAAGATCTGGATGGAAAGAATGGACCTTTTTGAGACAGACTCCTTCCAAGATTGGACATTCGAAACTAAAGATGACTAAAAGACGGCAAAGACTATTAAAAAGACGGCAAAGTGGACTGGTGAAAGGCTATGGCTTAGATGTGGGAGCTCCAGGAGGACAGTAGATATTGATGGACATTGGGAACGCAACCGGGAAAGGGGGGAGGGAAATTTGGAATCCAAAGGGTGTTAAATTACATTTTATTCTTTTTTCTATTTTTTTATTCTAATCTGTTTTGCATATTAAAGAGGGGAACTCGTGGAAGGGAACAGGTCGATTTTAGGGGATGGGAAAATATTTTTAAATTGGGACAATGATAATAATTTTAAAATTTGGGGTAAGAATTTGCTGAATTTATTTGAAAGAATTGGAATACAAGAGGGGGAGGGGAGGGGAAGTCCTGGAAAGATGCCAATGAAAATAAGGTTTTAAATTTGGATGTTTTTCTTTTTTTTGTTATATTTGAAAATCTTTAATAAATATTATTATAAAAAAAGAGAAAATGGAAAGTCTACCACTGCCTATGCCATATATATTGGAAATGCCCTGGTTCAGTGGAAATCCCAGAAACAAACATTTGTTGCCACAAGTACTTGTGAAGCAGAGTACTCAGCCATAAGCGAATGTGTGTCACAAATAGAGTGGTTTGCTTGTCTAACAAAAGAACTTGGAATACCTTCTGAAATGCCAATCACTGTGCTAAGTGACAACATGGCTGCACAACAGCTTGCTAACCAACAGAACTTTAAGAGCAAGAGTAAACATATTGCTATAAGATACGGAAATGTGAAAAATGCTTTGGAAAGAAATGTGTTAAAGGTACAGCACTGTAACACAAAATGTAATGTGGCGGATTTGTATACAAAATGTTTGGATGCTCCTAAATTTCGAGACTTAAGAGAATTATTAGGTCTCAAGCCTTTGACTTAAGGAGGAGTGTTGGGATTCGCAGGATACTGAGTAAGTCTGCAGGCTTCAACAGGCTGATGCAATACTCTGTGAAGTGCTGGGTCAGAGTGACTCAGCAGGAGTGTGATTAATGTGATTGGCTATCACCTGTTTTAAAAAGGAAAGCCTGTTCAACAGTAACTGTAGTGGTTGTGCTGTGGTGTGGTGGTTGTGCTGTGGTGGAGAGTATTTGTTTGCCTTAAGGAGCAGGTACTCTGTATGGACTGTTTTTGTAAATACCTGTATATAGCTCACATTAAAAAGACTGCACTGGGGAAAACCTGGGACTCTGAGCGTTTCTGCTAAAAGCGCCACGAGGAATTCGCGACAGACAGCTGCTAATGCAATGTATCCGGGTTTAATTGACCGTGACTGATCCAATCAAAATGTATCCAAGTGCTTCCTTTAAGTGAAAGTGCTTTTACTTCTGAAGTGTTTTCTGTTATAAATTCATAGAAAATCAGCCATATATCAGATCTGTACCGTTCCACTTTTGTTCTGCACCATGGAGGAAGAACTATTGAAGGGGGGAGGCTTGCCATAGGGCAGCCATAATCCCCCAAGCGTACCATCACGTCAGCCCACCCCAGCTGGCATGCCAACCCTGATGGTGCTAGACAGTGGACCATTTCACTCACAAAGAACCTGCATATGGAAGTGGATTCAGTACGGACTAAAACAAAGGACAGTGACCAACCCTTCCCTCTGGGAGCAGGAAACCGTGAACTCCTCTTTGTCCTCTGGAATGTACTCATGAAAGGAGGAATTGGACAGGTGACAGGACACTCAGGTTAGAAGAAGAAGAAGAAGAGTTTGGATTTGATATCCCGCCTTTCACTCCCTTTAAGGAGTCTCAAAGCGGCTAACAATCTCCTTCCTCCCCCACAACAAACACTCTGTGAGGTGAGTGGGGCTGAGAGACTTCAAAGAAGTGTGACTGGCCCAAGGTCACCCAGCAGCTGCATGTGGAGGAGCGGAGACACGAACCCAGTTTCCCAGATTACGAGACTATCGCTCTTAACCACTACACCACACTACCACCCCAACTCCTCCCTCAAACCCTCCTTTTCTGTGATGTGTCAATGATGTAATCATGATGTAGTCTTGGTGTAGCTGTTGGAAACTTGCCCCCTCAGGAAAGGCTGAGTCCTCTTCCCAGGCTTGTCGGGGCCTGTCTCCGGTGACCTACCCTGGCTGGCATCCTGGCAGACCAGGGAGATCTTGACAGGCGACACCTCCCTGATGAAAGGTGCACACCCCCTTGCCCCCTTGCATAGCAGCAGGAGAAAGAAAAACAGTCAGAAAGTCTATTTCATCTCTACTTTATTTCTGACTGTACAACTGTACAAAAACATGTCTGCTCACTCAGTCTCCTCCGAGCAACTGCATCAAACTTCCTTCACACAAGCAACAGGAAGGTCTCATATTACGCTGAGAACAAATCCCTGAGAAATCCCTGGAACATCCTGTCTCACGGTTAGTTCCATCATGTGATGTAAACATCCAGCTGCTTGTTCGCAGCTGCGTAGTACTCATATCCCAACATGCTCCCCCATATGATTCGACGTTATCTGCGAACAAAGCTTCATCCAGAGAAGAAAACAAACAGTTGTTATACACGCAACAATCCCTTGTTGTTTCAGTTCCACCTTTGGAACTCCCTGCCACTGGTTCCACCAGTGTAACTCTCTGGTTGTCTGTTTTCCAGGGAACGAGAGCTTCTGCATTACCTTGGCTAGGGAATGTATTGTTACGTTTTGCAAGTCCCAGGTGTGTCTTTGTCTCTGACTTAGACATACTTTGAATCTGGCTTGAGTTGTTAACTATAGTAACACATGCAACAGCTGAGTTAGCAAACTCTTGAGAGTACCTTTTGGGTAGTATACCCTTTGTGACTCTCTCAGACCTGCGAATGAGGTGCAGATCCTCCTTGCTGACTGGTTCATCCTTTTGGGTGAACCACGCCCAACAGTAAATAGAGGTTCTGTCAATTCTAGTTCAGCCTTAACTTGTGAAAGACTAGACATTGTGTATGAACCCCTCTCAATGACTGTGTCAGCAGAACTCTCTGAGCTCTCTGTGTCACTCTCAGTATCAGAATACTCATCTGCATTGACATCAGTGGGAAATGTGTGGAGAACCTCTCTCTCCTGTCTTGGAGTGCTCTCCAGAAATTTTGTGAGAATCACCTGACCAGATTCAGACAAAATTACTCTGTAGAAACTGTCCACTAAACTTTAATTAGTTTAATGTTAAGTAAAAGTCCAGTGCGCTTCCAATGCCATAAATCTTATCTCAGCAGAGAATTTCGTGCAGCGGTTGAAGAAGGCAGGAGAGTCAGTACCTTTCAATGAAGAATCCTGGAGCAAGCACTTTGGAACTCAGGAAAAAACTTTATTTACAAAAGAAAAACCCTGGCGATAAAGCACACATGCTTTTATCTCCGGCATAAAGAAAACTCCAAACTTAACTCATATCAGCAAACACGCCCATGGCCACAAACTGAGTCTGCGAGTCAGGTCAAGGGGGGAGAACTATTTATACAAACTAACTCACATTCCTGGATGCTTAATGACTTCCAGCTGCTCAGTGATTAGAGCGACTTGTTACCTCTTAACCCTTTAGTACCAACAGAAACCCTTTTCATAACCCACAAAAATGCCTTTGGCATTTCTGACCCCTTGTGGGGTTTCCACATTGACATGAGATCCAAAAACCTTAAAATGATTTACCGAAGGTTTCCTCTGGAATAGCTTCTCGAAAGGAGAACTTTCCATACCTTTTGAAACCTTTCTCACCCATGTGTAACAGAAAGAGTTTAAAGATTCAGCCCAGAACCCATGTGGCAAATGTGAACTAAGCAATTGTGCTTCCATGCCTTTCTGCAACTCTTTGTTCACCTTCACACAAACACTCTCTTGTTCCATGAAGCCTCAGAGACAGCAATCTTATGCTCTATCTCTTGTTTCTCAAGGAAATCTTGAAAATCCTGTGAAAGAAAAATTGGCTTTTCATCTGTGAAAAGATAATCAATATTAGCATCATGAACAGTTTTAACCTTGTTACAAAGCTCTTTAAACCTTGCTAAGGTTTCCTTTCGTGTCTCCAATACGTAAATCCATACATAATGAGATCCATACAAATACAAGATAGTATTTTGCATTGCCTCTAGAGGGTGCTAGAGGACCAATTACATCAGCATACACTCGCTGAAAAACACTGCTAATCTTTGTTGCCTTCTTATCTGTGGCTCCTTTGGATACACCTGCAAGAGAAGACATTTTAGATTCACATGCATTGCACATTTTGTAATCAGACTCTACAAAAGTCAACAAATACAGCCCATCTTTCTCTTTGGCAGAAAGATACAGCTCTCCGTCTTTAAAGATTTTGCAACTCTCCTTATCATAGGATAACACCAGTCCTTTCTTTGTCATCTGAGAAACACTCAACAAATTGAATTTTAAGTCCGGAACATAGTAAACATTACTTATAGTCAAGTTCAGACTTTCCAAGTAAACAGTCCCAATTCCGGTCACTTCCATTTCCTGGCCGTTGGCCTGTTTCACAGTGAAGCGTTGCTTCTCAAACATAGAAAATAACTCTTTGCGTGAGGTCAGGTGCTCGGTGGCTCCAGGGTCAATAATAAAAGCATTCTCAACTGATGATGAGGCCTTTGGCGACATCAGAGCTTTCGCTGGTCTTGCCTGCGCTTTGGCACGCCCTTTCATAGCCTCTGGCTTTGTGGAGCCCCCTTTTGCTCCTTTTTGCTGACGTGGCTTTTTACAGTTCTTCTGAACATGCCCAGGCTGGCCACAATTAAAACAATGAAGAACATTTAGAGCTACAGCCTGCTCTTCTCCAGCAACAACAGTGGGGGTGGTTGAACTACTAGCTTCACTCCCCCCATCAGCAACAGCTATTGCAGCAAGTCTGTCTCTTTCATTCAGAACCACGGAACAAATCCTTTGAACCGTTAGATCCGCGGCAGGTAGCAATCCAAGCTGACTCACAACCGTTTTGTACGTTTGATTTAAGCTGTTGATAATCATAAAACAGAAAATTTCTTCCTGAAGAGGAAAATTTCTTTGCGCCATCTGCTGGCGTAGAAATTGCATCTCTGTCAGATGCACTTGCACATCACCACCAGGCTTCAGTCTCATGTTTGTGAGTTTCTCAAAATGCAGCAGCGCTGTGCCTGCAGCATCTCTCTGATGAATTCGCTGAAGCGTGAGCCAAATCTCTCTCGAGAATTCCAAATGTGCTATATGAACTAACTAAACATCGGCCACACACAAGACGATAGCGGACCTTGCCTGCACATTAGAATAATTCCAAGCCCTTGAAGGAGCAGCTGGAATGGGATTCTGAATCACCCCAAATATTCTCTGTCTCTCAAGTAGGGCTTTCATTTTCAAAGACCATGAGGAATAATTGTCATTTGTTGGGGGGGGGTGGATAAGGCAAACCCGCCCCATGCGTGGCATCCATCTTGATCCCAAGTTACAGCTTTCAGCTCCGAGCTGAAAAATCCAACAGCCTGTAAGCTGTTTAAAGCTGTCTGCTACGAGCTGTAAGCCCTTGGCAGCAAGCTACGCTGAAAGTTCCAACAGCCTGCGAGCCTCCCGGCTTGCTTCCTGCTTGCCTTTGAAGCTTAACGAGCCCATAAATCAGCCCAAAAGTACTTACGATTCCTTGGCAGTCGACAGCTTTGTTTATCAGCACTCCCCCGGAATGCTTGAAATGTGGCTTAATCACTCTGTTTTAATCCAAAAACAGCAGCTCTTCGATGAACCGGAGAACCGTTCAATCCGTGTTCACCATGCAGCCATCAATCAGGAACTGTCAGAGGTCCGTGGAACATTGCAATCAGCAAAAATGCCTCCACTCGGGTGCTCCAGCCTTCCTTAGCCATCACTTGTTGCCACAGCCATCCGCGTTGCTACCACTTGTTGGAAACTTGCCCCCTCGGGAAAGGCTGACTCCTCTTCCCAGGCTTGTCGGGGCCTGTCTCCGGTGACCTACCCTGGCTGGCATCCCGGCAGACCAGGGAGATCTTGATAGGCGACACCTCCCTGATGAAAGGTGCACACCCCCTTGCCCCCTTGCATAGCAGCAGGAGAAAGAAAAACAGTCAGAAAGTCTATTTCATCTCTACTTTATTTCTGACTGTACAACTGTACAAAAAACATGTCTGCTCACTCAGTCTCCTCCGAGCAACTGCATCAAACTTCCTTCACACAAGCAACAGGAAGGTCTCATATTACACTGAGAACAAATCCCTGAGAAATCCCTGGAACATCCTGTCTCACGGTTAGTTCCATCATGTGATGTAAACATCCAGCTGCTTGTTCGCAGCTGCGTAGTACTCATATCCCAACAATAGCATGGGGATTAGTAGCTAATAAAAGTTGGGGGTCTTTTGTTCGGGGCTTTCATCTTGCTTCGTCTTGCAGTGAGTTGGAGTCCTGTCGCGACAGCCTTAATAAAGACCAAGCCTACTGGCTGCTGTTTTGCTCCAATTTTCCTGGTTCGTGTCCTTGCCTTTTGTCCAAGGGAGCCCTCGGATTTCTCTGCTAACATAATGTATGGTGGCGTGTTCACACGCTGCAGCTTTGAGCTTCCGAGAAGGGTGTGTGCTGTTTGGAATAATATGTGTATGGATGTGTTTGCACAATGTGGTGCAAGGAGCAGACTTCACCTACTCACACATAGAGCTGGTAAACATCAGGCTTGAAAGGAAATTAGAGATAACGAGAGGGTTTCAGCGGTCCCACAGTATACCAAATTGCATAGTGAGATCTCCAGGATCTCCATGGATTGTCGTCGGGAGGGGAAGTGCTGACAGAAGCGAAAGAGAAAGGAGCGGAAACAAAAGCATGGGTGCAGAGCTGGTTTGTTGACTCGGCTTCGAAAACAATCCACCAGACCAGCACTGCCAAGTGTCTTCCTGACTAATATCAGATCTCTTGTCCATAAATTTGACAAACTAGAGTTGCAGATGGCGGCAAGTAAGCCTCTTCGTGAGAGCTGTGTGGCAATTATTACAGAAACCTGGCTACATTCAGCAGTACCAGATGCAGCGGTGGAGCTGACAAACTGAGTAATTTATCGCTCTGATAGAAACAGTAATTCTGGTAAGGCTAGGGGAGGAGGAATCTGTATTTATATACACAGTGGTTGATGTCTTAACAGCAGAGTAGCTTATACGTACTGCTCCGCCAGATGTGGAATTGATGGTAGTTACAAGCAGGTCATTTTGTCTGCCTAGAGAAGTAGCTGTGATAATTATCATAGCCGTTTACATTTCACCTGATGCTAATGTCAGAGTGGCACTTTCTAAGCTATATGACGTCATCTCTAGGCAGCAGCAAATCCATCCAGAGGGTGCCCTTGTTGTGACAGAGGATTTCAATCAGGCCTGCCTGAAGACAGTTTTTCCTAAGTTCAAACAGTATGTGAATTTCCCCACTAGAGGGAAGAATATTTTGGATCATGTGTATTCCAATCTGAAGCAGGCATACAGGGCAATTTCCCTCCCTCACTTAGGTTCATCCGACCATTCTTCACTTTTTTTATGTCCGAAGAATACAGCCAGTTATAAAAACAGTTAGAATCTGGCCAGAGGGCACTTTCAGTCAGCTCCAGGATTGTTTTGAAAGTACTGATTGGAGCATGTTTGAAGATCAAGATCTGCACAGATACTGTACACAGACGCTGTACTTATATTAAAGTGTGCACCGATAATGTAACAACAGAGAGGTGCATTAGAGTCTATGGGAACTGCAAACCCTGAAGTAAGGTCACTCCTGAAAGCTCGGGATACTGCCTTCAAGGCAGGGAACACAGATATATACTGTACAGAGGGGCAAGAACAAAGCTCAAGAAACGCATTAAGGCGGCAAAACAACCATATAAGCTTAAGGTGGAGAATTGCCTAGCCGATAACAACACGAAACAAGTGTGGCAGGGACTGCAGCATCTAACCAACTACAAGGACAATACCAGGAACACAGTTCAGGCTGATGGTTTGTTGGCAGAGGAGCGGAACATCTTCTTCACCTGCTAGTTCCTGCCTGCCAGCCTACAAACTCTCAGCCACTTATCCACTTATTCAAGTGAAAGCTGCTGTCAAGGAACTGCCATCGGAACGAGAGGAGGAGGCGAGGCTCCACGACGATGCTGGAGAGGGGACAAGTAGGGAGAGAGGCAGGTCTCCTGTTGGGGAAGAAAATCAGCGCAACACCAGGGATGGAGGGGGGCCAATGGGGGAAGCAGAGAGCAGGCTCAGAGACTCTTCACTGGACACCAGCGGGGAGAGCACAGGTCCTCCGCTATCCACGCCCTCCCTGCGCAGAAGACTTCCGTGCAGGGAGAGTAGGAGGAGACTGGGCGTCAAACAACTTTTATGTTGGAAAAGGTTTAAGAAACGCCCACTGTCGGATTCTGCCAGCGACTGAACAGCCACAAAGTGAGGGGCTGTCCAGCCAGGAAAGGTTTAACCAGGCCACCTAGCCAGGAGTGGCGGCAACTTACGCACGAGCAACCCCATATAACCATTACAGCTGCATTGAGGATGGTGAATCCCAGTAAAGCTGCTGGTCCAAGTGGGATGCTGGGGATAGTGGTAAAAAACTGTGCCGATCAACTAGCAAGGGTCCTGACAAGGATTTTTAACATCTCTCTGCAAACAGCTTGTGTTCCATCATGCTTGAAAACAGCCACCATTGTCCCAGTCCCAAAGAAAACAGCAACTAACTGCCTAAATGACTACAGACCTATTGCATTAACATCTGTAGTGCTGAAATGCTTCGAGAGATTGGTCCTTGTTAAGGAAAAATCTGGGTGTGAGGCTGCTCAGTCACCCAGCTTGTCGGGCAGAGCCCGCGGGTCCCTGCGGAATAAAGGAAGGAGTCCAGCCAACTGGAGCAAATAGCTGTAGACCAAAGTTTATTGTGCAATAGGTTCAAAGAGCAAATTTTGAACCCCGAGGATGGGGTGACAAAGACTTTTAAAACTTTCCCACCACATCCCAGAATACAGTTCGAAGGGGAGGGGTTAACCTTGGCAAACATGTCCAGACGAGTCCTTGGTACAAGATTAGCATAAGCAGACATGGCAGGGCAAGACTCAGGTATAAGATTAGCATAGACAAATATGTCTTAAGTACCCACCACCCAAAAGTACAATAGAAGTTCCTTTGCATGTCTGGAGCCTCAGGCAAGTCAGGTGATGAGATTTGGCTTCCTTTGGCTAACAATGAGCCCAGCAATTTTCATCTCTGAGAACTTCCTGGAGTCCTTTTGCAAGGGGAAAATAGCTTTGGAATGGGGGGATTCTGGGAAAGGAGATGATTTTATATTATTTTTAAAGTTAGGTGACTTCCCTGAGCTGTCAAGTTGGAAGGATATATTCAGGCATAATATTTGTAATATTTGACTTTAAAGATGTGCCCCCCACCCGTGTAATTTCCGTAACATTTCCCCCCTTCGGAGATAAATTTGCTTAGGTTCTGCAGGAACCGCAAATATTTTCTCTGCACTTAACTACAGTTCAGACAGACATAGACTTATTTCTCACCCCCCTTTGGTCCCGTATGTTATATAGATATGCACTAAATAATAACTTGGTATCCACCGTACCAGATGTGTGGGTTTATGTAAACCTGAAAGGGACTTGCAAGCCATGCCTCTTAAGGTCATTTGCAAGTATAGCAGTGCAGATAGCTGGATATAGGACATCACATAAAAAGAACACCTGTTGTATTTTGTTACTAAATTACTTGTGGCTTTCTAGCTCTTGGGAGAAACATTTTCTCAATAGTGGTCTATGCTTTACATTTAGCAGGAAGGTCCACTACTGACTGAAAAATGCAGTTTGCTTTTTAGCTCCGCCGTTTTTTGTGTTCTCAGGTGTCAAGCTAGCTCTTCTGTGGTCTCACACCGGCATAGTAGTACAGCAACACATCCTGTTGAATCCCCTCAGGGCTTTCATATTAACCATGTCGCCTGGCACTCACCATAGCTGGCACAGGTTTCGACATATCATGAGAGAGATGTCTTTGCCTTGGCCTTTCTATGGGATTTTATTTTATTGGCATTGGTCTTGCACTCTAGGAAAGTTGCTCACTTGCTCTTAAAGGACCAAAAGGCTAATTGCAGCCTGGATACACTTGCCCAATTCAAACTGAGTCCAATTTGAATTTATATATGCCCATGGTTTTCAACTTTTCAAACCAATCTGTTAAAAGAAAACCATTCTTTAAAAGGGCACTTGTCCAAACAAGTCAATTTAACTCTATAAGGGATCATTCCTGCTAAACCAAAGCATATGCACCTTCATGTACCTGGTGTTTTATGGATCCAGAAGCTTGTCCTTGGCAAAACGAGGTTTAGCACATTTTAAAATGGATAGGGAAAGTTGGCAGAGTGCCAGGTGGGACAATGAAATGTGGTTATAAATTGATCTAATCTAAACATTGGACTACACAATAGTGTGAGCTATTAGAAAGCATAAAATGCATGAGAATTCTCCATTGGTGTGTGTAATGGTTCTAGGGGTTGCTTGTGCGTAAGCCGGTGCCAACACCTGGCTGGGTTGCCTGAGTGAACCTTTTTTGTCTGGACAGCCACTCACCCCTGGCTGTCTCAATCGCTGGCAGAATCCGTCAGTGGGCGTTTCTTAAACTTCTTCCAGCAAAGAAGCTCTTTGACGCCTAGTCTCCTCCTACTCTCCCTGCGCGGAAGCCTTCTGCGCAAGGATGGCGTAGGCAGCGGAGGACTCTTCCCCAGAAGCTGGGCTGCCTCTCCCCATCCCGGGACGCTCTCTGGAATCCCTCTGGAGCTTGCTCTCTCCCTCCGGCACTGATGGCAGTTCCCTGACAGTGTGTAAGCAATAAGACATTAAACATAAAAACAATTACACACACAAAAATCGCCCTCCCCCCTTTGTGGAAATAACACACTGTCAGACACATTTCAACATTCCTACATAATAACACATAATACAAAACAAACTAATTAAATATCAGTTGCATATCTTGAGACAATTGTGATCTTTTACGTATGTATCTTTTGACTCCTGGAGCACAGAGGCTTGAGGTTCAAAAGTGAAAAAATGTCCTTGCAATTCAACTCCACCCCCCTTTGTCAGCCCCACTCCCCCGTCAGTCTATATCCTTTGAAAGAGATGGCTGTGGGCGCTTTGAAAACTCTGGTGTCTGTTGTTGCAGGTAATAGTCTTGTGATGGCGAAGAACTGAGTTGAGGGGTTGTTGCTGCTTTTTCACCATCATTGGGCCTGTAGAAGTAAGGGGGCAGGCTTTTGGGGGCTTAAAAACACAGTTAGACAAGGAAGGAGCAAAAGCACCCCCCCCAAGAAAATCTCCTTGAGTAATCTTGGTTAGCTGCAAATAATAAAAAAAAATCTTAGCTGCAAATAAATAAAAAAATCTTAGCGCATTAAGCATTTTATTCATTTCAATATTATTATCACATTTCCATATAATTACTGTTATTATCTGCTAAGTTTGTTTGCTTTCCTTCACTTTGTTGTTGTTGTTTTTCATATTATTAATTATTAAATAATACAAAGATATTATCAAAACCACACAGATTACTACTGGACTGAAAAAAATGGGAAAACAATGGAAAAAGGCTTAAGATTATCTGATAAAAGACCTTGATGAAAATGACTTTCAACATGTGATGGACATGTCCCCAAAGTAACACACACACACACACACACACACACACACACACACACACACAATGACCTATGAGGAACCAAAAATAATAAATGCTAGGACACAAAATTTTTAAAAGAATCTATGCTTATCTATTTTGGCATTCTAACAATGAGTATCCCAAATGAAAATAAAAGAGTGTTTCTTGATGTGACAACATCGGCTAGAATGTTAATAGCAAAATACTGGGAAATGAGTTAATACCAAGAAAAAATGAATGGCAAAGAAAGTGACTGTTTGGCTGTAAGGGAAAGACGAATAGAAATACAAATGCAATTACTTTCATAGAGTATTTAAATCACTGTTTGCATCCCCTCATTATCATTTGTGCTTTGGGAGAAAAGAAAGGACACTTTGTTAGAGGTTCTCATATCCTGTTAAAAGGGGAAATTATTTCATGTGAGAAGTCTGTCAGGAAATGCTGTTCCTTGTGGGAATGTTCAGGGGTGCAGGAGAGGATATATTGTGAGATTATATCCTAATCCAACTTATGCTAACAAGTTCCCAAAATATCAGCAGAGTTTATAACATTCCCCTTTTTAAGTTTACAACGGTAACGTCTGCACAGGTTCGCTAGAACCTCTATAATAATTACTCTGGTAATTTCCCCTTTTGTTCCCTCTTAAAATACAAGACACGACACAGTCTTTATAAAAGTATAAAAGAGTTTACTCACGTTCTGTTCACAATATGATCCCAGAAGGCAGACAGGCTTAAAAAGGTAAAATACATTCAGAATCTATCTTATAGGAAGATAGTCCTTTCCTCCTCTCTTGGCTGGGAGCCAAGAGGGCATCCTTAGATGTTTCTTCATCGAAAGGAAGATGGCAGAGAGAGAGATGGCTGCCTGCCCTGTGCTTTTATCATTACCTGCAGAGGTGAGGCCACACCCACCTCTGGTCACATGCGGAGGAAGTCTGTTCCAGGAAGTTTACCTGCTTGCTGGACAGACATCCCTCCCCATGTCTTAACATGTACACTCTAGGAAAGTTGTCATTGACTGCTCCTGTGTTTTACATCCCACATTCCTAAAATGCATAGGCATATACACAAACAAAACCTGTTATAAAATTTAAATCCCATTGGGGAGGCGAACTACTCAAGAGAGGAACTCACAGTGGGAGTGCTTTGATATTTACCTGTGAAAAGAATTTGGCATGTTAGATTTGAAACTTGGCAACCTCTTGACTTTTGATGGTCCAGTACTTAACCCTTTTGTCTTAAGTAGCCCCTGGAGCAAAGGACACATTAAGGGTGATTTCCCTCAATGGTTCCAAGTTTTACATAAGGAAATTTGGATAGGTTTCTCCCTGCAGCCCACGGTCTCCAAACCTCCTCTCTCCCCCCTCCTTTTCTCCCTCCTTCCCCCCCCCTCTCTCTTTTTTAAGCTGATCTAGCCTCTGTGCATGTGCAGAGTTCATGTCTCAGCAAACCTTTTATACTATTGAAATGTTGCATATTTTGGCTAAATTACCATTTGAATAAAGGAAATGAAGGGTAAGGAGTAGATTTAAAAAATAGGGTTAGATTTAAAACAAAACAAACTCAGCAATTCAAGTATTCACCAAAGCTAGCAATAGAAGTTGGTCAAATTAAATTTCTGTTAACTCAGTTCTAAGGGATCATGTTTCCTGCAGCCCAAGCAAAGAGAGTGCTTCCTTTATTTACAGGAAAGGGCTATCATCCCTCTGGTCATTCGTGGAACAATCCCTTATATATGGAAAAAAATGGCCAGAGAGTCAGAATTCATAGGATCTTTAACATTCTCAGTCATTTCAGCCTTACCATTTGCAGACAAAATTTTCTGCCCTTTATTTACAGGATGGTGAAGGCTCATTCTACTTGACTATATGAATTTTTATGTGCTTAAACTTTGAATAGACTTGGAAGTTTGATCTTTAAATAATAGACAAAATGATAAAAACTGTTATCACTCAAATGCTTGATATTGCCAGCTCTGCTTCAAAAACATCACAGTTTCACCTCTCACCTTTTAAAACCACAAATTGGGAGAGTTGAAAGGGACCCTGGGGTCATCTAGTCCAACCCTCCAAAATATTACCAAAGAGACACACACATTTAAGTACAGATGAACAATTGAGAAAGGAAAGGAAACACAGCAATGCTCCTATCATGCAAGCACACACATGTACTAAGCAAAAGAAAAATAAAAGTACCCAACTTTATACAGAACCCTTTTAGCAGATCTTGAAGCTAATTTGAGTGAGAATTTACTTCCTTAGACTAAAGAGTGCAAGTTCCTAGAGAAATGATCTTTTTTCCTAAGATAAAATAGGGAGAGAATCTTTATAAAGCACCGCGTTAATTCAATTGATATAACCACTCACAAATAATAAAACATCCATAAATTTGATTTATAAGGAATACAAAAGTGAACAATTTTTCCTGAACTTGCATAGGAATAGTAAGCCTAATTAAGATTTTTAAAATTACCACACATAGGAAATTTAGATGCAGGGTACCTTTAGCAAAGATTGCCCCCCCCCCCCCCGGTGCAGTTTCCTTGTTAAAGGAAGCTTACTCGAGAGTAAATTTACCTGGCACAGAGGTAAGCAGGGGGGGGACCTGAAACAGGGAGGGGGGGCATTTTCCAAGAAGAGGCCAGGAATTCCTGGCTGATCTATAGATAGATAATTGTTGGCTATGGAAGCTTCTACCTTTTAATAACAATTTTCTTAGAAGGAACACCATATTTTCATAGGCATATGCTTAGTGAAATACATACAAGGAGGAAGACTCTTTTGAGCCTCTCTCAAATAACAAACATTTGCACACTTCATTCTCATTTTTGTCTTGTTTAAGATAAGCAGCTGCTGGATGTTACCTAAGGCCAATTTAAACACAGGAAGGCATATGCTTAGTTGATCAGGTCCAACATGGTTTCTTTAAACTAAAATTTTGAAGCAAGTTTGCAGTTTAAACTATGCACACTTAAGAAAGGCAGTCTGTGGATGTTGTGGCCAATTTTAAACACAAACCCCTTAAACATTTCTAAAATGACAGAGACAGACTCACATACACTTAACAGACAACACACATAACAGACATATAACATGTAACATATAAACATATATTTTCATCCTTTAGTTGGTTATTGTAAGGAGTTGGCTCGCTTCCTGTTGTTTCATTAAGCGAAGTTAGTAGGAAGGTTTTATGAGCCTCCTTGCCTCTTCAAACACCACCAGTTAATCAAACTGGCAGGGCTCATAAGGCTTGGTTGACTGGGTACTCCTTTATCAACCTTTGGCACTCGTTTTTCCTATTCCAAATCTTGGGGTTCTTTCCCACTCTGCCAAATCCTGCCCAGTTCCTCCCAGGCTATCCCTCCTGGCAACCTCCTACCTATCGTCACAATCTTAGGAAAAGGGAGACCTACTGGACGCCCGTGCCACGCGGTGCCAGATCGGGCGATCCCTGGATAGAGTTTTTTTTTTTAACCGGAAAAACCCCCTTGCTTTCAGAAGCAGGCTCACGCACGATACACGTGTTACGAGGCTCCGACTGGGGCGGCTGGGGTTTGAGATAGAAAGAAAGACCCCTTCCGGCCCCCTTGCCGGGCGCTTGGGAAGTTTGGAAAGAGAGCTCCAACCCCTTGCTTTCAATTGAGATGCCCGTTGCGGTGAGGCGGGTTTTAGGCCGGATCTCTCCCTCTTACTTTCAGGCTCTCAGTTGGTGCAGCTGGCTGGAGAATTTAAGCTAAAGGGATAGAGCTCAGAACCCCCCTTTCGGGTTGAGCGGCGGTCCACGGTCTCTCTCACTAACTGGACCAAGAGAAAGGCAAGAAAGAACGATAGACAAGAGGGCAGAGAATTCAGTTGCCAGGAGACCACCACCCCCCCTTTCTCACCAGTGCACTGGATTTTTCCTTATACTCACGTGTCTTCTGTTGCAATCCCGGGATTGATGAATAAGTCGGCTGGATCTTGCCTTTGCTCCCTGGCTGCGTCCCTCGAGGCTAGCAGATTAGATAGATAGATCAGTGTTTCCCAACCTTGTGCCTCCAGATGTTTTTGGCCTACAACTCCCATCATCCCTGACCACTGGTCTTGCTAGCTAGGGATGATGGGAGTTGTAGGCCAAAAACATCTGGAGGCACAAGGTTGGGAAACACTGAGATAGATAATACTTTATTCGGCTATAAGCCCACAAGGTAAAACCAATCAATAAATAAAATAACATTTTACATTCTAAAATATCAACTAAAATATTTCAACGCATAATCTCCTTCACATTACATACAATCTCTAGATGTACCGTATTGTGGCCTTGAATATAAAGATGGTGCATAGAGTTTACTGGATTTTTAATAGTCATGCAGCATTCCATGAAGTCTTTTATATGAAAGAACTGAAATCAGGAATCTGGCAACTTGTAATGTTCTATAAGAGTCAATGTCCTGGAGTAGATAAGCTAGATGTAATTCAGGTGGTTTAGCAACAGTTTCCAAAATGATTGAACTCAGAATCCTTGATCGGGGAACAATATATAAAGGACAATTAAACAAGATATGATAAAGGGATTCTATTGATTTGTTGTCACATGCGCATAAAACAGAGGTTTTACCGTTAGAAAATCTATTGCTCAGCACATTTGAGGGGAACACATTAAATCTGGCTCTAACAAATGCGAATCTATGCGACGCAACCGATAAGGTAGACAGATATCGAGGTATCTGGGACATAGATGTAATGCCCTGATTTATCGGGGAACATGTACCTCCACCTGTAGTAAGATTTTGTTGCAAATCAACCTCCTCCAATCTTTGTTTGATGACCTTTTTAGCTGTAATTAGATCTAAATTTAGTATATCGGAAGGAGAGATTCCATAAGACAACAGTTTGGAATGGATTTTTGTTGCCCATGGGCTGGTAAATTCATCTCTCCAAAGGCACTGAATAAGATGGTAATTAGGCAATTTATGCCAAAGGGACAGCCAATAATTAAAGGCATGTCTCCACATCAGGATCTCTAAGGAGGGGGTCTTAAGTTCTAAGCGAATAGCAGAGTTGCTTACACAGGAGGGTAGTTTCAAAAGGCGTCTGAGAAAAAGATTTTGCAATGTCACCAGAGGCATGAGGTTTACAAAAGCGCCCCATAAAGGGACCGCATAGGCCATAGTTGAAACCACTTTTGCACTATAAACTTTTAAGGCGGATGGAACATGCATAGCCACCTCTGTAAAGAAGAAGCGTAATAGAGCGTAGATAAGGGCTTTACCCTTATTTTGTAAGTATGTGATATGCGCTTTCCATCCCATATTATGCTGGAAGTAAATTCCTAGATATTGAAATTTGTAGACTTGTTCAATTGGCTTCTCCTCGAGTTCCCACCTATACAATTTATGACTCCTGGGAAAAAATAGGACTTTAGATTTGGAATGGTTAATAGTAAGTAAATTTGTTTGGCAATATAACGCGAAAATCTTAAAGGCCCTCCTAAAACCGATTCTTGAATATGAGAGGATCACCGCATCGTCAGCGTACAATAATAAGGGGCAGCGATAGTCTGCAAGCCTGGGTGCATGAATGGTGGTTTGGGCCTCAGCTAGGGGAGTTCTCATGTCACTAATATAGAGGTAAAAGAGATAGGGGGCAAGGATGCACCCTTGTCGTACCCCCTTATTTATTGGTACAGAGTTTGTGAGATCGCCCTCAGGTGTTAACCTCACCCTAGCGGCCGTCCCTTCATGTAATTTGATCATAAGCCACAACAGCCTTTTATCTATGCCCCACTTTGCCAATTTTTCCCATAACAGCTCTCTAGAGATACTGTCAAAAGCCGCCTTCAGGTCTATAAAAGCGGCACATAGAAGACCATGCGTGGGGGAAGAATACTTCCGCGCCAAATGATATAGAATTATTGCATGGTCAATAGAAGCACGATTTGGTCTAAACCCGGCCTGTTCATGGCCTATCAGATTGGAATCTTCGGCCCATTGGGTTAGTCTGGTTAGCAGGAAGCGAGTATAGATTTTTCCGATGATTGATAATGTCAGAGTTGCCTCTAGGTCCCAGCTCACAGAGGACCAACGCTAGTCAGTAATAACGTATAAAAGTCTTTATTGAAGATTAGTTTCCATTTCCAAACCGCAGCGTGCAACTCTACGTCTTAGAACCTAGACCGGCGAAGCTCCATCTGAGTCTCCGCCTCCTACACACCAGTTTAAGACTCTAGCCTTACTCCACCTCTTCCGTTGTTCTTTCCTCCTCTGGGTCCTTCTGCCCCCTGGGGTTTCCTCCTTTCTGGACTCTTCTGACGCTGACCCCCCTGAGTCTTGCCCCTCCTTCCGGCGGGCTTTAGGACCTGGCTCCCTATCCGGGCTACCTGCTGTGCCGCTCGCCTGTACATTTGAACTTGGCGCGCGCGCCCAGCTGGTAACTTTCCTCTTGACCGTTTCCTCGCTCTCCGATGGAGGCGTGGTCAATCCTGACTCATCTCCTCTCGCTGGTGGTGAGAACACTGGTCCCGATGCCTGGGACTCCTCCCCCCCACTGCGCTCTGGTGGGGAAGCTGGTCCTGATTTCCAACTGCTGCTCTGGGAGTCCCCGCTGGCCCCTTCCCTCTGGGGTTTCCCCCTTGGCACCCCCCTTGCCCTGGCCATCGGCGCTCCCTTCTGTGAATCTTCCGATTCGCTGGAGAGGCTCATGGAAACCCTCTGACCACTGTCACCGCCTACGCTCCCCTCGGATTCCTCCCCCTCGCTCTCCATTTCCTCCCTCTCCTGTGCCTCTGCTCCTGAGCCCCTGACATCCACCCCCCCTCGAAGCCCCCCTTCCCCCCTCCCCCTCTTCAGGTGCGGGTTCTGGGTGCTCCAGTGTTGTGGGGGTGAGTGCAGGATACAGTTCGTCCCCCGTGGCGTGCAGCCAGCCGGATAAGTCCGGGAAGTCCTCCATGGTCTCGTTGACGGCGATCTCCTCTGCTTCCATCTCCTGGGCGGTGTGTTCGAACCCGGGATCTTCCCCCAACTCGCCCATGACCCCCTCTTCCCCTGTCGCCTGGGGTGATGCTGCGTGCAATGGCCCTCTCGGCAGTTCTCTGCACCACCCCACCTCAGGTTGATCCTCCCACCAATAGGAGCCCCCTGTGCCAAACCCCGAGAGCGATCCCTCTGGAGAGCTAGTCTCTAGCGTCGTGTCCTCAGCTGAAGAGAACCCCTGAAACGTGCTGGCTGAGAGTGTGGGTGTGAAAAGATATTCGTTGAAATAATCTGCCGGCATGGGCCTGTGTGGGAAAATTGCATGGAATTCGTCTTTGAGCCATTGCTCCTCCACGGCATAGTCCGGTACCCACCTGTTGGCGCTGACCGGGGTGTCTTCCCTGGCAAGGAGATATTCAATCCCTTCCTCCCCCCATCTCGAGTCTAAAATCTCTGTGGCCTCGTTGAGTGGCTCCCCTCTCGGTGACCCCCCCTTCGTGGGCGCTCCCCTGAGCGGGTCTGGTGCTGTCCCTGGCGCCTGAAACCTGTGAGGTGCCTTGTAGGGCGTGAGCACCGATCTATGAAAGACCGGGTGCATTCTGGATCCCTCCGGGAGTGTCAACCGGAAGGCCACTGGGTTGATCTGTGCCTCGACTTGGTAAGGGCCTATCTGCTTGTGTCCGAGCTTCTTATTAGCTAACGATCTGGCCGGCACTGCCTGGGCTGCCAACCAGACCCAGTCCCCCACCCGGATGTCCTCCCCAACTCTCCTGTGTCTGTCCGCTTGCATTTTGTACGCGTGTTTAGCTAGCTCTAACTGCCTTCGGAGTTGCTCGTGGACCTCCTGTAACTCTGCTGCCAAGGCCTCTGCTCCCTGCGGCTCCCCCTCCCTCACTTTCTCTAAACCCGGGAAGGTTCTGGGATGCCGCCCATTGCTGGCGAAAAACGGTGTCACCCCCGTAGACACGTGTTTCGTGTTGTTGTAGGCAAACTCGGCCAGCGGTAGGTAGTCCACCCAGGTCGAGGGCTGCTGGTTCGCGTAGCATCTCAGGTACTGCTGCATGATGGCGTTGACCCTCTCTGCTTGTCCGTTGGTCTGCGGGTGTCTTGCTGACGCTAGGCTGACCTTGACGTTCAGGATGCCCATCAGCTTCTGCCAGAAGTTCGAGATGAACTGGCGCCCCCGGTCGGACAGGATAGACCGTGGTAGGCCGTGCACCTTGAACACGTGGTCTATGAACAGCTTGGCGGTCTGCTCCGCTGTGGCCACCTTAACGCAAGGAATGAAGTGGGCCATCTTGGTGAACAAGTCTACTACCACGAGTATTGCTGTTTTGCCCCTCGAGCTGGGCAGATCAGTGACAAAGTCCAGGGCCACCCTCTCCCACGGTTCGAGCGGGGTCTGTAGCGGTTCCAACAGTCCCGCCGGCGGCCTGTGTACTGGCTTGGCCCTTTGGCAGGTGTCGCACCTATTGACGTAATCCGCGACTTCTCCCCGCATCTTGGGCCACCAAAAGTCTTTGGCTACTAATTCCACAGTCTTCTATTTGCCGAAGTGCCCAGCGCTGGGCGCGTCGTGTAACTGTTGCAGTACTCTCGCGCGGAGGTCGTCTCCCGGCACGTAGAGGGCCCCTTTGCGGATGAGCAGTCCGTCGCGTATCTGGAACTCATCGTCCTTCGCTGTGCCGCTGCGCAACTCCTCCATCTTGGCTCGTGCGAAGGAGTCCGTCTGCAGCGCGCGACGTACTGCGTCCAGGTCCACCGTGGCTGAGGCGCATGCCCACGCTTTCAGTGCGAAAATGTGCTTGGCCGCCGCCGGTGCCTCTTCCTCAAGATACTGCGGTTTCCTGGATAGCGCATCCGCCATGATGTTGTTGTCTCCCGGGATGTATTCTATCCTGAAGTCGAAATCTGCAAAGAACTCCGCCCAGCGGATGTGTCTCTGGTTCAGGAACCTCGCCGTGCGCCAGTACTCCAAGTTCTTATGGTCCGTGCGGACCTGCACTGTGTGCTTGGCTCCGATGAGGAAGTGCCGCCACGCCTTGAATGCTGCATGAATGGCCAGCAACTCTCTGTCCCAGATGGTGTAGTTCTGCTCCGACTTGCTGAGTTTCCTGGAGTAGAAAGCGCACGGCCTCCAGTCCCCCTGCGGATCTTGCTGCAACAGGACTGCCCCCACGGCTCTGTCTGAGGCATCCGTCTCAACCCTCATGGGTTTGCTGGGGTTCACATGTAGCAGCTGTTCTTCGGACGCAAAGAGACGCTTGAGCTTCTGAAAGGACTGCTCCGCCTGCTCCGTCCAGATGAACCTCTTCTTCTTGGAGCTGAGGGTGTCGGTGATGGCCGCCGTCTGCATAGCGAAACCCTTGATAAACTTGCGATAAAAGTTGGCAAAGCCGACAAACTTCTGGACCTCCTTCCAATTGCGTGGGCTTTTCCAGTCCAGCACCGAGCGGACCTTGGCGCTGTCCATGGCGAGCCCCTTGTCGGACAGCTTGTAGCCCAGGAAATCCACCTCCGTCATGTCGAACTGGCACTTCTCCAGCTTGGCATAAAGCCTGTGCTCCCTCAGCCTTTGCAGGACTTCCTTGACATCTCTCTCGTGGGCCTCCAGCGACTCCGAGAAGATCAGGATGTCGTCCAGGAAGCAGACGCACTTCTTGTAGAGGAGACCCGCTAAGACGTGGTGCATGAAGGCTTGAAAACAGTGGGAACCATTTTGTAATCCAAAAGGCATAACTCTATATTCATAGGTGCCTAGCGGCGTAAACATGGCCGTCTTCCACTCGTCGCCCTCCCGCACGCGTATGAGATTGTACGCTCCGCGTAGATCCAACTTGGTAAAGATGCGACCCTTCCTCACCGTCACCAGCAGGTCATCGATTTTGGGCATGGGGAAGGCTGTGGGCTTGGTTTTCGAATTCAAAATTCTGTAATCAACTACAAGCCTCTTTTGGGGCGTGTCCCGCTTCTTCACAAAAAACACGGGACTGCCCCCCACTGCTTTGGATTCCCGGATGAATCCCCGCTTCAAGTTGTGATCTATGAACTCCCTGAGTTCCTGCATTTCATCCTCAGACATGGAATACAGTTTCCCCGTCGGCAGCGTCGCCCCCGGCAGGACGTCAATCTTGCAGTCGTAGGGCCTGTGGGGAGGCAGCTTGTCCGCTTCCTTCTCGCAGAAGACCTCCAAAAACGCCTTGTACTTGTCGGGTACTGCTTGCAGCATGCCTAGTCGCAGTTGTGGAGCATCCTCTTGCCCCTCATACTCCTGGTTAGTCAGGATGCAGCGTTCTGCGCAGTAGGAGGAGCCGAAAGTCAATTGGCGCTGGTACCATGCTAATGCCGGACTGTGCCGGTCCAGCCAGCTCATGCCCAACACTATGGGAGTGTCTGACAGTTGGGTGACGTTGAAGCTGATGATTTCGCGGTGATTCCCAATTTGCATCACCATTGGCGGCGTTTGCTGTACCACTTGTCCCCCTAGCAGCTCCCTGCCGTCGACTGTTACCACTTTCAGAGGCATCGTGGCAAGCAGGAGCGCTATGCCATGTTGAGTGACGAAATCCACTCCTATAAAGTCTGCATTGCTGCCAGAGTCAATGGTAATAGGGACTTCCATGGTGAGTCCAGTGGGCAGCTGAAGCGATGCCGTGAGTTGCACCACTGGTTTGGGTGGGAGGGGGTCTGTGGGCTGTAAGATCCCTGGGGACTGCTTCACTGACTCGTCTGGCTGGGCCCCAGTGCCTCTGATTCCAGCCAGACTCCGTCGTTTCCCTGCTGTGGTGCACTCTGCTGAACTACTTCTGTAACTGTCACTGAGGCTGCAGTGTGCTTGTGAATCCTCTGGGGACACTCTTTCGCCATGTGCTGAGCACTGTCGCAGATGTAACACTTCCTGTTCCCTCTAGGAGGCTTCGGTTTGACTGCTCCCGGCGTTAGGGCTCTGGCTGCTGACTGAGCCTTGGCACCACCTAACTCCATCGGCTCCTCTCCCCCTCCCAATGGGGGCGTGGATTGAGCGCGCGCTGTCTCCCTGGGAAAGAAAGGAGGTGCTCTTGCTGGCGTGCGTCCCCAACGCCCTTCGTCCTTGCTCCAGGAACGTTCCTCCAGCCTCACCCCAATCGTCAGCGCTCTCTGGATCACGTCTTTAGTGGTCTGGGGTCGCTCCCCCCTCGCAATTTCGTCTTTCACAGCCCCGTTCAACCCCTCCCAGAACAGGTCCCTGACGGCAGCTGACTCTTTTTCCCATCCCAGCGCGTTGACCAAAGCAAAAAAGCGGGAGTGATATTGCCTTACAGTGGCTCTGCCTTGCTTCAATCCATGTATCTCTTTCCTGGCGATATCTACATCAATCTCTGATAAAAAGCACGCATCCATCGCCTTAAGGAAGGCTTTCGCATTTTGGAGGGCTGGGTCTTTATCTCGGTACAGATTCCGCAGCCACGCTTTAGCGTCTCCGTGGAGATGCGTTAGTATGAAGCCTACTTTCTCCTGCTCATCTCTAAAGTCCTTCTCCAGCAACTCTAGGGCGAAAACCACGTCTGCTCTGAAGTTAGGATACTGCTGCAGATTCCCATCGAAATGCGACACAAGGCTGCCTTCTCTCTTTCCCAGCCCAATCCCCTCTGGTCTGGTTCCCGGCGCCCCCTGTTTAGCCAATATTTCCAACCTGATTTGCAGATCCTTGCAGACAGCAGCGGATTCTTCTTCCCTTTTCCTGGATGCCAGTATTTCCGAGTTAAGTTGTGCCACCGCGTTTTGCAGGGCTGTTATTTGTTGTTCGGTATTCATCTTGTCCTGCCTTCGTGAGCTCGCGAAGCACCAATCTTCGCCCCTTGCTGCGTCCACTCACGTTGTGAGGTTTTATTTTTTTTGTTAGGAGATGGAGCTTACTGTCAGAGTTGCCTCTAGGTCCCAGCTCACATAGGACCAACGCTAGTCAGTAATAACGTATAAAAGTCTTTATTGAAGATTAGTTTCCATTTCCAAACCGCAGCGTGCAACTCTACGTCTTAGAACCTAGACCGGCGAAGCTCCATCTGAGTCTCCGCCTCCTAGACACCAGTTTAAGACTCTAGCCTTACTCCACCTCTTCCGTTGTTCTTTCCTCCTCTGGGTCCTTCTGCCCCCTGGGGTTTCCTCCTTTCTGGACTCTTCTGACGCTGACCCCCCTGAGTCTTGCCCCTCCTTCCGGTGGGCTTTAGGACCTGGCTCCCTATCCGGGCTACCTGCTGTGCCGCTCGCCTGTACATTTGAACTTGGCGCGCGCGCCCAGCCGGTAACTTTCCTCTTGACCGTTTCCCCGCTCTCCGATGGAGGCGTGGTCAATCCTGACTCATCTCCTCTCGCTGGTGGTGAGAACACTGGTCCCGATGCCTGGGACTCCTCCCCCCCACTGCGCTCTGGTGGGGAAGCTGGTCCTGATTTCCAACTGCTGCTCTGGGAGTCCCCGCTGGCCCCTTCCTTCTGGGGTTTCCCCCTTGGCACCCCCCTTGCCCTGGCCATCGGCACTCCCTTCTGTGAATCTTCCGATTCGCTGGAGAGGCTCATGGAATCCCTCTGACCACTGTCACCACCTACGCTCCCCTCGGATTCCTCCCCCTCGCTCTCCATTTCCTCCCTCTCCTGTGCCTCTGCTCCTGAGCCCCTGACAGATAATAAACTAATATTACGATAGTTTCCTGGGTCCTCTGGTGGTCCTTTTTTATATATAGGAATTATGATGGACTCCTTCCATGATCTAGGTATCTGGCCCGTGGCATTAATTGCATCAAAGATTTTTGCAAGAATTTTGGCCCACCATGCTGGGTGTTGTTTAATAGCTTCCACCAGGATCAGATCGGTCCCTGGGGCTTTATCAGTTTTCAGTTTAGCAATTAAATCTACTATTTCCTCCGGGTCAGTATCTGGCCGTATGGGCAAGTGACATGAAAGAGTATCAGAATGAATGTTAGAGATAACTGTCTGGGAGAAATATTTTCTTAGAAATTGTTCCCATGTCGGGGCTGGTATAACCGTCAATGGGTATTTCCTCGATCTTTTGTTGATTAAATTCCAAAAACCATGAGAGCTGCGAAGCTTAGAGGCAGCAATCAGCGCTTGCCAACGTCTTAGCTGCCATTCATGCTTGGCTGACTTCTGTGCCTGTTTGTAAGCAATTTTGGCCTGCAAGTACTCTGGGGGAAGAGTTTCAGCTCCAGAAGATTTATATCTGTTGTAGATACAACAGAGAGAGAATCAAACCAAGGTGCACTGAACCTGGGTTGATCTTGGTTAACCAGGTGAGTCGGCATCGTAAAGAAGCTAGTTAGATCTACAGAGAGGTGGGAGAACCACTCCAGTATCCTATTTGGTTCAGACAACTCCGCCAATGAAACAATAAGGGATTCGGAGATATTCCTCTGGAATAATTCTGCATATTTTTGGGCCTGTTTCATAGACCATTTAATGCTTCTTACTTGAGCTGCGGCATTTAAACCTACAGGAATTGGGTGTGAACCGCTAACCGGGTGCCTGTCAAGCGTTAGCTTGGCTGCTAGAGGTAGGTGGTCACTGGATTGTACATTGTCTACTTTAAAATAAAAGAAGTTTGAAAATAGGTCTTCTGAAACTAGAAGGTAGTCTAGGACACTATTTGATGTTGTGCCCAAATGAGTGAATTCTCCTGGCACGTCCGGAGGGCAACTGCCATTTAAAATGTTCAAATTCATACGAATGGCCAATTGATAAAGGACTCCCGCCTCATTCACTCTGTTGTCCTTAGATCTTCTTGATGTAAAAGAGATTAAATCAGATTTTGTGTAGGGGGGAGATACCCACCACTTGGCCTTAATTATCCCATCCCAATTGGCGGCTGTACGTGCATTAAAGTCACCACCCATTATCGATGGAATATTAGGGTACATAACATAGCATGCCAATAAATGATCTTCCAGAGAATCCCATCTATAATGGAGGTCCGATATAAGACCACCTGGAGGAAGATAAACATTGGTGATTAATAGTGAGAATTCTTCGCTTGAAATCAGACCTGTAAAGGCAAAAGGAGGAAAAGTCTGAACTAGCGAGAGTTTAGCGCACATTTTAAGCGATATGGCGATTGCAAGACCACCTCTGGACCGGCCACCGTTTTGGGAGGGACTAGCTGGAAGTGATATCAGTTCAAAGCCATTTATATCTATTTTATCTTCTTCCCATGTTTCTTGCAAAAGGATTATCTGAAAAGAGTTTATATAGGACAGAAATTCGGGATCTAATCTTTTCCTTTTCCAGCCAGCAATATTCCAACTTAGGACTGCTAGCTGGGGACTTCTGTGTTGTTTTTTTAACAGTCAAAACGGAGGAGGGGCAGACTCTCTGGAAGAGACAGAAGATGTAACAAAAAAATCAGTTATTTTACATTGGGAAGATGGTAACTGTGAGGAGCCCTCCAAATTAAAATTTTTAACAATTTGGTTCGACTGTTGGAACACCGTGGATGATCTACTAGAAGTAGATCCCTGAACAGGAAGTCTCTTCATTTCGAAATTCTTTGTACAACTTGACAGAGAAATACCCAGAGAGGGAGAAATTAAGTCCGTCGGAGGAAACCCTCTAGCAGATTTATCATCAGGCATTAAGATGATTTTATTGATGCGTCCCATCGGGTCTTCAATCGTTTCCAACGACGGGTCCCGAAGTGTAACATTCACATTTTCCTTTAAAGAAGGTAGTTGAGGGGACATCACGGGGGCGGGAATTGCGGAAGACTCTCTCAGGGGCATCGCTTGTGGACTACTTCTATATCTGGTCGAAACTGGAGAAGATTCTAGCTCTGGCATAGATGAGTGAGTTAAAGAGGGATTTGAGTCAAGCAGGGAAATCAGAATTTCGTCCTTAGGTGTGTTGGTCGATGGATGTAGATGAAGGTTAAGTGAGGATGGCAGAGCCTGGTCGTCTCGTGGTATAGCACTAGGGGCAGAAACAACTTGAAGATTTGAGTCTTGCAGGATGGTTTTTGTTTTCAAAGTGGGGCTGAGCTGAAGAAGGTCGACCACTTCTGTCCGGTGAGCCCAAGTGGGGTTATTTGAAGCATCGTTAGTATCTTCCCCTCTGTGTTGGACTTGCAAAAGCTGAGATTTAAGCGTGTCAAATCTTTGCATCATCACCGACTGTTCTTTCGGAGGGAGGGCTCTGAACGAATCAGTAAGTTCCCTTTCATCAAGGGCAGTCTGCAGGTTTTCGTCCTCATATATGGCTGTTTGAGAGGGTATCGAGATTGGTCGAGAAGGGCACGCTGCAGAATCATCGCAGTGGGGCCTGACAGTATTTTGAAATAAGGCAGAGTCTCTTGTCCTAATGTCCTCACTGTCAGGGCACCTATTTAGAAGGGGTTTGATCTTGCTATCTGCAAAAACCCTTGTTGCTACGATATCGGCCATGGACAAAAGCGTTTTCCGCCTAACAATAAGAGATCTTTTCAGAGTGGAACGCAAGTATCACCTTCAAGAAGTTGGTCTGTCGGAACAGGGGCATCACAGCATATAGGTCAATCTGGTGTTTCTTAATTTTTAAAAGTTTGCTTAAACAGTCTTTAGCCCCTTCTAGCAATGACCATCTTCCTATTTCCGACCTGACAGAAAGGCAACTTTTCTTGGGTTGCAGAGTTAATATCTGATTATTCAATTGGGAATTTAAGATATATTTAATTTTAGTCTCCTTTATTTTATCTGAATTGGGGTGAGGCAATAGGTTTTTGACCTCACAAACTGGAGATTGTGTTGTTGATTCAAGTTTTTCGACTTTCAGCAGGATATTGGATAATTGTGAAGATACCTCATCCAGCCTTTTAAAGATACAGTGAAGGGTCTTAATTACTAAGTGTAACTGCTCACAACTGGGGAACTCCCCCATATCAGATGTTAAACCATCATCCTGTGATGAGAGTTTTTCTTTCGTATTCTCCTTTACAGGCTTTACTTTTGAAAAATTTTGAGTCATCAGAGTTGGAGTGGCTTCTAAATCAATTAGAGGTAGGAAGCGATTTTGGGTTTCCACCGCAAAGCAATGCTCGGCATGGTCACTCCCTCTTCTATTCCGGTGTGGCACCAACCTTGATATTTTTGGTTTAGGGGCTGATAGGAGCTCGTCAAAGTCTCTCAAGCGTTTGTTCTGACCCATACTTTCCTCAGGCCAAGGATTATACGATTCTTAAAATAACATAACATTTAACACACAAATAAGATAGTTAAGACCACCAGAAGGTGGCACCGTGGGTGAAAGCTCCTTGGATGGATACTAATAGTGAAGTTTTCCTCTCCACTACGGTAAAATCCACTTACAACATCAGTCTTTCGTGGACACCACGTACCCAGTTTGCAGAAGCTTCTCACAAGGGAAGTATTGAAATGTGACAGCCTCAAGATGTCTAGGGGGTAGGGTGCCAAATGTCCTGGCTCCACTGGCCTCTCTCAGCCCTCTATGACAGCAGCCTGGGCACAAACGATGTCTTATCCGGGATTTAAACACCACACAGCGTCTTCCTCTTAAGCCCTCTCTCCAATTAAGATAATGGCGTTCTCTTCTCTTTTAGCAGCCGAGGCCGGCCCGCTGATAAGAGAGAAACAAGGAACAGTCTGCAGCAATCTGGAGCAGGGCCAAATCTCTCAGAGAGTTGCCATAGCATGTAGCTGCAGCAATTATAAGATGCTTCAAAGACTGACTGGGTCAGTTAAGATAAAATATAAAGGATTAAAAGAAGATTAAGAGAAATCCGAAGAGCACCGGTAAGCGCGTCTTACCTCGGCGCCGTGTTGACTCTCAGGTCTAGCAGATTACTGCCCCTGAAGATGGCCGGGGGTCCAAAGGATCTTCCCAGGCAAAATGGCCCTGTGCCGGCTGAAGATTTCAGGGCCCCCAGTCGGGCGCCAAATGTTAAGGAAAAATCTGGGTGTGAGGCTGCTCAGTCACCCAGCTCGTCGGGTAGAGCCCGCGGGTCCCTGTGGAATAAAGGAAGGAGTCCAGCCAACCGGAGCAAATAGCTGTAGACCAGAGTTTATTTTGCAGTAGGTTCAAAGAGCAAATTTTGAACCCCGAGGATGGGGTGACAAAGACTTTTAAAACTTTCCCACCACATCCCAGAATACAGTTCGATGCAGCCCAGAATTGCATTGGCTTTTTTATTTTTTATTTTTTAAGAATATTTATTAAAGTTTTCAACAACTTAAATAACATAAAAGCAACAAAAAAGAAAAAAAGAGAAGCAAAAATGACAATAAGATAGACATACATACAAAACAAATAACAAGTATAATTTCATTCCCTTATAGTCATATACCTTACTTTCCCGACCTCCTCGTACCTCCCCTCTGTATTCCAATCTCTAATCAAGCCAATTCAGCAAATCCTTCCCCTAATTTCTGATTTAATTTTTAATCTTCCTTTTCTTATACATAATCATTACAGCTAAAAACCCCTTAATTTCTAAGTCAACATCGTTCTAACATTCAATAATCTTACAATGTTTCTTAAGATAGTCCTTAAATTTCTTCCAATCTTCTTCCGTCGTCTCTTTTCCCTGGTCACGGATTCTGCCAGTCATTTCTGCCAGTCCCATATAGTCTATAACTTTCATCTGCCATTCTTCCACAGTAGGTAATTCTTGTGTCTTCCAGTACTTTGCGATAAGTATTCTTGCTGCTGTTGTGGCATACATAAAAAATATCCTATCCTTCTTTAACACCGATTGGCCTAACATACCCAGGAGAAAGGCCTCTGGTTTCTTCAGAAAGGTATATTTAAGTACCTTTTTTATTTCATTATAAATCATTTCCCAGAAGACCTTAATCCTTGGGCATGTCCACCAAAGGTGAAAGAATGTACCTTCATTCTCTTTACATTTCCAACATTTATTATCAGACAAGTGGTAAATTTTTGCAAGCTTGACTGGGGTCATGTACCACCTGTAAATCATTTTCATAATATTTTCTTTTAGGGCATTACATGCCGTAAATTTAATACCGGTGGTCCACAACCGTTCCCAGTCTTCAAACATAATGTTATGACCCACGTCTTGCGCCCACTTGATTATAGCTGATTTAACTGTTTCATCCTGTGTTTTCCATTCCAACAGCAGATTATACATTTTCAACAAATTCTTAGTTTTGGGTTCTAACAGTTCTGTTTCCAATTTTGATTTTTCCACCTGGAAGCCTATTTTCCTATCTAACTTGTATCTCCACTATTTGGTAGTAATGGAGCCAATCTCGCACTTTATCTTTCAAATTCTCATAACTCTGCAGTTTCAATTTATCCCCTTCTTGTTCCAAAATCTCCCAATATTTCGGCCATTTAGATTCCATATTAAGTTTTTTAACGGCCTTTGCCTCCATAGGGGACAGCCACCTTGGAGTTTTATTTTCCAACAAATCCTTATATTTGATCCAGACATTGTACAATGCTTTCCTGACAATATGATTTTTAAAAGCTTTATAGGCTTTAACCTTGTCGTACCACAAGTAAGCATGCCACCCAAAAGTATTATTAAAACCTTCTAAATCCAAAATATCTGTATTGTCCAGAAGTAGCCAATCTTTCAACCAGCAGAAAGCTGCTGCTTCATAATACAATTTAAAGTCTGGCAGGGCAAATCCACCCCTTTCTTTAGCATCAGTTAATATCTTAAATTTTATTCTAGGCTTCTTGCCCTGCCAGACAAATTTTGAAATATCTTTCTGCCACTTCTTAAAACAATCCATCTTATCGACTATTTGCAATGTTTGGAATAAAAATAACATTCTAGGCAATACATTCATCTTTATAGCTGCAATTCGACCCAACAAGGAAAGCTTCAAGTTTGACCAAATTTCCAAATCCCTTTTTACTTCTGTCCAACATTTCTCATAATTATCTTTAAACAAATTCACATTTTTAGCTGTCATGTTGATCCCCAAATATTTCACTTTCTTAACCACAGTTAGACCTGTCTCATTCTGAAACCTCTCAATAGGTGTTAGATTTTTTTCCAATACCTTAGTTTTTAACTTATTCAAAGTCAAAGAAAAGATGGCGCCGGCAGTAAGTCTTCTGTGAGCCTCAACAGAGTGAGTAGGAGCTTTTTACAGAATAATAACAATAATACAGAAAGACACTCGGAAAAAATCAAAGTTTAGCCTGATAAAGAATCCGGGAGCTACCAGGAGGTATTTTTAAACCTCCCCTTTCTCCTCTCCTCTCCTGAGCTTTTTTATCTGCCCTTTGTAATCCCGTGGAAGCCATTCAAATTTTTCAAGGCCATCCAGTGCTATTTTGAGGCTATCTGAGGCTAATTACAACCTCTGAAGTTCCTTTTGAATAAGGCCCTAGCACACGGCTAGAGAAGATAACTCAAATGGTACTTACAAGACAGAATTATAAAGAACTGGGGATTCCTCTAGCTCAAGCACAAGCTGTTGAACCCCCTGCCCCAAAGAAAAAGCAGGCAAAAATTCCATATTATTTTAAACCAAAAGCAGAAGAAAAAAAAAGAAATAAAAACACAGAGAGCCTGCATCCGCACGAATGGTCTGTCGACCGTATCTTGTTCGGAAGGGGCATGGAAGCAGAGGGAGGAGGAGGAGGGAAAAGGAGTCAACCTGGCAACCGAGTTAAAGCAGGCAACTATAGAAAATACAGCCCTTAAGGCCTGACCGGAACAGGAGCCTCAACTGGGAAACCCAGAAACCAAGTCAAAAGAATCCACTCATCAATCTATGTTTAGAGGAAAGGGGGGGTCTCCTGCCCCGACTGAGGTGGAGGAGTGGCTAAACGACACAAGAGTTCGACATCCAGACCTGGGCAGCTATAATTACATAATGACAGGGTTGTACAAAGATCTGTTGGAAGAACATCAAACTCAGCTAATTAAAGAACTGGGGCCAATTAAAAACTTTCTTTCAGAATGTTTGGGTTTGCTCACCTCCCTGATTGAACTAATCAGGAGGAAAGAGGACTGCCACTTTCACAAAGAAGCCAGCAACAAGCCAAATGGAAATAAAACCCAGCCCAACATCAAAGAAAGGAAAATAAGCAGAGCCAAACTAGTCCAAGGAAAAGTAGTGGCCACTAGGAAACCTTCCTTAAAGGGAAAGAGTTCAATGCACAAGAAGAAGCCGAAGAATGTGAAAATGGGTCGAAAGGCTAAGCTGCCCTCTCGGACTGGGAAAATGAATTTCTCAAAGTTATTCAAGATTCTGGAGAACTCAAGCACAAAGAACCCCAGCATAACAACGCTAAATAAGAGCCAAAGCCCAAACATTTTAAATAAACATCAGGTGGCTAGCCCTCCAAGGCTAGTAAAACAATCGCTGCCCTCTAGTGGAAAACTAAAGAAAACTCCAGGCCCAAAGCAAGAAACTCCCCAGAAGGGAGTACAAAAGAGCCAGAACTTAATTTTAATTAAACATAAATTAGTCCTCCTCCCTCTCTTCAAGCATGGAGGCCTTTCCACGCCTGCACAACAGAGAATTTATATACTTAAGAAAATTGACTTAGTCATCAGAGGCCTTATTCCAGCAGAAAATATTGTCAGCGTGAAATTTCTTCCCTTTGATAAGGCCCAAAACAGAGTTGTGGTGACCTTTAAGGACTGGTTGGTAACTAAACAAATCTTGGACAAGAGGGACAGGCTCCAGAGGGCTGGCCTGTTGGTGACCCGCCTATTCGAAGAGTCCGGCGTTCCACCATCCCTCTTAGGAACACGCAAGCCTACTAGTCTGCGCACAGAATTGGAAATGGCTTCTGAAAACTACAAACAAGTCCAACCGGAGGCAGTCAAAATTTCCAAACAGAAGGCTAAGCTCCAAAAAATTTTACTCCCTTCCAATGAACCCAAAAAAGATATCTTAAACGAAAAGGAGTTGTTCTTTTTAGCCTCCCTTGAGCAGATTCAACAGTCCCAGGATGCGTTAATAGCTAGGTTACAAACCATTAAAAAATCCTTACTCCTCCAAGGCTTTTCTGCTCCTTTGGAATTTAATTATGCTACTAACACAACAAAGCCCTTATCCAACGAAGACTGGACACAGTGCCGGTTCCTGTCCCCCGAAGAAGTGGGTTCTCCCACATACCCCTTAATACCTCAAACAACAACACACCAGGTAGAACTTGCCATGCCGATGAGTAGGAACGGTTCAATCTTTGTGGACGCCTCAGGATCCTTAGATGACATTCAGGTGGAGGATTGAAAGACAGATACAGCGAGGGGACACCATGGCAGGGAAACAAAACTCACTAAGCTAGTCCCTACCACAAATGATCTTAACAGCCCACTCCACCTCTACAAAAACATTCATTCCATCATCCTAAAGAACAAACGGAGGAATCTACCTTTATTCCCCTCACCACCATATTTCCACATCTTATCGTGGAATGTGGCGGGTTGGCTGTCTAAGCAGGGCGATGCTGATTTTCTGGATTTCCTCTCAAAATTCCAGATTATTTGTTTACAAGAGACCTGGTGCCTAGACTCTCATCCCCCTTACTTACAAGGCTATGTGGCTTTTGCTACCCCTGCGAAAAAACTAAATAACCGTGGCCGACCTAGCGGCGGTTTGGTCACTTTTATTCCTATAGAGCAAGGGTACAGGGTGCGACAACTGCAGTGGATGAAGAGCAACAATTTTCAGATTTTACTTATCTCCAATAACACAGGAGGAGATTTTCTATGTTTCAACGTTTATATTCCCCCCGTGTGTACTTCCTCTCAGTCAATACAAATCTGGGAAGATTTGGAGTCATGCTTGGAGAAGGCCAAAATAGAATTTCCTGACTGGAACATCCTGCTGGCAGGTGACTTTAATGCTATGATAGGCAGCGACATCAATTCGTATGGCTCCAAAACCCAGTTTTTACCAGAGGCAGACTGGTTTATCCCTTGGAGTTCTGATGAAAAGGTCCTGAATAAGGCAGGTAATACATTACTGGAGATTGCCTTTAAGCATAATTTGTACAACCTGCATGGTACTTACATGGATAGGTCAGGAGGTTTCTTTTCTTTTATTGGCCCTCGTGGTGCAAGTGTGATTGACCATATCCTGGTCTCTCCAACAATTTTGGAGAGGGCACAGGGTCTCAGCACTTTTAACAGAACCAAGAGCAACCATCTTCCTAGAGCAATCTCACTAACTCCCCTCGAATCAGGGGGATTACAACATCTACATTGTGCAGTCCCTCCTCAAGCACCGGCCCCACGCAGGCGTAAATGGAACATCGAGCTGGAGCTTAAAATTAAACAACACCTGCACTCTCCAGATTTATTGGTTCTGAGAGACCAGTGTCTTTTACCTAACTTTGATCCTTTTTCACTATATCAGCGGGTCTCAGAGTCTCTTTTCCCATTTCTTATAAACACCAGGCCTCCCAAACAACATAACAAATCGGGGGGCTGGTTTGACAAAGACTGCCGGAAGCTAAGATCCCTGCTTAGGAAACAACAAAACAAGGTAAAACAGGAGAGGACTCTGGCATCTATGGTAAATTTCCACAGATGGCGCTCTTACTATAAAAACACCTTAAAACTCAAGAAATCCCTTTATAGGAAGGAACAATGGGAGGCACTTGATAAGGCGATTAAATCACGAGACGATAGAAAATTTTGGGCAATAGTAGCACAGGGAGTCTCATCCAAAGGAAAAATTGTAAACAGCAGTACTCCATCCGATGTGTGGTTTCAACACTTTTCCCAGCTATACACACCCTCAAATACTGCTAATTCAAGTCCGTCCCTCCCATTGAAGAATGACCATCTAGCTAGTTGGGATCCTGTTACGGAATCAGAGTGCCTACAGCTAATTAAAACTTTAAAAAATGGCAAAGCTCCTGGTGAGGATATGATCCCCCCTGAGGTATTTAAATCAAATGCCCAATGGTGGGCCATCTTTTTGGCCAAACTTTTTATGGCAATAAACAACACATGTAAAATTCCAGCAAACTGGAAACTAAGTGTGGTAGCCCCTATCTACAAGAAGGGAGATATTCAAGATCCAGCAAACTACCGCCCTGTAAGCCTTCTGGACATCGCATACAAACTTTATACCCGGTACTTATTAAACAAGTTGGTAGACTGGGCGGACCATTCTAACCTGTTCAACCAAGAACAGGCAGGATTTAGAAAGGGCCACAATACGATAGGTCACTGTATGGTACTACAGACCCTGGTAGCTAAATATGCAAAAGCGTATAAGAGCAGACTCTTTGTGGCCTTCGTTGACTTGACATCTGCCTTTGACTCAATCTGTAGAGATAGACTATGGAAAAAATTATATGAAACGGACATTGATAGACGACTTTTAAAAATTCTCAGAGAGTTACACACAGATATTACAGTCAAAATCAGAACTGGGCCATCGGGAACTCTTACGGACCCACTGCCATTGGGGAAAGGGGTCAAACAGGGATGCCTGCTAGCCCCATTTCTTTTTAACTTTTATATAAACGACATTGTTCAGTACATGGCAAAATACAAGTCATCGGCTCCAGCCCTTGAAGGTAAACGTCGGAATATATTGCTATATGCCGATGACATGGCTTTAATGGCACTCACCCGAAGAGGCTTATGCAGCATGCTGGAGGGGATCGCAGCCTACTGTTCCCATAACTCACTAAAGATAAACTATGACAAAACAAAAATTGTGGTGTTCACTAGAGCTCGCCACACCTTTAGATGGTCTTTAGACGAACATGTGATTGAACAGTGCCCTTTTTTTAAATATCTGGGTGTTACATTCCAGGCTACATCTAGTTGGCTAGCCCACTTTAAGGCTGTAACCATCCTAACACAAAGAACAATTGGTGTCCTGCTTAGTTTCTTCCATACCCGGGGAGGACAATTGGTGATCCCAGCATTAAGAGCTTTTGTTGGGAAAGCTATTCCCCAGATGTTATATGGGATAGAACTCTGGGGGTGGAACTGTTACTGGTTTCAGAACTCACAGGGTTAAGGAGTTCTGAGTGACGTCTCTCCATTCCTGAGGCGTGACCAGAAGGTGGGAGTGGCTTTATCTTACTGCCTGTCTGTCTCTGCGTCCGAAAGAGACGGAAGCAAAATGTGTGAGCTGAGTCCAGGAAAGCTCCGTAATTGTTTAACTGCTTGAATAAAGACTGAGTTATAAACACACTGACGCCTAGGTGTGTTTGATCTGCTTAACACCGGGGAGCAACAGCACGCTGCGTGAAACGCTCTGCATTTGTGGCTGCCGGAGGAGGACCAGCAGAGAGGCGCCAGACGGAAGTGTGCCGGGCTACCATTCAAGTAGCTGCGCCTAATTGGGGTCCAATCCAATTAGCCACGCCAATTATTCAACAGGTTATGGGTCGCTAATTACTGCTTTGAAGCTGTTGTGCCGGTGTGCCGGTGTGTGTTTGAAGCCAGCTGGAGAAGACGCTGGGGCCAGCTGGAGTCCTGCCTGTGTCTGGGGCAGAGGAACTCGCTGGGAAAAGAGCTGGAAGCAGCTGAAACACAGGTGCCGGAGAGTTTCTGTTACGTAAGTACGCTGGGCACCGGGGGAGAGATGGCTCAGTCCCAGGAGCATGGCTTTGAGCTTAAGCTGCCATGTGAGAAGTTGACTTGCGAAAGCTGGTTGCAGTGGAGCTTTCACGTGGAATATCTTCTCGTGGGGACAAAGCTTTGGGAAGCAGTTCAGCCAACACAGAAGGCGGTTGGGAAAGCTGAAGCTGCAAAGCTAAGAGAAGCTGAGAAGCGTGTGCTTGCTTTTCTGGCAGAGAATGTGAGTGCTGATCTGATGCATGTTATCCTGGATGCTAAAAGGCCTGAGGCTGCTTGGCTGGCACTCTGTGAGGCTTGTGAAGCGGGAGTGGGAAGCAAGGGCCAAGATGTGGCTGCATCCGAAGGGGAGAGGCAAGATGGCACTGGGCACATTCTTGAGAGCCGACACACAGCTGAGGGGAGCTGTGAGCCCCCACAGGGGGACGAAGGGACTATTGCAGGCAGCTGTATGAATGCTGCACCGTACCTGTGTGAGAGGCCAAGCGTTGGGAGCCCTTTACCCACCAGAGGGGGTGCAGGAAAACGTCCTGGGAGCCCTGAGAGCAGTGGGGGGGCAGTGAGCGGTGGAAGCTCAGAAACGGCTTGTTTTCCAAAGGCAGCCAAGAGTTGTTTTCGGCGTGGCTCGGAGCCTGGGAAGCTGCAGAAAGCTAGACGCTTCAAGGCCGGCCACCTGCACAAAGTGCAGATAAGGCCTACAGAGCTGTGTGGGAACGCAGAGACCAGTCCGGTCTCCAAGGCAACGGAGGCAGTTGCATCTACGGAAGCTGCCAAGGTCCTGAGCAAGTCTTCCTGCAAGGGGGAGTTTGTTGCCGTGACAACCAGAGAGAACAGCTGCAGAAGCCCCAAGGGTGGGGGCAGCGAGACGTTTGTTGCTATGGCTGTTTTGCAGGACAGCTCCAAGGAGGAGAGAGTGCTGTGCTGGGTCTTGGACTCAGCAGCCAGCCACCACCTGATAACAGAGACACCTGCTGTCGAGATGTGGAACTGCAGATCTATTTCAGATGGGGAAAATGTTGTGTTAGCTGATGGGAGACAAATGCCGGTTTCTAACATAGCAAATGTTTATCTTTCTGTTTTGCAGGCGGAGTTACAAGTTCACGTGGTGCCTGGGATGAAACATTGTCTTTTATCTGTTCCTTGTTTGTTACAAAAAGGGTATAAGGTGTGCTTTGAAAGGGCCACCCTTAGAAATACTGACTTACTGGATCTGGAGGGTTTCGATATCAGGTTTGGGTGGCACGCCTACCTGTGGCAGGAGAAAGGTGGGGTCCACAGAGGGTTTTCTAATCATATAATTAGAGGCTCATTACTGGAGGTGTGGAACAGGTATAAACAATTGATTGAAAAAGGGACCCCTAGGTGGCTCTCCCCAGTTGACATTATCAAAATAAAAAAAACAAACATGACGGGTGAAAGATGGACCTATGAGGATCTTTTAGTTAAGACTGAAGAAGGATGGAAGGTGAAGTCTTATGAAGAGTTGAAAGACAAGATAAAAGAATGGTTACACTTCCACCAGATTAATGCACTGTGGAATGAGCACAAGAAATTGGGGATGAGTGATAAAAAATCAAGATTCCAGGTGGAAATCCTAGAGAGTAATGATAAACTCCTCTCCAAACTATACAAACAATTATTGGAATGGGATACTAAAGAGGATTTGGTGAAGGGTGTGATGGTAAAATGGGATAGAGACCTTGGATATAATATTGATTATAATAAATGGCAGACACTCTGGAGGAAAGGTATGAAATTTACAGCGTGTGCAACCCTCCGAGAAAACTTAGAGAAAATGATGTACCGTTGGTACCTGACCCCAGCAAAGTTAGGAAAGATGTATAAAACTGTTGATAACAACTGCTGGAGATGTAAAGACAAGGTTGGGACCTTTTTCCACATATGGTGGACCTGCGATGTAGTGAAGGAATTTTGGGGAAAGATTTACGATGAATTGAAAAAAATTCTGAAGTATAACTTTCCCAAAATACCTGAGTTGTTTCTCTTAGGTATGATTGGCGAGGAAATAGGAAAATCAGATCAAACCTTTTTTCAATATGCCATGGCCGCAGCGAGGATCCTAATTGCACAAAAATGGAAATCCCCTGATATGCCCACGATTGGAGAGTGGCAAGCGAGGCTATATCAATATTTAGAATTAGCGAGACTAACACAGAAATTAAGGCAAAATAATACAATGAAACTTAAAGATGAATGGAATAAATTTTTAATTTATGTTGAGACCAATATGGGAATTACTAACATAACAGCAGATGATAATTAATACCTTCGATGTATAAAACTAATGTTAGTTCTACTGCAAAGATCACCTAAGGATATGTAATCCAAGACCGAGTTGGACGGAAGTCTGTTTTATCGTTTTTCTTTTTGTTCGTCATTTTCTCTTTTATCTTTTCTCTTGTAATCCTTTTTCTTTTCTCTTTTTTCTTTTACTTTTTTCTTGTAAGCATATATATGTATATGTTTTTATTATGATATGTGATTTCTTTGTAAATAAAATTTTCTAATAAAAAAAAAAAGAAAGAAAACAATGTATGCATAATTTCCAAGGCAGGAAAGCAACTGGTCAGTGTTGCAAAGGGGCAGAATAATCTCTTTGTTCTAGAAATGCCTCTGAAGGGTGAGGGGAATGCTGAGAGGGCACAAGCTATGCGTGCTACAGTTCCCACTCATGTTTCATGTGCGTGTGCGTGGCACAAGAAGATAGCACATGGTTCTCTTGAAGAAATTCAAATGTTGCAGGAGTGCACTAAGGGTTGCAAAATATAAGCGTGTGGCAGATCTCTAAATTGTAGGGCATGTGAAAGGGCAAAGGTAAAAGGGTGCAGTTATCCCAGGGTGGAGAGGGTAACCACAAAACCTTTTGAGCTTGTGCACATAGACCTGTTTGGTCCCATGGCAAAGCCAAGTCTGGGAGGAGCCAGGTTTCTGCTGACAATTTCAGATGATCATACGCAGAATTCCTGGACTTATGCATTGCAATGCAAGGAAGATGCAGCGCAACTGATTAAAGATTGGGTTGCAGAGGTGGAACTAAGGTTTTCCACCAAGGTGCAAGGAGTCAAAAGTGACCGATGTGCAGGGTTTACTGGGTCTGCTCTGCAGAAGTTCTTTCGCCAGAAAGGGATAAATCACAAGGTAACTTCTCCTCAAGAGAGGGGGGTGGCAGAGCTCAAAAGTGAAGCTCTGATGAAGGCTACACAGGTCTTGCTGTCAGACTCTGGTTTGCCTCCAAGCTTTTGGGGGGAGGGAGTTCGGGCTGTGAATTTCACGATGAATAGGTCCTACAATTCAGTGGTAGGTGACACCCCGTTTTTCATGCTTCACGGAAGGAAACCTCAGATTCATTTCTTCCGTGTGTTCGGGTCACGGGCTTTGGTGCCGATACCAAAAGCATTACAAAAGTCAGGTGGACCTAAGGTCCAGGAAATGATCTTCTGTGGATATGAGCCTGCAACAAAGGGATGGAGATTTGCATATCCAGAAGGTGACCAGACCAAGCTTCTGGTCAGCAGACATGCTGAGTTCTGTGAACAAGATGGTATGTCAAAGCGCAATGCTAGTCCTGATGTTCTCTCAGAATGTCTGTCTGAGGACGAGGGAGAGCCAGGGGCTGAACCTGTTGATGAAGACCAGGTCGATGACCAGGGTCAAGAACAGGGTGGGGCATCTCCACAGGTTGCTAAAAGAGAGCCCAAGGGTGAGCCTGCGTCTCCTGTTAGCATAATGCAGAGAATTCGAAGACGCTTTAAGTCAAGAGGGGGAATCCCGTGAGGCAAAGGACACACTAGCTGACCACAGTGAGTCAGAGGAAGTACCTGAGTTTGTACCCAGGCGGTCCTCTCGAGCCACGAAGGGCATTCCACCTGAGAGGTATCAGGCCACAGGTGTGTGGGTTGGTTCCGCACAGTGTGAACCTGGGAGTTGTGAGGAGGTTCCACAGTTGCCTGACAAGAACGCCAGGAAGGTGCGTAAGGCATTGGAAAAGGGACTGATCTCACAGAGGTCTGTAAAGGTAAACACCCAAGTCACCTCAGGACTGGATAGAAGAGGGGGTGTTACTGGTTTCAGAACTCACAGGGTTAAGGAGTTCTGAGTGACGTCTCTCCATTCCTGAGGCGTGACCAGAAGGTGGGAGTGGCTTTATCTCACTGCCTGTCTGTCTCTGCGTCCGAAAGAAACGGAAGCAAAATGTGTGAGCTGAGTCCAGGAAAGCTCTGTAATTGTTTAACTGCTTGAATAAAGACTGAGTTATAAACACACTGACGCCTAGGTGTGTTTGATCTGCTTAACACCGGGGAGCAACAGCACGCTGCGTGAAACGCTCTGCATTTGTGGCTGCCGGAGGAGGACCAGCAGAGAGGCGCCAGACGGAAGTGTGCCGGGCTACCATTCAAGTAGCTGCGCCTAATTGGGGTCCAATCCAATTAGCCACGCCAATTATTCAACAGAGGCTGTTGGAACGGCTTGAAATTTTGCAAAATTATTATCTCAAGAGGATTCTAGGCCTTCCTCAAGGAACCCCAGCAGCTTTCTTGAGGGTGGAGGTTGGATTACCCTCTGTGTCTGCCAGGGCCCACTTAAGATTCCTACGATTTGTCCCATTAAACTTTAATTAGTTTAATGTAAATGCCCAGTGCGCTTCCATCGTCACAAGTCCCACTACAGCAGAGTATTTCGCACAGCAGTTGAAGAAGGGCAGGAGAGGCAGTATCTTTTCAAAGAGGAGTCTTGGAGCATGCGGTTTGTAACTCAAAGATAAGGTTTATTTACAAAAACAAAAACAACCCTGGCGAAGAACCACACATCTCAGCAAACACGCCCAAAAAAGGGGGGAGAAAAGGGGAGAACAAACACACAGGAGACTATTTATACAAACTCATGTTCCTGGAAGCCTAATGACCTCCAGCTGCTCAGTGATTAGAGCGTTTCTGCTACCTTTTAACCCTTTGATAGCAACACGATTTTACATCAACCTTGCAAAAACTTCAAACACCTTATTGGCCAAACAAGCCTTTGTATCTCTTCAAAGAACACCACTTGGCGTCAAAACCTATCTGAGATCCTGGTTAGATACACCCTACCGGAGTTTAATATCCTCAAACTGTGGAGCCCGGACAAAGTACGGGAATGGATCCTGGAGAGAGACGCTCTGTTAGATATCACAAAAATACAGAACCCAGGGTCCTCCGACTGGTTTCCCCGACTGAAAACAGTCAAAACCTGCGCCAATTAGTTGGCGAATATCACCAATCCTTTTTTTTTTAAAATATTTTTTTATTGCTTTTTAGAAATACAGAAATACAGAAAAAAGAATAAAGAATGGTTATAAGAAAATAGAGTAGAAGAATAACAAATTTCCATATTCTTTTTCCATCCAATCTATAGGACTTCCCCACATCCTCCGAACCCTGCATTCCCTGTCTTATAAAGCATCAGCAATTTGTTAACTTATTTCAAAACTTATTGTAACTTCCATTTTATCATGTTCCCTAATTTCAATTTTACTGTAACCCAATTCTTATATGCTTTGTATTAAACACAATAAAGTTGTTTCATTATTTTACCTCTAAATTCTTGTGTCTTAATTTTCATTTCATTAACTTAAATTTGCTGAAGCTAGAGTTTCCTGAAAGGTGCATTTTTAACATTCATACAGCTTATAGTGTTTTTTCAAATAGTCCTTAAACTTTTCCCAGTCCTCCTCAATTGTTTCTTCTCCCACGTCTCGGATTCTGCCAGTCATTTCAGCCAATTCCATATAGTCCATCAACTGCGATTGCCATTCCTCCAGCGTGGGTAAATCTTGTGTCTTCCAATATTTTGCAATCAGGATCCTTGCTGCTGTGGTAGCATACATGAAAAAGGTTCTGTCCTTCTTAAGCACTCTCTGGTCCACCATGCCCAGAAGGAAGGCCTCTGGTTTCTTAGGTAAGGTAAATCTCAGTACCTTTTTTAGTTCATTATGGATCATTTCCCAGAAGGCCTTCACTTTCGGGCAGGTCCACCAGAGATGAAAGAATGTCCCTTCCGCCTCTCCACATTTCCAACATTCGTTGTCAGACAGATGATATATCTTAGCTAACTTGACTGGGGTCATGTACCACCGGTATACCATTTTCATAATATTTTCCTTCAAGGCAGTGCATGCCGTAAATTTCAAACCGGTGTTCCATAACCTTTCCCAGTCTGCAAACATAATGTTATGCCCCACATCCTGAGCCCATTTTATCATAGCGGATTTGACTGTCACATCCTGTGTATTCCACTTAAGCAGCAAGTTATACATTCTCGAATATCACCAATCCCACCCTTCGGAGAGCCTTCACCATGGCCCATTTTCAAACCATTCCTACGGCCTATCTGTCAGGCAGATATGCAAAAATCCCAGTAGAGCAGCGTATATGTCCTTGTCATATGAGAACCAAACAGGACCTCACACATTACATGTTGTATTGTCCCATCTATTCGGCCTTCAGGGATGCGATGTTACAAACTATTCCCAAATCAATAGTCAACTCTGAGGACCAAGTACAGTGGTGCCTCGCAAGACGAAATTAATTTGTTCCGCAAGTCTTTTCGTCTTGCGAGTTTTTCGTCTTGCGAAGCACGGTTTCCTATAGGAATGCATTGAAAATCAATCAATGCGTTCCTATGGAAACCGCCTTCAGACCAGGTCCGGGGACAGTCTGTCCCCCGACCTCTTCTGAAGGCCGGCGGAGGGGCGAAAGTCTTTGCTTCCCCCCGCCTGCCTTCCCGGGACAGCGGAGACTTCTCCGCTGTCCCGGGGCGATTTTAAAATGCTGGCGGGCGGCAGCAAAGCCTTCGCTCCGCCCGCCAGCATTTTTAAAACCCCGGGACAGCGGAGGACTTCTCCGTTTCTCCGCTGCGTTAAGAGCGCCCCTCGCGCAGGGCAGCAGGCTGCTATCCGCAGCTTGGAGAGCCCTCTGGACCTCTTCTGAAGGCTGGCGGGGGGCAAAAGTCTTTGCTCCCCCTCCCGCCTGCCTTCAAAAGCCGTCCGGGACAGCGGAGAAACGCGCTGTGTTTCTCCGCTCTCCCGGAAAGGCAGTCAGGGGGGAGCAAAGACTTTTGCCCCCCGCCAGCCTTCAGAAGAGGTCCAGAGGGCTCTCCAAGCTGCGGATAGCAGCCTGCTGCCCCGCGCGAGGGGCGCTCTTAAGCAGAGCGCCCCTCACGCGGGGCAGCAGGCTGCTATCCGCAGCCTAGGCGGGAACTCTTCTGAAGGCTGGCGGGGGAGAAGGGCTTTTCTTCCCACCGCCAGCCTTCAGAACAGCCTTCTGAATGTTGGCGGTGGGGAGGAAAACCTTCCTCCCACCGCAAGTCTTCAAGACAGGTCTGGGAACAGAGGAGAAGCGCTGCGCACCTTCCCCTCTGTTCCCGGACCTGTCCTGAAGGCTTGCGGTGGGAGGAGGGCTTTCCTCTCCACCGCCAACATTCAGAATGCTGTTCTGAATGTTGGCGTTGGGGAGGAAAGCCCTCCTCCCACCGCAAGCCCCGGGAACAGAGGAGAAGCCCTTCGCGCCTTGTCCTCTGTTCCCGGACCTCCCACCGCAAGCCTTAGGACAGGTCCGGGAACAGAGGAGAAGGCGCGCTGCGCTTCCCCACTGTCCCCGGAGATTTCCCTATGGGCTTTCGTCTTGCGAAGCAAGCCCATAGGGAAATTCGTCTTGCGAAGCCGCTAAAAATCGGAAAACCCTTTCGTCTTGCGGGTTTTTCGTTTAGCGAGGCATTCGTCTTGCGGGGCACCACTGTAAAGTTTTTACTGGTGGACGCTGATCCACGGATTTCTCACGTGGTAGCAGTCTTTGTGGTGAAGGCTATGAAAACTAGGGTATGGTTCCTGAATGAAATGGTGAGGTCCCTCCCACTGCTCTCCTAACCTGTTGCTGTATCTTCTTTCCTGAATGGTGGGGTTTTTTGGGTAGTTTCCTTGCTGGGACAGCATGGCATGAATTTTAGCTTATTTTTATAATTTGATTGTTTATCTTTTAATAATGTTTTATGGTATTTTGTGTAAAGGCATGGACCTCACAAATTTAATAAACTTCTTGTTGTTGAACTTATTCAATTTAAATCCTGCTACTTGACCAAACTCTTGAATTAATTCTAAAACTCTTTTCGTACTAGATTCTGGCTCTTGTAATGTAAATACTAGGTCATCTGCAAATGCTCTCAATTTGTATTGTTTGGCTCCGACCTGTATACCTTTAACCAACTGGTCTCTTCTAATCATGTTCAGCAAAACCTCCAAGACTGATATAAAAAGTAGTGGGGAAATTGGGCACCCCTGACGTGTCCCTTTTTCTATCTTAAATTCCTCCGTAACCACATTATTTACAATTAACTTTGCTTTTTGTTCAGAGTATATTGCACTTATACCATTTTCAAATCCTTGGCCTACCCCCATCCCCTGGAGATTTTTCCTCATAAAACTCCAAGAAATATTGTCAAAGGCTTTCTCCGCGTCCACGAAGATCAGAACTGCTGTAGTATTTAAATTTACTTCTAATTTCTCCAAAATGTCAATTACGTTCCTTACGTTATCTGACAAGTGTCTTCTTGGGAGAAAGCCCGCTTGGTCTCTATGAATCTCCTCCATCAATACTTTTTTAAGTCTCTTAGCCAAAATGTCAGCAAATATTTTGTAATCCACATTTAATAACGAGATAGGGCAGTAGTTCTTAAGTTGAGTCTTTTCAGTCTCTGTCTTTGGTATAAGTGTGATGTACGCTTCTTTCCACGATTCTGGTGCTCTTTCCCCCTCCAAAATCTCGTTGCAGACTTCCTTCAATGGTTGTAATAGCCACTCCTTCAAAGCTTTATAGTATCTGGAAGTCAGCCCATCTGGTCCCGGAGATTTGCCCAATTGCATGTTTTGAATGGCATCTTCTATTTCCTGGTCGGATATTTTACAATTCAACTTTAGTTTGCTTTCTTGTGATATTTTTTGTAGGCCATTTTATGCGTATGAATATAAATCCTCCGTCCAGTCACGCTTCCTCTGGGCAGCTCTGCTTGGAAGCGCTGACCTGGCAGGATAGCAGCAGAGTAAATGCAGCGGTCCTGAGTCCATGTGAGAAAGGGATAAATTAAGTCCAAAGACAGATCGGTTCTTATCTCTAGAAGTGTTTATTACAAGCCATAAATCAGTCTCTTTCCATTGGAAACCTCCGCCATTCCGGCATCTCTCCGTGCTTCCAAAAGCACACAGATTCACAGCCTCTCCGTTGAGCTGTGTCTCTCAGGCAGAATCGAAAGGAACTCTGCCTACAGGCTGTGACGCACTCCTTTGCATCAAGCTCCTCCCAGATACAGGACACCACGGAGTTTTAACCCTGCTTGTTCCAAACTCCACACATTTGACTTCAAAAAAGGTCAATGTCCATTTCATTCTGAGGCCCTTGTGCATATAATTGTTTAAAATATTTCTGGAAACAGTCTCTAATCTCATTTGGCTTATAAATGTTCTTTCCTTCCACTTCTAAATTTGTAACCGTATTCAATTTTTGTCTTTTCCTCATTTGCCAAGCCAATAGTTTTCCACATTTATCTGCTGTTTCAAATGTCTTTTGTCTCATTTGTTTAATTTTCCATTCTATTTCTTGATTCATCAGTTCCATGTATTGTGTCTGGTATAATTTAATTTCTCTCAGGATCTCTTGAGATTTTGGTTTTGATGTTAATTTCCTTTCCCCTTCTTTTATTTCTTCCAAAATCTTGTCTTTTTTCTCATTTTGACTTCTCTTTTTAATTGCATTTTGTTGTATCAAAAATCCACACATAACGGCTTTACTTGCGTCCCAGATTATTCTTTTTTCAACGTTGGTCTTCATATTTATTTCAAAATAGTCTCTCAAAGTCTTTTGGGCCTTTTTATAAACTTCTTCATCTCTAAATAAGGTGTCATTCATCCTCCATCTGAAGGAACCAGTTGCTAATTGTTTCATCTCCATTTTTACTGCGTTATGGTCGGAGCAGGTTTTTGGGCAGATTTCCACTTTCTTTATCTTTGGTGCCAGTCCTCTAGTAATCCAAATTTGGTCAATTCTGGTCCATGTCATCTTGGCTTCAAGGGGATTCTTAGTTCTCCAAATATCATTAAATCCATATTGTCAGTCATTTCAAAAAAAGTTTTAGGTAGTCTTCCATCTTTAGTGATTGTCTGTCTTTGTGCTTTATCCATATTTGTTGAGACCACTCCATTCATATCTCCCATCAATATTAAATTGTAATCCAGATAGTCCAGCAAGATCTCATGCAACTTCTTAAAAAATTCTGATTTCCCCTCATTCGGCGCATAAATTCCTACGATCAAAAATTTTTCTCCTTGGACTTGAATTTCAATTGCCAATATTCTTCCTTGTTCATCTTTAAAAATAAATTTCGGTAGCAGTTTTTCCTTTGCATATATCACAACTCCTCTTTTTTTTTACTTTGTCAGCTGCAATAAATTCTTGGCCCAATCTTTTATTCACCAATATTTTCCTATGTGACCTCATCACATGTGTTTCTTGTAGACAAATCAAGTCCAATTGTTCTTTCTTCAATATATGAAAAACTGCTTTCCTCTTTCGGGGCATGTTTAGACCATTACAATTCCAGCTTAGAAGTTGCAGAGCCATGATGGGACTATTTACTTACTCCTGTTGCTCCAAGTAGTTGGTCTTCTTCTATCGGTGGTTTCAATCCAAATGATAAGTTTGAAATGTCCAGTGTTCCTTTTCCTGGCGGCGGCGACTCCCCTCCAGATTCCACCTCCTTCACTAAGTCTTCTTCGTGATCTCTCAAAAACTTGTCTTTGTCACTCACTGTTCTTATTTTTATCTTTCTTCCTTTGTATTTAAAGGATAGGCCTTGTGGAAATTCCCACCTGAACAGTATCTTGTTTTTTTCCAGTAAAACAACCAAGTCTCTATAGTAAGTTCTTACGTCCAAGATATGCTTCGGAATATCTTTAAAAATCTCCACAAAGGAATTTTCTTTTTTTCAATAAATATTTATTACAGTTTTCCAATTTAATACAAAAAGAAAAAACAACAAACAAATACACAATTAAAACAAAACAAAACAAATATAATTCCCATTTCTTATTTCCATTACCTTATGTCCCGGATCTCCTCTCACCTCCCCCTTTTGTATTCCAGTTCAAATTCTTAATTCAGCAAATTCTTGTTACGACTTAGTATAGCTTATTTTAAATTATTATTCCACCTTTACATTACAGCTGGTAACCATTTAATTTCCATCCAACATCATTCTAACATTCATTAATTTTACAATATTTCTGTAGATAATCTTTAAATTTCCTCCAATCTTCTTCCGCCGACTCTTTTCCCTGGTCTCGGATTCTGCCGGTCATTTCTGCCAATCCCATGTAATCGATCATCTTCATCTGCCATTCCTCCAGAGTGGGTAAATCTTGTGTCTTCCAGTATTTTGCGATGAGAATTCTTGCTGCTGTTGTCACATACATAAAGAGAGATCTATCCTTCTTTAGTACCAATTGGCCAACCATGCCTAGGAGAAAGGCCTCTGGTTTTTTCAAGAAAGTGTACTTAAGTATCTTTTTCAATTCATTATAAATCATTTCCCAGAAGGCCTTAATCCTTGGGCACGTCCACCAAAGGTGAAAGAATGTACCTTCAATCTCTTTACATTTCCAACATTTATTGTCGGGCAAATGGTAAATTTTTGCAAGCTTGACTGGGGTCATGTACCACCTGTAAATCATTTTCATAATATTCTCTCTTAGGGCATTACATGCCGTGAATTTCAAACCGGTGGTCCACAACTGTTCCCAGTCTGCGAACATAATATTATGTCCAACATCTTGTGCCCATTTTATCATAGCAGATTTAACAGTTTCATCCTGAGTGTTCCATTTCAACAGCAAGTTATACATTCTTGACAAATTCTTTGTTTTAGATTCTAACAATTCTGTTTCTAATTTCGATTTTTCCACCTGGAATCAGATTTTTTTATCCAATTTATAAACCTCCATTATCTGATAGTAATGAAGCCAATCTCGTACTTTACTCTTTAATTTCTCAAAACTCTGTAATTTCAATTTGTCTCCCTCTTGTTCCAAAATCTCACAATATTTTGGCCATTTGGACTCCATATTAAGTCTTTTGAAAGCTTTAGCTTCCATTGGTGACAACCACCTTGGGGTTTTATTTTCCAATAAATCTTTGTATCTTATCCAAACATTAAACAATGCTTTCCTGACAATATGATTTTTAAATGCTTTATGAGCCTTAACCTTGTCGTACCACAAATATGCATGCCACCCGAAGGTATTGTTAAAACCTTCTAAATCCAAAATATCTGTATTCTCCAGAAGTAGCCAATCTTTCAACCAGCAGAAAGCTGCTGCTTCATAATACAATTTAATACAATACAATATGTCTGTGTTCTCAAGAAGCAGCCAGTCTTTCAACCAGCAAAAGGCTGCTGATTCATAGTAAAGTTTGAAGTCCGGCAGGGCAAAGCCCCCCCTTTCCTTTACATCAGTTAAAATCTTAAATTTTATTCTGGGCTTTTTGCCCTGCCAGACAAATCTGGAAATATCTTTCTGCCACTTCTTGAAACAGTCCATCTTGTCCACAATTTGCAATGTTTGAAACAAAAACAACATTCTAGGCAATACATTCATTTTTATAACTGCAATCCGGCCCAACAAGGAAAGCTTCAAATTTGACCATGTTTCTAAATCTCTTTTCACTTCTGACCAACATTTTTCATAATTATCTTTAAATAAATTCACATTTTTTGCTGTCATCTTAATCCCCAAATATTTCACTTTCTTAACCACAGTCAAGCCCGTCTCATTCTGAAACCTTTCTTTTTCCATTGATGTTAAATTTTTCTCTAAAACTTTGGTTTTTGACTTATTCAGTTTAAATCCTGCCACTTGACCAAATTCATTAATTAAGTCTAAAACCCTTTTCGTACTAGATTCTGGCTCCTGTAACGTCAAAACTAAGTCATCTGCAAATGCTCTCAATTTGTACTGTTTGGCTCCGACCTGTATCCCTTTGACCAACTGGTCTTTTCTAATCATGTTCAGCAAAACCTCCAAAACCGATATAAAAAGCAATGGTGAAATTGGGCACCCCTGTCGTGTCCCTTTTTCTATCTTAAATTCATCTGTAACCACATTATATACAATTAATTTTGCTTTCTCTTCAGAGTAAATGGCGTCTATACCATTTTCAAACCCTTGCCCTACCCCCATCCCTTGTAAGTTCTTTTTCATAAAGTTCCAAGAAATATTATCAAAGGCTTTCTCCGCGTCCACAAATATAAAAACTGCTTTCGTATTTATGTTCACTTCTAATTTTTCCAAAATGTCAATTATATTCCTCAGATTATCAGACAAATGCCTTCCCGGGAGAAAGCCCGCCTGGTCTTTATGAATCTCCTCCATCAAAACTTTTTTCAATCTTCTAGCCAAAATGTCAGCAAAAATGTTGTAATCCACATTTAGTAAGGATATGGGACGGTAGTTCTTGAGTTGAGTCTTTTCAGTCTCTACTTTCGGTATAAGCGTAATATATGCTTCTTTCCACGACTCCGGCGCCCTTTTCCCTTCCAAAATCTCATTGCAGACCTTTTTCAAAGGTTGTATTAAGTAGTCCTTCAAGGATTTGTAATACCTGGAGGTCAGCCCATCGGGTCCTGGTGACTTGCCCAATTGCATACTTTGAATGGCAACTTCTATTTCCTGTTCTGATATTTTGTAATTCAGCATCAGTTTACTTTCTTGTGAAATTTTTTGTAATCCATTTGCCTTTAAAAAACGTTCTATGTCCATATCTTTCTGTGGCCCTTGTGAATATAGTTGTTTAAAATACCTTTGAAAACAGTTTCTGATCTCAGTTGGGTTATGTATATTCTTCCCTTCCACCTCTATATTTGTTATAGTGTTTAATTTTTGTCTTTTTCTCATTTGCCAAGCCAAAAGTTTCCCACACTTATTTGCCGATTCAAAAGTCTTTTGTCTCATTTGTTTAATCTTCCATTCTATTTCTTGATTCATCAGTTCCATGTATTGTGTTTGGTATAATTTTATTTCTCTCAGAATCTCTTGTGACTTTGGTTTTGCTCTCAATTTCTTTTCCCCTTCTTTTATTTTCTCTAAAATTTTATCTTTCTTCTCATTTTGGCTTTTCTTCTTTATTACATTCTGTTGAATCAAAAACCCTCTCATAACAGCTTTACTTGCGTCCCAAATCATTCTTTTTTCAACATCAGTATTCATATTTATTTCAAAATAGTCTCTGAGGTTTTTTGGGCCTTTTTATAGACTTCTTCATCTCTAAATAAGGTGTCATTCATCCTCCATCTAAAAGAGCCAGTCGTTATTTGTTTCATCTCCATCCTTACGGCGTTATGGTCGGAGCAAGTTTTTGGGCAGATTTCCACTTTCTTTATCTTTGGTGCCATCCCTCTAGTTATCCATATTTGATCAATTCTAGTCCATATCATCTTGGCTTCAGAAAAGAAGGTTCCCTCTCTTCCCAGAAGATTCTTTGTTCTCCAAATGTCCACCAAGTCCATATTGTCAGTCATTTCAAAGAAGGTTTTAGGTAGTCTACCATCATTGGTGACTACCTGTTTTTGTGCTTTGTCCATATTTGTAGATACCACTCCATTCATATCTCCCATCAAAATTAATTTGTAATCCAAGTGTTCCAGTAAAGTCTCATGCAACTTCCTAAAAAAGTCAGACTTTCCCTCGTTCGGAGCATAGATTCCGACAACCAAAAATTTTTCTCCTTGATATTGAATTTCAACTGCCAAATATCTTCCTTGTTCATCTTTAAAGATTAATTTCGGTAAAAGTCTCTCCTTTACATATATCACAACTCCTCTTTTTTTTACTTTGTCTGATGAAATAAACTCTTGTCCCAATCTCTTGTTAATAAATAATTTCCTGTGTTGTCTCATTACATGTGTTTCTTGCAAGCAAATCAAATCCAATTGTTCTTTTTTCAATATATGAAACACACTTCTTCTTTTTCGAGGAGAATTAAGACCATTACAATTCCAACTTAGGAGTTGCAGAGCCATGATGGGATTACTTCTCTTCACCTCCCACTGCTCCAAGTAGTTGCTCTTCTTCTGTTGGTGGTTTTCCCTTCTCAGGGCTAGGGAGTCCAAATGGTAAGTTTGCTATATCCAAGATTCCTTTTTCCAGTGTTTTTGGCACTTCTTCTGATTCTACTTCTTTTTGAAGATGTTCTCCGTAATCTCTCAAAAACTTGTCTTTGTCGTTTACTGTTCTTATTCTTATTTTCCTTTCTTTATATTTAAACGCTAGGCCTTGGGGAAATTCCCACCTGAAGAGTATCTTATTTCTTCTCAGCAGAACCACTAGATCTCTGTAGTATGTCCTTATATCCAAGATATGTTTAGGAATATCCTTAAAGATCTCCACGAATGAGTCTCCAATTTCCAAAGTTCTTTGGTAGTGCAGATTTAAAATTTTGTCTCTTTCTTCTTTTGTTCGCAAAGTAATCAAGCAATCTCTTACCCTGTTCTTCTTCTGTCGTGAGCCAATTCTAAAAGCACTCACAATCTTGAATTCTTCCTTCCCCAATTCCTTTTGCCAAAAATCTGTAAATTCCTTTGTAAGAAAGTCCACCAAATTCTCCTTCTCACTTTCAGGCACCGCTCTAATTCTCAGATTTTTCTCCTTAGCCTGTAGTTCTATACAAGACAATGCCAAATCGTGATCCTCCAATTTCTTATATGCAGGTAAAATCTTCTCCTCAGCAGCAGATGCAATCTGTTTCGCTTCCTCAGCTACCTTCCGAGTCGTGGCTGATTCCTCAATTAATTTTTCAATAGATTCTGTATTAAAAGTCACTTTCTTTACCAAATCGTTGATACTTGCTGTATTCACATCAATTTTTGCTGATGCAGCCACAACCTGTTTTTTTCTGTCAACCACTTCTTTTGCTAAATTTTCCAAAGAGTCATTAATTTTTCTAAGTGCTTGGGTTAATACATCGTCAGTTGACATAATTTTCGATTTAGTCTGCGTGGCAGCTGCTCCTCCTGTTACTCCTGGGATTGAAGGCCTTCGCTGATGGTATGTTTTGCCTGATCTAGTATGATGTGTTGAGTCTAATTTTTCTTTACCATCTGCCATAGCCTTCTCATGAGAACTCAAGGTCAAACCCACGCCTGGGAGATTTGTTAGAAGTTTGTTTTGGGGGGGGGAAATTCCAGTGGCGTAGTTGTTATTGCAAGAGAGGAATTTTCCAGTGGCTGTTATTGCAACAATGTCAGTCTCCTCTAGGGGGATAACTTCAGCAACAAATGTAGTCTTTAGCAACAAATGTAATCTTTAAGGAGCCCCCCCAGCCCTTCAAAGCCACAATTTCAAAGTCCCAAATAGCTGCTGTAGGAGCCTAAAAAAGTTACTTAGATTCCGAAGAAGTCCAGAGACACTGTATCTTTTTCGCAGAGTTACATAGAGGTCTTAACTTTCCCCTTCAAGTCAAGCTCCTTTCAAAAGGCAGTCCGTTTCCAGGGCTTTGAGACAGTGGAATTAACTTTCAAACTCCACCTTTCATGCAGGAATGTAGCTTAAATCTTCCCCCCTCCGCTCCTGCAAACTCGGGGGGAGACCACTTTTTGGTGTTGGATTTTAAGTCTTTTCAAAGAAGAATCTTTCAAGGTTTCCACTTTAAAGGACTCTTTGCTTTGTTCTATCTACAAGCAGGGGGAAGCAGACTTCCTGTTTATGCTTTCCCCTTTCAATCTCCAAAGTTTTTTGATAGTGCAAATTCAAAATTTTATCTCTTTCTTCTTTTGACCTTAATGTTATCAAACAATCTCTTGGCTTATTTTTCTTTTGTCTTATGCCAAGCCTAAATGCACTATCTTAAATTCTTCCTTCTCCAAACCCTGTTGCCAAAAGTCCAAAAATTATTTTGTTAAAAATTCCACCAGATTATCTCTCTCATTTTCCGGAACTGACCTAATCCTTAAATTTCTCTCCTTCCTTTGAAGTTCAATCATAGAAAAAGTCAGGTCATGGTCCTCCAGCTTCTTGATGACCGGTGGTATCTTCTCTTGAGTGGCAACAGCAATTTCCTTTGCTTCCTCAGCAATCTTTCGGGTTGTAGCCAAGTCCTCCAAAAGTCTTACAATAGTCTCTGTGTTAGAATTCACTTTCCTTCCTAATTCATCAATGCTTTTCGTGTTAAAATCAATTTTTGCTGAGACCTCGGCTACTTGTTTATTAGTTTCCGAGACTTGTTTGCTTGTTTCTGTTCCCTGCTTAGTTAAATGTTCCAAAGATGCGTTAATTTTACTAAGTGCCTGTGCCAGGGCATCCTCTGTTGACATTGTTTTTACTTTTGTTTGAGAGGCAGCAGCTGTTCCTGTGCCTCCACTTGTTGAAGCTCTTCACTGGTGGGAAAAGTCAGTCTTGTATTGTCTACCGGATCTTAAACTTGCACTTTTTTCTTCTAGTTTCCCCTTATCATCCATAACACTCTCATTCAAAACCAAGGTCACGTCCCACACCTGTGCCTCTGTTTTTAAAGGAATTTTCCACTAGATCTTACTTCAAGTGGCTTAGTTGTTATTGTTGCAACAAAGTCTCCACTAGGGGGAAAAGCTCCAACTTCACTTTACATTTTTTAGACAATGTCTCTTTAAAAAACCCCTTTTATTTTCCAATAAGCCACAGTTTCAATTCTGCCTTCAATGCTATTTTGTTTAAAAATCTCTCCTCAAGCAATGTATCTTTACAGAATGTATCTTTTAGCAGAGTTATTACTAGAAACAGTTTCAGAATGCTGACAGCTCACCATTCAGTTTCCCCTCAAGGCAGTCCGACTCCAGAAATCAGGCAGCGGATGTGCTTTTCAAATTTAAATTCATTTCTTCTTGCAGGCATATAAAGTTCAATTTTCCACCCCCCACCGCTCCTGCAAACCGGGGGGGGGGATGCTCTTCCAAACGATAAACTCCCAACTTCAGGAAAAAGTTCCCTCTTAAGTTACAGCTTACAGTCACTTTGCTTTAAATTATCTGCAGGGCGGAAAGGCAGACTTCCTTTTTGTACCTTTCCTGTGCTGGTGCCGAAATTCTTAAAATTTAAGTCCAATTTAATCCCTTAATCCTACTCACGAGTAGTTGTTTTTAAGTCCGAATTCTTGGGAAGAAATCAGCGCTCTCCGATCATGGCAACGCGGCTTCACTCTGCAGGCTGGGTAGACGACCCTCAGCACCGCGCCGCTCACCTGCTACCGCTCCACAGCCTTTAAAAAGGCTCCTTTGCGGTTTGGGGGCGCAAAAGGTGCCCGCCGGGTCTCCTCGTTCACAGGTTTCCGCGCCTGTGACTTTTGGGGGTCCCTGCTTCACCGTAGCTGCGGGACCCAAACCTGTGGAGCAGACTTCCCCCGGAGCTCGGAGGCAAGTCCGCCATTCTTCGCTGGCGCTGACCGGAAGTCACATTGGCTTTTTTAGCTGCCGCATCACACTGTTGGCTCATGTCAAGTTTGTGGTCAACCAAGACTCCTAGAAAAAGAAATAATTGATATAGCAAACTTATCTTTCGGACTGCACAGTCCAAGGAAAGAGGCACCACCGACAGAACAAGAACAGTTACTCGGAGCAGTAGGAGGTAAAGTGAAGTAACCCCATCATCATGGCTCTGCAACTTCTAAGCTGGAATTGTAATGGTCTGAACTCACCCCGGAAGAGAAAAAGTGTCTTTCATATATTAAAAAAAGAACAATTGGCCTTGATTTGCTTACAAGAAACACATGTGATGAGGCTACATAGTAAAATACTTATTAATAAGTGTCAGAGCTGCCCCTAGGTCCCAGCTCACAGAGGACCAACGCCAGGCTGTCGTTATGTACAAAAGTCTGTATTGAAGTTCAGTTTCCATTTCAAAGCCGCAGCGCGCAGCTCTACGTCTTAAACCCTAGACCGGCGAAGCTCCGTCTGAATCTCCTCCCCTCTGACACCAGTTTAAGATCCTAGCCCTGCTCCACCTCTTCCTCTCCTCTCTCCTCCTCTGGGTCCTCCTGCCCGCTGGGGCATTCACCATTCTGGACTCTTCTGACGCTGAGTCGCCTGACTCCTCCCCCTGCCTCCTGCGGGCTTTAGGACCTGGTTCCCAATCCTCGTTCTCTGCTGTCCTGTACATTTGAACTTGGCTCTCGCGCCAACCCCTTGATCCTCCTCCTGACCGTTACACTGCTTCTATCCCTGCTTCCTTCCTTCTGGAAGCTGGCTGGACGTGACCTCCCCTCCGTTGCCTGACTCTCCGATGTAGGCGTGGTCAACCCTGACTCATCTTCTCTCCCTGGTGGTGAATACGCTGGCCCCGATACCTGGGACTCCTCCCCCCCCCCCACTACGCTCTGGTGGGGAAGCTGGTCCTGATCTCCAACTGCTGCTCTGGGAGTCCCCGCTGGCCCCTTGTTTCTGGATTGTCTCCCTTGGGCCCCCCCTTGCCCTGGCCACCGGCGCCCCCTTCTGTGAATCTTCCGATTCGCTGGAGAGGCTCATGGAATCTCTCGGGCTACTGTCATCTTCTCCTACGCTGCCCTCGGATTGCTCCCCCTCGCTCTCCATCTCCTCCCTTCCCTGTGCTCCCGCTCTTGAGTCCCTGACAATAAGAGATTGGGACAAGAATTTATTTCATCTGATAAAGTTAAAAAAAGAGGAGTTGTGATATATGCAAAGGAGAGATTACTACCGAAACTAATTTTTAAAGATGAACAAGGAAGATTTTTGGCAATTGAAATTCAAGTTCAAGGAGAGAAATTCTTGATTGTATGAATTTATGCACCGAATGAGGGGAAATCTGAATTCTTTAAGAAGTTGCATGAGATTTTATTGGACTATTTGGACTATAACTTAATTTTGATGGGGGATATGAATGGTGTAGTATCCACAAATATGGACAAGGCACAAAGACAGGTAGTCACTAAAGATGGAAGACTACCAAAAACTTTCTTTGAACTGACTGACAATATGGACTTGATTGGCATTTGGAGAACAAAGAATCCCCTTGGGAGAGAGGGAACCTTTTTCTCTGGAGCCAAGATGACATGGACTAGAATTGACCAAATATGGATTACTAGAGGAATGGCACCAAAGATAAAGAAAGTGGAAATCTGCCCAAAAACTTGCTCCAACCATAACACTGTAAGGATGGAGATGAAGCAAATAACAACTGGTTCCTTCAGATGGAGGATGAATGACACCTTATTTAGAGATGAAGAAGTGTATAAAAAGGCCCAAAAAACTTTGAGAGACTATTTTGAAATAAATATGAAGACCAATGTTGAAAAAAGAGTAATCTGGGATGCAAGCAAAGGTGTTATGAGAGGGTTTTTGATTCAACAGAATGCAATAAAGAAGAGAAGTCAAAATGAGAAAAAAGATAAAATATTGGAGAAAATAAAAGAAGGGGAGAAAAAATTGAGAGTAAAGCCAAAGTCGCAGGAGATCCTGAGAGAAATAAAACTATATCAAATACAATATATGGAATTGATGAATCAGGAAATAGAATGGAAAATTAAACAAATGAGACAAAAGACTTTTGAATCAGCGAATAAATGTGCGAAACTGCTGGCTTGGCAAATGAAAAAAAGACAAAAATTAAATACCATCACAAATTTGGAAGTGGAAGGACAGAACATACACAATCCAATCGAAATTAGGAATTGCTTCCAGAGGTACTTTAAACAATTATATTCACAAGGGCCACAGAAAGAAATGGACATAGACTGATTTCTGAAGACAAATGGACTACAAAAAATCTCTCAAGAAAGTAAATTAATGTTGAATTATAAAATATCTGATCAGGAAGTAGAAGGTACCATCCAAAATATGCAAATAGGCAAGTCTCCAGGACCGGATGGGCTGACTTCCAGATATTATAGATCTTTGAAGGAGTGGTTATTACAACCCCTGAAGGAAGTCTGCAATGAAATTTTGGAAGGGAAAAGGGCACCAGACTCGTGGAAAGAGGCGTATATCACATTTATACCAAAAACAGAGACTGAAAAGACTCAACTTAAGAACTACCGTCCCATATCGTTATTAAATGTGGATTACAAAATTTTTGCTGACATTTTGGCCAAGAGATTGAAAAAAGTATTGATGGAAGAGATTCACAGGGATCAAGCGGGCTTTCTCCCGGGAAGACATTTGTCTGACAATTTGAGAAATATAATAGACTTTCTGGAAAAGCTAGAAGTGAACATAAACACTAAAGCCGTTCTGATATTTGTGGATGCGGAGAAAGCTTTTGACAACATCTCTTGGAGCTTTATGAAAAAGAACCTACAGGGTATGGGGGTAGGCCAAGGGCTTGAAAATGGTATAGGTGCAATATACTCTGAACAAAAGGCGAAATTAATTGTAAATAATGTGGTTACGGAAGAATTTAAAATAGAAAAAGGGACACGACAGGGGTGCCCAATTTCCCCATTGCTTTTCATATCGGTCCTGGAGGTCCTGCTGAATATGATTAGAAGGGACCGGTTGGTTAAAGGTATACAGGTCGGAGCTAAACAGTACAAATTGAGAGCATTTGCAGATGACTTAGTATTGACGTTACAGGAGCCAGAATCTAGTACTAAAAGGGTTTTGGAACTAATTCAAGAGTTTGGTCAAGTGGCAGGATTCAAATTGAACAAGTTAAAAACTAAGGTTTTAGAGAAAATGAATGAAACAGGTCTGACTGTGGTTAAGAAAGTGTCAGGGAACTGTCATCAGAGCAAGAAACAGAGGCAGGGCTCCCGAGCGATGCCAGAGAGGGGACTAGCAGGGGGGAAGGATTTCAGCGTAACACCCATAGAGAAGAGAGGGAGATGGAGGAATTGGTGACAGGGCTCCAAGACCCTTCACCCGAAACTAGTGGAGAGAGCGCTGGGACGCCCCTGCCTTCCCCTTACTTGCACAGACGCGTTCCGCGCAGGGAACATAGGAGGAGACTCGGGGTCAAACAGCTTTTATGCTGGAAGAGGTTCAAGAGACGCCCACTCTCGGATTCTGCAAGTGACTAACAGGTCACGGAGGGCGAGCTCTGACCCTAAGCATGGTTGGGCAAGCAAACTAACTAAACTGAAGGCAATTTACGCACAAGTAACCCCTCACAACCATTACAGCAATCCGAGAGTCATTTACGTTACTTGTGCGCAAGCAGTGGAAACATGAGCCAGACTGGAGGCGCCGGGGCAGCGGAGCCAGCTGCGGGGGCGCAGGACCTAATGAAGAGGAACCAGGAGCTGGAACGGCATGTAGCAATGCTGATGGCGCGGCTGGACGAGAGGCGCACCCAGGACGCGCAGGGAAGGGAGAGGAGAGCGTTGCCCTGACTACCGCATTCCTGAGATGCCAAAGCACTCTCCCGGTGACGTAGTGCCAATGGAAATTGATGGGGCGCGCGCCCGCGAGGCTCCGAGCGCCCACCAAGGAGTCAAAAGGGAGGGAAAGGCTGGGAGAAACACCAAGAACTGTTTCCTCTGCCAATGGCCAGGACACTTTGCCAGGGTCTGGCCACAAAGAAAGGCTTGGCAAGGGATGGTGGGAGCCGCTGGAAGCGAGGAGGAGGGGGCAGAGGAAAAGGTGCAGGGAAACGCCAGCGCTTGACTGCCCACAGGGGGGCGCAGCAGCCAAGCGAACAGATAACAGAAGTGCCCCAACCAGACCCACCAAAGGCTTCCATAGCGATAGAGGTGGTGCTAGAACTCCCAAATGGACACCCAGTCAAGGTGAAGGCAATGCTGGACTCAGGCAGCTCCTGTAATTTTTTTAGTAAGGAGTTTGCACTGGAGCACCAACTCCACCTGCTGCCACTTGATTTCCCACTCCAAGTGACCACAATAGATGGCAGGGAGCTACTAGGAGGGGAGGTAACACATCAAACCCCACCCATGAGAATGAGTGTGTCCAGGCACACCGAAACCATTGCCTTTCACGTGGCCACACTGGCGGGACCCCCGATAATACTGGGCATGAGCTGGCTGGTGCTACATGATCCAGTGGTAGCTTGGCATCAACGGACAGTCACCTTCGGGTCAGCGCACTGTTTGGAACACTGTCTAGGGGGGGAGAAGCCCAGGGTGAGGTTGGCCAGAGTGGCAGCAACTACACTGAAGCAGAGAGTGGAGGTGCCGCCACAGTACGCGGACTTACAGGAAGTCTTCAGCGAGAGGGAAGCGGACAGGCTGCCGCCACATAGGCCCTTCGACTGCCAAATCAACCTACTCCCTGGGGCGCAGCTGCCGGTGGGTAAGCTGTATGCCATGTCGGACCGAGAGATGCAGGAGTTGCGGGACTTTATTGACAAAAACCTAAAAAGGGGGTTTATAAGGGAATCTAAGGCAGTAGGGGGGAGCCCTGTGTTTTTTGTAGACAAGAAAAACATGGATCAGCTTAGGCTGGTCGTGGACTATCGAAAATTAAACCTCGTATCGGAACCCGTGACCTTCCCAATGCCCAGAATTGATGATATTCTGACTAGGGTGAGGAAGGGTAAGATCTTCACCAAGCTGGACCTCCGGGGAGCATACAATCTGATTAGAATAAGGAAGGGGGACGAATGGAAAACCACCATGTTCACCCCCCTAGGGGCCTTTGAGTACCTAGTCATGCCATTTGGATTACAATCGGGCTCAGCCTGTTTTCAAAGCTTCATGCACCACGTGCTGGGCCCCCTGCTGTACAAAAACTGCGTAGCATTTCTGGACGACGTCCTGATCTATTCGGACAATGAAAAGCAGCATGTCCAGGATGTCAGGGAAGTGCTGAAGAGGCTACAGCAGCACCAGTTGTGGGTCAAGCTGGCAAAGTGCCAATTTCACGCCAGAGAAGTGGAATTTCTGGGATACAAGTTGTCGGACAGAGGACTAGCCATGGACCCCGGCAAGGTGCAGGCAGTGCTGGAATGGAAGGCCCCCCAAACCCGGAAGGATGTGCAGAGGTTCCTTGGGTTCAGCAACTTCTACCGGAAGTTCATCAAGAACTTCGCCCACTTGACCGCACCCATCACGGATTGTCTCAGTAGCAAGAAGAAGTTCGTCTGGACGGAAAGTGCCCAACGATCCTTCGAAAGGCTAAAGAAGGCGTTCGCCTCGGAGGAACAGCTCCTGCACGTGGATCTGCAGAAGCCGATGAGGCTGGAGACCGACGCATCAGACAGAGCCATTGGAGCGGTGTTGCTGCAGCCGGGACGGAGCCAACACACCTGGAGGCCGTGCGCCTTCTTCTCACGGAAACTGAACAAATCGGAACAGAACTACACGGTGTATGATCGCGAACTGTTAGCTATTTATGCAGCGTTTCGGCAGTGGAGACATCTCCTAATAGGGGCTCAGCACAAGATTCAGGTTTGCACTGATCACAAGAACTTGGGATATTGGAGAACAGCTCGAGTCCTCAACCAGAGACAGATTCGATGGGCACAGGAGTTCTTCAAGTTCTTCTTTGAGATCAAGTACGTGCCGGGGGAAGAGAACGTGAGGGCAGACGCGCTTTCCCAGAAGCCGGAGTATACGGAAGGAGAAGGACCGCCGGAAGCTCGACACGTGTTCCCTGAGGAACGATGGGTTTGTGGGGGAGCATTGGTTGGGAAACGAGAACTAACCGAGCTGATTCACCAGGACGAATTCGCCCAAACCAGAATCAGGGAACTCAGGGGAACTGGGGGAGACCAGGGAGGCTTTGAGGAAAGGGAAGGACTGCTGTATTACAAGGGAGCAATGTATGTGCCCGGAGAAGCCCTGCGGGAAAGAGTGCTCAAATAGCTTCACGACAACCCAACTGCAGGGCACTTTGGGCAGCACAAAACTATGTTACTGGTTACTAGGCAGTTCTGGTGGCCAAGGGTGAGGGAAGATGTACGTAAGGGGGTGTGACCGCTGCCAACGGGCCAAGGGGGAGAGGGCGGCCCCGGCAGGGTTACTGGAACCCTTACCCACACCGGGGAGACCATTGGAGGTTGTGTCGATTGATTTCATGACAGATTTACCCAAATCCAGAGGGAAGACAGCAGTCATGGTAGTAGTAGATCTGCTAACCAAAATGTGCCATTTTATAGCGTGTTCACATGCAGTAACGGTCGAGGAAACCGCCCGGTTGTTTGTGGATCACATCTTCAGGTTGCATGGGGATCCTTCGAGGGTTATCTCCGACCGAGGGAAACAATTTACCTCGAGGTTCTGGAGGAGACTCATGAACTTATTGCAGGTGGAAGTGGGATTCTCGATGGCGCGACACCCGGAGACCAACGGGCAAGCAGAGAGAGCGAACAGCATTTTACAGCAATACCTGCGCTGCTACGTCAACAAGAGACAGAACGATTGGGTAGAGAAGCTAGCACTAGCGGAGTTTGCGTATAACAACGCTGAGCATGTGTCCACGGGGATGAGCCCGTTCATGGCTAATTATGGGTGTCACCCCAGGGCTTTTCCTGGGAGAGGGGAGGAAGGGTGGAGCTATGGCGAAATTTATGGCTATTGTATAGCCTTTTGGAGCCCGGCACACTTCCTTGCGCAGCTCTGGTTACCGTCAGCTACTTGTAGCAGAGTTTTCGCAGCGTAGAAAACTGATGCAGTGCGTGTGTGATAAATCAGGCTACAGACGAGCGTTCTGGCTTAGCTCTCAGTCTTTAATCGTGTAGAAAAACAACATAAATCAGACATAGATCAGACCCGGTGAACACGCCCGACATCTTGCTGTTCACCGTCAGAGAACGGAAGAACAAACTGAACACACAGACAAAGAACACTCCCTTCTGTGAAAACTGGCCACGCCTCAGGAATATGAGACGTCACTCAGAACTTCTTAACCCTGTAAGTTCTGATTCTCTCCACAGGAGCGTGCCCGCCGCAGAGCAGTTCGTGGAAGAAATGGAAGCCCTGCACCAGCAGCTTAAGATGAACCTGGATAGGGCCAAGGAGGTGTACAAGAGACAAGCAGACAAACGTCGCCGGGAAGGGGAGACCATTAGGGTGGGGGACCGGGTGTGGTTATCCACACAAGGCTTACCCTTCAAGGGCGGGTGTAAGAAACTGAGGCCAAGACGGCTGGGACCATTCGAGGTGACACACCAAGTGAACCCGGTGGCGTTCCGACTCAAGTTGCCAGACAGCATGAAAATCCACCCGGTATTTCATAGGTCGCTGCTCTCACCGTACAGAGGGGAGTGGAGGGTCCAGGAGGCAGGAGGGGAAGGGCTCACACACCCGCTAATGGAAGAGAGGGAACGCCACCACGAGGTAATGGAGATCCTGGATCCGCGCTGGCGAGGGTGGCAGGTGGAGTACCTAGTGGCTTGGGAGGGGGAACCCGAGTCAGAAAACACGTGGGTTCCTGCGGGGGAAATAGATGATGGATATCTGGTGGAAGAGTTCCACAACAGGTATCCGAGGAAGCCCAAACCCCTTGAGAGATTCTGGGAGGAGCAATTTGCCACCACCGATGAGGAGGAGGAGGATTTCGTGGGTTTTCCGGCTTCCCAGGAGGAAGGAGGAGAATCGTCAGGAGAGGAGGAATCAGATTGGGAAGCCCCGCCCGTGAGAAATTGGAGCAGGTGGGAAGCGGTGTTTGAGTCCACGGACGACGACAGCAGCTCCTTTCGGGGGTTCCCGGCATCGTCGGCTGAAGAAAGGGACAAGGTCCCGTCACAGGGTCAGGCCGGGGCTGGAGGGGGTCCTGGGGAGGAGGTGGATGTCAGGGAACTGCCATCAGAGCAAGAAACGGAGGCAGGGCTCCCGAGCGATGCCAGAGAGGGGACTAGCAGGGGGGAAGGATTTCAGCGTAACACCCATAGAGAAGAGAGGGAGATGGAGGAATTGGTGACAGGGCTCCAAGACCCTTCACCCGAAACTAGTGGAGAGAGCGCTGGGACGCCCCTGCCTTCCCCTTACTTGCGCAGACGCGTTCCGCGCAGGGAACATAGGAGGAGACTCGGGGTCAAACAGCTTTTATGCTGGAAGAGGTTCAAGAGACGCCCACTCTCGGATTCTGCAAGTGACTAACAGGTCACGGAGGGCGAGCTCTGACCCTAAGCATGGTTGGGCAAGCAAACTAACTAAACTGAAGGCAATTTACGCACAAGTAACCCCTCACAACCATTACAGAAAGTGAAATATCTGGGGATCAATATGACAGCTAAAAATGGGAACTTATTTAAGGATAATTATGAAAAATGTTGGACGGAAGTGAAAAAAGATCTAGAAATTTGGTCAAATTTGAAGCTTTCCTTGTTGGGTCGAATTTCAGCTATAAAGATGAATGTATTGCCTAGAATGTTGTTTTTGTTCCAAACACTGCAAATTGTGGACAAAATGGACTGTTTCAAGAAGTGGCAGAAAGATATTTCTAGATTTGTCTGGCAGGGCAAGAAGCCCAGAATAAAATTTAAGATATTAACTGATGCAAAGGAAAGGGGTGGACTTGCCCTGCCAGACTTCAAACTTTACTATGAATCAGCAGACTGGCTGCTTCTTGAGAACACAGACATTTTGGACTTAGAAGGTTTTAACAATGTTTTTGGATGGCATGCATATTTATGGTACGACAAGGTTAAAGCACATAAAGCATTCAAAAACCATATTGTCAGGAAAGCATTGTTTAATGTTTGGATAAGATATAAGGATTTATTGGAAAATAAAACCCCAAGATGGTTGTCACCAATGGAAGCAAAAGCTCAGAAAAAGCTCAATATGGAGGCCAAATGGCCAAAATATTGGGAAATTGTGGAACAAGAAGGAGATAAACTGAAATTGCAGAGTTTTGAGAAATTAAAAAATAAAGTGCGAGATTGGCTTCATTATTATCAGATAATGGAGGCATATAATTTGGACAAAAAAATTGGCTTCTAGGTGGAAAAATCAAAATTAGAAACAGAGCTGTTAGAACCTAAAACTAAGATTTTGTCAAAGATGTATAACTTGCTGTTGAAATGGAACACTCAGGATGAAACGGTGAAATCTGCTATAATAATAATAATAATAATAATAATAATAATAATAATAATAATAATAATAATTTATTATTTATACCCTGCCCATCTGGCTGGGCCTCCCCAGCCACTCTGGGCGGCTTCCATAGAAACCAAAAATACAGTAAAATATCATACGTTAAAAACTTCCCTGAACAGGGCTGCCTTAAGATGTCTTCTGAATGTCAGGTAGTTGTTTATCGCTTTGACATCTGATGGGAGGGCATTCCACAGGGCGGGCGCCACTACCGAGAAGGCCCTCTGCCTGGTACCCTGTAGCGTTGCTTCTCGCAATGAGGGAACCGCCAGAAGGCCCTCGGCGCTGGACCTCAGCGTCCGGGCAGAATGATGGGGGTGGAGACGCTCCTTCAGGTATACTGGACCGAGGCCGTTTAGGGCTTTAAAGGTCAGCACCAACACTTTGAATTGTGCTCGGAAACGTACTGGGAGCCAGTGTAGGTCTTTCAAGACCGGTGTTATATGGTCTTGGCGGCCGCTCCCAGTCACCAGTCTAGCTGCTGCATTCTGGATTAGTTGTAGTTTCCGGGTCACCTTCAAAGGTCCAAAATGACTCCCAGGCTGCGCACCTGGTCCTTCAGGGGCACAGTTACCCCATTCAGGACCAGGGGATCCTCCACACCTGCCCATCTCCTGTCCCCCAAAAACAGTACTTCTGTCTTGTCAGGATTCGACCTCAATCTGTTAGCCGCCATCCATCCTCCAACCGCCTCCAGACACTCACACAGGACTAAGGCAGCCCTGTTCAGGGAAGTTTTTAATATGTAATGCTGTACTGTTTTTAACACTGATTGGGAGCCGCCCAGAGTGGCTGGGGAAACTCAGCCAGATGGGCGGGGTATAAATTATTATTATTATTATTATTATTATTATTATTATTATTATTATTATTATTATTCACCGCCTTCACCGGTTCTGATTTAAAAGAGAGGTAGAGCTGGGTATCATCCGCATATTGATGAACACCCAGCCCAGACCTCCTGATGATCTCTCCCAGCGGCTGCATGTAGATGTTGAAAAGCAGGGGGGGGGGACAGAACCCTGAGGCACCCCACAAGTGAGAGCCCAGGGTTCTGAACACTCATCCCCCACCACCACTTTCTGAACATGGCCCAGGAGGAAGGAGCGGAACCACTGTATGACAGTGCCCCCAGCTCCCAGCCCCTCAAGACGGTCCAGAAGGATGTTATGGTCGATGGTATCAAACACCGCTGAGAGATCCAGCAGAACTAGGAAACAGCTCTCACCTTTGTCCCTAGCCCGCCGGAGATCATCAACCAGTGAGACCAAGGCAGTTTCAGTCCCATGATGAGGGCTGAATCCCGACTGGAAGGGATCCAAATGGTCCGCTTCTTCCAGGCGTGCCTGGAGTTGTTCAGCAACCACTCGCTCAATCACCTTGCCCAAGAATGGAAGATTTGAGACTGGGCGATAGTTGGCCATCGTGGCCGCATCTAAAGATGGTTTTTTAAGAAACGGTTTAATAACCGCCTCTTTCAACACGTCTGGGAAGGCTCCCTCACGGAGGGAAGCATTCACCACCCCACGAAGCCCATCGCCCAGTCCTTCCCAGCTAGCTTTTATAAGCCAGGATGGGCAAGGATCCAGGAGACAGGTGGTTGGTTTCACTCATCCAAGCAGCCTGTCCACATCCTCGGAGGTAACAGATTGGAATTGATCCCACTCAACTTGACTAGACAGAACTCTAGCACTCTCCCGCCCCAGCCCTGCTCCCACGGTGGAGTCTACTTCTTCCCGAATCTGAGCGATTTTATCTGCAAAAAACTTTGCAAAGTCATTGCAGGAGAACATGTGGCCCGTACTGGGCCCCGATGTTGCAGGTGGTTTCGCTAAATTGTGAACCACCTGAAAAAGTCTCCTGCTGCTGTTTTCTGCAGATGCAATAGAGGCGGTGAAGAAATTCTTCTTCGCCGTCGCTATCGCCACTTGGTAGGCTCGACGTTGAGCTCTAACCTGTGTCCGGTCAGATTCGGAATGAGTTATCTGCCACCAGCGCTCTAGCTGTCTCAACGATTGTTTCATTGCCCTCAGATCCGTGGAAAACCACGGGGCTCTCCGGGCTCCATGCAATCGGAGAGGGCGCTTCGGAGCCAAACAGTCAATAGCCCTGGTTAACTCCACATTCCAGCGGGCCACCAGGGAATCGGCTGAAAGGCCATCAACATGGGATAAAGCATCCCCTACCACTCTCTGGAAACCATTTGGATCCATTAAGTGGCGGGGGCGGACCATCCGAATCGGTCCCACCTCCCTGCAGAGGGGATGGATCGCAGAGAAGTCCAGTTGCACCAGGAAGTGATCTGACCATGGCACTTCTTTCGTTTCGCTTTTACTTAGTGTCAGATCACCAACATCCATAGAGGTAAACACCAGGTCCAAGGCATGTCCGCGGCTATGGGTTGGGCCAGACTTATTCAGGGACAGCCCCATGGAGGCCATGCTTTCCACGAAGTCCCGAGCGGCCCCTTGTAAGGTCGTGTCAGCATGGATGTTAAAATCCCCTAGGACAACCAAGCTAGGTGTCTCCAGGAGAACATCCGCCACGACTTGAAGCAGCTCGGGCAGGGAATCCTTGGTGCAGCGGGGAGGTCGGTACACCAAAAGGAATCCTGTACTGCCCCTATTGCCCAACTTCCAGAACATGCACTCGGAAAACTGGGTCTTCCCAATAGGACGCCTGGTGCCAACTAATGACTTCCTAAAAATCACTGCAACCCCCCCTCCCCGCCCACATGACCTGGGTTGCTGTGCGTAAGAGAAACCTGGTGGACAAGCAGCGGCAAGGACAGGCCCATCTGCTTCATCCAACCAAGTCTCTGTTACACATGCCAGGTCAAGTCCTCCATCCATGATCAAGTCATGGATGGCAGTGGTCTTATGAATCATTGACCTGGCATTGCACAGCAGCACCTTCAGGTCATGTGGGTATCCCTTGCTGATTCTAGTATCCATCCGGTCAGGATCAGACCCGGAGGCAGGAATAGTCCTCAGACAACGACTAAACCTGCCCCCTCTGTAATGACATGGTCTAGTCTTAGCGTAACTCCTCCTCCTACCCGTGATCACTGAGATCGGTTGTACCCGTGCATCCCCCCCTGTGGAACATGCCCCAGCCATTTTGTGGGCTGGGGCCCACTCCCCGGCAGCTCTGACCCCTCCCCCTAAGAACAAAATAACACCTTAAGCAAACAAACAAAACCAATAAAACAGTACAAAGAAAAATGTAAAAATTACAAAAACATCAAAATAAAAAATAACTCCCCAAGCCCAACCAAACATCCATCCCACCCCCACATACAAAAAATCAAAAGAATTTTTTTAAAAAACATTTTAAAAACACTCTGTGCCCCTCTGGCAGTAACAACTGCCCTAGTGAGGCCTGTCAGGCCCCGCCCTGGGCCAGGTGGTAAGTGGCAGGAAGGAGCAGGGCCCTCAGGCACTCACTCAGGGGAGTCCTCCTGGGGAGCAGCAGCAAGCAGCAAGCAGTCCTTGTGAGGCTTCAGGCCCCGCCCAGGCCAGATGGTAAGTGGCAGGAAGGAGCAGGGCCCTCAGGCACTCACTCAGGGGAGTCCTCCTGGGGAGCAGCAGCAAGCAGCAAGCAGTCCTTGTGAGGCTTCAGGCCCCGCCCCAGGCCAGATGGTAAGTGGCAAGAGCAGGGCCCTCAAGCACTCACTCAGGGGAGTCCTCCTGGGCAGGAGTACAAGATGTTGGACATAACATCATGTTTGCTGACTGGGAACAGTTATGGACCACAGGTATGAAGTTTACGGCATGTAATGCCTTAAGAGAGAATATTATGAAAATGGTTTACAGGTGGTACATGACCCCAGTCAAGCTTGCAAAAATTTATCATTTGCCCGATAATAAATGTTGGAAATGTAAAGAAAATGAAGGTACATTCTTTCACCTTTGGTGGACATGCCCAAGGATTAAGGCTTTCTGGGAAATGATATATAATGAAATGAAAAAGGTATTTAAATATACCTTCCTGAAGAAACCAGAGGCATTTCTCCTGGGCATGGTCGGCCAATTGGTGCCAAAGAAGGATAGAACTTTCTTTATGTATGCCACAACAACAGCAAGAATACTTATTGCAAAGTACTGGAAGACACAGGATCTACCCACTTTGGAAGAATGGCAGATGAAGGTGATGGACTATATGGGATTGGCAGAAATGACTGGCAGAATCCGAGACCAGGGAGAAGAGTCGGCGGAAGAAGATTGGAAGAAATTCAAAGACTATTTACAGAAATATTGCAAAATCAATGAATGTTAGAACGATGTCGGATAGAAATTAAGTGGTTTCCAGCTGTAATGTTTTAAGAGAATATGGAAAAAAAGGTTTAGAAGCAGGTTAAAACTTATCAATAAGGATTTGCTGAACTAACAATTTGAATTGGAATACAAAAACAAATACAAAAAAGGGAGGTATGAGGAGGTCTGGGAAATAAGTTAATGGAAAATAAGTTATGGAAACTTTGTGTGTTTTTAATTATTTTTATTTTTGTATTTTTGTTATTTTTTCTTTTTTCTTTTTTGATTTGTATTGTATTAATATTGAAAATTTTAATAAATATCTTTTTTTAAAAAAGAACTATGGATGGAGGCTCATAACTTTATACAGGAGGCAGCAACGAAAACCATCCCAATGAAAAGGAAATGCAAGAAAGTGAAGTTACTGTCCAATGAGGCCTTACAAATAGTGGGGGCGAGAAGGCAAGCAAAATGCGAGGGAGATAGTGAAAGATACAGGAAATTGAATGCAGATTTCCAAAAAATAGCAAGAAGAGACAAGAAGGCCTTCTTAAACGAGCAATGCAAAGAAATAGAGGAAAACAATAGAATGGGGAAAACCAGAGATCTGTTCAAGAAAATTGGAGATATGAAAGGAACATTTTGTACAAAGATTACCATAATAAAGGACAAAAGTGGTAAGGACCTAACAGAAGCAGAAGACATCAAGAAGAGGTGGCAAGAATACATAGAGGAATTGTACCAGAAAGATATGGATGTCTCGTACACCCCAGGTATTGTGGTTGCTGACCTTGAGCCAGACATCCTGGAGAGTGAAGTCAAATGGGCCTTAGAAAGCACTGCAAATAACAAGGCCAGTGGAAGTGATGGTATTCCAGCTGAACTATTTAAAATTTTAAAAGATGATGCTGTTAAGGTGCTACACTCAATATGCTAGCAAATTTGGAAAACTCAGCAGTGACACGACTAAACAACAAGAACAACAAATATTAGCAAGACAAAGGAGATGGTGTTGGAGTTTCGGAGGAAGAGAGGGGAACTAGCTCCATTGTGTATTGGGGGGGGGGAGGGTTGTGTAGAGCGAGTCTCTTCCTTTAAATTCCTGGGAGTTTACCTTAGTGAAGACCTCACTTGGAAAAACAGTATAACTCAGGTGGTTAGGAAGGTCGAACAGAGACTACATTTCCTCAGGGTCTTTGCGAAAGAACAATGTTAAACAACAATTGATGACCTCCTTTTACTGGTTCACAATAGAAAGTGTCCCCTCATAGTGTATCAGTGTGTGGTACGTTGGCTTGACAGCCATGGACAGAAAGTCTCTACAGAGGGTGGTGAACACAGCACATGTTATCATGGGCTGTCCCCTGAGCCCGCTAGATGACATTGCAAGGGATCGTTGCCTTAGGAGAGCGAGAAAAACCGACGGAGGCTCGGTTAATTTCATTGTACACAGGTTGTACATTGACAATAAAGGTATTATTATTATTACTACATATTTTATTATCTATTTTTTATTTTTAGGTGTTTTATTTTACTATTGTGCATTTTATTATTTATTTTTAGTTTTATGTATTTTTTATGCAATAGAAGGGACACCCAGAGTCATCTAGTCCAAGCCTCTGCAATGCAGGAATCCCCATAAAAAAGGGACACCCAGGGTCATCCAGACCAACCCCCCCAAAGCAGGCATCTCAGTATAGAAAGATCTAATCCACCTCACCCCCCCCCCAATGAATCAGATCAGATAATGTTGGAGTGCAGATCTCAAACCCGCCACCTCCATCCTCTCTCCTGGGAAGAAGAACATGCCGTTCTCTTCCCCTCCTCTCCTGATCCAAATTACTATTTATTTCTATTTCTCCCTGCTTGGCAGGACTCCCAGTCCCCAGCCGGCCGGCATGTCAGGACATGAACCCGGGGCAGGAATCTCAACATCAAAGCATGAAGCTGGAAGAGGCACCGAGGGTCATCCAGTCCAACCCCCTGCCCTGCAATTGTGCATTTTAATTTTTATGTATTTTTTAATGTATTTTTATTTTTATGTCTTTTCTTATGTAATAGAAGGGATACGCAGGGTCATCCAGTCCAACTCCCTTCCGACGCAGCAATCCTATGATGTCTTCTGTTTTCCCCGGTTTTACACAAAGGCTCAACCTTGCTGACACCACCTTCCTATTGACCAACCCGGCGAATTCAGTTCTGGAATCATGACATAATAATAACAACAACAACAACAACAACAACAACAACAACAACAACAACAACAACAACAATTTTTATACCTCGCCTATCTGGCTGGGTTTCCCCCTCCTTGAGCCCAACTATTCTATGATTTCATGATGCTTTGCTTGGGGTTGGACTAGATGACCCCTGGTACCCTCTGATTCCACATTCCCGTTCCTCGGGGGATCTTCCAGCTGCTTCTGGGCCCCGACGTGCGGAGACACGTGTGGTAAGGCATGCCCAGACACACTCACATGACATGTGTCAGCTCGCACACTTCCTATTGTTCCGGGGAAGCGTCCTCCCAGCCACAGCCAAGGAGGCAGAACCAAAAAGAAGGATGGGACCATCAGTGGTGGTCATCCAGCCCCAAGCCACGTCTCTCAGCTCCAGCACCCAGGAAGGTGGTCCTGGTCTGGGGTGCCACCGAATGCCCCCCTCACCTCCCTAACAACACCCACCTGCGGAAGAACAGCAGGATGGAGAGGAGGGTCCTGTCGGTGGGCCAGTAGAGGTTCTTCTGGCAGACCAGCTGCACCAAGGCTTGGTTGGTGGTGATCATGGTGAGGTTGCCCCTGGGGCTACACTGGTAGCCCTGCCATGGGCTCTCCTCCTCGGGGCTGGTCAAGGGCTCCACTCCTCTTCAGAGAAGGTCAACATGGCGCTGGGCAGGACTCAGCAGAGGTGAGGAACCACCAGTGGAGATAGCAGTGGTGGCCCACCACGGTCCAGGAGAACGGGTCCCGCTGCTCTCAGCTAAGCGCCCGGCCAGAAGGAGCCAACCAGTATATCTCAGAGGGTTCCTGAAGACCTGGCCACCACTAACCCTGCCAAGATGTTCACCACCAAGCTCTTCCTCTTGCCCCAGCTGCCCCCAACCAGGAAAGGACTCTTCTGAGCCAGGAGGACCCAACCGGTAAATCTTGGAGGGTTCCCTGAAGACCTGGCCGCGTCCAACGCTGCTGAGATGTTACCACCAAGCTCTTCCTCTTGCCCAAGCAGTCCAGCAGCTGCTCCTGAGCAGGACAGGTCTCCTCTGAGCCAGAAGAACCCAGCGATCTCCTGGGCGCGGCCAACTCTGCCCAGATCTCCGAGGTGCGCCCGCTTCCCATGCCACTCCAAGCCAGCCAACCCGCTGTCTCCGTGGTTCGGGAGCCAACTCCTCCTTGGCACACCCCAACCCGTTGGAGATGCCACCACCAAGCCTTCGCCCGAGCTGTCCAACAGTTGTCCCTCTGTGGCATCCAGCCAGATCTCTAGATGGTGGCGCTGCCCACTTCGAGATAGCTCGCTGGGGGAGGCGGCCCATGGGGCGGAGACGAGCACACGGGTCGGGTTGGAAAGGGGAGGACCCGGAGGAGCCACCAGTAGTGCCACCAGTAGCACAACCGCCGCGCCGCCCAGAGGCAGGCAAGGCAGGCAAGACTTGGTGGTAGTGGTGGCATCTCGGCAGGGTTGGGTGCGCCGGGGAGGTCGCCCTGAAGCCCTCGAGATAGACACTAGTGCCAGGGAGGTCGCTATGGAGCCTCCAAGATAGCCAGATAGGCGGGGTATAAATAATAAAATCATGATGATGATGATGGCCATCAAAGCTCTCCTTGCAAATCTCCAAGGAAGGAGAGGATAGAATGGGAGAGTTGAAAAAGACCCCGAGGGACAGGCGAGACATTTATCCAAGAAGCCTAGAAATATTGGTGGCAGGCGGTCCGTGGATAGTGCGATGCAGCAGGTTGAATTATTATTATTATTATTATTATTATTATTATTATTATTATTATTATTATTATTATTAGTGCTTTCCCCTCCTAAAAAAAACCCCGTTTAGGGCTACTCTCCTTTTCCTACTCCTATTGAAATACAGCCCTTCGATTCGCAAAATGTTTAGGGGTATGCGTCCCCCCAGAAAAAAACAACTACTTCTTTGTCTTCTTCTTCTAAAATGCACATTTAAAACGGCACAATTGACAAGAGAATAAAATGTTATCGTAAGCATGACCCATGGGATCCCTGCAACTCGTTAGTACGATCCAGTCTTCCAGGGAAGCCTCCAGGGAAGCCTCTGAGCGCGTGCAGAGCACCGTTCCCAAGGCCGACTGCGCTGGGCCACGAGAGGCTCCTTCCTCCAAAAGGAGGACCTTTGGAGGGAAGGAAGAGGGGGGTGCAGAAGGAGCTTGGGGTAGATGGCTGAAGGGGCTTTGCCTGGGCAGGGCCTTCTGCACATGCTTAGGGTCGCCCTCGCTTCCTATCATCTCCGGTAAAAAGACTCTGGCAGGCGAGGAAGTGAGGGCAAAAGGAGCCATGGTAGCGGACGGGCGAAGCCGGCCCGGCCATCTTGGACGAGGGCAGGCAGAGGTCCATTAAAGCGCGGCGGAAGCGAAAGGGCCTGAGGACGGAAGTGGAGGTTTAGGGGAGGGACTGAGGGCGGAAGTAGCTGCGGAAAGGGGGCAGTGAAGGCGGCGCCGCCATGTTTGACGAGGGCAAAATACTTTTTTAAACAAAAGTGCTTTTCCCTTAGGAGAGGAATTTAGGTCGTTTACATTTAAAATCTGTTGTCATTTTCTGCAACAAAAGTGTCCCGCCCCCACAGTAAGTATGTTTAGCATTAGAGTAGCAGATGCAAACCCCATTTTATTCCTGTATTCACGATGCTTTAAGCCAGTTTTTAAAAGATGCTAAACCTCATATGCTCAGAATTTTTTTTTTAATATATATATTTTTTAACATTTTTAAAATCTATTTTTTAAGGGTTGACATGTAACAACCTGTTTTTATTTTATTTTTAGTATTTCTACATGAGAATCATAGAACTCCTGCTGAAAGATGGCCACACCCAATTCTATCTATAAAATCTTTTTTTATATATTGCCTTGCAGGGGGTCAGAGTGGACGACCCTCGGGGGTCCCACAATCATGAAAAACGGGTCCAGGCTGCATACAACTCCACATTATTGCTTTTGACTTTCCCCCCAACAAAAATATGAAATTCATTTAAAATTCAGCTGATGAGGTCACTAATGAAGCATTGATTTGTGAGCCGCCCTGAGACCTCCGAGTAAATTCTAATGAAAATTATTATTATTATTATTATTATTATTATTATTATTATTGCAAGGCAGAGTCTTTATGCAAAAAAAGGGATTTCAGTTGATGGGGTTTAAATCAAACCTCCCCTGCTCACCCTCATTTCATTGTTATCGGTGTATGTCTTCTGGGTTGGTCAAAATGAAGGGGATGCCAGCAAGGCTGAATATTTGCGTACAAAGGGAAGAAATCGGTGTTGGAAGGGGGGTTGGTCTGGATGACCCTGGGTGTCCCTTCCAACTCCATGCTTCAATGTTGAGATTCCTGAGATTCCTGCCCCGGGTTCATGTCCTGGCATCAGTCATAAAAGACGTAAGAACAATAATACATTCTGAAACACATAATCAAAGAAATGCACGATAAAATACATTTTTAAAAACATGAAATACATAATATATATATATATATATATATAATAAAACACGTAAAAAGAATACGTTCTAAAATAGGGGATGCCAGCAAGGCTGAGGGGGAAGGAACCGTTGCCTTGCAACATCGGAAGTGGGGTTGGTCTGGATGACCCTCAGGGCTCCCTTCCTTCTCCCCACAATGCCTCTCCTTGTTTGCTGAGGGACAAAGACCTCTCTGCCCTCCTGCTGGAGGATCTATGGTCCTCTTTGTTCGGATTTTCTCCATTCTCCATTGTTGGGAATCGACAAAGAGGGTCTTGTTTTTCACCCTGGGTGGCTCTGCCAGCCGGCTCCTCTCCGCACTGGCCCTGCCAGGCGGCCCCCAAATCCTGAAGGAAGCCATAGAGGGCCAAAGGCACCCCTTGCAACACCTGCTGGGGGAACTGGGCCAAACTGGGGAGGATGGAAGGATAGGATATAGAAGAATAGAATCATCTTCTTCTTCTTACGGTGAGTCCGTAAATGACTGTGGAGGCCAATTCTGGATCCGCATGTCCTTCCACAGTGGGGTTTCCCGGTGAAGGTTCCTGCCTCTTAGCCCATTTCTCCTTTGCGTCCCGAGTTCAAGTGTCTCCAAAGCCCAGGACACCTTTGGTCAAGGCAGTTCTCCAATAGAAGAATATACCGTATTGGCCCGGATATAAGCCCTATTTTCCTTGGAGAAAGACCAGATCCTTCAAGTATCCCTATTTCCCAGGGACGTCTCTGATTTAAAGAAGCCGTCCCAGTTTCCGATCACCTTCCGATTGACAAATCCTTTTCTTTTTTACACAAAGACTCAGCCTTGCTGGTATCACCTTCCTATTGACCAATCTGGCAAATTCATTTCTGGAATAGTAACTGATTTGCTTCTGCTCTTAGGAAGACATAGACCTATCACAATGAAATTGTGGTGAGCAGGGAAGAATCTCCCATGTTTTTCTAGAAAACCAGGTGTCCCCTATCTTAGATCTGGTAACTCCTCCCTCAGTGCAGACCCTGACCTTCCTCCTCCTTGAAATTCACTTGGTGAGACTGATATGAAGCTGGCGGTCCACCAAGACCCAGACCCAGATGTCCACCACCCTTCTATTGCTCCAACTGATTTTCCCTAAATGCAGAACCTGACCTTTGTCCCTCTTGAAATCCATTGGGTTGGACTCAGGTGAAGATGAGGTCCACCAAGACCCTGAGAACTTTTTCCTTTGCCCTGCTCGCCAGTTGGTGGTCCACCAAGACCCTGAGTCCACCCTCAGAATCCATGTGATCCTCCCTAAATGCAGGACCTGGCCGTTGTCCCTCTTAAAATCCATTGAGTTGTATTCATGTGAAGACAGAGCTCCACCAAGCCCCTGAGAACCTTCTCCCATATCCTGGTGGCCATCTGGTGGTCCACCAAGACCCTGAGGTCCACCATCATTCTATTGGTCCACCTGATTCTCCATAAAGGCACAACCTAACCTCTTGAAATCCTTTGGGTTGGACTCAGGTGAAGATGGGGGGGGGGGTCTACCAAGACCCTGAGATCCTTCTCCTATGCCCTGCTAACAAAAGTTGGTGGTCCACAGAGACTGTGAGCCACGTTCCTACAGCCTGAGCTCAGAGCTTTCCACCAAAGCTCCCACATATCTTAGGACTTTCCATCAAGCAGATCATGTCCATCTCAGAGTTAACAGGGAGGAGAAGGAGCAGGAGGAGACAGGGCCGGCTTCTCCTTTAAGGGGCATGGCTCTACACAACAGAACCCTTTTTCTTTGGAGGATCTGAGGGAGCAGAGAGAAATCCAGTGAAGTGAGGAGGAGGAAGAGGAGGAGGAGGAGAAGAGAAGACGACGACTGGGTTGTCCTAGCTGAAGAAGAGAACAGTTGCGACTTCACCTGAACTCCAAGACGATGGGTGAGTTGGACCAGGGGAAAACTTCTCAGTATCTCCATCACCCATTAATTTGGCCAAGGTGGATCTCAGGGATTTGGGAAGCCATCCCGGGTTCCGATACCACCCTGGACTGTACCACTTGTTCTGAGACCTTTGAAATGTGACGTGTTTCTGGGGACATCAGGGTGGGAAAGAGGACCTCCCTATTTTCATTGGAGACATATTGGGGGGCTGGAAGAAGGGGATCTCTATCTTCATTTTAGGGGGTAGAAGAGGAGGTCTCTATTTTCATTTTAGGGGAGGTCTGTATTTTCCTTTTAGGGGATAGTAGAGGAGGTCTCTATTTTCATTTTAGGGGGTAGAAGAGGAGGTCTCTATTTTCATTTTAGGGGGTAGAAGAGGAGGTCTCTATTTTCCTTTTAGGGGATAGAAGAGGAGGTCTCTATTTTCATTTTAGGGGGTAGAAGAGGTCGTCTCTATTTTTCCTTTAGGGGATAGAAGAGGAGGTCTGTATTCTCACAAGGGAAATATTTGGGGGACAGAATAGGATGTTCCTATTCTCATTTTAGGGGATAGAATAGCAAGCCTGCGTTTTCACAAGAGAAATGCTGAAGGGATAGAATCGAGTGTTCTTATTTTCATTTTAGGGAGTAGAAGAGGAGGTCTGTATTTTCACAAGAGAAATATTGGGTAGGTGGGCTAGATCCCTCCAGCTCCTCACCTCCCTTTCACCACGACTGGGCCAGGTAGGTCTCGGCCAAGAAGCGAGGGGATTCGAACCCAGGACTATAACTGCTACACCGCCAGAGAGATGGGAACTATAGCCAACCGGAGGGAATGGGACCCAGGAGATTGGCTCGGCAGTTGGAAGGGACCCTGAGATTCATCCAGGCCTGGAAAAACCCCGGAAAAATTGAAGGAGAAAAAAAGGGTGTGGAATATTCAAACTATATCAAACTATTTTTTATTTCCAATTTTCCTGGTTTTATCCTAGGCCTTCCCATATCTAGGCAGGACTAATCTGTGCCATATATACCGAATAAAAAACGATGTTCCTGTGAAATAAAACTGTCCATTAATGGGCCCCTGAAATTCCTAACAATTTACACCATCTGAATCCAATTTCCCATGTTTCTTTTTGCAAAACTGCCGTGACATTCCTAGGTCAGGCTGGATGACCACTGGGGGTTCCTTTCAGCTCTGGTGTTTTCCGTACCAACCGGGGCCGCTCTCCTGGAGGTGCCATGAAGGAGGGCATTGTTTCGAACTTGCAGCCCATCCCTTATTGTCCATTGTCTTCAGGACAATGGGAGCCTTTTTATCTCTCCGCTTTGCTCTGTTCCACATTCCCTCCATCCATCCCGCCCCCGAGATGAAGAGGCGAGGAATGGTCCGGTTAGAGTCCTGGGAAGAGGACCCCGGGTTCAAATCCCCGAGACCTTCCTGGCAGGATGAAAATAGAGACCCCCAATTCTATCCCCTAAAATGAAAACAGAGACCTCCTATTCCATCCCCTAAAATGAAAATGGAGACCTCCTATTTCATATTTTTATTTTAGGGAATTTTGTTTCCCATAATTCCTGGCACGAATTAAAAAAAGTTTAAGAGAGTCTTTATGGAGAGTTGCCGCCAATATTTTAATCGCAAAAGGTGGGAAGGGAGAGGATATCACAATCAAATCCGACTGGCAAAATCAATTAAATAAATTAAATCAATTTAAATAAAAAAAGAAAGAGAGGATGTCGAACTAGCGAGACTATCAGCAAGGTGACAGACAAAAAATTTACCAGATAATGGGAAATACACAGAGTCTACATAAAAGAACATGGTCAAAATATCAGGTTTCGACAGTTTCTGTGTGTAAAAAGGAGAACCTTATCAAATTTAAAGTCAGTGAAGTAATGGGGAGGAAATAAAGTTGTGTGTATTTAAAGAACCTAATTCAAGAACAAAATGAAAAGATCGGAGGTGTTGTAAACAAAAATATGCCCTTTTCCCTTATGGGGTATCCAAGAGCTCATATAGAGTCCTTACATAGGCTCCCTATTGGTAGGAGAAAATAACAGAGGCCAACCAGAGAATATTGAGAAGCAAAGCAGTTAGTAAGCTTGATCTTTATTGATCTGTTGCAACAGGGTGCTCCCCTCACCCGCAGGAAAGGAGGACCACCCCCAAAATTGCTGTGCAAGGGCTTATAAAGACTTTTGAAATTCCCATCCTGTAGATCAAGACCACCCCCAGAAACATTATACATACATCACAGAAGGGGTGTAACCTAAGACCACCCCTCAGATACATCACAGAAAAGGTGGTCTTAAAACAGAAATTTCAATATTGTTTTTCTCTTATCCTTGTTTATTTCCTGTCTGGCAGGTTACTTGATTGGATTACCTGAGGAGCCTGGTCAGTCTTTTATAGTGATAAATAGTTCCTGGGCCAGGTCACAGGCTCACACCCTTATTCAAACACAGACATACCCTTAAGACAGGATTTGTGAAGGAAGAGACAATGAGGAGGCATTTCCATTTTGACCATGCAGAGAAACATTTGCTCAGTTTAGGGAAAAAAATAGCTTCAGGTCAGTCTTCCTGTGCTTGATCTATGTACGTGCAGTTATGAACATTACCATATATCTAGACCTCAAAATTCCTATCACATTATCCCCCCTTTGGGGCTAGAATTTTTCTTTAAAAATTTTGCCCCACAAATAATAACATTGTATGTTGTAAATGGATGCCTTTGTGTAAATATATCATATAGTGGTCTATGCTTTACATTTAGCAGGAAGGTGCACTACTGACTGAAAAATGCAGTTTGCTTTTTAGCTCCGTCTTTTTTTGTGTGTGTTCTCAGGTGTCAAGATAGCTCTTCTGCGGTCTCACACTGGCATAGTGGTACAGCAACACATCCTGGTGAATCCCCTTGGGGCTTTCATATCAACCATGTCGCCTGGCATTCACCATAGCTGGCACAGGTTTAGGCATGTCATGAGAGAGATGTCTTTGCCTTGGCCATTCTATGGGAGTTTATTATTATAGGCTCTGGTCTTGCACTCATGGGAAGCTGCTCACTTGCTCTTAAAGGACCAAAAAGCTAATTGCAGCCTGGATACACTTGCCCAATTCAAACTGAGTCCAATTTGAATTTATATATGCTCATGGTTTTCAACTTTTCAAACCAATCTGTTAAAACAAAACCATTCTTAAAAGGGCACTTGTCCAAATTAGTTAATTTAACTCTTTAAGGGATCATTCCTGCTAAATCAAGGCATATACACTTTTCTTGTTATCTGGGCTTTCATGGATCCTGAAGCTTCTCCTTGGTCAGTCTTCCTGTGCTTAACCTATGTACGTGCAGTTATGAACATTACCATATATCTAGACCTCAAAATTCCTATCACAGAGGTCATGCTAATTAATGTACAAAACAAGTATCCATTCAGAAACGAAGGATTTTAACATTTCTTGATTACAGTGGTACCTCAGGTTACATACGCTTCAGGTTACAGACTCCGCTAACCTAGAAATAGTACCTCGGGTTAAGAACTTTGCTTCAGGATGAGAACAAAAATCGCGCAGCAGCAGCGGGAGGCCCCATTAGCTAAAGTGGTACCTCAGGTTAAGAACAGTTTCAGGTTAAGAACGGACCTCCGGAACGAATTAAGTACGTAACCAGAGGTACCATTGTATTTCTCTTGTACAGTTTTATAATGAAGAATGCGTTTTTTAAAAAATTCATTTTAGGGGATAGGAGGTCTCTATTTTCATTTTAGGGGATAGAAAAGGAGGTCTCTATTTTCATTTTAGGGGATAGAAAAGGAGGTCTCTATTTTCATTTTAGGGGCTGGAATAGGAGATCTCTATTTTCATTTTAGGGGATGGACTAGGAAGTTTCTATTTTCATTCTAGGGGATGGAATAGGTGGTCTCTATTTTCATTTTAGAGGATAGAATAGGAGCTCTGTCTTTTCACCAGAGAAATATTGGGGGGATAGAATTGGGCAGGTCCCTATTTTCACCCTGCCAGGTAGGTCTCGGGGATTTGAACCCAGGGCCCTCTTCCCAGGACTCTAACCGGACCATTCCTCACCATCCCTGGGGTGGGATGTGGGGGCAACATGGGATGGAGATATCAAGGCTCCATTGTCCCAAAGACAATGGACAATTGAGGATGAGCTGTGAGTTTGAATCCAGACCTGACACTGTTTCTGGCATCTCACAGCTGCTTGTTACCAGCAGAGATTAAGCAGAACATTGGACCAATTGACCGTCAGGGTCAAATCCAGATTTCTGCTCCTATTTTGAAATTCCTGCCTTGTCAAGGGGTCCGATTTGACAACCCTTGAGGGGGGGTTTCAGCATTCGGGGAAACCCAGCCAGATGGGTGGGGTATAAATAACAAATTATTATTATTATTATTATTATTATTATTATTATTATTATTAGTGGAGAGGAAGGAGCCGTGGGGAGGCCTGCCTGTCCTGCTGACCCTTGTATTTTTCACAATGTAGATAATGTTAACGGCGGGCCCGAACCCCAACCAACCGCGGCTCCGCAGAACTCGAACCCGGATACAGTACCCCAAGCCGGTTCTCCAGGTAGCCATCTGAAGCCTGAGATACCCAGGGCCTGCCTAGCAGGGCTGGGTTGCCTTCCGATGCGAGGCCACGTTGAGATTCCCACCTTTCTGTGGTGGGACTGAGTAATAATAATAATAATAATAATATCGTTCAACAACATCAGTTAACATTGATACATATGCTATCATGTTATTGTTTTAATGAAAGAAATGGTTTAAATGGTTATGATGGTTTTTTTCCTTCCAATCAAGTCCAGCAGAAAAGTGGTCCCAATAGAAACGTCTTAAACCTCACCAGAATTTCATCATTATCGGTCTATGTATTTCTACTAATGGAACCAAATCAGCCATTTTTGATGTATGTGTGAAAACGAATTTATGATTCCCAAAAGAAACCTTCCTCTGGTGGTCAATATTCAGAGGATGGCAGCAAGGCCAAGTCTTACTGACTAGCGATTTAAATTGTGATTTAAATCGTGACTGAAACTGATTTGATTTCACCCCACTGGGAAGCAAGTTTAAAAGACTTTCCTTACTGATCCCAAGGTCCGGCAAATGCGTTTCAGGGCCAGATTGAGGCTCCTGAAGGTAATGGGGCCATTTCTATGTCCAGCTGTCCTTTGTCCACAACAAATTGTCGTTTTGTGTGTGTGTTGAATATATGCTATATGGTCATTGATGGACCTCATAGGTCTCTAAAGCCATATCCACATGTTGCCAGGCAACCAGTCCATGCAGAATGTCGGCACCCTATATATAGAAAGGAGGTGTCAGCGAAGCTCAGATGCTGACAGGAGGAGGAGAAGCAGGCACAGAGAGAGGACAGTTAACAGCAGAAAGCAGAGAGGAGGGGGAGAGCAACTGTAATCTGAGCTCTGGCCAAAGGGACAGACAGATGTGTGAGAACTGTGATAGTGGGCAAGACGTTGGAATGCATGGAATGCAGGAAACACTCTCTGCCAAATCTTGTAGGATACTGGAAGAGAAGGTGGGGGCTTCCGTGCTGGGGAAGGGGGAAGAGCTCAGTCCGGGCAACTCCATCTTCTGGGGAGGAGGATGAGTAGAGGAGCCCTGTCCTAGTTTGTTGTTTTTGCAATAAATCTGAAATAATTAACAGCCAGAATTGTCTCCTGTCTGTGGGAGAGACCAAGCTGTAACAGGAGGAAACCAGGGATATTTTAGGGAGCAGGCGGGGCCCATGACTTACATTACAGGAGCCAACACAACACAACACACTGTTGCTGCATGTCGGTTTTATTTTATTTGCTTTTTCTTTTCTATTCTGGAAATGTACATCCAGGGTTTTTTCCCCTTTTATATTTTTTGGGGCCCCCAAGAGAGGGGGGGCCCTAAGCTACGGCTTGTTGAGCTTAGATGTAAATCCGGCACTGGTGCCACCTGTGATTCGACGCCAAGATTGCTGCCTGACCGGGGGCTGGACTGGATGACCCTTGGGGTTAGGGATAGGGGTTAGGGTTAGGGATTAGGTGTAGTGGTTAGGGTTAGGGACAGTGGTTTAGGATAGGGAAAGGAGATAGGAATGGGGGTTAGGGATAGGGATCGGGGTCAGGGATAGTGGTTTGGGATAGTGGTTAATGATAGGGGTTAGGGAAAGGGTTTAGAATAAGGATAGGGGTTAGGGATGGGGTGAGGGATAGGGGTTAGGCAACTCTTCCTCAAGAGGTCTCTATCCTTCCCTCCTTCCTTTCTTCCCCTCTCCCTGCAGGTCTGTTAGAGTGCTGTGCCCGCTGCCTGGTGGGGGCACCCTTCACCTCACTGGTGGCCACGGCCCTGTGCTTTCTGGGGGTGGCACTCTTCTGCGGCTGCAGCCACGAAGCCCTGACCGGCACCGAGCACCTGATCGAGACCTACTTCTCAAAAAACTACCAGGATTACGAGTACCTGGTCGATGTGTAAGCGCCTCCAAACGTTTCTTTTCTCCGCCGCCTTTGTTTGTTCCCTCGCTCGTTTTCTTGTTTGTTTACCGGTTCGTTCCCCCATTCATATTCTGCAATCCTTTTCTCACTGCATGTCCACATCAAGTTAAACTACGGCCACACGACCAGTCTTCCATCAAAATAATATTCTGCAATCCTTTCCCAACTGTATATCCCTCCTAGCTCTGGTGGGGGGACAGACTGGATGACCCTTGGGTGCCCCTGCTGTACTGATGGCCCCCCTCTCCTATTTTCTCCCCTGCAGGATCCACGACTTCCAGTACGCCATCTACGGGGTGGCCGGCTTCTTCTTCCTCTTTGGTGCGCTCCTGCTGGCTGAAGGCTTCTACACCACCAGCGCTGTCCGGCAGGTCTTCGGCGACTACCGGGCCACTGTCTGCGGCAAGGGCCTGGGCGCCACGGTAGGCCACAAGGGGAGGGGGCCCCGAGGACACCGGCCTGGCCACTCCTGGGAGCTGGTGTGTCACTGTGTGGGAAAATGGCTGGGCCATCCCGATAAGGTGATCTTCTCCTCTTTCGCACCTGATGCCGGCGCCGTTCAAACCCGGGGCATGAGACTGCCGATGGCGGGGGGCGTTAGGAACAGGATATATTGAATAAGTCTTGTCCTTCCTTCAATCACACTGGTTGTCCATACTGAGAGGATGCCAGCAAGGTTGAACCTTTCTATAAAATGACTTTATCCTTCCAAAAAGGAAACCTTCCTCTGGTTGTCCATATTAAGAGGAGGCAAGCAAGGCCGAACCTTTCTGTAAAAGGAGGATTTTATCCAGGGGTCAGAAACTTGCCATGCCTCGGGCCGGTGTCTCCAGTGCCAATTGTGCGTCGGGCCGGAGGGTGGGGGAGCGCGTGCCCAGACACGTGCGCACACCCTATTTCCGGCACACTTCTGAGTTGGAGGAGCACCGGAAATAGCTTGTGTGCTTGTGCACAGGCCTCCTCCCACCCAGATGTGCACCGGAAATAACCTGCACATGCGCAAATAACGCTTGCGCATGCGCACAAGCTATTTCCGGTGCTCCTCAGACCTGGAAGTGGGCAGCCGTGCAGTGCAGCACGGGTAAGAGCGGGTGGTGGCAGTGGGCAGCGGGGTTCACCATGGGCTGGATAAACAAGTCCCTCGAGCCTTATCCGGCCCACGGGCCTTAGTTTGGGGAGCCGATTTTATCCTTCCAAAAAGGAAACCCTTCTCCGCTTGATTCTTGGAGCAGTCATTCGGAATGGCTTTACAATTCCAAGGTCTGCTGCCTGTGCTGTCGCAGGTGGCATTGGTGGAAAAAGGAGGAAATTCCACGTCTAAGGAATCCAACAGGGCACTTTTAGTCCCTTCCTGCCCTATAAGTACCCTTCGGGCCTCCATCCCGGAAGGACGTTCCTGCCCCAAAAGGCAGCAAGGGACTTGTACTTGTGACCCGTGGTGCAATCAGAAAACCACCTGCTGTGCCTATGGAGGTCCCCTCCCCCCCAATCCCGGGCCATCCGAGTATCCCTGTTTTCTCAGTCCCAGATTTGACTTGTGAGGGGTGGAAGAAGCGGTGGCTATTATCATTTTACGGAATGGAATAGGCAGTCCGTATTTTAATCAGATAAATATCTGTGGGATGGAAGAGGAGGTCTGCTTTCATTTTAGGGGATAGAATAGGAGGCCACTCTTTTCATTTTAGGGGATGGAATAGGAGGTCTGTTTTCATTTTATAGGATAGAATAGGAGGTCTCCATCATCACCTGAGAAATACCCAAATATAAGCCGCCCCTGAAAATAGGATTTTAATGGATCATAGGAATAGGGACCTTTCAAGTTCTGCCCACCCCTTGTGGGAATATCGGGAGGAAAGGTCCAAGTGGCTGGGAGTTCCTCAGGTCCCAAAGGTCTCCAGTCTCATGCCCCGTCCTCCAGAAGCTCCCGGCCCATCGCTGACACTCGTTTCTTCTCCCTCCTTTCAGTTTGTGGGCATCACCTATGTCCTGACCGTCCTCTGGCTCCTGGTCCTGGCCTGCTCGGCTGTCCCCATCTACGTCTACTTCACGGCCTGGACCACCTGCAACTCCATCGTCAACCCCACCAAGACGGCCGCCGGCATTGGGAACCTCTGCACAGACGCCCGGATGTATGGTGAGGAAGAACCTAGTTTACTGGGCCACCTTGGGGAGGAGGAACCTCATGAGGGGTCTCCCAGTAGGACCTGGGAGAAGGTTTTTGAGGTCTTGGTTGACCACCAAGCTTGGAAGAAGGATCTTGAGGTCTTGATGGAGCACCAAGCTTGGTAGCAGGACCTGGGAGAAGGTTCTCAAGGTCCTGGTAGAACACCAAGCTTGGTAGCAGAACCTGGGAGAATCTCAAGATCCTGGGGGAGCCCCATCTCCCCACGGGTCTCACCCCAATGAATTTCCAGAGGGACGAAGGTCAGGAAGGACCTCGGGGTCTTGCCAGCTTGCTATCAGGACCCGGGAGAAAGATCTCAGGCTTGGTGGTCCTCCAACATCACATGAATCAACCCAAGGCATTTTCAAGTGGCGGAAAGGTCAGGTCCTGCGTTTAGGGAGAATCCGATGGACCCTGATGGTGGGCTCAGGGTCTTGGTAGACCACCAGCTTGCTATCAGGATCTGGGAGCAGGTTCTCAGGGTCTTGGTGGACCTCCAGCTTCACATGTCAAGAGGGGTCAAGAAGGTGGGGCGAGGTGGCCCTCCAACTCTCAACCGTTCTGTGTTGCGGTGCCCTGACACAGGTGTCCTGCCGTGGAACGCTTCCCCGGGAAGAGTGTGTGGCCAGAGCCTTCTCTCCATCTGCAAGACATCCGAGGTGAGTTCTCAGTGGTCAAGACTAGAGGACCTTCCTGGTCCTTTCTACCATTCTGTGTTTCTACATTGAGATGCTTCAATGGGTGACCCATTCTCCTCCTCCTCCTTCCTATCCTCCCCATTCTTCTCCTTCTTCTCTGGTGACTGGGAGCGGCCGCCGAGACCACATAACACCGGTCTTGAAAGACCTACATTGGCTCCCAGTACGTTTCCGAGCACAGTTCAAAGTGTTGGTACTGACCTTTAAAGCCCTAAACGGCCTCGGTCCAGTATACCTGAAGGAGCGTCTCCACCCCCATCGTTCTACCTGGACACTGAGGTCCAGCGCCGAGGGCCTTCTGGAGGTTCCCTCACTGCAAGAAGCCAAGTTGCAGGGAACCAGGCAGAGGGCCTTCTCGGTAGTGGCGCCCGCCCACCAGATGTCAAAGAGAACTACCAGACTTTTAGAAGACATCTGAAGGCAGCTCTGTTTAGGGAAGCTTTTAACGTTTGATGCATTACTGTATTTTAATATTTTGTTGGAAGCCCAGCCAGATGGGCGGGGTATAAATTATTATTATTATTATTATTATTATCATCATCCTACAGTTCCAGATGACGTTCCACTTGTTCATTGCGGCCTTTGTGGGAGCAGCGGTCACCTTGGTGGCTCTGGTAAGGACGGCTTCCCACAACTCTTCATCTCTGGGTGGAGGATTTGAGCCACACGTGGGGCAAAGGATGGGAGGGAGGTCTCTGGCAGAACCCTGGGAAATCAGCAGGACTCCTTCCGATGGGCCTGCGGGAGACTGTGCTTGATGGTCTCCTCAAAGCTGCTGAGATATTAGGGGAACCAGGAGGAAAGAGCAGGAGACCATGCTTGATGGTCTTCAAAGGCACTGAGATATCAGGGGAACCAGGAGGAATGGGCAGGAGACCACCAAAGCTGCTGAGATATCAGGAGAAGCAGGAGGAATGGGCAGGAGACCATTCTTGATGGTCTTCAAAGCTGCTGAGATATCAGGAGAACCAGGAGGAATGGGTTCTAGCAATTCTGCTTCTTTTCCCCTTCCTCCATAGGTGACATTTATCATCGCGGCCACCTACAACTTCGCCGTCCTGAGGCTGATGGGCCGAGGAACGAAATTCTAACCCGGCACACCCCTCCCGGGCGAAGAGACTCACTCCCTCTTCATAATACTAATAATAACCCTCGTATTATTTGCACCCTGGGCTGGTCTTCTAACCGCAAGGCTCTAACCAGGCGGCCGCCAACCTCCTGCTCTAACTGCCCGTCAGCCAGTTGGCTTGTCCCGATCCGCCAGGGTTGGACTACATAACCCCGGGGTACCTTTTCAAATGCAACCATGATTCTATGATCTCACTTGACCCAGCCGGACCCGAAAACAGGATTATTCCCGGTCTGGGAATTTCGTCAGCGCGGGAAACCAACGTCGGAGCGAGAGAGAGGTCCTACAACCTGTTAGTCCTGCTTTTTGGAGGAAAAATCACTCCGTCCCTTGAAGTTTCCAAAAAGAAAGTCATTTTTTTGAAAGAAATAAGTGCCGTTTTATGCTCAAACGGCGGGAAATTATTCGACGAGATAACACCATTTTTTTTGTAAGAGGCTAATAAAAACGTGTGTGTGTGTACACACACACACATACATATATAAAAATGTGAAAATTGACCGTTCTTAACATGGCGCGCAGAAATCCGAAATAATGAAGGATAATATTGAAATAAAAATGAAGGGTGAATTTCATGAGAAGAGCTTGTCGGTTTTTTAATGCTTCGCTCCATTTCGGTGGGGAAATCAGATGGAACTACCGTACTGTCAGGAATAAAAGCCTCCCTTTCCCCCTAAATTCCAACCAGGAAGTTTTAAAAGTGGCACATATTCAGGCCAATATGGTACCGATCCAACAATCCGTCAAACACAACGAAGAAAATGCAACAAATATTGTGGCGAAATCATACCCAAAACCTCTCTTCCGATTACATTTCCAGCAACAAGGATTACAATTCTAGTTTCCTTGGTTTGAAATAAAGGAATATACTGATATATATATATATATATATATATATATATGCATGCTATCATACAGATATTTACATATACACACACACATATACACACACACATTTATATATATAAAAAAAAAACAAAAAAAAATCCTTCCAGTAGCACCTTAAAGACCAACTTAGTTAGTTCTTGGTATGAGCTTTCGTGTGCATGCACACTTCTTCAGTGTATCTGAAGAAGTGTGCATGCACACGAAAGCTCATACCAAGAACTAACTTAGTTGGTCTTTAAGGTGCTACTGGAAGGAATTTTTTTTGTTTTGACTATGGCAGACCAACACGGCTACCTATCTGTAACTGGAAATATTTATATATATGTTAGCTTATATAAGATATATATCAATATTTATATTTTTATATATGTATTTTTATCATATCTATCTGTGTCTGTGTATATCAGACTTTAAATTATTCCCGATGAATATTTTAAAAATATGCGTCATGAAATCAAACCAAAAACCTCCCTTCCAATTACAATTTCAACAACAGAGATGACGACTTTTATTCTTTATACACCACCCATCTGGCTGGGTTTCCCCAGCCACTCTGGGCAGAATAGCAACAACCACCACCACCACCACCACCCTATCCCTAATAATACTACAGTGGACGCTCGGGTTGCAAACGTGATCCGTGTGGGAGGCACGTTTGCAACCCCCAGCATTCGTAACCTGCAGCGGGTCACAATTCAGCACTTCTGCGCATAGCGCAACTTAGCACTTCTGTGGATGCGACAAAACCCGGAAGTAACCCGTTCCGGTACTTCCGGGTTCTGCGAGGTGTGCAACCCAAAAACGTGCAACCTGAAGCGTCTATAACTCGAGGTATGACTGTAATAGCTTTATTTCTACCCCACCCATCTGGCTGGCTTTCCCCAGCCACTCTGGGCAGCTTTCAACAGGACAGAAATAAAATTATTATTAATAATTATTTTTAGAAAAATGGTACTGGAGCTCCTTCCTTCTTTTCTATGGTGGAAATAGGGACGCCCCAATCTGTCCCCTGCGACATTTTTAGGGCCTCTCGAGGGTCATGCAGTCCAGGCACTTGCAATAATAATAGTAATAATAGCACCTCTAAACAGTTATTAGAGCCACAAATCCCTTTATGGATGTCTCCATTAGAAGCCCACTGTCAGAGCCACCCGAGGTCCCAGCTCACAAGAGACCAAAATCCAGTCCAAGTTATATACAAAAGGTTTTATTGAAGAACATTGTTGTCGTTACATCCAAGCTCCGTGGCTCAGCATCTGTTACCCTTAGATGTTAGAAGTCCCCTCTGAGTCAGTCCCGCCCCTGCACCAGCTTAAGAGGCTTGTACTGCTCCACCTTTTCCTCTCCTTCCTTTTCCGCAGGGTCTTCCTGCCCCCCTGTGCTCCCTCCCTCCGGGACTCCCCCGAGGCTGAGTCTTCTGACGCCTGCTCCCCCCTCCTTCGTGCTTTGGGACCAGGCTCCTCCTCAGGGCTCTCCTCATTTCCGCGCGCCTCCACATTTGAACTTGGCGCGCGTACGTTGCCTCTGACCTTCCTTTCGACCGTTATGCTACTCTCGGTACTACACTCCTCCCCTTCCTGCAGGACGTTCTGCTCCGAACTCCTTCCCCTCTCTGCTTCCTGTTCTGCTCTTTCTGACACACTGGCAACTCCACCCCCTTCACTCCGTTCCGACGGAGAGGCCGGTCCCGATCTCCAACCCCCACTGGGGATTCCCTCTTCGTTCCCCTGCTTCTGACTGCTTCCCTCTCTACTGCCCCTTGGCCTGACCAGGGGGGCTCCCTTTTGGGAATCCTCGGATTCACTTGACGGACTCACTGACAACCTCGGGTCGTCGTCGTCCTCTTCCTCGTCACCCTGGGACCCCTCCCCCTCGCTCTCTGTCCCTGAAACCCTGACACCCATGCACTTAAAAAACTCAATATGAATCCGAACTGGGCAACATATAGACAAATACTGGAAGAAGACCAAGGAAAGTTAAAATTAAAAACATATGAAGAATTAATACAATATGGGATGGATAATTGGCAATATATACAATTAAAAAGTGTCTTTAATGTAGATCAAATAAAAGGTTTTGCCAAAGAACAAACACTATTTAGCACCATTATATTACAAAAGAATAGGAATTATTATCAAAAATTTACACTCTATTATAGGACTATGATTTGATGAAGAGGTAAAATAAACAATGGGCAAATGGGCACAAGATATCGGCCACGCTATATATTTAGAACAATGGGAGAAACTCTGTCGCGAGGATATCTGCTTTACCGCCTGCTATACGATAAAGGAAAAGTTTGTTAAAATGTTTTACAGGTGGTATTTAACACCAGTCAAACTCGCCAAAATATATAAATTAAAATCCAACATTTGTTGGAAATGTAACAAAGAACCTGGAACGATAATTCTTATGTGGTGGGGTTGCAAGGAAATAAAGAAGTTTTGGGGAATAATACATGAGGAACTTAAGAAAATGTTAAAAATCCCGATAAAATCGCGAAGCTTATCTGTTAGGGTTGGTGGGCAAAGATGTACCACAAATGAAAAAAAGCAATCTTTTTATATGCAACAACAGCTGCCAGGGTAAAGGTACCCCTGCCCGTACGGGCCAGTTTTGACAGACTCTGGGGTTGTGCGCCCATCTCACTTAAGAGGCCAGGGGCCAGCGCTGTCCGGAGACACTTCCGGGTCACGTGGCCAGCGTGACAAAGCTGCATCTGGCGAGCCAGAACCGCACACGGAAACGCCGTTTACCTTCCCGCTGGTAAGCGGTCCCTATCTATCTACTTGCACCCGGAGGTGCTTTCGAACTGCTAGGTTGGCAGGCGCTGGGACCGAGCAGCGGGAGCGCACCCCGCCGCAGGGATTCGAACCGCCGACCTTTCGATCGGCAAGTCCTAGGCGCTGAGGCTTTAACCCACAGCGCCACCTGCGTCCACAGCGCCACCTGCGTCCACAGCTGCCAGGGTAGTACCAGTAATTGCCACTAAATGGAAATCTCAGGACACCAACAAAGGAAGCGTGGATTTGTAAATTAAGTGAGTATATAGTATTGGTAAAATTAACTTCAATTATAAGATATCAATCAAATCAAAAGTTAAGAATGAAGTGGAAGTATTTCGAAGATTATATGTCAAAATATTGTTCGAAAAATGAGATGCTAAGAGGCTTAGAATAAAAAATGTAAGCAATAACAAAAACAATAAAGAAGGAAAAATCAGAATGTAATTTATTATAGAATGCAAGGAAAAAAGGTAGAAAGAAATATAAAGAAGTAGAATTGCTGTGGAGAGAAGTAGAGGGTGGGTGGTGGGTTTTATAATTAAGTAAAGTAAAGGTAAAGGTACCCCTGCCCGTACGGGCCAGTCTTGACAGACTCTGGGGTTGTGCGCCCATCTCACTCAAGAGGCCAGGGGCCAGCGCTGTCCGGAGACACTTCCGGGTCACGTGGCCAGCGTGACATCGCTGCTCTGGCGAGCCAGAGCCGCACACGGAAACGCCGTTTACCTTCCCGCTGGTAAGCGGTCCCTATTTATCTACTTGCACCCGGAGGTGCTTTCGAACTGCTAGGTTGGCAGGCGCTGGGACCGAGCAGCGGGAGCGCACCCCGCCGCAGGGATTCGAACCGCCGACCTTTCGATCGGCAAGTCCTAGGTGCTTGAGGCTTTAACCCACAGCGCCACCTGCGTCCCTTATAATTAAGTAGCTGTTGTAATTTAGATATTATATTTTATGTGAAGGAATCATTGGGAATTTTGGCTATTATGTATATATGTTAAGTTTTAATAAAAATCTTTGGAGGAAAAAATAAATTAATAAATAAAATAATAACAATAACAAAACAACAACAACAACAACAACAACAACAAAACAACAACAACAACAACAACAACAACAACAACAACAATAATAATAATAATAATAATAATAATAATAATAATAATAATAATAATATATACCCTACCCATCTGGCTTCCTGCAAAATATTTATTTTATGCCGCCCTATACCCGAAGGTCTCATGAACACAATAATTCCCCAGATATAAAAAGCTTCCCTATCTCAAGGAAACCATAGAAGAGGAAGAAACTACAACTCCCAGCATGCCGAGTTGTGATCCACTCACCCCGCAAATGAAGAAATAGAGATTTTGGGCTTTTAAATGAGAGTTTATTATTCATTCATCAATCGCCAGGACTCAAACCTGGTACGGGGGGGGGGGGGACAGAAGCTCCAGGAGTCTATAATTCTCAACTGGGCACCCAAGGGTGAAGGGTTTTCTGAGTGGGGAGAATTGCAGCAGCGATTTTCCCCTCTGAAATGAACAGGAAACCCCCCATATTACCACATTTTTCGCTCTATAAGACGCACCAGACCACAAGACACACCTAGTTTTTGGAGGAGGAAAACAAGAAAAAAATATTCTGAATCTCAGAAGCCAGAACAGCAAGAGGGTTCGCTGTGCAGTGAAAGCAGCAATCCCTCTTGCTGTTCTGGGTTCTGGGATAGCTGCGCAGCCTGCATTCGCTCCATAAGACGCACACACATTTCCCCTTACTTTTTAGGAGGGAAAAAGTGAGTCTTATAGAGCATAAAATATGGTATATTAACCGCAGGTTAATATAATTTTTTAATTTAAAACACGCTAGAATTCCCACACTGCTGCCCAGGAACAGAGACCAGAATCTGAAAAAATTGGGTGGGTGGGTGGGGAAATAATGGGGATCAGAGGTGAGACTGGATGAAATGAATAGACTCGAGGGCAGGGAATTCAAGTGCAAAATTAAGTGTATTCTGGGAGCGATAGGAGACAGAACGAAATGAATGGGGCTTAGGGGAGTCATAGCACCGCCGGGCGCCTAGGGGGAATTCTAGTGCCTGGATCCAAGTTCGAAATTAAGTGTACTTGGGGGGGGGGCGACAGGAGACAGAATGAAATGAATGGGGTTTAGGGGAGTCGTGGCGCCACTGGGCGCTTCGGGGAAAATTCTAGGGCCAACGCCTGGCGCCCTGATTCCTGAAAAATGGTGGGTTTGGGGGGGGAAGGAAACAAGCATGGGATACCAGAAAAGAGGTGAACGAATGGGATTTGGGGCTGGGAGCCATAGCGTTGAAACCCCAAATCAAGGGGCGGGGAATTGTAGCGCCAACACCAAGGGATTGGATCGCCCCGTCGGAAATGAACAATAAATACCGCATTTTAAATTCCGACCACCAGACGCCCCCAAATGAAAGGGTGATTTCGGGAAGTGAAAGAACCAGAGAAACGAGTGGATAAAATGACCCCCAAATTAGACCCGCGCTAAAATTCCCACCCACCAGGCACCCTGAATCGAAAAGTGGGGAATCGTGGGATAAAGCCAACTCAGCACTCTGTACATGCACAGAGGACTGTTGAACTTGTGTGCCAGGATCAGGAACTATAGTGGGACGTGGCTGAACAGGTAGGAGACGGATTCGCCGTTGTGGGTGCGGCGGATGGCCTCGGCCAGGATCATGGAGATGTCAATCACCTAGGGGGGAAAGAGAGGGAGAGGCAGGGTTAACTGGGCGCCGGGTTATAGTGCGCGATATGAATGAATATTTGCGTCAGCCCTTGGCCATAGCAAAAAAGACGAACGAATGAATGAATCTTCACCAGCCAGTCAAGCTTTGAATGAATGAATGAATCTTGATTTGCGCCAGCCCTTGGCCATCACAATAAAACAAGACGATAGACAAAGAATAGAAATTAAAAGTCACGGGATGCGGCAAGTTGGCACAAGGAAGGGGCCAAACGATCTGGGACAGACCAGAGAAATAATAATGATAATAAATAACAATAATAAACAATTGACACTGGAAGATGTGAGAATGACCAGAAACGTGCCAGAGATTATAAAAATAATTAATAATAGTAATAAATGACGAAGCTGATGGAAGATGTGAGAATGATCAGGAACGTGCCAGATAGATAATAACAATAACAATAATAATCCCCCTACCTGAATTTTGGGGCAGTGCTTCATCTTCTCCTCCTGCGGGATGGTGTTGGTGACGACAACGGCCTCGAACCCTGCGCCGTTAATCCGGGAGATGGCTGGGCCGGAGAAGATACCATGCGTCAGGATGGCGTAGACTCGGGTGGCGCCTGCTGAGAGGAGCCTGCGGGGGAAAGCGGGTTGGGCTGGATGACCACAGGGGTTGCCTTCCAAGCAGGGTGGGTAAAAATCAATGATTTTTTAAAATAATAATAATCTGAAGATTTTTTATCAATTTAAATCAGATTTTTTAAGCATTTAAATCAGATTTTTTAAGCATTTAAATCAGATTTTTTAAATTTTAAATTAGATTTCCCCACCACTTAAATCAGACTCACTTGTCGGCAGCGTGGGAGATGGTCCCACAGGTGTCGGCCATGTCGTCCACCAAGATGACCGCCCGGTCCTTGACATTGCCCACCAGGACCATGTGGTCGACCTCGCTGGCCTTCTTGCGCTCCTTGTGGATGAGGGCAAAGTCGACGTTCAGGTGGTCGGCAATGGATGTCACCCTGGGAGAAGGAGGTTCTAGGTTGAGATGTCTTGATTTAAAATACTTTTATTATTTAAATCCATTTTTATGGAAAGATTCAGCCTTGCTGGCACCCTCTTAATATGGAGAAGCAAAGGTATTAATTATTGTTATTACTATTATTATTAGAATGGGAGATTAATAGGATGGAGCAGCTGGGAAGGACCCCGGGGGTCATCCAGTCCATCCCCCGGCAAAGCAGGAATCTCAATGCAGAATCTCCGAATGGTAGAGTTGGAAGGGACCTGTGACAAATTTTGGGAAATTCTGGGGTCACCTTTTGGCCCCCCCGGCGTCCGGCGAGACGATGGTGCAGTTCTTCCACTCGGCGATGTTCTCCTTGATCCACTTCATAACGGCCGGCTCGGCATACAGGTTGTCGACAGGGATGTCAAAGAAGCCCTGGGCCAGGAAGCAGAAATAATAAAAAAATAAAAATAAAAAATTATTATACATATACCCCTGTCCATCTGGCTGGGCTTCCCCATCATCATCATTATTATTAATCTGATAAAAGCAGTTGGAAAACGTCATAAAAAGCAGACCTTAGTAACATAGTCAACACAATAATACTGTATTGGCCTGAATATAAGCCTCACTTTTCCCCTCCAAAAAAGCGCTCAAATATTTCACAAAATCAATAATAATTAAAATTAAAAAGTACATTATTAACATAAGTGTTGAATAGTCATAATATTCAGAAAGTTCACACGTGGCTATGCGGGCTGGACTAGATGAGCCCTGGAGGCGCCACCTGGATCTGAGAGGCGTGCAGGTCCATGGTGATGATGTGGTCGGCGCCGGCCACCGAGAGCATGTTGGCGATGAGCTTGGCGGAGATGGGCGCCCGGCTCTGCAATGGAAAGGGGGCCATTGAATTGGGCGCCATGCTACAATTCCCATCAGGCCTAGCAGGCAGGATCCCACCTATAACCCAGCATAGCTAGCAGGACTCCAACTCTCATCCTACCTAGCAGCTAGGATCCCAGCTACAATCAGGCCTAGCTAGCCAGACTCCAACTCCCAGCATGCCTAGCAGGCAGGTCTCCAATTCATCCCACCTATATATAACCCAGCCTTTCCGTGAAATTTCCGTGCACTGCTCTGGTTTCACCAGAAGTGGCTTAGTCATGCTGGCCATATGACCCGGAAAAAGTGTGTCGGCTCCCTCAGCCAGTAAAGCGAGATGAACGCTGCAACCCCAGAGTCGCTCACAACTGGACTTAACTTTCAGGGGTCCTTTACCTTTACCTTTACCTTTATAACCCAGCTTAGCTAGCAAGACTGGGGCATGGCTGCCCTCAGCCCAGTCCGCTCGGCAGCTTCACCCCCTCCCTGGTGCGCCAGTAATCCCGCCCCCCCGGAAACCTTGTCCTTCTTGTCCTGCCGGGCATAGGGGAAGCAGGGAATGACTGCTGTCACTCGGCTGGCAGACGCAATCTTGCAGGCGTTGATCATGATTAGCAGCTCCATCAGGTGGTCATTGATCTCGCCGCAGCCGCTCTGGACGATGTAGACATCCTCGCCACGCACGCTCTCACCGATCTCCACACTGCAGGGAGAAAGAGTCAAGGATTCTTTTTTATTTTATTTTTAAAAATCAGATTTATTTATTTAATTAAATCAGTTTTTTTCCAATTTAAATCAGACTCCCCCCCCCATTTAAACTGGATATTTTCCATTTATAGGGGTATTTTTGATTCAAACTGGATTTTTAAATTAAACCACTTTCTAAAAATTTTCTCTTTGAGATATGTTCTAGTCCAAAGGCTATTGAGCGGGAAATAAGGATTTATTATTTTGATTATTTTGTAACTAGTTCAGTTGTAGCCTATAATTGTTGTTGTTGTTGTTATGGTTAAAGATAAGGGTTAGAGACAGCAATAGAACTTAGGGATAGGGATTAGGGATGATAATAATAATAATATATCAGGAAATAAGCTTTTCATGTGTGCTAAAACAGTCTTTGTTTAAAAAAATTGTGGAATCATACCAGTTAACAAACATGGATCCATATGCTATCATGTTATTGTTTTAGTGTAATAAATTGTTTTGATTGTTATTAAGACAATGGTAATTTTTATCTTTCCAATCAAGCACAGCAGAAAAGTTGTCCAAATGGAAACCATTAACTTAATAAACCTCACCATAATTTCATAATTATCTGTCAGTGTATTTCTAAGAGTAGAACCAAATCAGTCATTTTTGATATAACTGTAAAAACGACTCTGAAAATTTATCATTCCTAAAAGAAAACCTTCATCTGGTTGTCAATAGAAAGATTTTACCAGCAAAAATGAGTCTTTCTGTTAAAAAATGATTTAAATCAAGTCTTACTGACTAGGGATTTAAATCAAATCCACCTTTCGGAAAACTACAATTCCCACAATGCTGCCCATCTCCTTAATGGAAAAATAGAGTTCTCAGAGTGGTGCTCAGTGTTTCTTTAGTGGAAAACTACAGTTCTCAGAGTTCTGTCCCATCTCCTGCTTGGAGAACTACAGTTTCTGTAGTGATCAGGTGGGATTGCTATGAGGAATTATAACAAATACAGTGGTGCCCCGCAAGACGAATGCCTCGCTAAACGAAAAACCCGCAAGACGAAAGGGCTTTCCGATTTTTTAGCGGCTTCGCAAGACGAATTTCCCTATGGGCTTGCTTCGCAAGACGAAAGCCCATAGGGAAATCTCCGGGGACAGCGGGGAAGCGCAGCGCGCCTTCTCCTCTGTTGCCGGACCTGTCCTAAGGCTTGCGGTGGGAGGTCCGGGAACAGAGGACAAGGCGCGAAGGGCTTCTCCTCTGTTCCCGGGCTTGCGGTGGGAGGAGGGCTTTTCCTCCCCACCGCCAACATTCAGAAGGCTGTTCTGAAGGCTGGCGGTGGGAAGAAAAGCCCTTCTCCCCCGCCAGCCTTCAGAAGAGTTCCCGCCTAGGCTGCGGATAGCAGCCTGCTGCCCCGCGCGAGGGGCGCTCTTAAGCAGAGCGCCCCTCGCGCGGGGCAAACATTCACCGCTTGGGGAGCCCTGCTATCCGCAGCTTGGAGAGCCCTCTGGACCTCTTCTGAAGGCTGGGGGGGGGGGGCAAAAGTCTTTGTCCCCCCTGCCTGCCTTCCCGGGGGCTTTTAAATCGCCCCGGGACAGCGGAGAATTCATCCGCTGTCCCGGGGCGATTTTAAAATGCTGGCGGGCGGCAGCGCTGCCGCCCGCCAGCATTTTAAGATCGCCCCGGACAGCGGAGAAGTCCTCCGCTGTCCCGGGGTTTTTAAATGCTGCCGCCCGCCAGCATTTTAAAATCGCCCCGGGACAGCGGAGAAGTCTCCGCTGTCCCGGGAAGGCAGGCGGGGGGAAGCAAAGACTTTCGTCCCCCCGCCGGCCTTCAGAAGAGGTCGGGGGACAGACTGTACCCGGACCTGGTCTGAAGGCGGTTTCCCTAGGAATGCATTGATTGATTTTCAATGCATTCCTATGGGAAACCGTGCTTCGCAAGACGAAAAACTCACAAGACGAAAAGACTTGCGGAACGAATTAATTTTGTCTTGCGAGGCACCACTGTATAGAGTAAGCCATCTGTGTCAGCAATGAAAGCATTGCGTTGACTGGGTTTAAACTATTTTGATATGATTATTGCTCAATCTACACCTCTGCATCCCCGTTTCATTCCTCTCTCTTCACAAGTCACATACACAGCCCAGTTGCTTTGGCAGGCAGACTGCTCCCCCTCTCCTTCACAAAAAACTAGAGTTCCCAGAGTGCTGTCCCATCTCTTTCACGGAAAACTACACTTACCAGAGTGCAGGCCCCCATCTCCAAAGAAAACTATACATCCCAGAATGCTGCTGTCTCCTTCATGGAAAACTACACTTCCCAGGCTGCTCCCCATCTCTTTCAAGGAAAACTACAGTTCCCAAAGTGCTGCCCCCCCCCCCAAATCTCCTGCTTGGAGAACTACAGTTGCCGACATGCCCCCAATCCCCTGGAGACGCAGCATTACATCAAGCCTGGGGGAACTGCGTAATCCCCTCAGACCCACTGGCTCGGTCGCCTCAGAGAACTACCCTTCCCAGACTGTCCCGTGGCCGCGCATGCGCTCAACCCACCACGCCCCTTGCGGGAACCACAGCTCTCAGCCTGCCCCGCGCGCTGCCCGCGGACCCATTGGCTTGGCCGCCTCGGAGAACTACCGGTATCTTTCTCAGCATACCCCCGCGGCCGCGCATGCGCCCAACCCACCACGTACCTCGCACCCAGCATGGAACCACTACCCTTCCCAGGCTGCCCCGCGGCGGCCGCGCATCCGCGCAACCCACCACGTCTCCTGGTTGGAGAACTTCTTGGTGACCACCTTGCCCAGCTCGAGGCCCAGCCGGTCGGCGATCCTCTGCGACAGGTCCTGGTGCGAGGAGCCGCTGAAGAGCTTGATGTTCGGCATCCTGCTGGCCAGCGACGCCGCCGGTGAGAACGACGAACCCGAGCGCGATGTCGAGGCCTCGCCCTCTTCCACCCCGGGGAAAGGCCCGCCGGCGGCGGCCCGCCGCTCGCTCGCCTCGCGCCGCTCCAGCAGGCCGAGAAACGCGTCCCGGAGCGGGCCTTTATATTACCTCGGGCGGCGCGCCAGGCGCGTCACGCCAGAGGCACGCCCACTCAAGACAGCTGCGCCTGCGCAGAAGCAGAGACGGGCCCGCTTTCGCGAGGGCGAGAAGAGAGGCGGCGAATAGGGCCGGGAGCCGCTTGCGCAGAAGGCAAAGCACGCCCCTCCGCCAAAAAATGTGCTCTTGCGCAGACGGCTCCTTGAAATGGCGTCTCCTCAGTGGTCGCCCTGCAACGCGCACCTCTTCCGCGAGTGAGACACTCCCCCACGGGCGACGCGCGCCTGCGCAGAGTTCAGAGGTTTCCAGTGCGCTGGAAGCGTCTAAGAGTGGAAGCGGCCGCCCTGCGCGGCTTCGAGGGTCCCGTGTGCGCACGCGCGGACTCTAGAAACGAGCCAGGCAGCAATCCAACCGGTGCAGCTTGCAACGTGCTGAGCATCCATTATTTGGGGGTACTTTCCTGGATGGGAAAGTTATTTTCCGGGAAAATAACGGAGGAATAAACCCCACCAGCGCCTTAATTCTCCCAATCTTTTATTCTTTATTCTTTTATTTTATTATTATTAGTAGTAATAATCTATAGCGATCCCTTGACATTCCTTAGTCTGCAGGACCCCTACAGAGCGCAAGTGTAAGTGAGAAGAAGTGAAAGGAACTTGCAACATCAGGTCGAGTTGATTTACAGATGATAATAATAATAATAATAATAATAATAATAATAATAATAATAATAATAATAATAATAGTTTTTGCTGTTGTTAGGGCTAGGGATGAGGGTTAGAGATGGGAATACGAGTTATGGATAGGATTATTATTATTATTATTCTGTTGGGAGCCGCCCAGAGTGGCTGGGGAAACCCAGTCAGATGGGTGGTGTATAAATAAATTATTATTATTATTATTTAATAAAAACTTGTTTTTTCCGATTATCTCACGTTTTTTTCCAAGCCTTCCCATCTCTAAACCTGAGATTATTATTAGGGTTAGAGATAGGGGGGGAAAGGTAAAAGGCGGATCTAGACGGATCCTCGTGAATTCATATGATTTTTTTCATTCAAATTAAATAAAACCACCATGATACTGTAGACCATGTCTTACTCTGTAGACAGCATCAAAAAAATCATGCACCCACTATTTCGTGGTGTAGCACCCTGCTTGTGGTTAACGCTTAGCTGGAATGAAATATTCAACGCAGCAATAGAGAAATTAAAATAATAATTTATTTGTCGGACAAATAAATGAGAGGCACAGTGGTATATGGTTACCAAGCTCTGGCCTGCCCTCCTGCCATTATGGCCAGCACTTATATTTCCTCAATCCAGCCCCCTTTCTCCTCCCTTGGCTGCCTCTGTCCAATCAGCCTGGTTGAAATTCCTATTGGCTGTTTACTAGAACCAATCATAAAAGATACACCCATTTCCTATTACCTTTTATGGGAGACAGAGAGCTATATTTTCTTCTATTTATAAATGGCAAACAAGTAGCCATACATCTTACATTAGCCTCGACCAGGCACCTTAATTACCAGATCACCTTTGCCCCCTTCATTCTAAAATAGAGCAGATGGCTAAAGCAGATGTGGGGTATTTTTATCTGAACAGATCTTTTGTTCACCTTTTCACACACAGCATCATCATAAATGAAAGATCTCCTTTTTTGGGAGGTCTTTAAGCAAAGGCCTGACAACCATATGTCAGGAGTGCTCTGATGGTGTTTCCTGCCTGGCAGGGGGCTGGGCTCGATGGCCCCTGTGGTCTCTTCCAACTGTATGATTCTATGAAATAAGAATCTAACATAAGAATCTAACATTTCTTACTTTCTAAATCCTTTGCATAATTACATTTAAGCCAATATATTTCATACATTAACATAAGATAAATAACTTTTTAAAAGGAAAAGACCTTTGCAGAGTAAAAAGTCTCAAGTTTAAAAGGAACAAGGAACAGCTTAAAAAACGGCTCTTTACTCCCCCTCTTGCCAGCCAGATGCTTTGACCTTTTGGCTCTATATCTGATGAGAGGCCAAATGGTATTATTTTCTGTTAAACAATAAACCTTACTATTTACCAACTCTTAATTTAGCAGCTTTTATTACAGCTTAATTATATTCTGTAATATGTAGGGTCAGTGACCTTTGGCTCTCAGCCTTTTTATGACCGCAATAAACCAGAGGGGCCCTCTGCCCAAGAGCTTGCCAGCTGCCTGCTGGTTTCCTGCCTCGAAAGAAACATTTGTGAATTTAAGCTAATTTTTAAGATACAACCTTGATCAAAAAATATAAGCCTTGATCAAGAATACAGGCTTTGATCAGATGCTTCAGTGGGGCCGCAGGGGCGCAAAAACATGGTTAAAAAACACGGATCCTCATGGATCCTCATGATTTTTGCACAAGACCAGCCCAAAGTCACCATCAGATCAAACATCATGGCCAGGGGCACAGCATCCACCACAAAAATCATGGATCCACGGCTTCCTGGCCATACCGTGGCCCATAAACGTGGTTTCGAAGCACGGATCCTCATGCTTTTTGCATTGGGCCAACCCAAACTCACTGTCAAATCACATATCATAGCCAGGGGCACAGCCTACACCACAAAAAACTCGGATCCACGCCTGCCTGGCCATACCGTGGCCAAAAAATGTGGTTTCGAAGCACGGATCCTCATGGATCCTCACGCTATTTGCATTGGGCCAACCCAAACTCACTGTCAAATCACATATCATAGCCAGGGGCACAGCCTACACCATAAAAAACTCGGATCCACGCCTGCCTGGCCATACCGTGGCCCAAAAACGTAGTTCCGAAGCATGGATCCTCATGGATTCTCATGATTTTTGCACAAGACCAGCCCAAAGTCACCATCAGATCAAACATCATGACCAGGGGCACAGCATCCACCACAAAAATCACGGATCCACGGCTTCATTGTGAAACCGTGCCCCCAAAACGTGGTTCCGAACCACACATCCTCATGGATCCTCATGATTTTTGCACTGGATCAGCCCAAAGTCACCATCAGATCAAACATCATGGCCATGGGCACAGCATCCACCACAAAAATCACGGATCCACGGCTTCCTGGCCATACCGTGGCCCAAAAACCTGGTTCCGAACCACGGATCCTCACGCTTTTTGCATTGGGCCAACCCAAACACACTGTCAAATCACACATCATAGCCAGGAGCACAGCCTGCACCACAAAACTCACGGATCCACGACTTCCTGGCAAATCCATGGCCCGAAAACCTGGTTTCGAACCACGGATCCTCATGGATCCTCACGCTTTTTGCATTGAGCTACCCTAAACTCACTGTCAAATCACACATCACGGCCAGGGGCACAGCCTGCACCACAGAAAACTCAGATCCACGGTCATCTGGCAACGGCATGGCCCAAAAACGTGGTTTTGAAGGTCGTATCCTCACGGATCCTAACACTTTTTGCATTGGGCCACCCCCAATTCACTGTCAAATCACACATCATGTCCAGGGGCACAGCCTACACCACAAAAAACTGGGATCCACACCTGCCTGGCCACTCCGTGGCCCAAAAACATGGTTTTGAATCACGGATCCTCATGGATCCTCACACTTTTTGCATTGGGCCAACCCAAAGTCACTGTCAAATCACACATCATGTCCAGGGGCACAGCCTGCACAACAAAAAACTCGGGTTCACGGGTTCCTGGCCATACCGTGGCCCAAAAACGTGGTTTTGATGCATGGATCCTCACGCATTTTCCAGTGGGCCAACCCAAACTCACTGTCAAATCACATTTCATAGCCAGGAGCAGAGCCTGCACCACAAAAATCATGGATCCACGGCTTCCTGGTCATACTGTAGCCCAAAAACGTGGTTTTGAAGCACGTATCCTCAAGGATCCGCACTCTTTTCACACTGGGGCTACCCAAACTCACTGTCAAATCACATATCATAGCCAGGGGCACAGCCTGCACCACAAAAATCATGAGTTGCACTGCAAAGATCACAAAAATGCCCTTACCTGCACTGTTAATGTCACCACTGCAATATTATTATTAGAGCCGATAGGAGAATATATGATTACCGTATTTTTCGCTCTATAGGGCACACTTTTTACCCTCCAAAATTAAGGGGAAATGTGTGTGCGTCCTATAGAGCGAATGCAGGCTCCTTGGCTTCAGAAATAGCAGCACGAAGCCCCCGAAGCGCAGAGGGAGCGCTCCCTCCGCGCTCCAGAGGCTACGTGTTGCTTTCGCTGAAGCCTGGGGAGCGAGAGGGGTCGGTGCGCACCGACCCCTCTCGCTATCCAAGCTTCAGGGATAGCCGCCTGTGATGGGATAATGAGCTGCTTGTGCGTAAAAGCTTGATCCCTCTGGGGTTTGGCTGGTCACCCAAACCTAGGCACTAACGGAGCCCCCAAAGCATGACTCCGTCAGTCGCTGGTAGTATCCGACAGTGGGCGTCTATGGAACTTACTCCAACATAAAAGCTGTTTGACGGACATGCGCCTCCTGGACTCTCTGCGTGACAGCTTCCGGCGAGGGGTGGGGGTTGCTAAAGGGGGTCTTGTTACCTCCTCACTGTTCTCACTAGAAGTATCCCAGAGCCTCTCCCCCGATTCCCTTTCCGCTGGAACTCCTGCTCTCCCCCTACTGGTTCCTTCTTCTGCTGTAGAGTCTCTCCTATTCTCCTGGAGCCTCTCCACCACCTGTCCCTCCGATGGCAGTTCCCTGACATCCACCTCCCCCCCAGGGCCCCCTTCACCCCCCCCGCCTCCTCTCCCACTGGCGGTGAGGGCGGAAAGCCCCGGAAGGAACTCTCCTCGTCGTCCGAGGATTCAAACACTTCTAACCACGGCGTACCGTCTCTCTCCTCGTCTTCCTCTTCTTCGTCGGAGTCGGCTTCCTCACCCACCCCTGACTCTGGGAACCCTTCAAACTCCCCTTCCTCATCGGTGGTCCCAAAGTGTTCCCTTCTAAATCGTGCCACGGGTTGCGGTTTTTTTGGGAAACGCTGATGAAATGTTTCTATTAAAACCTCGTCCTTGACTAACTCTGCTGGTACCCAAGTGTTTTCCGACTCAACTTCCCCCTCCCATTCTACCAGATATTCCACCTGATTCCCCTTCCACCTGGAATCAATGATTCCTGCCACGTTCATGTCGCGTTCTCTCTCTTCTATCACGGGCGTTTGGGTGACCTCTCTCTCACGCTCCCCCCACTCACGTCCCTCTCGGTACGGCGACAGTAATGACCTGTGAAATACTGGGTGCAATTTCATGTGACTGGGCAGTCTGAGTTTGAATGTTACTGGGTTGACCTGCTGTATGACCTCAAAGGGTCCCAATCTTTTGGGTCTCAATTTCTTACTCCCTCCCTTGAACGGTAGTCCTTGGGTGGATAGCCACACCCGGTTTCCCACCCTTATTGTTTCACCTTCCCTCCTATTTCTGTCTGCTTGTTTCTTATATTCTTCCTTGGCTTTCTCTAAGTTAAGTTGAAGCTGACGGTGGATCGCTTCCATCTCTTCAAAAAAGTGTTCCGCCGCCGGCACGCTCCACCTCTCCCCTCCTTCTCCTGGAAATGCCCGGGGATGACACCCATAATTTGCCAGAAAAGGACTCATCCCTGTGGACACGTTCTCCGCGTTGTTGTAGGCAAATTCTGCCAGAGGTAACTTATCTACCCAATCATTTTCTCTGTCTTTTACATAACACCTCAGGTATTGTTGTAAAATCCCGTTTGCCCTTTCCGCTTGCCCATTTGTTTCTGGGTGCCGGGCAGTTGAGAAATTGAGTTCCACGTGCAGTAAGCTCATAAGTTTCCTCCAGAACCTGGAAGTAAACTGTTTCCCTCTGTCGCTGACCACCCTCAAGGGGGCGCCATGCAACCTGAAAATATGCTCTACAAATAACTTGGCGGTTTCCTCCGCGGTGACCGCATGGGAACAGGCTATAAAATGACACATCTTAGTTAATAGATCTACCACCACCATGACAGCTGTTTTGCCCTTGGATTTTGGCAGGTCCGTCATAAAATTTATGGATACTGCCTCCCATGGCCTTTCTGGTGTGGGTAAGGGTTGTAATAGCCCCGCTGGCGCCACCCTCTCCCCTTTCGCTCGCTGGCACCTGTCGCAACCCCTGACATATTCCCGTACGTCCTCCCTCACCTTGGGCCACCAAAACTCTCTGGTAACCAACCACATGGTTTTGTGCTGTCCAAAATGCCCCGCTGTGGGGCTGTCATGCAACTGCTTGAGTACTCTGCCCCTCAGTTCCCCATCTGGTATGTACAGTGCCCCTTTGTAATACAACGCCCCGTTCTTTTCTTCAAACCCCCCTGTGTTCTCCTCTGTCCTCCTGAGTTCTCTGAATTTCTCTTGGGCGTATTCATCGTTCTCAGTACCCTCTATCAGTTCCCTCTGCCCCACCAATGCCGCCCCACACACCCAGCGGTCTTCAGGGATTACATGCCTTGCCTCAGGCGCTCCCTCCCCCTCTAAGTACTCAGGTTTCCTGGAGAGAGCGTCCGCCCTCACGTTCTCGGAGCCTGGCACGTAACGAATCTCAAAGTGGAATTTGGAGAACTCCTGGGCCCATCTCACTTGTCTCTGGTTCAGCACCCGTGCTGTTCTCCAGTATTCCAGATTTTTGTGGTCAGTTCGGACTTGAACCTTGTGCTGCGCCCCAATCAGCAAGTGGCGCCATCTCCGGAGTGCTTCATGAATGGCGAGCAGTTCTCGGTCGTATACTGTGTAGTTCCTCTCGGATTTGTTCAACTTCCGCGAGAAGAACGCACACGGTCTCCATTCGGACGTATCTTTTCCCGGCTGGAGAAGCACGGCCCCCACCGCTCGGTCTGACGCGTCAGTCTCCACCCTCATTGGTTGTTGTAGATCTACGTGCAAAAGTTGCTCTTCCGACGCAAACGCCTGCTTTAAGTGTTCGAACGCCCGCTGCGCTTCTTCCGTCCAAACAAATTTTTTCTTGCTGCTAAGACAATCCGTGATGGGCGCTGTTAAATGGGCAAAGTTTTTGATGAACTTCCTATAGAAGTTTCCGAAGCCCAGGAATCTTTGCACGTCCTTCTTGGTCTTTGGTGTTTTCCATTCCAGTACCGCTTGAACCTTGCTGGGATCCATGGCCAATCCCTTGTCAGACAACCGGTACCCCAGGAATTCCACCTCCCTGGTATGAAACTGACACTTCTCCAGTTTCACCCACAGCCGATTTTCTCGCAGTTTGCTCAGTACTTCTCTTACATCTCGCACATGCTGCTCCTCATTCTCTGAGTATACCAGGACGTCATCTAAGAACGCTACGCAGTTCTTGTAGAGCAATGGCCCCAGGACGTGATTCATGAACGATTGAAAACAGGCCGAGCCCGCCTGTAGACCGAAGGGCATAACGAGGTACTCAAAGGCCCCCAAGGGGGTGAACATAGTGGTTTTCCACTCATCCCCCTTTCTCACACGTATCAAGTTATATGCCCCTCTAAGGTCCAGCTTGGTAAAAAATTTCCCTTTTCTCACACGTGTCAGAATGTCATCAATTCTAGGCATAGGGAACGTCACTGGTTCTGACACTGCATTTAGGCCCCTGAAATCACACACAAGCCTGGGTTTACCCGTGTGTTTTTTGTCCACAAAGAACACTGGGCTGCCCCCCACCACTCGTGACTCTCTGATGAAACCTCGCTTGAGGTTCTTGTCAATGAACTCCCTTAACTCCTGCATCTCACTGTCTGACATTGCATACAGCTTGCCCACTGGCAATTGTGCTCCTGGGAGTAAGTTAATTTGACAGTCAAAGGGTCTGTGCGGGGGCAGTTTATCTGCTTCCTTTTCGCTAAAGACGTCAATCAAGTCAGCGTATTGTGGTGGCACCTTCCCCTTGTCCATCACTTCCATCCCTGCTAGAGTGGCCCTGGCCCCTGCCTGAGCCTCTCCCTCCTTGCAGTGTTCTAGGCAATGTGCTGATCCAAAGGAAACCACTCTCTGATGCCAGCCTACTAGCGGATCGTGTAGTGCCAGCCAGCTCATTCCCAAAATAATAGGAGCTCCTCCCAAGGTGGCTACGTTAAACGCTATCAGTTCTGTGTGTCTTGCCACCCTCGTTATCATTGGTACAGTCTGTTGGCTCACTTCTCCTCCCAACAGTTCCCTCCCATCAATCGTGGTAACCTGCAAAGGCTTACTTAATGGGATAGTCTGTATCTGGTGTTCAGCTGCAAACTCCTTACTCATGAAATTACAGGAACTACCTGAATCCAATAGCGCTTTTATCTTTAGTGGGTGTCCGTTTGCCAGTTCCAGCAACACCTCTATCACAAGCGCTGGTCTTGGGGGTTCCGGCGTGGGCACATTCACTACTCCCTGGCCTGGCTGCTGCGCCCTGATGTTGGCAGCCAGGCGTTGGCTTTTACTTGCTCCGTGATTTCTTCTTCCTCCTTTCCCCCAACAGTTCCCGCCATCCCTTGCCATTTCTTCCTTTGCGGACAGACTCTGGCAAAGTGACCTGGCTGTTGGCAGAGATAACATCTCTTGGCGCTCTTTCCCTCCTTCTTCCGCCCCTCACTGGTGTTTGAAACTGCGCGCGCGCACGCTGTTCCAAGTTCCATCGGCTCTGCTGGCGGGAAAGGCTGCTCCGGAATCTCCGGAATGCGGAAGTCCTTCCAACGTTCCCCCTTTCCTTCCCGCTTTTCCAAAGCTCTGGCTTCCTGGCGCGCTCCTATGGACAGCGCAGATTTAGTCAGCTGGTCCATAGACTCCGCCCTAGGCGCCCGGGAAAGTTCATCTTTCACTGCCGGAGAGAGCCCTTCTTCAAACAGCATTTGAATAGGTTCACTCGCAAGGTCCCACCCCAGTCTATGAATCAGCATGGTGAACTCAGTCCAGTACTCATGTACAGATCGGCTCCCCTGTTTACACGCCATTAACTGCCTGCGCACCACCCCTTGCTCAATCTCGCTGGAAAACATCAAGTCCATGGCGCGAAAAAATTTCGTTGTGTCCTTTAAGATTTCATTATTGGCTGCCATCAGGGGCCTAATCCAGTCCCTCGCCCCTCCCTCTAGATGGCCAATCACGTACGCCACTCTAGAGTTCTCATCGGGGAAGTCATCAAACAGTAGATTGAGAGCATATTGCATCTCTGTCCTAAAGGCTTGATAGTTCCTGGGATCCCCCCCAAATTTCTGCACCAATCCAGGCACCTTTCTGGCAAGTGGGGTGGTTTTTCCCTTATCCGCATCTTGAGCCCTCCTCTCCTCGAGCCTCGCCGTTTGCAGCGCGAGCTGGACCTCCAACGCCCTGTACCTTTCTTCCAGGCTTGGACCTGCTCCAGCTCCAGCTCCTCCGGTTCCGGCTGGTTCGCTCATGATGCCCTCTGCTTGCACAAGCTGCTTTCAAAGACTGTCGGATTGCTGTGATGGGATAATGAGCTGCTTGTGCGTAAAAGCTTGATCCCTCTGGGGTTTGGCTGGTCACCCAAACCTAGGCACTAACGGAGCCCCCAAAGCATGACTCCGTCAGTCGCTGGTAGTATCCGACAGTGGGCGTCTACGGAACTTACTCCAACATAAAAGTTGTTTGACGGACATGCGCCTCCTGGACTCTCTGCGTGACAGCTTCCGGCGAGGGGTGGGGGTTGCTAAAGGGGGTCTTGTTACCTCCTCACTGTTCTCACTAGAAGTATCCCAGAGCCTCTCCCCCGATTCCCTTTCCGCTGGAACTCCTGCTCTCCCCCTACTGGTTCCTTCTTCTGCTGTAGAGTCTCTCCTATTCTCCTGGAGCCTCTCCACCACCTGTCCCTCCGATGGCAGTTCCCTGACAACTGCCTTCACTGGTTCTGAGTTGAAAGAGAGGTAGAGCTGGGTATCATCCGCATATTGATGGACACCAAGCCCAAACCCCCTGATGATCTCTCCCAGCAGCTTCATGTAGATGTTAAAAAGCATGGAGGGGAGGACGGGAACCTGAGGCACCCCACAAGTAAGTCTGAACACTCATCCCCCACCACCACTTTCTGGACACGGCCCAGGAGGAAGGAGCAGAACCACTGTATAACAGTGCCCTCAGCTCCCAGCTCCTCTAGACGGTCCAGAAGGATGTTATGATCGATTGTATCAAAAGCCGCTGAGAGATCCAGCAGAACTAGGAAACAGCTCTCACCTTTGTCCCTAGCCCACCAGAGATCATCAACCAGCGTGACCAAGGCAGTTTCAGTCCCATGATGAGACCTGAATCCCAACTGGAAGGGATCCAAATGGTCTGCATCCTCCAGGCATGCCTGGAGTTGTTCAGCAACCACCCGCTCAATCACCTTGCCCAAGAATGGAAGATTTGAGACTGAGCGATAGTTGGCCATACTGGCCGGGTCTAAAGATGTTTTTTTTAAGAAGCGGTTTAATGACCGCCTCTTTCAGCAGGTCTGGGAATGCCCCCTCACAGAGGGAAGCATTCACCACCCCGCAGAGCCCATCGCCCAGCCCTTCCCGGCTTGCTTTTATTAGCCAGGATGGGCAAGGATCAAGGAGACAGGTGGTTGGTTTCACGCATCCAAGCAACCTGTCCACATTCTCGGGGGTAACGGATTAAAATTGATTCCATGCAACTTGACCAGACAGGGCTCTAGCACTCTCCCGTCCCGACCCTGCTACCTCCTTCCGAATATTAGCAACTTTATCTGCATAAAAATTTGAAAAATCGTTGCAGGAGATCTTGGGGTCTTTACAAGGCCCCAGTGGTAAAGGTGGTTCCGTTAAATTGCAAACCACCTGAAAGAGTCTCCTGCTACTATTTTCTGCAGATGTAATAGAGGCGGTGAAGAAAGTCTTCTTCGCCGTCGCAATTGCCACTTTGTAGGCTCGACACTGAGCTCTAACCTGTGTCCGGTCCAATTCAGAATGAGTTTTCTGCCACCGGCGCTCTAGCCTTCTCAGCGATTGTTTCCTCACCCTCATCTCCAAAGAAAACCACGGGGCTGTCCAGGCTCCATGCAGTCTGAGAGGGCGCTTCGGAGCCAGACAGTCGATAGCCCTGGTTAACTCCGCATTCCAGTGGACCACCAGGGAATCAGCTGAGAGGCCATCAACATGGGATAAAGCATCCCCTACCACTCTCTGGAAACCATTTGGATCCATTAAGTGGCGGGGGCGGACCATCCGCATTGGTCCCACCTCCCTGCAGAGGAGAAGGGTCATGGAGAAGTCCAGTTGCACCAGGAAGTGATCTGACCATGACACTTCTTTGTTTCACTGCAACCCCCCCCCCCCCGTCCACATGACCTGGGTTGCTGTGTGTAAGAGAAACCTGGTGGACAAGCAGCAGCTAGGACAGGACCATCTGCTTCATCCAACCAAGTCTCTGTTACACATGCCAGGTCAAGTTCTCCATCCACGATCAAGTCATGGATGGCAGTGGTCTTATGAATCATTCACCTAGTATTGCACAGCAACACCTTCAGGTCATGTGGGTTTCCCTTGTTGAGCGCAAATATAACATTGAATCACAATCGTACAAAATAACTCAGCAAGCTGACATTTATCAAGAGTTAATCAAAGGTTAGTGTACTAAATATTATTTCCAATTCTAGGTAGTTTGCTATTGGAGAAATACCATATATGATTATAAAAATCTAAAGCAAGAATTATTTTAAAATATGATTTCATTTCTAGATCAGACAGACAAGATTTCTTCTACTATATATTTCTTTCTTTATCATATACACACAAAGCTTCTGTTTTTAAACAGGAAATATTTTTGTAACTAAGGTCTATTATACAAATCCTTACAGATGTTCATTTTGTTACAGTTCTGTTAAGTTGTATACAAATTATAAAGATGAGTCAATTATTTACTAAATTCGTGAGTTTTGCCATTACTGCATATTCTGATAGTTTCTCTTTCCATGCATCTATTTCAGGACATATATCAGATTTCCGTATGTTGGCCAACACCACTCTGATTGCTGTGGTCATATAACTAAATAGTTCCACTGACGATTTCACAATACAGTAGCTGAAAGAGTCATTCCCAACGGCATAGTTTTGGGGTCCAATGCAAATTTAGGGTTTTTTTTTTACATTTCTTCATTTCGAAATGAACTTTCCTCCAAAACTTTTTGGTCTTTTCACAGGTCCACCATGAATGGAAGAAGATTCCTTAAGGTCTATCACATTTCCAGCAATGTCCATTCATTGCATTATTCATCTTCTGTATAATTTTCAGTTATATACCATTGAAAGAACATTTTTGTACAGTCTTACCTCATGTTACGGCCGCTTCAGGTTACGTGTTTTTGGGTTGCGGACCGCAGGAATCCTGGAAGTACCGGAACGGGTTACTTCCGGGTTTCGCCACTTTCATATGCGCAGAAGCGCCAAATTGCACCGGTGCCTGTGCAGGCGTGGCACTTCAGGATGCGAACGCTGTGGGTTGCGGACGTGCCTCAGTCACGGGTTATGTCTGCAACCCGAGGTTCCACTGTACCAATTTTGTTTTAGGGCTTAACTTGCAGTAAATTTTATTCCTTTATTCATAATTGTTCTCATTGTTCCACTGTGAACTGCTCTTAAAATTTTTGCATCCATTTTGTCATATAAGGTTTTTCTTGTTCAGGCTTGGTGTCATATTTGAGTAATAGTTTATAAATTTTACCCAAAAGGTAGAACTCTGTTATGATGGACTCAAATTCTGTCTTTTCATTGATTTAAATGTTTGCCATACAGTCTTTCTTGAATCTGTATATTAGTTGACAGTATGTAAGCAGTTTCATATTTTTTCTCCTCTTTAATGCTTTGGCATGTATTTGATCTGTTCTTGAAGATGAACCATATCTTGGTACAATATATACCGTATTTTTCGCTCTATAGGACGCACCGGACCATAGGACGCACTGAACCATAGGAGGGGGAGAAGGGGGGGGGAATTCTCCCCCTATCCTCTCAGCACCTCTCCAGCGAAGCAAAGCCTGGAGAGCAAGAGGGATCGGTGTGCACCGACCCCTCTCGTTCTCCAGGCTTCAGTCGGCTATCCGCAAGCCTTCAGAGCGCAGCGGGAACTTGCGCTGCGCTCCAAAGGCTTCAGGCGGTGTCAGGGAACTGCCATCGGAGGGACAGGTGGTGGAGAGGCTCCAGGAGAATAGGAGAGACTCTACAGCAGAAGAAGGAACCAGTAGGGGGAGAGCAGGAGTTCCAGCGGAAAGGGAATCGGGGGAGAGGCTCTGGGATACTTCTAGTGAGAACAGTGAGGAGGTAACAAGACCCCCTTTAGCAACCCCCACCCCTCGCCGGAAGCTGTCACGCAGAGAGTCCAGGAGGCGCATGTCCGTCAAACAGCTTTTATGTTGGAGTAAGTTCCGTAGACACCCACTGTCGGATACTACCAGCGACTGACGGAGTCATGCTTTGGGGGCTCCGTTAGTGCCTAGGTTTGGGTGACCAGCCAAACCCCAGAGGGATCAAGCTTTTACGCACAAGCAGCTCATTATCCCATCACAGCAATCCGACAGTCTTTGAAAGCAGCTTGTGCAAGCAGAGGGCATCATGAGCGAACCAGCCGGAACCGGAGGAGCTGGAGCTGGAGCAGGTCCAAGCCTGGAAGAAAGGTACAGGGCGTTGGAGGTCCAGCTCGTGCTGCAAACGGCGAGGCTCGAGGAGAGGAGGGCTCAAGATGCGGATAAGGGAAAAACCACCCCACTTGCCAGAAAGGTGCCTGGATTGGTGCAGAAATTTGGGGGGGATCCCAGGAACTATCAAGCCTTTAGGACAGAGATGCAATATGCTCTCAATCTACTGTTTGATGACTTCCCCGATGAGAACTCTAGAGTGGCGTACGTGATTGGCCATCTAGAGGGAGGGGCGAGGGACTGGATTAGGCCCCTGATGGCAGCCAATAATGAAATCTTAAAGGACACAACGAAATTTTTTCGCGCCATGGACTTGATGTTTTCCAGCGAGATTGAGCAAGGGGTGGTGCGCAGGCAGTTAATGGCGTGTAAACAGGGGAGCCGATCTGTACGTGAGTACTGGACTGAGTTCACCATGCTGATTCATAGACTGGGGTGGGACCTTGCGAGTGAACCTATTCAAATGCTGTTTGAAGAAGGGCTCTCTCCGGCAGTGAAAGATGAACTTTCCCGGGCGCCTAGGGCGGAGTCTATGGACCAGCTGACTAAATCTGCGCTGTCCATAGGAGCGCGCCAGGAAGCCAGAGCTTTGGAAAAGCGGGAAGGAAAGGGGGAACGTTGGAAGGACTTCCGCATTCCGGAGATTCCGGAGCAGCCTTTCCCGCCAGCAGAGCCGATGGAACTTGGAACAGCGTGCGCGCGCGCAGTTTCAAACACCAGTGAGGGGCGGAAGAAGGAGGGAAAGAGCGCCAAGAGATGTTATCTCTGCCAACAGCCAGGTCACTTTGCCAGAGTCTGTCCGCAAAGGAAGGAATGGCAAGGGATGGCGGGAACTGTTGGGGGAAAGGAGGAAGAAGAAATCACGGAGCAAGTAAAAGCCAACGCCTGGCTGCCAACATCAGGGCGCAGCAGCCAGGCCAGGGAGTAGTGAATGTGCCCACGCCGGAACCCCCAAGACCAGCGCTTGTGATAGAGGTGTTGCTGGAACTGGCAAACGGACACCCACTAAAGATAAAAGCGCTATTGGATTCAGGTAGTTCCTGTAATTTCATGAGTAAGGAGTTTGCAGCTGAACACCAGATACAGACTATCCCATTAAGTAAGCCTTTGCAGGTTACCACGATTGATGGGAGGGAACTGTTGGGAGGAGAAGTGAGCCAACAGACTGTACCAATGATAACGAGGGTGGCAAGACACACAGAACTGATAGCGTTTAACGTAGCCACCTTGGGAGGAGCTCCTATTATTTTGGGAATGAGCTGGCTGGCACTACACGATCCGCTAGTAGGCTGGCATCAGAGAGTGGTTTCCTTTGGATCAGCACATTGCCTAGAACACTGCAAGGAGGGAGAGGCTCAGGCAGGGGCCAGGGCCACTCTAGCAGGGATGGAAGTGATGGACAAGGGGAAGGTGCCACCACAATACGCTGACTTGATTGACGTCTTTAGCGAAAAGGAAGCAGATAAACTGCCCCCGCACAGACCCTTTGACTGTCAAATTAACTTACTCCCAGGAGCACAATTGCCAGTGGGCAAGCTGTATGCAATGTCAGACAGTGAGATGCAGGAGTTAAGGGAGTTCATTGACAAGAACCTCAAGCGAGGTTTCATCAGAGAGTCACGAGTGGTGGGGGGCAGCCCAGTGTTCTTTGTGGACAAAAAACACACGGGTAAACCCAGGCTTGTGTGTGATTTCAGGGGCCTAAATGCAGTGTCAGAACCAGTGACGTTCCCTATGCCTAGAATTGATGACATTCTGACACGTGTGAGAAAAGGGAAATTTTTTACCAAGCTGGACCTTAGAGGGGCATATAACTTGATACGTGTGAGAAAGGGGGATGAGTGGAAAACCACTATGTTCACCCCCTTGGGGGCCTTTGAGTACCTCGTTATGCCCTTCGGTCTACAGGCGGGCTCGGCCTGTTTTCAATCGTTCATGAATCACGTCCTGGGGCCATTGCTCTACAAGAACTGCGTAGCGTTCTTAGATGACGTCCTGGTATACTCAGAGAATGAGGAGCAGCATGTGCGAGATGTAAGAGAAGTACTGAGCAAACTGCGAGAAAATCGGCTGTGGGTGAAACTGGAGAAGTGTCAGTTTCATACCAGGGAGGTGGAATTCCTGGGGTACCGGTTGTCTGACAAGGGATTGGCCATGGATCCCAGCAAGGTTCAAGCGGTACTGGAATGGAAAACACCAAAGACCAAGAAGGACGTGCAAAGATTCCTGGGCTTCGGAAACTTCTATAGGAAGTTCATCAAAAACTTTGCCCATTTAACAGCGCCCATCACGGATTGTCTTAGCAGCAAGAAAAAATTTGTTTGGACGGAAGAAGCGCAGCGGGCGTTCGAACACTTAAAGCAGGCGTTTGCGTCGGAAGAGCAACTTTTGCACGTAGATCTACAACAACCAATGAGGGTGGAGACTGACGCGTCAGACCGAGCGGTGGGGGCCGTGCTTCTCCAGCCGGGAAAAGATACGTCCGAATGGAGACCGTGTGCGTTCTTCTCGCGGAAGTTGAACAAATCCGAGAGGAACTACACAGTATACGACCGAGAACTGCTCGCCATTCATGAAGCACTCCGGAGATGGCGCCACTTGCTGATTGGGGCGCAGCACAAGGTTCAAGTCCGAACTGACCACAAAAATCTGGAATACTGGAGAACAGCACGGGTGCTGAACCAGAGACAAGTGAGATGGGCCCAGGAGTTCTCCAAATTCCACTTTGAGATTCGTTACGTGCCAGGCTCCGAGAACGTGAGGGCGGACGCTCTCTCCAGGAAACCTGAGTACTTAGAGGGGGAGGGAGCGCCTGAGGCAAGGCATGTAATCCCTGAAGACCGCTGGGTGTGTGGGGCGGCATTGGTGGGGCAGAGGGAACTGATAGAGGGTACTGAGAACGATGAATACGCCCAAGAGAAATTCAGAGAACTCAGGAGGACAGAGGAGAACACAGGGGGGTTTGAAGAAAAGAACGGGGCGTTGTATTACAAAGGGGCACTGTACATACCAGATGGGGAACTGAGGGGCAGAGTACTCAAGCAGTTGCATGACAGCCCCACAGCGGGGCATTTTGGACAGCACAAAACCATGTGGTTGGTTACCAGAGAGTTTTGGTGGCCCAAGGTGAGGGAGGACGTACGGGAATATGTCAGGGGTTGCGACAGGTGCCAGCGAGCGAAAGGGGAGAGGGTGGCGCCAGCGGGGCTATTACAACCCTTACCCACACCAGAAAGGCCATGGGAGGCAGTATCCATAAATTTTATGACGGACCTGCCAAAATCCAAGGGCAAAACAGCTGTCATGGTGGTGGTAGATCTATTAACTAAGATGTGTCATTTTATAGCCTGTTCCCATGCGGTCACCGCGGAGGAAACCGCCAAGTTATTTGTAGAGCATATTTTCAGGTTGCATGGCGCCCCCTTGAGGGTGGTCAGCGACAGAGGGAAACAGTTTACTTCCAGGTTCTGGAGGAAACTTATGAGCTTACTGCACGTGGAACTCAATTTCTCAACTGCCCGGCACCCAGAAACAAATGGGCAAGCGGAAAGGGCAAACGGGATTTTACAACAATACCTGAGGTGTTATGTAAAAGACAGAGAAAATGATTGGGTAGATAAGTTACCTCTGGCAGAATTTGCCTACAACAACGCGGAGAACGTGTCCACAGGGATGAGTCCTTTTCTGGCAAATTATGGGTGTCATCCCCGGGCATTTCCAGGAGAAGGAGGGGAGAGGTGGAGCGTGCCGGCGGCGGAACACTTTTTTGAAGAGATGGAAGCGATCCACCGTCAGCTTCAACTTAACTTAGAGAAAGCCAAGGAAGAATATAAGAAACAAGCAGACAGAAATAGGAGGGAAGGTGAAACTATAAGGGTGGGAAACCGGGTGTGGCTATCCACCCAAGGACTACCGTTCAAGGGAGGGAGTAAGAAATTGAGACCCAAAAGATTGGGACCCTTTGAGGTCATACAGCAGGTCAACCCAGTAACATTCAAACTCAGACTGCCCAGTCACATGAAATTGCACCCAGTATTTCACAGGTCATTACTGTCGCCGTACCGAGAGGGACGTGAGTGGGGGGAGCGTGAGAGAGAGGTCACCCAAACGCCCGTGATAGAAGAGAGAGAACGCGACATGAACGTGGCAGGAATCATTGATTCCAGGTGGAAGGGGAATCAGGTGGAATATCTGGTAGAATGGGAGGGGGAAGTTGAGTCGGAAAACACTTGGGTACCAGCAGAGTTAGTCAAGGACGAGGTTTTAATAGAAACATTTCATCAGCGTTTCCCAAAAAAACCGCAGCCCGTGGCACGATTTAGAAGGGAACACTTTGGGACCACCGATGAGGAAAGGGAGTTTGAAGGGTTCCCAGAGTCAGGGGTGGGTGAGGAAGCCGACTCCGACGAAGAAGAGGAAGACGAGGAGAGAGACGGTACGCCGTGGTTAGAAGTGTTTGAATCCTCGGACGACGAGGAGAGTTCCTTCCGGGGCTTTCCGCCCTCACCGCCAGTGGGAGAGGAGGCGGGGGGGTGAAGGGGGCCCTGGGGGGGGAGGTGGATGTCAGGGAACTGCCATCGGAGGGACAGGTGGTGGAGAGGCTCCAGGAGAATAGGAGAGACTCTACAGCAGAAGAAGGAACCAGTAGGGGGAGAGCAGGAGTTCCAGCGGAAAGGGAATCGGGGGAGAGGCTCTGGGATACTTCTAGTGAGAACAGTGAGGAGGTAACAAGACCCCCTTTAGCAACCCCCACCCCTCGCCGGAAGCTGTCACGCAGAGAGTCCAGGAGGCGCATGTCCATCAAACAACTTTTATGTTGGAGTAAGTTCCGTAGACGCCCACTGTCGGATTCTACCAGCGACTGACGGAGTCATGCTTTGGGGGCTCCGTTAGTGCCTAGGTTTGGGTGACCAGCCAAACCCCAGAGGGATCAAGCTTTTACGCACAAGCAGCTCATTATCCCATCACAGCGGTGAAGGTCCTGTGTGAGTGCTTGGAGGCGGTTGGAGGATGGATGGCAGCTAATGGATTGAGGTTGAATCATGACAATATGGAAGTTCTGTTCTTGGGGGACAGGGGGTGAGCTGGTGTGAAAGACTCCCTGGTCCTGAATGGGGTATCTGTGCCCCTGAAGGACCAGGTGTGCAGCCTGGGAGTCATTTTGGACTCACAGCTGTCCATGGACTCACAGGTCAATTCTGTATCCAGGGCAGCTGTCTACCAGCTCCATCTGGTACGCAGGCTGAGACCCTACCTGCCCGGAGACTGTCTCACTAGAGTGGTGCATGCTCTTGTTATCTTCCGCTTGGACTACTACAATGTGCTCTACGTGGGGCTACCTTTGAAGGTGACCAGGAAACTACAACAAATCCAGAACGCGGCAGCTAGTCTGGTGACTGGGAGTGGCCACCAAGACCATATAACACATGTCCTGAAAGACTTACATTGGCTCCCAGTACATTTCTGAGCACAATTCAAAGTTCTGGTGCTGACTTTTAAAGCCCTAAATGGCCTCGGCCCAGTAGACCTGAAGGAGCATCTCCACGCCCATCATTCTGCCCAGACACTGATGTCCAGCTCCAAGGGCCTTCTGGTGGTTCCCTCACTGCGAGAAGCAAAGCGACAAGGAACCAGGCAGAGGGCCTTCTTGGTAGTTGCGCCCGCCCTGTGGAATGTCCTCCCATTAGATGTCAAAGAGATAAACAACTACCTGACATTTAGACGACATCTGACGGCAGCCCTGTTTAGGGATGTTTTTAATGTGTGACTTTTTAATGTATTTTTATTTCATTTTTTTGGAAGCCACCCAGAGTGGCTGGGGAAACCCAGCCAGATGGGCAGGGTACAAATGTAGTAGTAGTAGTAGTAGTAGTACTTTGTAGGATTTGATAATCTTTCTAGGTCTTTTAAATTTCTTATCTATCTATCTATCTATCTATCTATCTATCTATCCCCTCCCCCTTTTCCCTTTCTGTACTTCCCCATCCTTATAAAATTGAATATATATATATATATATATATATATATATATATATATATATATATATATAATTTAGGGCTCCACAGTTTTCTGGGTCACCCCATATTCATACAAACACTATCTGAAATGGTTCTGCATTACCAAGAACATTGAATTAAAATGACATTCATATCCATAGCTTCCACTGTGAAGAACTGCACCTGGAAATTTTTGATGCTGCTAAACCTCAAGAATATCCAAGGCAGAGATTGTGATGATCTTACCTGTGAATGTAAATTATCAAACCAACTAGGTGGAGACCACCAAAGTAACCATGAAAAACAATCACCTGTCTTGCGTCAAATCAGCTACAAATGGTTTGGGGACAAAAGTTGGTTGCTTTGTGGGGCTGGTAATTATAAATGGAGGTTTAACTGCAAGTTTTCTTGCCAACAGATTTTGTCAGTGCAAACTTTGAAATAGGGGGTTTCCAACGTGGTGCCCATGGGCATCATGGTGCCTGCTGACAGCTTTCCTGGAGTCCACCACGTGTTTTTAGAAAAAGAACAGGATTAGTGGTGAATTGTGCCCTGCATGACTTCAGATTGTTCATAGTACATTTGATTGACTGCAGGGGCATACGAAGGAGCAGCGGGGTGATGGTGCCCCAGGGTGCCATGCTGGGGGAAGAGTGACAGTACGGTCGCTGTACTGGCTGCCGCTTGTGCGGCGTCCGAGTGGGCTGCCGCTCTTGTGGCAACTGTACAGGCAGCCCCTCTCGCAGCGACTGTATGGGCCGTACGGGCAGCTGATCTCGCAGCGACTGTACAGGCTGCTGCTCGTGTAGCGTCCGTACAAGCAGCCCCTCTCGCAGCGGCCGTACAGGCTGTATGGGCAGCCGCTCTCCTGGCGACCATATGGGCTGCCATGCATGCACAGTCCGTACAGGACATTGTGTGCACACTCATCATCCACCATATTATCGCTGCCACAAAATCTATCGGCATGCCACCAGAACCAAGGAAGCCTTGCCAGTTGCAGCTCACACAGTTGAAATGAAATAAAAGACAGAAGAGTAGATCAGGAAGAAAGTTCCCCAGACTGCAGGAAAAGATAACAGTAGCTCCAGCATCTGATTCAGTGCAGGCTGCTGAGGGGTTGGACTCCTTAAGATCACCAACTGACTATGAGACAGCTGGAAAGCACTCAGCCTCAGATGACCTCCACTCCAAAAAGTGGGAAAGAGGATTTAACAGTGACCAATATTGATTCTTTTTTAAAAAAATATTTATTAAAAGTTTTTAATTGCAATACAAATAAATAAAACACAATAGTATATATCATAACACATTTTCTTGTCATCTTTGGACTTCCTCACGTCTTCCGTTTCTGCGTTCCCAGTTATAAAAAATTTAATCCAGCAATTTATCACCTTGTTTGCATACTTACTAACTAGTTTTCCAATGTTACAACACACATTTTAAATAAATTTGTTTTATATCTTAAAAAATTTGGTTTAACCTCATCATTGTCTAATTGAATTTAACTTATCCTCATAATTCACCTCATCTGTTTTAATGGTGCCGAATTATTTATAATCTAGCATCCTGCTTAGCATTCAAACAATTTACAGTATTTTTGTAAATAAACCTTAAATTTCTTCCAGTCTTCTTCTACCGTCTCCTCTCCCAGGTCTCGGATTCTGCCAGTCATTTCAGCCAATTCCATATAGCCTATCAGTTGCGTCTGCCATTCTTCCAGCGTGGGTAAATCTTGAGTTTTCCAGTACTTAGCGACGAGTATCCTTGCTGCTGTTGTTGCATACATAAAAAATGTTCGGTCCTTCCTTAGCACCTTCTGGCCGACAATGCCCAAAAGAAAGGCCTCTGGTTTCTTAGGGAAGGTATACTTAAATACCTTTTTCAGCTCATTATATATCATTTCCCAGAAAGCCTTCACTCTGGGGCAAGTCCACCAGAGGTGAAAGAATGTTCCTTCATTTTCTTTACATTTCCAACATTTGTTATCAGACAAATGGTATATTTTTGCAAGTTTAACTGGGGTCATGTACCATCTATATATCATTCTCATAACATTTTCTTTCAGAGCATTACATGCAGTGAAATTCAGCCCATTGGTCCACAACCTTTCCCAGTCCTCAAACACGATATTATACCCAATGTCCTGAGCCCACTTTATCATAGCTGATTTTACCATTTCATCTTGTGTATTCCATTTTAACAGCAAGTTATACATTCTTGAAAGTACCTTAGTCTTAGGCTCTAACAATTCCATTTCCAACTTCGATTTTTCCACCTGGAATCCTAACTTTTTGTCAAGTTTAAAAACTTCTTTAATCTGAGCGTAATGTAACCAATCTCGCACTTTATCTTTCATTTTCTCCAAACCCTGCAGTTTCCAATTATCTCCATCCTTCTCTAATATTTCCCAATACTTCGGCCATTTGGCCTCCATATTGAGTCTTTTTCGGGCCTTTGCTTCCAATGGTGAAAGCCACCTTGGAGTTTTATTTTCCAATAAGTCTTTGTATTTTGTCCAGACATTAAATACTGCTTTTCTGACAATATGGTTCTTGAAAGCCTTATGAATCTTAACCTTGTCATACCATAAATATGCATGCCAACCAAAAGCATTATTAAAACCTTCCAGATCCAATACATCAGTGTCTTCAAGAAGCAGCCAATCTTTTATCCAGCAGAAAGCTGCTGATTCGTAACACAACCTTAAGTCTGGCAGGGCAAAGCCCCCTCTTTCTTTCGCGTCAGTTAGTATCTTGAACTTAATTCTGGGCTTTTTGCCCTGCCAGACAAATTTGGAAATATCTCTCTGCCACTTCCGGAAACATTCTGTTTTGTCCACAATTTGTAATGTTTGAAACAAAAACAGCATTTTTGGCAATACATTCATCTTTATAGCAGCAATACGGCCTAACAAGGAAAGTTTCAATCTTGTCCAACTTTCTAAGTCTCTCTTAATTTCTGACCAACATTTCTCATAATTGTCCTTGAATAAACTCAGATTTTTAGCTGTTATGTTTACCCCTAGGTATTTTACTTTTTTAACCACGTTTAACTCTGTTTCTTTCTGAAACCGTTCTGACTCTGTATCTGTCAAGTTTTTTTCCCAATACCTTAGTTTTCTGCTTGTTCAGTTTAAATCCCGCCACCCGACCAAACTCTTGAATCAATTGTAATACTCTTTTTGTACTAGATTCTGGCTCCTGCAGGGTCAAAACTAGGTCATCTGCAAAAGCTTTAAGTTTGTATTGTTTCACTCCGACCTGAACTCCTTCCACCAACCGGTCCCCTCTAATCATGTTCAAAAGCACCTCCAGAACCGAAATAAATAGCAATGGGGAAATAGGACAGCCTTGTCGTGTTCCTTTTTCAATTTTAAATTCTTCTGTAACCACATTGTTAACTATCAGTTTAGCCTTCTGTTCTGAATAAATTGCGTCAATCCCATTTTCAAAACCCCGTCCCACTCCCATCCCTTCTAAATTTCCCTTCATAAATTTCCAAGAAATATTGTCAAAGGCCTTCTCCGCATCTATAAAAATCAACACTGCTTTTGTGTTAGTATTTGTTTGCAGGAGCTCCAAAATGTCAATGATGTTCCTTGTGTTAGCAAACAAATGTCTACCTGGGAGAAAGCCTGCCTGGTCCTTATGAATTACTTCATTTAAAACTTTTTAAAATCTACTTGCTAAAATGTCTGCAAATATTTTGTAATCCACATTTAAGAGAGAGATGGGACGGTAGTTCTTAAGTTGTGTCTTTTCCGTTTCCGATTTTGGTATTAATGTGATAAACGCTTCTTTCCACGATTCCGGCGCCTTCTTCCCCTCCAAAATTTCATTGCTAACCTCCATCAATGGTTGTATCAAATAATCTTTCAATGTCTTATAATATTTGGAGGTAAGCCCATCTGGCCCTGGAGATTTGCCCAATTGCATGTTCTGAATGGCTTGTTCGATCTCTTGTCGTGTTATTTTACAATTCAGGATTGATCTATTTTCTTGTGACAATTTTGATAGTCCATTCTTTTTCAAAAATTGTTTTATCTCATCCTCATCTTGTGGCCCTTGAGTATATAGTTTTTTGGTTTTTTTTAAATAATATTTATTAAAGATTTTCAAATATAACAAAAAAAAAGAAAAACATCCAAATTTAAAACCTTATTTTCATTGGCATCTTTCCAGGACTTCCCCTCCCCTCCCCCTCTTGTATTCCAATTCTTTCAAATAAATTCAACAAATTCTTACCCCCAATTTTAAACTTATTATCATTGACCCAATTTAAAAATATTTTCCCATCCCCTAAAATCGACCTGTTCCCTTCCACGAGTTCCCCTCTTTAATATGCAATACAGATTAGAATAAAAAAATTAAGAAAAAGAATAAGATATAATTTAACACCCTTTGGATTCCAAATTTCCCTCCCCCCTTTCCCGGTTGCGTTCCCAATGTCCATCAATGTCTACTGTCGTCTTGGAGCTCCCACACCTAAGCCGTAGTCCTTCACCAGTCCGCTTTGCCGTCTTTTTAATAATCTTTGCCGTCTTTTGGTCATTTTTAGTTTCGAATGTCCAATCGTGGAAGGAGTCTGTCTCAAAAAGGTCCATTTTTTCCATCCAGATCTTTGTATTTAAGAGTAAAAACTCCAATTTTATTTCTTTAGACCTTTCAAATCTGGATGTCCCAAATGTTCCCACTTCCAACTTTGTCCAGTTCTTGTTATTCTTGTTGTTCTTGTTGATCTCTCTCCTCCTTTTTTCCCCCCTGCTCTCCTGCACAAATGTTCTAATTCCAAAAGCTTCTAATTCCTCTGCAGAGGCTTTGTTATTCAGGAACAAAACATTACGTCAAGTCCCTTCCATTCTTCAATAGATAAATCTATTGTCTCCTTTAGTGTATAGACCTCTGCAGACAAAATAGTGTTCCATTTCTGCAGTTTCCCAGGAGATAAAAAGTCCTATTTCAAATTCCATGCCAACAATACTTGTAGTGACCCACAGCTCCTCTAGAGGGATTATAATAACTCAGTTTCCTTCCAGATCACACCCAACAGTCAAAGTAACTTGTTATTCCTTGTTTTAAACAATTTATATCCAATTTATAACAAATGTAACCGGCAAAGTCCTTGTAACAAAGTTCTCTTTTTGTTCTTCCGCTTTGACAGCTCCTTTGACAGCTGTCAAAACCTCTATTTCTCCTCTCCCGGCGCTCTCACGGATCACTCCCGGGGTTCGGGGGGGGGGGTTGCATTTTAATTCACATTCCACTTTTCTCCTCCAGCCCAGTCTTATAATTTTCCATCGTGAAATTAATAACTTTCTCAAAATAAGGTTGCACTCGATCTTAGTTGTCAAATCCTTTGCTTTAACTCATCTACAACAGGGGGGAGGCTGACTTCCTTTTTGCACCTCCCCCGCTCGCTCCGAATTTTTTTAAAATTTTTTTTTTTCTCCTTTTTAATCCAAGTTCCAATTACTCACGGGTTATTCTTTTAAGGCCAAATTTTCAATGGAAGAAGTCAGCGCTCTCCGTCGAATGGCATGCGGCTTCGCTCGGCAGGGGAAGCGGAGGACTCATAGCACCACCCCACCCCGTCACCCGCTCCGCAGCCTTTAAAAAGGCTCCTTCGCGGGTCGGGGGGGCGCAAAAGGTGCCCGCCGAGTCACCATGCCCATGGGTTTCAGCGCCCATGGTTTTTGAGGGTCCCTGCGTCGCCGGCGCGGTAGGACCCAGCCCCTGCCGAGCAGGCTCCCTCCGGAGCTCGGAGGGAGTCCGCCATTCGGCGATGGCGCCAACCCGGAAGCGTGAGTATATAGTTTTTTGAAGTATCTCTGGAAACACTTTCTAATGTCCACAGGGTTCTGGATATTTCTTCCTTCAATCTCTAAGTTTGTAACTGTATTTAGTTTTTGTCTCTTCTTCAACTGCCATGCTAGCAGTTTCCCACATTTGTTCGCCGATTCAAATGTTCTTTGTTTCATTTGTTTAACTTTCCACTCTATTTCCTGGTTTATCAATTTGGAATATTGTGCTTGATAGAGTTTAATTTCTCTCAGAATCGGCTGTGACTTCGGATTTAATCTTAGCTTCTTCTCTAATTCTTTAATTTTCTCCAAAATCTTCTCTCTTTTCTCATTTTGTAACCTTTTCTTTACAGCGTTCTGTTGTATCAGAAACCCCCTCATCACAGCCTTGCTTGCGTCCCAGATGATCCTTTTTTCCACCGTAGTATTTAAATTTATCTCAAAATAATCCTTCAAAGCTTTTTGGGCCTTCTTGATGATCTCCTGATCTCTAAACAAATTGTCATTCATCTTCCATCTAAAGGAGCCGGTTGGTAGTAGTGTCATATCCATCTTTACTGCATTATGGTCGGAGCAGGTCTTTGGGCAGATTTCCACCTTTCTGGTCTTGGGTGCCAGACCTCTAGAAATCCAAATTTGGTCGATTCTTGTCCATGTCAGTTGGGCTTCAGAAAAAAATGTTCCCTCTCTTCCCAAGGGGTTCTTTGTCCTCCAAATATCAATCAAGTCCATATTGTCAGTCAGTTCAAAAAAGGTCTTTGGTAGTCTGCCATCCTTTGTCAAGTTTTGACTTTGTGACTTATCCATGTTGGTTGATACGACCCCATTCATATCTCCCATCATGATGATGTTATCATAGTCCAGATAATCCAGCATACTCTCATGCAACTTCTTGTAGAATTCCGATTTCCCCTCATTTGGTGCATAGATTCCTAGAATCAAAATTTTCTCTCCTTGATGTTGTATCTCAATTGCCAAAATTCTTCCTTGCTCATCTTTAAATAAGAGTTTAGGTGACAGGCTCTCCTTTGCATAAATCACCACTCCTCTCTTCTTCACTCGATCCGAAGAAATAAATTCTTGGTCTAGTCTTTTGTTTATTAACACTTTCTTGTGGAGCCTAGTCACATGTGTTTCTTGCAAACAGATAATGTCCAATTGTTCTTTTTTCAATATGTGAAATATCTTCCTCCTTTTTTCCGGGGAATTGCCTCCATTAATGTTCCAGCTTAGAAGTTGTAGAGACATCCTGAATAAATCTGTTATTTTTCTGGGGGTGGTATCTACCTGGGTCTTCAGGTTCCAAGGGTGTAGGTGCAGCTGGTAATCCAGGCCCCAAAGGTGTTTCAATTCCTTTCTGAAGGTCCTCTCCGTAGGCAATTAAGAATTTATCTCTGTCTTCAGGTGTTCTAATTTTAACCTTCTTCCCTCTGAAGGTAAAAGATAATCCCTGAGGAAATTCCCACCTAAAGATGATTAAATTGCTCCTTAACAATCTAGCCAGTTCAAGATAGATGGATCTAAGGTCCAAAAGTTGTTTCGGGATATCTTTGTAAATTTCAGCTCTCCTGTCCGAAATTTCCAGTGATTTTTCGTAATGTAGGCCCAATATCTTGTCTCTTTCCTCCTTCGATCTTAAAATTATCAAACAATCTCTGGGCTTGTCCTTCCTTGTAGATTTTCCAAGTCTAAAAGCCGACAAAATTTTAAAGTCCTTTTCCTCCTCTAAAGTCCTTTTCCTCCTGTTGCTCCGCCATGACCTCCCTGCCAATTTGGATACAATAAAGGAACTGGAGGCCCCTCGACTGTCCTCGGGTCCAGTATTGGACCATTTTGACCGGATATCTCCAGCCGATGTGGACAGACTCCTCCGAGCTGGAAAGCCCACCACCTGTCCTCTTGACCCGTGCCTGTCATGGCTGATTAGAGCGTGTCCAGACGAGGTGCGGGCCCCCCTGGGGGATATCATCAATTTGTCCCTTGGCACCGGGATATTCCCAGGGGAACTGAAGGAGGCAGTGGTGCGTCCGCTCTTAAAGAAAACATCATTAGATCCCTTAGATCTATCCAATTACCGCCCGGTCTCGAATCTTCCATTCCTGGGTAAGGTGATTGAGAGAGCGGTTGCTGAACAGCTTGGTAGGTTTCTGGATGAAACATCTGCTCTGAATCCATTCCAGTCCGGCTTCCGTGCTGGTCATGGGACCGAGACGGCTCTGGTCGCCCTAACAGATGATCTCCGTAGGCAGCTGGATCGAGGCGGGTCGGGGCTGCTGATTCTTCTAGATCTGTCAGCAGCCTTCGACATGGTCGATCACGAACTCCTGGACCACCGCCTTGCCGACGTGGGGATCCAGGGCACAGTCCTTCAATGGCTGCGCTCATTTCTCTCTGGTCGGGGACAGAGGGTGGCGCTCGGGGGGGAATTGTCATCGCGCCACTCCTTGGTGTGTGGAGTGCCTCAGGGTGCGATTCTCTCCCCGATGCTTTTTAACATCTTTATGCGCCCCCTCGCCCAGCTTGTCCGGAGTTTTGGGCTGGGTTGCCATCAGTATGCCGATGACACCCAACTCTATCTGTTGATGGATGGCCATCCTGACTCGGCCCCCGATACACTGGCGAGATGTCTGGAAGCTGTGGCTGGATGGTTACGTGGGAGCCAGTTGAAGTTAAATCCTTCGAAGACAGAGGTCCTCTGGCTGGGGCGGGACGATATGGGATTGAGGGGGCAACTCCCATCTCTTGCGGGGGTGCAATTAGTGCCAGCACCCTCCGTTAAGAGTTTGGGTGTAATCTTCGATACCTCCCTCTCTATGGAGGCGCAGATTACAGCTATAACAAAGGCGGCATTTTTTCATCTCCGCCAAGCTAAGCAGTTGGCCCCTTATCTCTCTCGCCCTGACCTAGCCACTGTGATCCATGCGACGGTCACCTCCAGACTGGATTATTGTAACTCGCTCTACGTGGGGCTGCCCTTAAGACTGACCCAGAAACTCCAGCGGGTGCAGAATGCCGCGGCGAGACTCCTTATGGGGTCTTCGCTGCGAGATCACATTCATCCGGTACTATACCAGCTGCACTGGCTCCCGGTGGAGTACAGGATCAGGTTTAAGGTGCTGGTTTTAACCTTTAAAGCCCTATACGGCCTAGGACCCTCGTACCTACGGGACCGCCTCTCCTGGTATGCCCCACAGAGAAACCTACGGTCTGCAAATAATAACATCCTCAAGGTCCCAGGCCTCAGAGAGGTTAGGCTGGCCTCAACTAGAGCCAGGGCCTTTTCGGCTGCGGCTCCAATCTGGTGGAACGCTCTGTCACAAGAGACTAGGGCCCTGCGGGACCTGACATCCTTCCGCAGGGCCTGCAAGACAGTTGTTCCACCAGGCCTTTGGCCAGGGCGCAGCCTGACTCCCTCCTCTGGCAACCTGCTTAGAATCTTGCTTAATTAGTTGCCATTAATTTGATTTTAATTGATTTTTATAATGAAATATTTTTAGAATGTGTTTTTTAGAATCTGATTGTTTGATTGTTGATTGTTGTTAGCCGCCCTGATCCCGGCTTCGGCTGGGGAGGGCGGGATATAAATAAAATTTATTATTATTATTATTAAAGGCCAAAATTTAGAAAATTCTTTAGTCAAGAACTCAATTAAATTTCCTTGTTCAAGTTCTGGTATTGACCTTAACCTCAGGTTGTTTTCCCGGTTTCGCAGTTCTATCATAGACAAATACGTCTGTTGCTCTCCAACTTGCTTATGCAGTGGTTTTACCTCTTGTCCCAAATTTTCAACTTTCAGAGCTGTTGCCTCAGCCAGTTTGTGATTTTCTGCAGTGTCCTCAGCTAGCTGCCCAATTGATTTTACATTCAAAGCCACTTGTTTGGTTATTTTATTTAGGCAGGTTGTATTTTGGTCAATCTTGGCCGTTTGTTCATCCGCTTTCTTGTCCAAAGATTCCACTCTCCTATCCAGAGATTCTAACTTTTCCAAGATTTTTTCTAAAATTGAAGCCGTTGTTCCTGCAGCCATATCTTCCAGCTGCAATTGCTCAGCTTCTTCTTCCCCTGCCAATGAGAGAATAGGCACAGTTTCTTCCCCTGCCAACGGCAAAGTAGGCACAGAGGATCTACGTGTCTGTAAGGCTGAGGCTAAAGTTGTTTGTCTAGTTCTTACTCTATGCTCCTTTTCTTTGGGCTCCTTTTTTCTTGCGCCGCTCATTCCAATTTTATCTGATAGTCAAGGTCAACCAACTTGTTCCCATGGGAATGCAACAGCCCAGAGAGTAAACAGTCACACAGGAGGAAAGGAAAGAGAAAGTAAAGTAATATCCTCTAGGGGGAGCTCAAAATGTCTTAAGGAAAAAAGCCATACCGGTAAAAGTCCATACAGTCCAATTTAATGTCCAGGAACCTTCACAAACTTGAATTTAGCAGAGTTGGTTTGAGTGTATTACACTGTTTCTAATAGGTGCCAATTTAAAGTTTCAAAGTAGCAAGTCTTTAGGCACTCAGGTTGTAACAGATCCCAGATACCATGTATCTGATACTGCAAATTGACAGTTCTATTATTCAGGCAGCCCAAGCCCCTGGGTCTCTCAGTCAGAATTTGTAATTCCCAAAAGAAGAAGTTTCACACAGTTCAAATAAAAGATATGTCAGGAAAATAACTTAAGTCTTCACTTTACCCTAACCCAACTTCTGTGGGAGCCAAGATCAGTTAATTTTAACACCTCTTCACAGGCTCCATTTCTCAAGATCTTTGCTTTGATGTTACCGCAGAAGCGGAAGACGGACTTCCTTTTGACGTCTCTCCGCTTTCAACCCAATTTCTGTTAATTTTGGCTCAAGATTTGTTACAGTCTCATCATTACTCACGGGTTGTTGGTTCTGAAGTCAAATTTTTCAAGGAAAAAAGGTCAGCGCTCACTGGCAGCAGCTGCGCGGCTTCACTCTGCAGAGTAGCGATCGACTCACAGCGCCGTGACCCCCTCCACGGTCAGAGGCTCCTTACGGGGTCTCTTCTCAGTGTTAGGAGCCGCTTCTGGCGCCCGCCGAGTCCCACGGCCACGGGCTCTTGCTGCCTGTGGTTTTTCGGTGCGGGTCTCCGCTTTGCCGTAGCGGACGACCCGATTCTGCAGAGCTTCCTCCTCAGCGCGAGAGGAGGGCCGCCATTGCCGTTTCGCGCCGCCTCCGGAAGTCCAATATTGATTCTTTTGATAGCAGCCCCATATTCTCAACACAAAGTGAGAAGTGTTTGGACAAATCACTGATTTGTACATCAGTTCCCTCATGGCACAACTGTACCTTCCCCACACTCAGTCTACAAACCATGGGACTTGTGGGTTCAGTTGGCAACATCTGTGTGTATGACTATGACATAATCACACTGAAAGGATCAAACTGGATAAATTATTGCATAATAGATGCCTTTCTTGCCTCCAGGGTGATCATGGCCAAAAAGCTGGGTCACAATGGAACAATTTTCCCACTTACCGTACTTGCCACTTCATGCAGATATGTCAAAGATTGCCAGTGCAAGCTCTGAAGAACTGTTTGAGATTTGGAGTGCTAAAGAAAGATGTTTTGATTATTTCAGTAGATGACAGAGAAGTCCACTGGATACTGATAGTAATCATTTTTAAAAGGAAGACCATGCTGTATCTAGATTCCAAACACGGATTGAACCACTCTGTGATTGATGCAATAACATCCTTCTTAGCATGTCTGTATAAGATGGATTCAAAATATCCCTATAGTTTTGCGGACTGGTCATTTTTTGCACCAACTGATATACCCAGGCAAGGTAATTCCAGTTACTACAGTCCTTTCACATGTACCATTGCCCATCTGATTGCTTCTGCTGCCCAATTACAGTTCATACAAAAGGATATGGCTGCCACTAGACCCTAGCTTGCAAAAGAAATAATACAGTACACTGGGAAAACCTATTTTGAAGGACAAGACAAATATTTTCAAGTGGAAATTGATGCTGTTCCTCCCAAGAAGAGACAAATATTGAAAGAGAGTCACATTACTGTGTCTCGATCATGCCCACTAACTTATTGCTCAGATATTTTACTTTCCTTGTTTGAAGGCTGCTGGTCACTATGTTTCTTGAAGGAAGAGTGCAGGAGGCCCAGTGGTGACCTAACTATGGTTTACTGTGAAGGAAACTGCAAGGACTGGTACCACTGCTTTCGCATAGGCATTGATTCAAAAGATCTTCCAGAGGTTTTCGTGTGTCCAGACTGTCAATCCACTGTGGCCAAATAGATTTTGAAACTGCGAACTGTCATATTCCACAGGTTGGTATAATACAGCAAAATCCAAACATATAGTTTTCATCGTCATGGCACGGATGGTCCTTTTCCATCGAATTCTTATTCATGGAGTTGGTTTTTATATCCTGCTTTTCTCTACTTGAAGGAGTCTCAAAGTGGCTAAAAATCTCCTTTCCCTTCCACCCCCACAACAGACACCTTGCGTGGTAGGTGGGGCTGAGAGAGTTCAGAGAGAAGTGTGACTGGCCTAAGGTCACCCAGCAGCCTGGATGTGGAGGAGCGGGGAAGCGAACCCAGCTCACCAGATTAAAGTCCACCGCTCTTAACCACTACACCACAGAAACGTACCGTATTTTTCGCCCTATAGGACGCACTTTTCCCCCTCCAAAAATGAAGGGGAAATCTGGGTGCGTCCTATGGGGCGAATCCAGGCTTTCGCTGAAGCGTGGAGAGCGAGAGGGGTCGGTGGATCCTGTCTGCTGCAGCCTTCATTCGCCTTCACAGCCGTTGTAACACACTGCTTGTTATCACCCGCCTGTTCTGCCGTTGAGGACTTCTTGGAACATTCTTTGTCTAGCTCCTTCCCTGTTATGTACTAAGCTTGGATCCTAGAACAATAGGCAAGTAGGATCCTAGAATGCAAGAACTGATTGGCTTGCAGGAAAAGACCAATCAGGCTCCAGGAGGGAAGCAAAATCAGCCAGTCAGACGGGACTCATTGTGTAAATAATGTATATAAAAGCCTGAGGTTTTGGGGGAAATTCAGTCACTGTTTTACAAGCTGCAATAAAGAGCATGAAATCACTACAGGACTCTGAGCATATTTAATTTTCTTTGACCTTACCACCTTGGGTGACCCTGCTGGGAGTACGAGATTCCCGACGGCTTCGCTCACAAGGGTCATAGGAATGTGCAAGCCCACTCACCATGACAAGTGAGAGAACCGAGATAGATTGCACTGAGCCCTGGTCTCATTAGACAAAGCATTCCACCAAAAAGGCTCTGGCTCTGGTTGAGGACAGCTGGATATGTTTTGGGCCAGGGACCACCAGTAGGTTGCTGTTAGATGAGCGTCACACTCATGGGGGTTGTATTGGAAGATAATTCCCACAGATAAGAAAGGTCACGGACTGTTTAGGGCTTTAAAGATTAGCACCAAAACATTGAACCTGATTCAATACTCCAACTGGAGCCAATCCAGCTGATGAACAACCAACTGAATGTGGGCTCTCCACAAAGTCCAAGTAAGAACTCATGCATCTCCATTTTAGACCATTTGGAGTTTCTGGAGCAGTCTCAAGGGTTGCCCTGCATCTCTCTCTCTCTCTCTCTCTCTCTCTCTCTCTCTCCCCCTCTCCCCCTCTCTCTCTCGCATTTATACCCTGCCCTCCCCGGCTCAGGTGTACAGCAAGTTAAAGTAGTCTAGTCTGCAGGTGACTACTGCATGGATCACCATGGCTAGGTTGGAAAGGGACAGGTACAGTACCGATTGCCTAACCTGACATAGATTCAAAAAATCCAGTTTGGCTACATTTGTGACCAATGCCTATTTACTGCAAGATTCTGATCCGAGTAGGTCCCTTTCTGTTGCCAGATTTCTGATAACAGTATTAGCTTATAAGAGGAAAAATGGATTACTCTATGATTATTGATTTTGCCTAAATAATATTGATTTATACTGATAATTTGATATTTTAAGCGCTATATTGTTCTTATTTTAATGGAATTTAGAAATTTACGGTTTGAGATGTACTTGATTTAAACGTATTTTAATTTATTAATTTTATTTTGTTATACCTGTTTTGCTGTATGATGTATTGAATATGGGCCTATGGCCGTAATAAACTATCTAATCTTGTGACCAATGCCTCCATAGAGACAGAAGAATCCAGGATCACACCGGGACTCCTGATGGCAGCTACAGGTGACTATTGCGCCCCATGAAGAGCTGGGAGCTGGCAAACCAAGCTGAAATTATTCTGGCCCAGCCATTGGACGCCCATCTTTAATGGATAGAGATTCAGCCAACTCCGTTTCCTCCATCCCAGCACACCCACCTAAAGATTGGCCAATATATCCAGGGTAGCATTTGGCCAGGGCCATGAAGCAGTAGATCCATGATGTTTGTGGTCAGATCTGTAGTTATGTACAAAATATTTGAATAAAGGGTGAATTTGGGGTTCCCCAATGCAAAAGGTGTGATGATCCATGAGGATCCGTGCTTCAAAACCACGTTTTTGGTCCACGGTGTTGCCAGGAAGTCATGGATCCGAGTTTTTTGTTGTGCAGGCTGTGCCCCTGGACATGATGTGTGATTTGACGGTGAATTTGGGCTGATCTAGTGCAAAAAGCATGAGGATCCATGAGGATCCGTGCTTCAAAACCACATTTTTGGGCTGTGGTATGGCCAGTAAGCCGTGGATCCGAGTTTTTTGTGGTGTAGGCTGTGCCCCTGGCTATGATATGTGATTTGACAGTGAGTTTGGGTTGGCCCAATGCAAATAGCGTGAGGATCCATGCTTCGAAACCACGTTTTTGGGCCACGGTATGGCCAGGAAGCCGTGGATCCATGATTTTTGTGGTGGATGCTGTGCCCCTGGCCATGATGTTTGATCTGATGGTGACTTTGGGCTGGTCTTGTGCAAAAATTATGAGGATCCATGAGGATCCGTGCTTCGAAACCACGTTTTTGGGCCACGGTATGGCCAGGAAGCTGTGGATCCATGATTTTTGTGGTGGATGCTGTGCCCCTGGCCATGATGTTTGATCCGATGGTGACTTTGTGCTGATCTAGTGCAAAAAGCGTGAGGATCCATGAGGATCCGTGCTTCGAAACCATGTTTTTGGTCCATGGCGTTGCCAAATAACCGTGGATCCGAGTTTTTTTTTGGTGCAGGCTGTGCCCCTGGCTACGATATGTGATTTGCCATTGAGTTTTGGTTGGCCCAATGAAAAAAGCATTAGGATCCGTGAGGATCCGACCTTCAAAACCACGTTTTTGGGCCATGGCGTTGCCAGATAACCGTGGACCCTAGTCTTTTGTTGTGCAGGCTGTGCTCCTGGACATGATGTGTGATTTGATGGTGAGTTTGGGGTGGCCCAATGTAAAAAGCGTGAAGTTCCATGAGGATCCGTGGTTCGGAACCACGTTTTGGGGGCACGGTTTCACCATGAAGCTGTGGATCTGTGATTTTTGTGGTGGATGCTGTGCCCATGGCCATGTTGTTTGATCTGATGGTGACTTTGGGCTGATCCAGTGCAAAAATCATGAGAATCCATGAGGATCCATGTTTCGGAACCACGTTTTTGGGCCACAGTACGGCCAGGCAAGTGTGGATCCGAGTTTTTTGTGGTGCAGGCTGTGAACCTGGCTATGATATATGATTTGACAGTGAGTTTGAGTTGGCCCAATGCAAAAAGCATGAGGATCCGTGAGGATTTGTGATTCAAAACCACGTTTTTGGGCCATGGAGTGGCCAGGAAGCCGTGGATCTCAGTTTTTTAGTGGTGCAGGCTGTGCCCATGGACATGATGTGTGATTTGACAGTGAGTTTGGGGTGGCCCACTGCAAAAAGCGTTAAGATCCGTGAGGATCTGTGTGTGATGGCCTGGGAATCCGATTCAGAGGCTGAACTGGAGGAATCCCAGCCTGCACAGGCGTCCCCGCCTCCAGGGCCGGCTGAACTGGGGCAGGGCCTTGGATCCTGGGGCAGGGCCTTAAAAACTGCTTTCCTGACAATAGGGTTCTTGAATGCTTTATGAGCTCTAACCTTGTCGTACCACAAATATGCATGCCACCCAAACGCATTGTTAAACCCTTCCAAATCCAGTATATCGGTGTTTTCAAGAAGTAGCCAGTCTTTCATCCAGCAGAATGCTGCTGATTCATTCACCGGGAGGTGTGAACTTTGGACATTGCCTCCATGCCCCGGTTCCCCCTGGTGCTCGGGATGGACTGGCTGGAGGCTCACAATGTGCAGATTGACTGGGTCAAACGGACTATGCACTTCCCAGACCCATGTTCCCATGCTCAGTCCGAGATGCTAGCAGCTGCGCCCACTGAGGAGGCTGCATCAACGCTCCCCACTGAGTACCGGGACTATCACGACGTGTTCGAGGAACGGGGGGCAGACCAGCTGCCGCCGCATCGGTCTTTTGACTGCGGCATAGACCTCCAGCCCGGAGCGCCCCTTCCGGTGAGTCGCTTATACTCTCTAACAGAGCCAGAGCGCAAAGCTTTGCAGGACTTCCTGCGCAAGAACCTGGAGCGTGGTTTCATTAGGCCTTCTACCTCGCCCACCGCTGCGCCAGTGCTCTTCGTTAAGAAGAAATGTTGGGAGCTTCGCCTTTGCCATGATTACCGGGCCCTGAACAAAATTACCATCCCAGACCGGTACCCCTTGCCCCTTATTTCGGAGTTGCTGGAGCGGGTGCAAGGGGCGCAGGTGTTCACCAAGCTAGACCTCCGGGGGTCTTGGAACTTTGAAGTGTCAGGCATAGCTCTAATGGCTTTAGCCCAAACGTAGCAGAGTTTTCCTGCACAGCAAAGAAGCTAGTTGAGGTGGAAATGACTAGTCAGCTAGACTCAGAATAACTATTTACAGGATTTATTAAAAGGAAAAAGAAACCAGCAGAGTTTCTGCATACAAAACAAAGCAAAATAAATCCTTTCTCTCTCTCTCTCTCTCTCTCTCTCTTAACCATACACAGCACTTCTACTCCTAACACACCACACCCCAAACTGTGCTAGCATACCTAGATAACAGAGTTGAGTGCTGGTCGTTAACCAATCAGAGTAAGTAGTTTCTAGGTCAAGCAGACCTTGGCTTTCTGCCAAGAGAAATTGACACTGCCTTGAGTTAATTGTGTGAAGCCAGAATCTGTAAGTTTTCATGAGAATCAATTAACAGAAACTGAACACCCCCTCACAGATTCTGCTGGACAATTAACATCAAATAACACCTATGTAGGAGATTATTTTTCCAGCAAACCTAAACCCTTGCACATTTGCTTGTTCTTTATCTTTGCCAATGGTTTAGTTAATACATCTGCTACATTTTCTTCACTTGATACATAAGTACATGTGATTATATTGTCTTGTACACAGCAACGTACATTTTGGTATTTTACAGAGATATGTTTGGAACGTGATTTGAAACCCTCTGTTTTACTTAAGGTTATACAAGCCTGATTATCAATGTAAACTCGTACTGGTTCTCCACAATTTACATTTAAATCTGCTAACAAATGCTTGAAATAAATCACCTCGTTGCACAATTCACTCAATGCGGCGTACTCTGATTCTGTTGATGACACACTTACAACGTCTTGCTTGCGTGACCGCCAGCTGATTAAAGCTCCACCGACCATTATGACTAGTCCTGTGACAGATTTTCTATCTGGCAAATTTCCCCAGTCACTATCACAGTAGCAACTCAACGTTTCATCCTCTGAAGAATTTAATTGTAACATATAGCCAATTGTCTGTTTGAGGTATCTCAGAACTTGTTTTACCCCTTTCCAGGCATTTAGTGTGGGTTTTGAGACCAATCTACTTAATATGCCTACTGCGTAGCTAATATCAGGTCTGGACCACTGTGCTAGATACAATAAACTTCCAATTACAGAATGATATACATCAGGATGTTCAAATTCAGGACTCTCATCTCTATGAAGTGTTTTTATGAAACCTGGATCCATAGGCACCACTGCCCCTTTGCAATCCTGCATCCTGTATGTAGTCAGTAGTTGTTTAACTTTGTTCTGCTGACTAATTAGGCAGCTGCCATCTTGGGCCCAGCACACTTCCAACCCTAGATATGTCCTAACCGGGCCTAAGTCTTTCATTTTGAACTTACTGGACAATTGCTTGGCAAACCTTTTAGTTTGTTTATCTGTTTTGCGAGCATACATCTACATAAATCAGACAAAACTCTTGATCATTGCCTGTACCACGTACATAAACACAATTGTCAGCTGTACTCTGCTTGAAACCAAATGACACTAAGGCCTCATGGAAACATTTGTTCCAAGATCTTGCAGCCTGTTTGAGACCATATAGAGCTTTGTTTAATTTCAACACTCTATTGGAACCTGTCTCATAACCAGGCGGTTCGGCTAGATACAGGTCTTCTGATATTGATGCATGTAAATATGCAGTCTGGATATCAAAATGGTTTAACAGGAGTTTTCTCTTTGCTCCAAGCGTTAGAATCAGCCTTACACTGTCCCCCTTAGCAGTAGGGGAAAAAATCTCGTCATAATCTTTTCCAGGCCTCTGAGAGTATCCTTGAGCCACTAAACGAGCTTTGTATTTGTACTTTCCTGTCACCAGTGGTTTAAGTTTGTACACCCACCTGCAGCCTACAATCTTTGCCCCCTCAGGCGCTGCTACTGGTGTAAAGACCTTGTGCTCATTCAGAGAGGACATCTCTTCCTCCATTGCCTGTTTCCAGAGCTCTGCCTCCTCTTTTGGTAACTTTCACACCTCCTGAAAACTCTTGGGCTCTGCAATTACACTAAACACATTTGCAGTATCTGGAGAAAAACGCACCGGGGGCACTCCTTTGTTTTGTCTTTTAGATCTTCTGGGAGAAATTTTTTCTTCTGACCCACTTTCCTCCTCAGAACTACGACCTCTCTTTTGTTGCTTAGCAACTGGTCTCTGGCTAATTCCACTTTCTTGAGAGCTCTTATCTGAACTTTCCTCCCCCTCAGACTCTGATTCTCTATGTTTACCTTCAGAGTCATGAAGCTCCTGGGAAGGTTCAAACCAAACCTCAGTATTGGCATGTAGTCTCTCCCAGCCACTATGTTCACAAAAACTGGCATTCCTGGAGATCACAATGCCATTTGTCCCTTCAGCAAAGTGGAAACCTTTTCCCAGCTCCTGGTAACCCACAAACACTAGCTGTTTGGTCTTAGGATCTCCCTTCTTTCTCATTTGTTTTGGAATTAATACCCAGGCTTTTGATCCAAACACATGCAAATGGTCAATTTTGGTTTTTTTCTGAAACAATTTAAAGTACGGAGTTGTACCTATTGTTTGATGAAAGAGCCTATTTTGGAGATAACACGCGGTGAGCATGCTCTCCCCCCAATAAGACATGGGCAAATCAGCATCCTCAAGCATGGCAAACATCATATTTTGTAAAGATCTGTTTTTTCGCTCTGCAACGCCATTCTCCTCTGGGGAAAAAGCGTTCGTTTTTCTATGCCCAATGCCACGCTTTTGTAACCAATCTCTAAAAGCATTTGACATAAATTCGCCACCTCTGTCCGTCTGAATCCTTCTAAGTTTAATGGACAGAAATCTTTCCACAGATGCCACCCAGCCTTTAAACTTAGTGAATACGTCACCCTTATTCTTCATGGGAAAAACCCAAGAGTAACGCGTGGCGTCATCCACAATTGTTAATGAAAAACGCGATCCACCCCTGCTTACAGCAAATGGACCAATTACGTCTCTGTGAACCAGCTGTAGCGGTGACTCACTAACTCTGTCACTTCTGGGGTAAGAGACTCTGTGGGTTTTAACCTTTTTACAAACATTACAATCAAGGTACTTGTTACAACTCTTTAAATTACCCCCATCAGCCAATTCAGATATTTTTAGTACACTTTTCCAGCAAGCATGCCCCATTTTCCTATGCAATAAGTGCACACAGTTGTCATGTATAGCTTTGTTATTCACTGCAGGCTGAGATTTACTGACTACTGCTGCAACTTGAGATCCTGCTTTAAGCCAAAACAAGCCTCCCTCTGACTTAGCAGTGCCTAAAATCTCACCAGCCTTCTTAATAATGCAACTGTCTCCTTCAAAATACACTTTAAACCCAGCTTTTAGCAAACAATCTACAGACATCAGATTGCTCCTTAATGAAGGCACACAAAGTACATTTTGCAGGCATTCACGAAGACAAGGAACAAAAACTGCACCCCCCGAAATCACTTTGGAAGTACTTCCGTCTGCTAGAGCCACCTGGCTGCGCTGTGCTGAGTTCTTGGAAACAAACAATTCATCTGAATTTACGATGTGCCGAGACGCTCCCGAATCGACCACCCAGACAGCTTGTTTCTCATCAGCAATCTTGACCTTGGCGGTCACCAGCTGAGCCGACTGTTTTCGTTTGAAGAATTTCTTTTTACGCTGCTGCTGCTGATGATCTCGTCTCTGCTCCTGCACCGGCCACTGAGACTTGACCAACTCCGGACATTGTCGTTTTAGATGCGCTGAAGACCCACATCGGAAACAACGCCTAACAGCAAACGCTGACTCCTCACCGGTACGCTGCTTTTGCTTCACCTCTGGCACGGCATGAGAACTCTTTCCAAACCGCCCACCTGTAGAAGCCTCTGCAGCAAACGACCTTTCTTGCCTCTTCTGCCATTCTTCAATCAAACGCCCAGTAACATAACTGACTGATAAAGCACGCTCCTGCATGCCTTCTAGAGACAAAACTAAATTATCCCAGCTTTCTGGGAGAGAACTCAAAATAATAGCCACCTTCTCCTGCTGGTCTAACGCACAGTCTCTTTCCTGTAGCGCAGTAAACTTTAACTGTAAACTGTGTAGGTGTTCCTGCATTGTAACCCCAGGCTGTAACATTGCCTTGTACAATGCCTTGCGAATGAACAGCTTGGAAACCGCTGTCTCACGTACATGGAGTTCTTTAAGTGCTTGCCACACACCTCTAGCTGTCTTGATTCCCCTCACATACGGCAACTGGGAATCTTCCAGCCCCAAGACAATTGTGGCCCTTGCTCTTTGGTCTTTATCGAGGTCTTCATCATCAGGCTTCGCAGGAAACTTACTCACCACTTGCCAGAGACGATCCCTCTGCAGCACTGCCTGCATGCGTTCCGACCACAGCAAGTAATTGGAGTCATTCAGACGCTCAAAAGCCATCTGAACTGGTTGTGAGGCCATCTTGAGAGCGATGTCCCTGGAACCCGGAACCAGCTACTCACGACCACCGAGAGAGAAAACAGGAACCACTGCACCCAGCACTAGCACGCAGCAGCTGTTGTCCTTGTGTCCACTGCGTCACCAGCTCACAGCAGTCAGGAACCAGCCAGTGTCCATCTGCTGCACCAACAGGAACAACAACTTCTGGAACTACTGGAACCAACACCGTTGATGCTGACACCACCACAACTCAGGCTGGCAGCACAATACCCATAACCTCTTGGAACTTTGAAGTGTCAGGCATAGCTCTAATGGCTTTAGCCCAAACGTAGCAGAGTTTTCCTGCACAGCAAAGAAGCTAGTTGAGGTGGAAATGACTAGTCAGCTAGACTCAGAATAACTATTTACAGGATTTATTAAAAGGAAAAAGAAACCAGCAGAGTTTCTGCATACAAAACAAAGCAAAATAAATCCTTTCTCTCTCTCTCTCTCTCTCTCTCTCTCTCTCTCTCTCTCTCTCTCAACCATACACAGCACTTCTACTCCTAACACACCACACCCCAAACTGTGCTAGCATACCTAGATAACAGAGTTGAGTGCTGGTCGTTAACCAATCAGAGTAAGTAGTTTCTAGGTCAAGCAGACCTTGGCTTTCTGCCAAGAGAAATTGACACTGCCTTGAGTTAATTGTGTGAAGCCAGAATCTGTAAGTTTTCATGAGAATCAATTAACAGAAACTGAACAGGGGGGCCTACAATTTAATTCGGATCCGAGCCGGGGATGAGTGGAAGACAGCATTTGGGACCCGATACGGGCAGTTCGAATACCTGGTTATGCCCTTCGGATTGTGCAACGCGCCCGCTGTGTTCCAACGGTACATCAACCACGTGTTCCAGGACTTGCTAGACAAGTACGTGGCGGTGTACTTGGATGACATTCTGGTTTTCTCCCGTGACCCGGTTCGCCATGAGGGTCATGTCCGGACCGTGCTGCAGCGCTTGCGGGAGCACCGCCTGTATGCGAAGCTCAGCAAGTGCGAGTTCCATCAGCGGTCAGTGGACTTCCTTGGTCACCGACTCTCTCCAGATGGGGTGTAGATGGATCCTGGGAAGGTGGCAGCGGTTCGGGATTGGGCAGCACTTCAGAACCGCAAGGACCTACAGCGATTCCTGGGGTTTGCCAACTATTACCGGACCTTCATTGCAGACTATGCTCATCGCACCACCCCGTTGACCCGGCTACTGCGCCCCAAGACGCCGTTTTCCTGGGACAAGGAGGCAGAGGAGGCATTTCAGGGGTTGAAGGCCAGTTTCCAGAGAGCGCCGATCTTGCAACATCCTGACCCCTCTCGACCCTTTGTGGTAGAGACCGACGCCTCCAGTATGGCTCTCAGTGCCGTCTTGTCTCAGCAGTACGGACCTGATGCGCCACTCTTACCCTGCGCCTTCTATTTCCGCCAGCTCCTCCCAGCGGAGCGTAACTATACCGTGTGGGAGCGGGAACTACTGGCCATCAAGGTGGCGCCACCATCTTGAGGGGGCACGACACCCGGTGGAGGTGAGAACCGACCACCGGAACCTGGAGTACCTCCAGACCACCCGCAAGCTGAACCAAACGCAGATCCGGTGGGCGTTGTTCTTTTCCCGGTTCCAGTTCCGGATCCGCTACATCCCTAGCTCCCAAAACCAGAAGGCGGATGCCCTGTCCCGGATAATGATAATGATAATTTATTATTTGTACCCCGCCCATCTGGCTGGGTTTCCCCAGCCACTCTGGGCGGCTTCCAACAAAGATGAAAGATACACTAAAATACCACGTATTAAAAACTTCCCTGAACAGGGCTGCCTTCAGATGTCTTCTGAATGTCAGGTAGATGTTTATCGCTTTGACATCTGATGGGAGGGCGTTCCACAGGGCGGGCACCACTACCGAGAAGGCCCTCTGCCTGGTTCCCTGTAACTTGGCCTCTCGCAGTGAGGGAACCGCCAGAAGGCCCTCGGAGCTGGACCTCAGTGTCCGGGCAGAACGATGGGGGAGGAGACGCTCCTTCAGATATACTGGACCGAGGCCGTTTAGGGCTTTAAAGGTCAGCACCAACACTTTGAATTGTGTTCAGAAACGTACTGGGAGCCAATGTAGGTCTTTCATGACCGGTGTTATATGGTCTCGGCGGCCGCTCTCAGTCACCAGTCTAGCTGCCGCATTCTGGATTAGTTGTAGTTTCCGGGTCACCTTCAAAGGTAGCCCCACGTAGAGCGCATTGCAGTAGTCCAAGCGGGAGATAACCAGAGCATGTACCACTCTGGCGAGACAGTCTGCTGGCAGATAGGGTCTCAGCCTACGTACCAGATGGAGCTGGTAAACAGCTGCCCTGGATACAGATTTGACCTGTGCCTCAATGGACAGCTGTGAGTCCAAGAATCATGAGGATCCATGAAGCTCCATGCTTCGGAACCACGTTTTTGGGCCAGGCAGGCTTGGATCTGAGTTTTTTGTGGTGCAGGCTGTGCCCCTGGCTATGATATGTGATTTGACAGTGAGTTTGGGTTGGCCCAATGCAAAAAGCGTGAGGATCCATGAAGATCCGTGCTTCAAAACCACATTTTTGGGCCACGGTATGGCCAGGAAGCCGTGGATCCGTGATTTTTGTAGTGCAGGCTGTGCCCCTGGACATGATGTGTAATTTGACGGTGAGTTTGGGCTGATCTAGTGCAAAAATCATGAGGATTCATGAGGATCCGTGTTTTTTAACCATGTTTTTGCACCATTGCGGCACCACGAAACAGTGGATGCGTGATTTTTTTGTTTCTGCCTACAGACTAAGATGTGGTCTACAGTATCATGGTGTTTTTATTTGGTTTCAATATAAAAATCATATGAATTCATGAGGATCCGTGCCTCAGATCCATGTTTTTGTGGTGCTGCGGCGCGGCAAAGTGTTGGATCCCCGTTTTTTATAGTCCATGAGGATCCGTGTAGATCCGCCTTTTACCCAGACCCGAGATAGGGATAAGGGTTAGGGACAGGGATTAGGGTTATTATTATTATTATTATTATGTTGGGGGCTGCCCAGAGTGGCTGGGAAGAAGTGTGGGATAAGTGTAAAAAACCAGGTTTTTATTAAATAATTATAATAATTTATTTATACACCACCCCTCTGGCTGGGTTTTATTTTTTTTCATTTTTTCTGGGGGGCAAAGGCTTAAAACCCCCCACCATAACCGACCCCCAAAAAACTGTTCCCTCCCCCCAATTTTCTTTTTCCCCCCTCCAGGCCTTCCCATCTTTAAACCTGAGCCTGCAGGACTCCTGGCTGCAATTCTCGGAAGCTTTCCCAAACCGCCCAGAGTTCTTGGGTAGGGATGGGAAGGCCTGGGGAAAACCAGGTTTTCCCCCTGATTTTTTTCTATAAAAAATGTGGGAGGGGAGGAGTGTGTGGAATATTCAAACTATGTCAAACTGTTTTTTTCCCAATTTTCCCCGGGGAATAACAGGAAAAAACAAGTTTTCCCCCAGGCCTTCCTTCTCTAATGTTAGGTGAATTCCTTTATTTTTAAATTTAATGTTATTGTTTCATCGTATCTCATCATTATTAGTGATTATTAGCATTTTTATAATTATCTTTATTTGTATTATATTATTATATGATATATTATTGCTGTTATTTCTATCCCACCCATTTCATAAAGAAATAAAAAATGAATCAAGGAAGAACTATGATGGCTTTGGGGCAACCCAGGCCAAATAATAAATTTGTTGTTGTTGTTGTTAAATTCGGGGACCAAAACATACATATTCCAAGGTGTTCCGGATCTGTATGATTTATATCCCACCCATTTCATAAAGAAATAAATCAAGGAAGAACTGTGATTATTTTCAGGTAATCCTCTCAGATGGGAAAATACAAACAATAAAATGATATTATTGCGGTTGATATTGTTGTTGTTACATTTTTATGTTTGTACTATTATTTATTTCCCCCACATTTCATAAAGAAATAAGAGTCACGGAAGGACTCGAATTAGGTCTGCATTTCTAAATTAACATTATTAATTAATATTAATATCAATTATTATTATTTGCTACTTAATATTACTTAATATTACTTGCTTTGATTAATTAAAATTAATTAATAGTCCACACTAATATCATCATATATTACTATTAACCAACATCATTATGGATTAATATTAATTAATATTGTTTAGGAACAGTCCATATTTTAAAATATTATTATTAATTTTTTAGGGGGCGAGAGATGTCACAAACACAAGATCGATATGAAGATTTGTGTATTGGCATAAATTTGCATATACGTTTCACATCTTTCTACATAGACAATGTAATTTCCATATATCTATACATATATAGTCTTTATTATGAATAATATATACAGGCATGTAAAAAAAGGGAGGTTCTCTGTGTCCAGGGGGAACCCCAATGGTCATCCAGTCCAACCCCGGGCAAGGCCACACCAGTGCCAATCATTGCAATGGGTGGAGTCATCTGACTGTCTCCCGGCTTTCTCCTTTCCTTCGTCCCTCCCTCCCTCCATTTTTCCTTCCTTCCTTCGTCCCTCCCTCCCTCCATTTTTCCTTCCTTCCTCCCTCCCTCCCTCCCTCCCTCCCTCCCTCCCTCCCTTCCTTCCTTCCTTCGTCCCTTCCTTCCTTCCTTCCTTCCTTCCTTCCTTCCTTCCTTCCTTCATCCCTCCCTCCATTTTTCCATTCTTCCCCGTTTCCTTCCTCCCTCCCTCCCTCCCTCCCTCCCTTTCTCTCTTCTTCCTTCCTTTCTCTCTTCTTCCTTCCTTCTTTCTTTCCTTTGTTCCTTCGTCCTCCCTCCCTTTCTCTGTCCTTCCTTCTTTCCTTCCTTTGCCAATCCTTGGGACGGGTGAGGTCACCCGACCGCCTCCTGGCTTTCAGAGCTGGGGGGGGGGGTTGGACTAGATGACCGCTGGGGTCCACAGACAAAGCCCTGGACACCTCAGCGAGAACGGCCCCCTCGTCACATTTCCCTGAACATCCTCTCGGTGGGCCGCCGGTCCCGTCAATGGGCGCCCGGCTCCTCGCCCGCTTGCCTGGCTGCCGACTCCTCCGCTGCCCTCACCAGGGCTGTGTAGTTCCTCGCCACCTCCTCCACCTGGGCCAGCAGCATCCGCCGCCACGCCTCTTTGCCTGCCGCCCCCGCCACTGTCTCCGCCAACCGCACCAGCACCCGGAAGCTCATGGCGACAGCTGGCAGCAGCTGCGCCGGGCTCTTCTCAGTGCTCGCCACCTGCTGGCAGGCGGCCCTCAGCTCTCTGAAGGCCAGCGCCAGCTCCTGCCACCCCTCATCTGGCGCCAGCACCCCGTTTCCCCCTGGCTCTGCCGCCGCACACTGCTGCAGGGCGCTCAGCAGCCGCTCAGCGTCGAGCCTCACCGCCGAGAACCCACCGGGGAAGGCGTACTCCCGGCCGCGCAGCTCCTGGATGCGCTCAAGGTTTGACGCCACCTGCAAATGGATCTCCTGTGTCTGGGACATGGCGTCTGGGATTGGCAGCACTGAGTAGCACAGCTCGTCAGCCTCGTTGACTGCCCGCGCCGAGAAGCAGGAGGGAACCAAGCAGCAGCCTTCTCCACCCGGCGCCAGTTGCCGTGGGCACACTTCCTCCGGGAAACACGGCGTCAGGTGCTTATCCAGCGCCGGATTGCCCTCTTCTGGAATGGCCCCTTCCACACCGGTATGGCGCCATAGCTTCTTGTAGCGGGCCGCTGCCGCCACCACACACTCGGTGCCCAGACAGGAGGCGCTCTTTTCCGTGTCTCTCAGCTCCGGGCTACTCTGGACTTGCGCCACCCGCTGTGGGCAACTCTCCCTCCCTCGACAGTTGCACTGCAACACACTGGGTGCTGTCGGCACAGGGCCGGCACCCGCCGGGCAGACACAGCCCCCCGGCGCCGGACCCTTCAGGAGCTGCTCCAGAAACTCCAGCTCGAACTGCTTTAATTTGCGGAGCTGCACCCGGCGCTCGTCCGTCTCCTGTTTGAGCCGCGCCAGGAACGTCGCGGAGAAGAACTTATGGAAGTGGAACGCTGGCCGGGGTACCTGCGGGTGCGCCGGGACATCTGGGTCCTCTCCTTGCAGCGCCTCGAGTTCGAGATCAGGTGCTTCCCAGGGCGGGGGAACCATAGCATATCTCCGAATCCTCTCTGCCGGCGCCTGGCAGCTCTCTGTCTCCTTCTGGGGATGCTCGGGTTTGGGGTTTGAGGGGCAAGCCTGGGTGCTGGGACTTGGTTCGGCCTCGGCGAACTGCACTGGCGAGGACCTCCCGGTCTTCGCTGGTGAAGTGGGCGCCCCGCAGCCTCGCAAGCAGAAAGCTAGCTCCTTCTGGGCCAGGAAGCCGTCCCGGTTGACCCCCTGCGCCAGGAAGTAGGTGGTGTTCGGGGAAGCGTCGGCGTCACGGCTGCAGTCGGGGTCAAGGGTAGCCAGGACGATGAGATCTGGAGAAACCACACGGGGGGGGGAGCGTTAGGATGTTGAATAACAACGCTATCCCTAATCCCTGTCCCTAACTCCTATCGCTATCTCTTTTTTTTCTTTTTTTTTACCTTCCAGGTTCCCTCTCCTTTTTTTTTTTTTAAAAAAAAACATTTTTATTGCATTTTCAGTTTACAGAAGAAAAAAGAAGAAAAAAAGAATAATACTCCAACTTCTAAAATACATTTTTAAATTGTTAGCTGGACTTCCCCACACCTCCCTCGCCCTGCGTTCTTTACAATAAAACATATCAGCAAATTATTACCTTGTTTCGTATCTTATTTATATCTTTCAAAATATCTTACTTCTGAATTTAAAGTACCTTTTATCCAGTGTTTATGCCTTAAAATAAAAAATATAATAACCTTAAATTTTGACTTTTTCTTAATTATAACTTGTCTTCCTATTTTCCCAATCTAGTTGCAGGAGCTAAATTCCAAAACATGCAGATTCTTAACATTCATACAACTTATATTGTTTTTGCAAATAGTCCTTAAATTTTTTCCAATCTTCTTCCGTTGTCTCTTCACCCAAATCTCGAATTCTGCCAGTCATTTCAGCCAGTTCCATATAGTCCATCTATCGCTATCTCTAACCCTTATCCCTAACCCCAATAATAATAATAACGCTAATCCTAATTACTATCCCTATCTTGAACCCTTATCCCTAATCCCAATAATAATAATAATAACCCTATTCCTAATCTCTATCCCAGGGGGTGGGCTCGACGCCCTCTTTAATACCTGTTGCCGGCACCAGCAGCCTGTTCTCCGCCTCCGCCAGGGCTTCCAGGGCCTGCAGGTTGGACACCAGCGCCTCGTCGAGATCCTGGGCTCGTTCCCGGACCGTCCGGGACCCTGGTGAGGCTGCCTGGACGAAGGTCACCGGGAGCTGGCGTCCACCGTCCTCACTTGGTGCCGCCCGCCGGCACCGGGCGTCGTCCTCGTCAGAGCTGTTGTCGCCGAAGCCAGGTGGCGGTGCCGCGATGGCTGGGGCAGCGCCAGGTTCATCCTCGTCGCTCTCGCTACCCGGCAGTGGCAGCACCGTCAGGTCCAGGCCAGCACAGCCGAGGCTCCGTCCAGGACCGTCCACTGAGCGGGTTCGGGTGCGCTGGGCACCGCAGTCCTCACCCTCGGCGCCCGGGAGTTTCAGCACAGGGTCCGATTTGGTCCTGGGCCGGGTTTCCTCATAGCCAAAGATACGGTTCTGGTTGAGGTCGGGGTGGTGGCGCCGCGGCAGTTCTGCCGGCGCAGCGGTGCGGTTGCTGCCAGCGCTACGGTTCCCAGCCTCCTTCTCTCTGCCTGGAAAAGGAGAGAGAGCAAGCGGAGGGTGAGTTTGGTTGACGGGGAAGGGGCTCTGGTGTTGTATAGTCCAACTCTCTTCACCCAGGATGGAAAGAAGCTGTCCTGGGGCTTGATTCGAACCCGGAATCTCCCGTTTGTCCACAGGGCATTCATATTTTCTGTTGTTGTTGTTATTGACATCTCCATTCTCAGCGGAGAAATGTAAAAGCATGATTGTTGTTGTTTTCTTGTTATTGCTGTTATTGTTGCTGTTATTTAGAGTGTTCCTATTTTCATAGGAGAAATGAAAGAGTAAAATTGTTGTTTTGTTGTTGTTATTACTTACGTCTCTATGCTCAGCGGAGAAATGTAAAAGCATTAATGTTGTTTTGTTGTTGTTATTTAGGATACACCTATTTTCATAGGAGAAATGTAAGGGTGTTATTGTTGTTGTTGTTTTTATTAAGGTTGTCCCTATTTTGTTGGAGAAATGTAAGAGCAAATATAACAACAACAACAACAACAACAACAACAACAACAGGGACCCAGGCTGGCTTCCCTCAATCCGGAATTTCATCCCCTCCAGAAAAATCCGGCATCTCGGCTGCTTGGAATTTCCCTTGCTTGGAAACATACCTGCCTTGGTCATGGGAGGCGGTGCGACCAGGAAAAGCGTCTTCCTGGAGTTGGCCAGTAGGTGGCAGTAGCCGGAAATGAGGCCAGCAAAATTGGTGGCTTCCGGCCACTCCATCAGAAGCACCAGTGGCTGGGGAGAGAAGTAGTATTGGAATCATAAAATCATAACATATTTATCATTATTATTAATGGAATAATAGGACCATACAATATTCTAGTTTATTACTATGTTATTATTCTCATCATAGTAAAACCCAAATACAGTGGTACCTCGGGTTACATACGCTTAAGGTTACATGTGCTTCAGGTTACAGACTCTGTGAACCCAGAAATAGTACCTCGGGTTAAGAACTTTGCTTCAGGATGGGAACAGAAATCGTGCTCTGGCGGCACGGTGGCTGCAGGACGCCCCATTAGCTAAAGTGGTACTTCAGGTTAAGAACAGTTTCAGGTTAAGAACGGACCTCCAGAACGAATTAAGTACTTAACCCGAGGTACCACTGTATTATTTAAATGAAAAATCTGTTTTAAATGAAAAAAATCTGATCTAAATCATAAAAATCCGATTTAAATCAAAATCTGAATTAAATCGAAAGAATCCTATATAAATCGAAAGAATCAGAATTTTTTAAAAATGTGCTTTAAATAGAAAAAATCTGTTTAAATAAAAAATCTGTGCATAAAAATGTGATTGAAATAGAAAAAATGTGATTGAAAATTTCAAAAATCTGATTATTATTTTTTTTAGAAAAAGAAAATCCAAGTGACGGAATGGCCCCTAGATGGCCCTCCAGCCTGCTCACCTTGGCGTCCACGATGCGAGTCTCCACCCTTGCTACGCCCAGGTTCTCCCGGAAGAGTTGGACTCTGCTGATCTGGCTGAATTCGCACAGGACGGTGGTCAAGTTGGTGTGGAGGTCAATGACGTGGCTCACGCCATGGCGGGGGCCCACCAGAATGGTGGGCGCCGCGTCTTGGCCGTCCTACGAAAGTCAAAGTAGTCATACTTGAACCTGGAACCCAGAATACAAACCCAGAACCAGAACTGAACCAGGAACCAGAACCTGGAACCAGAATCCAAGCCCGGAACCCTAACCAAACTGAACTGGAAACCAGAACCGGAAACCAGAACCTAGAACCAGAATCCAGGAACGGGAACTGAAACCAGAATCTGAGCCCGGAACCCTAACCGAACCGAACTGGAAACCAGAACCAGGAACTGGAAACCAAAACTGGAAACTGGAACACAGAATACGAACCCAGAACTAGGAACCAGAAAACAGAACCTGGCACCAGAATCTGAGCCAGGAAACCGAAACCAAACCAGAACCCAGAACCCCTACCATCCCGACGGTCTGGAAGATGACGCCGGAGAAGGTTGGTAGCCGGTCGAGGAGGCGCAGGTACTGGAGCTTGGCCCGGGTGGGGGAGACCTGCGAGGAGAGAATCGGGGGACCCCTGGGGTCATCCAGCCTGACCCCGGGTTTGAGGCGGGGTTAGGGTCCCACCTCGGGGGTTAGGGTCCCACCTGGCTGCTGCGCCGCTGCTGTGCCTTCAGCTGATGCGAGAGCGACCGGTGCAGGAGCTTGTCCTTGGTTGCCGGCAACAGAGAGGGAGGCAAGAAGGGCTCCAGACCCCACTCCTTCCTGGGGAGAAAGAGGAAAGGCACGCACTCCAACTTCCTTCCCGCCTACCTTCCTTCCTCTGTTCTTCCTTCCTTGTTTCCTTCCTTCTTTCTTTCCTTCATTCCTCCCTCCCTTTCTCTATCCTCCCTCCCTCCCTTTCTCTGTCCTTCCTCCCTCCCTCCCTCCATCCCTTTCTTTGTTCTTTCTTTCTTGTTTCCCTCATTTCTTTCTCTATTCTTCCTTCAAATCCAGAGTTTGGATTTGATATCCTGTTTTATTACTACCGGAAGGAGTCTCAAAGCGGCTAACATTCTCCTTTCCCTTCCTCCCCCACAACAAACACTCTGTGAGGTGAGTGGGGCTGAGAGACTTCAGAGAAGTGTGACTAGCCCAAGGTCACCCAGCAGCTGCATGTGGAGGAGCGGAGACGCGAACCCAGTTCACCAGATTACGAGACTACCGCTCTTAACCACTACACCACACTGGCTCTCAAGGAAGGAAGGAAGGAAGGAAGGAAGGACAGAGAAAGGGAGAGAGGGAGGAAGAACAGAAGGGGGGGAGGGAGGGAGGAAAGAAAGAAGGAATGACAGTTTGCTGTCCTGGGTGAGGGAACAGATTGGTCTGGATGACCCTCAGTGTTCCCCCTGGAACTCACTCACTCGACGTTTCTGAGTGCCACCTTGTGGCTGGGACGGGCAGCCGAGACAGTGATGTAGATGTGTAGAGCTGTCAGGATCAGAAGCGAATCCGGATCGGGGTGGGTGCCAAACCGCTCCCGGATGATGTCGTTGCGGCTCTGGAGGGGGAAGGAGAAACATCACCTAGAGCTGAGAGCAGGGGGCTGGGAAGCAGTGCCTAGTGGTTAGAGTGGGGGGGGGGGCTGAGAACACTAGTGAGCTGGAAGCAGGGTCTAGTGCTTACCCACAGCAAAATAAAATAATAATAATAATAATAATAATAATAATAATAATAATAATAATAAATAATAATAATAATAACAATAATTAATAATAACAATTAATTTATACCCCACACCTTGGAGGGGCAGTGAGGACCACTAGGCAGAGCAGCCAACTAGAAAGGAAGGAAGGATTGGGACCCTCTAACCACACATTCATACACACACCGCTGACCTGGATGTAGAGGTATTCGAAGGCAGCGGCGTCTTGCTGCAGCAGCTCAACGGGGTCTTTGGGATAGAAGCTGACCCGAAAAAGGCATCGCATGCCTTGGTAGTGGGTCCGTTGAACGACCTGGGCGGGGAGGAAGGAGAGCTCTGGCAAGCGGGGTGGGCTATATGACCCTGGGGTCACTTTCCCCGTCCATCCTAGTAAAATTTAGGAGGGAGGAAAGAAGGGAGAGCGGGACAAAGGAAGGAAGGAAGAACAGAAGAAGGGAGGGAGGAAAGAAGGAAGGAAGGAAGGAAGGAAAGAGAAAGGGAGAGAGGGACAAAGGAAGGAAGGAAGGACAGAAAAAGGGAGGGAGGGACAAAGGAAGGAAAAAAGGAAGGAAGGAAGGAAGGAAGGAAGGAAGGAAGGAAGGAAGGAAAGAAAGAGAAAGGAAGGGAAGAAGGAAAGAAGGAAGGAAGGAAAGGGAGAGCGCGGCAAAGGAAGGAAGGAAGGAAAGAAAGAACGAAGGAAGGAAGGAAGTACAGAGAAAGGGAGAGAGGGAGGAAGGAAGGAAGGAAGGAAGGAAGGAAAAAAGGAAGGAAGGAAAAAAGGAAGGAAAGAGAAAGGAAGGGAAGAAAGAAGGAAAGAAGGAAGGAAGGAAAGGGAGAGCGGGACAAAGGAAGGAAGGAAGGAAGGAAAGAAAGAACGAAGGAAGGAAGTACAGAGAAAGGGAGAACGGGACAAAGGAAGGAAGGAAGGAAGGAAGGAAGGAAGGAAGGAAGGAAGGAAGGAAGGATAGAGAAAGGGAGGGACGGAGGACGAAAGGAAGGACAGAGAAAGGGAGGGAGGGAGGAAAGAAAGAAAGAAGGAACGAAGGAAAGAAGGAAGGAAGGAAGGTAAGAGAAACGGAGAGAGGGGTAAAGGGAGGGAGGGAGGGAGGAAGGAAGGACAGAGAATGGGAGGGAGGAAAGAAAGAAGGAAAGAAAGAAAAATGGAGAGACGGAGGAAGGAAGGGAGGGAAGAAGGAAAGAGGGAGGGAAGGAAGGAAGGAAGGAAGGAAGGAAGGAAGGAAGGACAGACAAAGGGAGGGAGGAAATAAGGAAGGACTGAAGGAAGGAAAGAAAAAGGGAGAGAGGGACAAAGGAAGGAAGGATGGCAGGAAGTAAGAAGGAAGGACAGAGGAAGCAACGAAAGAAAGAAGGAAGGAAGCATGGAAAGAGAAAAGGAGAGTGGGATAAAGGAAGGAAGGAAGGAGAAAAGGAAGGAAGGAAGGAAGGACTGAAAACGGGAGGGAAGGACGAAGGAAAGAAATAAGAGAGGAAGGAAAGAGAGAAGGGAGGAAGGAAAGAAGGAAGCAAGCAAAGAAGGAAGGAAGGATGGATGGAAGGAAGGAAGATAGGATAGAGAAAAGGAGGGAGGGCTGAAGGAAAGAGGGAAGGAAGGAAGCAAAGAAGGAAGCGAAGGAAGGAAGGAAGGACAGAGAAAGGGAGGACGGAAGGAAGGAACATCAGAGAAAGGGAGGGAGTGATGAAGGAAAGAAGGAAGGGAGGAATGAGGGAAGAAAGGATATAGAAAGGGAGGGAGGGACTTAGGAAAGAAGGAAGGTAGAAGAGAGAAAGAGGAAGGAAGGAAGGAAGGACAGAGAAGGGAGTGAGGAAGGAAAGAAAGAAGGAAGGAATCGAGGGAGGAAGGGAGGAAGGAAAGAAAGAAAGAGAAAGGGAGAGATGGACAAAGGAAGGAAGGAAGGAAGGAAGGAAGGAAGGAAGGAAGGAAGGAAGGAAGGACAGAATGGGAGGGAGGGAGGGAGGGAGGGAGGGAGGGAGGAAGGAAGGAAAGAAAAAGGGAGGGAGGGAGGGAGGGAGGGAGGGAGGGAAGGAAGGACAGAGAGGGACGACCGAAGGGAAAAGGGAAGGAAAGAGAGAGAATGGGAGAGTGGGAGAAACCAAGGAAGGAAGGAAGGACAGAGAAAGGGAGGGAGGAAAGACAGAAGGAGGGGAGGAAGCAAGGAAGGAGGGAGGGAAGGAAGGATAGAGAAAGGGAGGAAGGGAGGGGAAAGGAAGGAATGAAGCACAGAAGGAAGGAAGGAAGGAAGGAAGGAAGGAAGGAAGGAAGGAAGGAGGGAGGGAGGGAGGGAGGGAAGACCAGAAAGGGAGGGAGAGATGGAGGGAGGGATTAAGGAATGAAGGACAGAGAAAGGGAGGGAGGAAAAAAGAAAGGAAGGAAGGAATGAAATAGGGAGAGAGGGACAAAGGAAGGAAGGAAGGAAGGAAGGAAGGAAGGAAGGACAGAAGAAGGGAGGAATGGATGAAGTAAAGAAGGAAGGAAGGAAGCAAAGAAGGAAGGAAGGAAGCAAAGAAGGAAGGACAGGAAAAGAGAGGAAGGAAGGAGGGAGGGAGGGACAAAGGAAAGATGGAAAGAAGCAAGCAAGGAAGTACGGAAGTAAAGCAAGAAAGAAAAAGGGAGAGAGTGACAAAGGAAGGCAGGGGAACAAAGGAATGATAGGAGAAAGGGAGTGAGGGAGGAAAGAAGGAAGGAAGGAAGGAAGGAGGGAGGGAAGGACAGAGAAAGGAAGGAAGGAGGGAGAAAGGTAGAGAAGGACAAAGGAAGGAAGGAAGGAAGGAAGGAAGGAAAGAAAGATGGAGAGACGAACAAAGGAAGGAAGGAAGGACAGAGAAAGGGAGGGAGGAAAGAAGGAAGAAAGCAAGGAGTGAGGCAGGGAAGAAAGGACAGAGGAAGGAAAGAAGGAAGGAAGGAGGGAAGGACAGAGAAAAAGAGGTGTTGGGATACTGCCAGGGAGATAAAGTCCATCTGAGCCCCCAAGCTGGCTGCCGGACGATCCATCGACCTCCCGTGGACGTGCAGTATCAGCAATTAGCGACACCAAGCCTCAGAAACAGATTGCCACATTCTTGGGCTGGTGCACACTCTGTCAGCAGAATTCACACAGCAAAAGTTGCACTCAGGAGGGTATCATTTAGAATGTTTATTCAGCGTTGGTCAGAACAAAGAACAAACATGAGTGCCTGCCAGCGTGTTCTGGCGCAGAGCAGAGAAAAAACGAAAGCAATAGCAAACATAAACATCCTGAGAATAGGAAATATGCAGACTCTGTGACTCACAAGCCTGCTCTCTCTTAAGGTGGAACGGAAATATCCTAACAAGAGGGACGGAGGAAGGAAGGAAGGAAGGAAGGAAGGAAAGGCAGAGGAAGGGAGGAATGGACGAAGTAAAGAAGGACAGAAGGAAGGAAGTACAGAGAAAGGGAGGGAGGGATGAAGGAAGGGAGGAAGGAAGGAGGGAAGGAAGGAAGGACAGAGAAAGGAAGGGAGAAAAGGAGGGAGGGAGGGAGGGAGGGAGGGAGGAAGGACTGAAGTAAAGAAAGAATAAAAGGAGAAAGGAAGGAAGGTGGAAAGGACAAAGAAAGGGAAGTAAGGAGGAAGGAAGTACAGAGAAAGGGAGGGACAAAGGGAGGGAGGAAGGAAGGGGAGAAGGATAGAGAAAGGGAGGAAGGGAAAGAGGAAGGAAGCAAAGAAGGAAGGAAGGACAGAGAAAAAGAGGGAGGGATGAAGGAAGCATGGAAAGAAGGAAGGAAGCATGGAAAGAACGAAGGAAGGACAGAAATGGGAAGGAGAGCACTTCTGGTTGGTAGCCCGGTAATGGTAGACAGGAGTTCTTTTGGCTGAAAAAGCCCCAGCGCAGTGAAGCAAGGGGAGACCGCAAGAGCGACGCGGTGCCCCCCAAAAAACCTCAGATCGAGTGTTCTGTGGACCTGGTGTTCCGGTGGGTGCCTTTTGCCGACTCCCCCACTCCCGGGTAAGCTCATAAAGAGCCCCGAGAGCAAGTGGGGTTGGAGACGCAGCACAGCGGAAATGACTCACTTTCTTCACAGTGCAAAGCTCCGAGTTTGGCGATTGTGAGTGGCCAATTCCTCCCAAAAAGAATAAAGAAAATTTGGAACTGTGAGTAAAAGTTAAAGCTTAAATCAGATTATTTTTTGGACCAGAAAGGTATTTAAAAACGGAGTTCGATCCCTTCTGCTGAATCAAAGGAGAGTCGGTTACTGTGGACCGAAGCACTAAGTGGGAAAAGACTGTTTGAAAGTTTTCAAGTAAATCCTAAAACCCTCCTTCTTCAGGGCAAAGGGGAGGAAAAAAATTTCTAACTTTAAGAACCCTGTGGGACTGTGTACTAAATCAAAGAGGCTCCTTCATTCTGCAGAGGACCTCCTGGTAGGGAAAGGCTAGACTCCATTGTGACATCACAATGGAAGAGGAAACAATCAACTTTCGTTTCAAGTGACTTTGACACACTGTATCCTGCCGCTGTTTGGACTTGCTTTTAAGTAGCAAAAAGTATCTGGTACCTCCAGAACTGCCTTTCAAACACCAAAAGGGATTGAGAATTATTTTTTTTTACAGTCTGCCTTTCAGTAATAAGGATCTGGGAGGCTGCTGCCTACCTGAAACTGACTCCTGTGGGATTGTCTTGGGAAGCTGTTTTTCTCTTTCCCCCCCGCCTATTGTGGGATTGACCTTGAAATTCCTGAGCAACTATGTGTGCTGATAAAACAGACAAGGGAGCAGTAAGAAGCTCTAGAAGTGCAGCTTCTGAGGACTCTGTAAGGCAACTGTTGTCTGAAATTTAAGATAATACAAATCGTAATACAGAGGAATAAAAAGTTTGAAGATTTAAGTGCGGAGTTGAAAGAGGTGAAGACTGAGGTTACAACTCATGAGACAAGGTTGACACAGCTTGAGACAGTTAGAGTCACTGATTTGGAAAGATTACAATATGAAAATTCAAATTTGATTGCATTTCTTCAGATGAAGGAACGGGAAACCCATCTAAGATTGAGAGGTGTCCCTCAACAGAAAGAAGATCAACTCAAGAAGATCAACTCAGGGAGTGGTTGACAGATCAATTTGTGGCGTGGTGCGACTTGAAAAAGGAAGAAGTTGGTTTGTGGATAGAAAAGGTCTATAGATTTGGCCCCAAAAAAGATTCAAAAATTACCTATGATTGTATAGTGGTCTTCAAGACCAAAGAACAGAGACACCATTTTGGGGCTGCATTACGAAAAAAGTTTGAAAATTCAGGACAAAGCCATCGTCCTCTTTAAAGATATCCCTAGACACTTCCTGAGCCTGAGATCTAATTTACACAGATTTGGCCAACATTTTGAGGAGGAACAAATATTTTCTTCAGGTGGGAATTCCCAGAGGGTCTCTCCTTCAAATATGGAGGAAGAAAGCAAAGAATTAGGATGGTTGGAGAGAAAGACAGATTTCTGCAAAAGTACTCGGTTGAACTTGGATTGGAAAGCCCACAGCTGCCAGGGGTGGGAGCGGTGACCCCCTAATTTATCATTATGGCTTTGAGAATTTATTCTTGGAATGTAAATGGCTTCAAGTCTCCTCAGAAAAGGAGGCAGGTTTACCATGTTTTGGCAAAGCAGAATTTGGATGTAATTTGTTTTCAGGAAACACATATTACAAGGCTACATAGAAAAATTTTATCCAATAAGAAACTTGGTCAAGAATTTATCTCATCAGACAAAGTGAAAAAAGAGGAGTGGTTTTCTATGTCAAAGAAAAATGGAATCCAAAATTGATTTTCAAGGACGAGGAGGGAAGATACATTGCAGTGGATATTACAGCACAAGGCGATAAATATTTGTTACTGGGAATCTATGCACCTAATGATGGCAAAGCAGAATTCTTTAAGAATTTGGAAACAAGTCTCTTGGAACATTTTGATTATAAATTAATTTTAATGGGAGATCTGAATGGAGTGGCATCCACTTTAATGGACAGAAATCAGATACAGAAAATACTGAATGCTGGCAGACTACCTAAGACTTTTTTTTTTAATAACTGATAAATTTGACATGTCGGATATATGGAGAGTTAGAAATCCAACTGAAAAAGCCTACACATTCTATTCAGATGCAAATTAATCATTTTTGAGAATCAATTATTTATGGATATCCAGAGACTTGGTTCCTAAAGTATCAAAAACAGAAATTTGTCCTAAAACCTGCTCAGACCACAACCCAGTTTTTATGGAATTGAAAATGTTCTTACAGGGTTCCTTCAGATGGAGAATGAATGATGACTTGTTGAGGAGTGAACAAATTGTAAATAAAGCCCAAAAAGCCCTAAGGGATTATTTTGAAATTAATATGAACCAAGGAGTGGAAACAAGAGTTATTTGGGACGCCAGTAAAGCAGTAATGAGAGGATTCCTCATTCAACAAAATTCAATTAGGAGAAAGATACAGAATGAGAAAAAGGATAAAATTTTGGACCAACTAAAAGATAAAGTGAAGACCCTTAGAGGCAACCCAAAGAATTTGCAGACACAAAAGGAAATTAAAGCTTTACAAACTCAATATTCACAGATTATTAATCAGGAAATAGAATGGAAATTAAGGAGGATGAGACAAAGGAACTTTGAATCTGCAAATAAATGCGGGAAAATTTTAGCTTGGCAATTAAAAAAGAGAAAAACAAAGTACGACCACAAATATTGTATCAGAAGGAAAGTCTTTGAGAACCATGTGGACATAGGAAGATGTTTCCAGAATTATTATAAACAACTGTATAAAAAGGGTAAAGAAGACAAAGTTGACATTGAGCATTTTATTAGAATTAATGAAGGACAGAGAAAGGGAGGCAGGGACAAAGGGAGGAAGGAGAGAAGGACAGAGAAACGGACGGAGGAAGGAAGGAAGGAAGGAAGGAAGGAAGGAAGGAAGGGAGGGAGGGAGGGCAGAGGGAGGGAGGGGCTAAGGAAGGAAGTAACAACAGAGAAAGGGAGGGAGGGATGAAGGAAGGACAGAGAAAAGGAGGGAGGGAGGGAGGATAGGGAAAGGGAGGGAGGAAAAAAGGAAAGGAGGAAAGGAAGGACAGACAGGGAGGAAGAAAGGATGGATGTTAGGAAGGAAGGAAGGAATGAAGGAAAGAAAGAGAATGGGAGAGTGGGAGAAACGAAGGAAGAAGGAAGGAAAGAAGGAGGGAGGGAGGAAAAAAGGATGGAATTAAAGAAAGAAAGAAAAAAGGAGAGAGGGGAAAAGGAAGGACGGAGGGAAGGACAGAAAGGGAGGAAAGAAGGAAGGACGGAAGGAAGTACAGAGAAAGAGGGGGAGGGAGGGAGGAAGGAAGGAAGGAAGGAAGGAAGGAAAAAGGGAGAGAGGGACAAAGGACAGAGGAAGGGAGGGAAGGGGCGAAGTAAAGAAGAAAGGAAGCAAAGAAGGAAGGATAGAAGGACGGAAGGAAGGAACAGAACGAAAGGGAGGGAGGGATGATGGAAAGAAGGAAGGAAGGGAGGAATGAGGGAAGGAAGGACAGAGAAAGGGAGGAAAGAAGGAAGGCTGGAAGGACGGAAGGAAGGGGGAGAAAGTGAGAGAGGGACAAAGGAAAGACGGAAAGTAGGAAGCAAGGAAGGAAGGAAGGAAAGAAAGAGAAAGGGAGAGAGGGAGGAAGGGGGAAGGGAGGGAGGAAGGACAGGGGAAGGAAGGAAGAAATGAAAGAAAGAAAAAGGGAAGATGGATAAAGGAAGGAAGGAAGCAAAGAAGGAAGGAAGGTATGAAAAAGGGAGAGAGGGACAACAAAAGGAAGGAAGGAAGCCCAGAGAAAGGGAGGGAGGAAAGAAGGAAAGAAACAAGGAAGGAAGTACAAAGAAAGGGAGCGAGGGATGAAGGAAAGAAGGAAGGAAGGACGGAAAAAGAAAGGGAGAGAGGGATAAAGGAAGGAAGGAAGGAAGGAAGGAAGGAAGGAAGGAAGGAAGGAAGGAAGGAAAGAGAAAGGGATGGAGGGATGATGGAATGAGGGAAGGATGGACCGAAGGAAGGAAGAAATGAAGGAAAGAAAGAGAATGGGAGAGTGGGAGAAATGAAGGAAGAACAAAGGAAGGAAAGAAGGATATAGAAAGGGAGGATGGGAAAAAGGATGGAAGAAAAGAAAGAAATTAAAAGGGAGAGAGGGAAAAAGGAAGGAAGGAGGGAAGGAAGGACAGAGAAAGGGAGTGACGCAGGAAAGTAGGAAGGAAGGAAGCAAAGAAGGAAGGACGGAAGGACAGAAGGAAGGAGCAGAACGAAAGGGAGGGAGGGATGAAGGAAAGAAGGAAGGAAGGGAGGAAGGAAGGAAGGAAGAACAGAGAAAGGGCGGGAGGATGAAAGAAGGAAGGAAGGAAAGAAGGAAGGAAGGGAGGAAGGAGGCAAGGAAGGACAGAGAAAGGGAAGCAGGGACAAAGGGAGGAAAAATGAAGGAAGCAGAGAAGGATAGAGATAGGGAGTAAGGGAAGGAGGAAACAAGGAAGGAAAGAAGGAAGGAAGCAAAGAAGGAAGGAAGCAAGGAAGGAAAGAAAAAGGAAGAGAGGAACAAAGGAAGGAAAGAAGGAAGGATGGAAGGACAGAGAAAGGGAGGGAGGGGCAAAGTAAAGAAGGAGGGAAGGAAGGAAGCAAAGAAGGAAGGATGGAAGGAAGGAAGGAAGGACAGAAGGAAGGAAGAACAGAGAAAGGGAGAGGAAAGAAGGAAGGGAGGAAGGAAGGAAGGACAGAGAAAGGGAGGGAGAAAAGAAGGAAGGAAGAAAGAAAGGAGGGAAGGAAGGACAGAGAAAGGGGGCATGGAAAGAAGGACGGAAGTAAAGAAAGAAAGGAACTAAAGGGAGGGTGGGAGGGAGAAAGGTGGGAAGGAAGGAAGGACAGAGAAAATGATTGAGGAAGGCAGGAAGGAAAGGAGGGAGGGAGGGAGGGAAAGAAGGATAGAGAAAAAGAGGGAGGGAGGGAGGAAAGAAGCACGCAAGCACAGAAAAAGGAAAGGAAGGAAGGAAGGCAAGACAAAGAAAGGGAGGCAGGGACAAAGGGAGGAAGGAAGGAGAGATGGACAGAGAAATTGAGGGAGGGAGAATCAAAGGAAAGAAGAAAGAAAGGAACGAACGAACGACAGAGAAATGGTGGGATGGCCGAAGGAAAGAAGGATGGAAGGAAACAAGGAAGGAAGGACAGAGAAAGGGAGGGAGGAGAGAAGGGAAGAACGATGGAAGGAAGGAATGACGGAATAAAGAAATGACAGAGAAAGGCAGGGACGAAGGAAGGAAGGAAGGAAGGAAGGAAGGAAGGAAGGAAAGAAAGAAAGAAAGAAAGAAAGAAAGAAAGAAAGAAAGAAAGAGAGAGAGGGGGGACAAAGGAAGGAAGAACAGGGAAATGGAGGGAGGAAAGAAGGAAGGAAGGAAGGAAGGAGAGAGAAAGGGAGGGAGGGGGGACAGAGAAAGGAAGGAAGGAAGGAAGGAAGGAAGGAAGGAGAAAGTGGACGGAAGGAAGGACGGAAGGGAGGAAGGAGAGAGGGACGAAGGAAGGAAGGACAGAGGAATGGAGGGGGGAAAGAAGGAAGGAAGTAGGGAAGAGCCAAGAAAGAGAGGGAGGAAAGAAGGAAGAAAGGAAGGAAGGACAGGGAAAGGGAGGAGGAATGAAGGAAGGTTAGGGAAAGGGAGGGAGGAAGGAAGAAAGAAAGGAAGGACAGGGAAAGGGAGGAGGAATGAAGGAAGGTTAGGGAAAGGGAGGGAGGGAGGGAGGGAGGGAGGGAGGGAGGGAGGGAGGGAGGGAGGGAGGAAGGAAGGAAGGAAGGAAGGAAGGAAGGAAGGAAGGAAGGAAGGACAAGGATAGGCAGGAGGGACGAAGGAAGGTTAGGGAAAGGGAGGGAGGGAGGGAGGAAAGAAGGAAGGAAAGAAGGAGAAAGGGAGAGACGGACAAAGAAAGGAAGGGAGGGAGGATAGAGAAAGTGTTTGAGGGACGAATGAAAGAAGGAAGTAAGGATTGAAGGAAGGAAGGAATTAAGGAAGGAGAAAGGGAGGGAGGGAGGGATGAAGGAAGGAAGGAATGGAGGGAGGGAGGGAGGAAGAAAGAAAGAAAGAAAGAAAGAAAGAAAGAAAGAAAGGAGAGAGGGATAAAGGAAGGAGGAGGGAAGGAAGGAAAGAGTATGGGAGAGTGGTAGAAATGATGGAAGGAAGGAAGTATAGAGAAAGGGAGGGAGGGACAAGGGAGAGAAGGAAGGAAGGAAGGAAGGAAGGAAGTAAAGAAGGAGGATGGAAGGACGGAAGGAAGGGAGGACCTAAGGAAAGAAAGAAAAAAAGGAGAGAGGGACAAAGGAGAGAAGGGCAGAGGAATGGAGGGGGGAAAGAAGGAAGGAAGTAGGGAAGGGCCAAGAAAGAGAGGGAGGAAAGAAGGAAGAAAGGAAGGAAGGACAGGGAAAGGGAGGAGGAATGAAGGAAGGTTAGGGAAAGGGAGGGAGGAAGGAAGAAAGAAAGGAAGGACAGGGAAAGGGAGGAGGAATGAAGGAAGGTTAGGGAAAGGGAGGGAGGGAGGGAGGGAGAAAGAAAGAAAGAAAGGAAGGAAGGAGAGAGGGATAAAGGAAGGAGGAGGGAAGGAAGGAAAGAGTATGGGAGAGTGGTAGAAATGATGGAAGGAAGGAAGTATAGAGAAAGGGAGGGAGGGACAAGGGAGAGAAGGAAGGAAGGAAGGAAGGAAGGAAGGAAGGAAGGAAGGAAGGAAGGAAGGAAGGAAAGACAGAAAAAGGGGCAAAGTAAAAAAGGAAGGAAGGAAGGAAGTAAAGAAGGAGGATGGAAGGACGGAAGGAAGGGAGGACCTAAGGAAAGAAAGAAAAAAAGGAGAGAGGGACAAAGGAGAGAAGGGCAGAGAAAGGGAGGGAGGAAAGAAGGAAGGAATGAAGGAAAGAGAAAAAGTGGGGAGGGAGGAACGAAAGAAGGAAGGAAGCAAAGAAAGAAAAAGGGAGAGAGGGATAAAGGAAGGAAGGAAGGAAGGAAGGAAGGAAGGAAGGAAGGAAGGAAGGAGAAAGGGAGAGAGTGAGAAAGGGACGAAGGGACGAAGGAAGTACAAGGGTAGGAAGGAAGGACAGAAAGGGACTTCCGGGTTTGGCGCCATCGATAATGGCTGAATTCCTCTGACTAAGAGGAATTTGCTCCGTGAAAATCGGGTCTGGCCGCTACGGCGAAAGCGGAGACCCTTCAGAAATCACAGGCGGTTGAAGCCTGTGAACGCGGGATTCGGCGGGCACCCTCAGCGCCTCTTCTACTCGCGGGGAAACCCGTTCGCAGGGCTCCCTAGCAAAGTGGGGTGAGCAGTGCGGTGCTGTGAATTGACTGCTCTGTCCACGGAGTGAAGCCGCATAGCCGTTGCCGGAGAGCGTTGACTTTTTCTTGTGAACAATTGGATTTAAAAAGATACTACCCGTGAGTAGAACAATTGGATTTTAAAGATACTATTTGAAAATAGAACTGATTGGAACTTTTAAAAGAAGAAGCTTTAATTCGGAATTGTAGCGGGGAGGCATAAACAGGAAGTCCGCCTTCTGCTTTTGTAGATAGAACAAAGCAAAGAGGATGCAAGCTAGAGTCTTGGAGAGCCGACTTGAAAGGATTAAAATCTCAACTTCTAAAATAGAAAACTCCCCCCTGGAGCAGGAGAAGAGGGGGGAGAAGTTTTGGACTATTTATACCTGCAAGAGAGGGAAGGAAATTAAAACTCCACTGCTCAGAACCTGGGAACGGGCTGCAAATTAGACAACAAGGCTGCCGTGTTTGGAATGCGCTCTGACTGTAAGCTGTCAAAAGAGATACATTGTGTCTAACTGTTTCTAATTGCTCCCTCTGATTTTAAGGGGGGGGGGAGGTAACGGAAAATTGAAACTAAATTTCTTTTTTTTTTTAGTTATGCTTTAAAAGGAGATATTTTGGATAAATACAAGTATAGACTGCAACTGTTTCCCCCTAGAGGCAGTTGTGGAAACTGTAATAAGAATTGGACCAGGGGAATTTTCCATTAGAAAGATAAAACTGCCTGACTGTGGGATTGACCTTGGACTTTTTGAGTGTTATGGCAAATGGGAAAGAAAAAGTAGATTTATCAACAACGAGATCTGGGAAGCCTTGGCAGCGAAGAGCGTCAGCATCCAGTCCTTCTGCCTCATCTGCAGCTGTACCAACTCAACCTAAACAAAGAGGAATGTCATCAGAAGAGGCTTTAGCGACGGTGCTAGGTAAGATAAATGAATCTTTGGAAAAACTCAGTAAAAAAAGTAGATGAGACAAATGTAAAAGTTGATGCATCAAATGCCAAGGTGGATGCTGCAAATGCCAAAATTGATATAAATACAGAAAGTATAAATAGTCTGGGACAAAAGGTGAATACTAACATAGAAGCAATACAGAAACTGATACAGGACTCTGCCTCGACTCCTCAAATTGCAGAGGAAGCTAAGGAAAGAGTGGATGCTGTGGAAGTTAAAGTAACACAACTGGAAACAAAGAGAGTCCCAGATATACAGAGAAAAGTTGAGGATAACAGGCTGATTCTTTCTATGACTGAGCTCAAGGAAAAGCAGACGAACTTGAGGATTAGAGCCGTACCCGAATTGGAGAAAGATAGTTTGATATAATTTCTTACGCAGGAATTCGCAGAGTTTTGGAAGTTGGATTTGGAACAAGAAGGAGTGAAAATCGTGAGTGCCTTTAGGCTCGGAAGAGGAGGGAAGAAGAATAGAGTAAGAGACTGTTTGATTACCATTTGATCCAAAAAAGAGAGAGATAAAATTTTGGGTTGGCACTTCCAGAAACCTTTGGGAATATTGCAGTCAAGAGTGGAAATATTTAAAGATATCCTGAAATATATTTTGGACCTTAGGTCCAACTTTGGAGATTTGGTTGCTCTGCTGAGAAAGAATAGAATCATCTTTAGGTGGGAATTTCCTCAAGGCCTATCCTTTAGCTTTAAAGAAAGGAAAATAAAAATAAGATCAGTTGAAGATAAAGACAAATTTTTGAGCACCTACGAGGAGGATCTACAGAAGGGACTTGGAAAAGAACCAGGAGCATCGGACAGAGGATCACCAGACAGAGAATTAGAGCAAAGAGCACTGGACAAAAGATCACCCATACTGGACTTAGCAAAGCTAAATTTTGGATTGGATTACCCAGCGAAAGGGATACCAGCACCACCGTCAGAGCAAGAACAAGCACTGGGCGCAGTTGGAGGAGACTTAAAGTAACTACATCATGGCACTGCAAATATTAAGCTGGAATGTTAATGGGATGAACTCCCCTGAGAAAAGACGAAGAGTCTTTCATGTATTAAAAAAGGAACAATTGGACTTGATTTGCTTACAAGAAACACATGTGATAAGGCTAGACAGGAAAATATTGGTAAATAAAAGATTGGGACAGGAATTTATTTCATCAGACAAAGTAAAAAAAAGGGGGGTAGTACTTTACGCAAAGGAGAGCCTATCACCGAAATTTCTTTTTAAAGATGATCAAGGAAGATTTGTGGCAATTGAAATCCAATCGCAAGGAGAGAAGTTTTTGATATTAGGTATCTACGCACCAAATGAGGGAAAATCGGATTTTTTTAAGAAGTTACCTGAGACTCTGATGGATTATATGGATTATAATATGATTTTGATGGAGGATATGAATGGAGTGGTGTCTACAAACATGCATAAAGCACAGAGACAGGTAGTTACTAAGGATGGTTGATTGCCAAAGACTTTTTTTTGATATGACAGACAATATGGACTTAGTTGATATTTGGAGAATTAAAAACCCTTTAGGAAGAGAGGGAACCTTCTTCTCTGAGGCCAAAATGACATGGACAAGAATTGACCAAATTTGGGTAACTAGAGGGCTGGTTCCAAAAACTAGAAAGGTGGAAATATGCCCTAAAATGTGCTCTGACCATAATGCTGTAAAGATGGAATTGAAATTAACACCAACTGGTTCCTTCAGATGGAGGATGAATGACACACTGTTTAGGAACGAAGAAGTGACTAAGAAGGCCCAAAAAACTTTGAGAGACTAGTTTGAGATAAATATAAATACCACTGTAGAGAAAAGAGTAATTTGGGACGCAAGCAAAGCGGTCATGAGAGGATTTTTGATACAACAGAGTGCGATCCAAAAGAGAGTCCAAAATGAGAAAAAAGATAAGATCTTGGAGAAAATAAAGGAAGGAGAGAAGAAACTGAGAGCGAAGCCAAAATCGCAGGAGATTCTGAAAGAGATAAAGTTATATCAAGTACAATATATGAAAATGATAAATCAGGAAATAGAATGGAAAATTAAACAGATGAGACAAAAGACATTTGAATTGGCAAACAAATGTGGAAAACTACTGGCTTGGCAAATGAAAAAAAGACAGAAACTTAATACTATTACAAATTTGGAAGTAGAAGGGAAAAATATACAGAATCCAGTGGAGATTAGAAAGTGTTTCCAGAGGTATTTTAAAAAACTATATACACAGGAAACTCAGAAACAAATGGATATAGACAGTTTTTTGAAAATAAATGGACTACAAAAAATCTCTCAAGAAAATAAGTTAATGCTGAATTACAAAATAACGGAGCAAGAGATAGAAGGGGCCATCCAGAATAGGCAATTGGGTAAATCCCCAGGACCGGACGGTCTGACTTCAAGATATTACAGAACTTTGAGAGAATGGATAATACAGCCTTTAAAGGAAGTGTGTAATGGAATATTGGAAGGGAAAAAGGCACCAGAGTCGTGGAAGGAAGCTTATATTACACTTATACCGAAAACAGAGTCTGAGAAGACACAGCTTAAGAATTACCGCCCCATATCTTTGCTTAATGTGGATTATAAAATTTTTGCAGACATTTTGGCTAAGAGATTAAAAAAGGTATTAGTAGAAGAAATTCATAAAGATCAAGCTGGCTTTCTCCCGGGTAGACACTTGTCTGACAACACGAGGAATATAATTAACATTTTAGAAAAATTACAAGTGAATATTAACACTAAAGCAGTTTTGATATTTGTGGACGCGGAGAAAGCTTTTGATAATATTTCTTGGGGTTTTATGAAGAAAAACTTACAGGGGATGGGGGTTGGTCAAGGTTTTGAAAATGGTATAGGGGCAATCTATTCAGAACAAAAGGCTAAATTAATTGTGAATAATGTAGTGACGGAAGAATTTAAGATAGAGAAAGGAACACGACAAGGTTGCCCAATCTCTCCATTGCTTTTTATATCGGTCCTGGAGGTTCTTTTAAATATGATTAGAAGGGAACAAACAGTTAAAGGTATACAAGTTGGAGCTAAACAGTACAAACTAAAAGCATTTGCTGATGATTGACATTACAAGAGCCAGAATCTAGTACCAAAAGAGTACTGGAATTGATTCAAGAATTTGGACAAGTAGCGGGATTCAAGTTGAATAAGATGAAAACCAAAGTCCTAGAGAAAAATTTAACAGTGATGGAGAGAGAAAGGTTCCAGAAGGACAGGGTTAACACTGGTTAAGAAAGTGAAATATTTAGGGGTTAACATGACTGCTAAAAATGTGAATCTGTTTAAGGATAACTATGAAAAATGTTGCATGGAAGTGAAAAAGGATTTAGAAATATGGTCAAACCTGAAGTTATCATTGCTAGGCCGCATTGCTGCGATAAAGATGAATGTATTGCCAAGGATGTTGTTTTTGTTTCAAACATTGCAAATATTAGATAAAATGGAGTGTTTCGAGAAGTGGCAGAGAGATGTTTCTAGATTGGTCTGGCAGGGCAAGATTGGAAGAAATTTAAAGACTATTTACAAAAGTATTGTAAGATCAATGAATGTTAGAATGATGTTGGAATGAATTTATGTGACTAGCAGAAATGTAACAAAGATTTAAGAAAAATAGACTGTTAATTGGTGAAAGGAAGGAAAGTAAACTTATATTAGTATTAAGAAAAATTCTCAGGACAAAAATTTGAAAAGATGGAAAGGATTTGCTGAAATGGATAATTGACTTAGAATACAAGAAAGGGAGGTGTGAGGAGGTCAGGGAAATAAGCTAATGAAAGGAAAGTAATGGGAAGATTTGTTGTATTGTTTCCTTTTCCTTTTTCTTGATTCTTCTTTTTGCTTACTGATTTTTCTTTTTTTCTTTTTGTATTTTATTTTTTCTTGTTTAAAAGGATGTTTTTTTATTTCTCTTTTTGTACTTCTAAAACTTTAATAAATATCTTATAAAAAAGGAAGGACAGAAAGAAAGAAAGAAAGAAAGAAAGAAAGAAAGAAAGAAAGAAAGAAAGAAAGAAAGAAAGAAAGACAGGGGAGATGGATAAAGGACAGAAGGAAGGAGGGAGGGAGGGAAGGAAGTACAGAGAAAGGGGTGGAGGGACGAAGGAAAGAAGGATGGAAGGAAATAAGAAAAGAAGGACAGAGACAGGGAGGAAGAAAGGAAGGAGAATGGGAGAGTAGGAGAAACGAAGGAAGGAAGGAAGTACAGAGAAAGGGAGGGAGGATTGAGGGAGAGAAGGAAGGAAGGAAGGAAGGAAGGAAGGAAGGAAGGAAGGAAGGAAGGCAGGAAGGAAGGAAGGAAAGGGAGAGAGGGACAAAGAAAGGAAGCAAGAAAGGGAACACGACAGGGTTGCCCTATCTCTCCATTGCTATTTATCTCGGTCCTGGAGGTGCTCTTGAATATGATTAGGAAGGACCAGTTGGTTAAAGGAATTCAGGTCGGAGCCAAACAATATAAACTTAAAGCTTTCGCAGACGACCTGGTTTTGACGTTGCAGGAGCCAGAATCTAGTACGAAAAGAGTTTTAGAACTGATTCAGGAATTTGGTCAGGTGGCAGGATTTAAATTAAATAAGCAAAAAACTAAAGTATTGGAGAAAAATATGATCTTAACGGAAATAGAAAAGCTTCAGAAAGAGACAGATTTAAATGTGGTGAAGAAAGTGAAATACCTAGGGATAAATATGACAGCCAAAAACCTGAACTTATTTAAAGATAATTATGAAAAATGTTGGTCAGAGGTAAAAAACGATCTAGAAATTTGGTCAAATTTGAAGCTCTCCTTGTTGGGTCGAATTGCTGCTATAAAGATGAATGTATTGCCAAAAATGTTGTTTTTGTTTCAGACCTTGCAGGTTGTGGACAGGATGGACTGTTTCAAGAGGTGGCAGAGAGATATTTCTAAATTTGTCTGGCAGGGCAAAAAGCCCAGAATATTGACTGATGCTAAAGAAAGAGGGGGGTTTGCCATGCCAGACATGAAGTTATATTATGAATCAGCAGCCTTTTGCTGGATGAAGGACTGGCTACTTCTTGAAAACACTGACATTCTGGATTTGGAAGGGTTCAACAATGCGTTTGGGTGGCATGCATATTTGTGGTATGACAAGTTTAGAGCTCATCAAGCATTTAAGAACCATATTGTCAGGAAAGCAGTTTTGAATGTCTGGACAAGGTACAAAGATTTATTAGAAAACAAGACCAAGGTGGTTGTCACCTATGGAAGCTAAGGCTCTGAAAAGACTCAATATGGAGGCCAAATGGCCGAAATATTGGGAGATAGTAGAACAAAATGGAGACACATGGAGATTGCAGAGTTTTGAGAAACTAAAAGTTAAAGTGTGAGATTGGCTACACTATTACCAAATCAGAGAGGTCTTTAATATGGATAAAAAAATAGGTTTCCAGGTGGAAAAATCGAAATTAGAAACGGAATTGTTAGAACCTAAAACTAAGGTATTGTCAAGAATGTACAACTTGCTGTTAAAGTGGAATACTCAGGATGAAACAGTCAAATCAGCTATGATTAAGTGGGCACAAGACATTGGTTATAACATTATGTTTGCTGACTGGGAACGGTTATGGACCACTGGTATGAAATTCACGGCATGTAATGCTTTGAAAGAAAATATTATGAAAATGATTTATAGGTGGTACATGACACCAGTCAAGCTTGCAAAGATATATCATTTGCCTGACAATAAGTGTTGGAAATGTAAGGAAACTGAGGGAACATTCTTTCACCTCTGGTGGACGTGCCCAAAGGTTAAGGCTTTCTGGGAAATGATCTATAATGAACTGAAAAAGGTATTTAAGTATACCTTTCTTAAGAAACCAGAGGCCTTTCTCTTGGGCATTGTTGGCCAGAGGGTGTTAAAGAAGGATAGAACCTTTTTCATGTATGCAACAACAGCAGCAAGAATACTCATCGCAAAGTATTGGAAGACACAAGATTTGCCCACCTTGGAAGAATGGCAGATGCAACTGATAGACTACATGGAACTGGCAGAAATGACTGGCAGAATCCGAGACATGGGAGAAGAACAAACAGAAGAAGATTGGAAGAAATTTAAAGATTATCTGCAAAAACATTGTAAATTATTTGAATGTTAAAGTGATGTAGGATATAGAGATAGTGCGGCATTGGTGACAAAGTTGAAAGGAATGTGCAAAGATGTTTTATAAGTAACAAGTAAAGAAATACAGTAAAATTAATCAATGATAGGGGATTAGAAGATAAGTGGATAGCAGCGGTAATGGTTAATTTAAAAGAAATTAAGCAATATTAAAATCAGTCAAAATAGAGGAAGAATTTGCTGAAACTAAATTGGAAATTGGAATACAGAAAAGGGAGGTGTGAGGAAGTTGGGAAAGTAAGTTATATGAAATTAAGAGTTGAACTTATATATTTTTGTTTGATTTTTATGTTTTATATTGTTTATTGTTTGTTATTGTCTTGTTTTGTTTGTTATGATAAAATTTGTTGAAACCTTAATAAATTTTTTTAAAAAAAGAAAGGAAGCAAGAAAGGAAGGACAGGGAAAGGGAGGGAGGGAGGAAAGAAGGAAGGAAGGAAGGAAGGAAGGAAGGAGAGAGAAAGGGAAGGAGGAAGTGAGGAAAGTTAGAGAAAGGGAGCTAGGGAGGGAGGGAGGAAGGAAGGAAAGAGAAAGGGAGAGAGGGACAAAGGAAGGAAGGGAGGGAGGACAGAGAAAGGGAGGGAGGGACGAAGGAAGGAAGGAAGGAAGGAAGGAAGGACAGAGGAATGGAGGGGGGAAAGAAGGAAAGAAGGAAGAAAGGAAGGACAGGGAAAGGGAGGAGGGACGAAGGAAGGTTAGGGAAAGGGAGGGAGGGAGGAAAGATGGAAGGAAGGAAGGGAGGAGAAAGGGAAGATGGAAAGATGGAAGGAAGGAAGGAAGGAAGGAAGGAAGGAAGGACAAGGATAGGCAGTAGGGACGAAGGAAAGTTAGGGAAAGGGAGGGAGGGAGGGAGGGATGAAGGAAGGAAGGAGAAAGGGAATGACGGACAAAGGAAGGAAGGGAGGATAGAGAAAGGGTTTGAGGGACGAAGGAAAGAAGGAAGCAAGGATTGAAGGAAGGAAGGAATTAAGGAAAGAGAAAGGGAGGGAGGGAGATTGGAAGGAAGGGAGGGAGGGAGGGAGGTGGGAAGGAAGGGAGGGAGGGAGTCAGAGCCAATTTGTATCTAAGTCTCCATGGCTGTAAGCAGTTCTTTTGTCTCCCATTCACAAAAACGTCTCTTGCAGAGCCAGTCCACAGAAATCAGAAGCTGACTTCCTGTTTGGCTTCTGTTTCACCAAATTAATTAATTTAAGCCCAGTTTTTTCTTTAGTAACTTTATTTGGCTTTTACCTCTAATTGGAAGACCCGCTGCTTCTGGTGGCGGGATGTGGCTTCGGCAATAAAGTGCACTGGAACCATGAGCGGATTCAAGCCTCTTCCCTTTCCCCCACGCGTGAAGCAGCAAGCAGGGGGGTTTCGGGGGGCGAGTTTCTCCGCTTCTGATGGACCCCTGGGATCCCCACTCTTCCGTGGGGGGGGTTCAGGGGTGTACTGAGCCCTGGCGGTCACCCTCAAGCTCTATTTACCTTAAACCGTGCCATCTCTTAAGCAGACGACACTGAGTTCATCGTCATTTCCTCCTCAGTGAACCGGAAGTGCCCTCCCAGATTTTAAATTGTATTATGAATCTGCCTGCTTGGTATGGGTCAGGGACTGGATGAGGTTGGACAAGCAAGAGGCATTAGAATTAGAAGGATATGACAATAGATTTGGCTGGCATGCATATTTATGGTATGGGAAAGGAAAGGTTCACAGACGTTTTTATAACCATATAATTAGGAAATCTCTAATGAGAGTATGGGAGAAATATAAAGACCTATTGGAACAAAAGACCCCTTGGTGGCTTTCACCACATGAAGCATTACTGCTCAAACTACTTGGAAAGAAAGGGAAATGGCTTACATATGTTGATGGAAAGAAGGAAGGAAAGAAGGACGTAAGGACAGAGGAATGGAGGGAGGGAGGGAGGGAGGGAGGAAGGAAGGAAGAAAAGAAAGGGAGAGAAGGATAAAGGAAGGAGGAGGGAAGGAAGGAAAGAGGATGGGATAGTGGTAGAAACGATGGAAGGAAGGAAGTATAGAGAAAGGGAGGGAGGGACAAGGGAGAGAAGGAAGGAAATAAGAAAGGTAGGACAGAGACAGGGAGGAAGAAAGGAAGGAGAATGGGAGAGTGGGAGAAACGAAGGAAGGAAGGAAGTACAGAGAAAGGGAGGGAGGATTGAGGGAGAGAAGGAAGGAAGGAAGGAAGGAGAAAGGGAGGGAGGGATGAAGGAAAGAAGGCAGGAAGGAAAGAAGTAAGGAAGATTAGAAAAAGGGAGGTAGGGATGAAGGAATGAGGAACGGAAGGATAGAGAAAGGGAGGACGGAAGGAAGCAAGAAAGGAAGGACACAAGAAAGGACGGAAGGAAGGAAGAAAGGACAGAGAAAGGGAGGAAGGAAAGAAGGAAGGAGGGAGGGAGGGAGGGAGGGAAGGAAGGACAGAGAAAGGGAGGGAGGGACGAAGGAAAGAATGAAGGAAGGACAGAGAAAGGGAGGAAGGAAGATGTGATAGAGAAAAAAGGGAGGGAGGAATTAAGGATAGAGAAAGGGAGGGAGGGAGGGAGGAAGGAAGAAAGGAAGGACAGAACAGAACAGACAGAGAAAGGGAGGAAGGACAGAGAAAGGCAAGGAGCAACACAGGAAAGAAGGAAGGAAGGAAGGACAGAGAAAGGGAGGAAGGACAAGAAAGGCAAGGAGCAACACAGGAAAGAAGGAAGGAAGGAAGGAAGGAAGGAAGGAAGGAAGGAAGGAAGGAAGGAAGGATGCAAAGAAGGAGGGATGGAAGGAGGGAAGGAAGAACAGAACGGGAGGGAGGAATGAAGGAAAGAAGGAAGGAAGGAAAGGAGGACAGGGAAAGGGAGGATGGAAGGAAGGACGAAAGTAAAGAAAGAAAGAAAGAAAGAAAGAAAGAAAGAAAGAAAGAGAGAAATGGATAAAGGAAGGAAGGACAGAGAAAGGGAGGTAGGGAGGAAGGAAGGAAGGAAGGAAGGACAGAGGAAGGGAGGGAGGGAGGAAGGAGGGAAGGACAGAGAAACGGAGGATGGAAGGAAGGATGGAAGTAAAGAATGAAAGAAAAAGGGAGAGAAGGACGAAGGAAGGAAGGAAGGAAGGAAGGAAGGAAGGAGGAAAGGGCCAAGAAAGGGAGGGAGGAAAGAAGGAAGGAAGGAAATAAAGGAAGGAAGCAAAGAGAAAGGGAGAGGGGGAGAAAGGGAGGAAGGAAGGACGGGATGGAAGGAAGGACAGAATCAAGGAAGAACAGAGAAAGGGAGGGGGATGAAGGATGGGAGGGAGGGAGGGAGGTGGGAAGGGAGGGAGGGAGGATGGAAGGAAGGACAGAGAAAATGATTGAGGGAGGGAGGCAGGGAGGAAAGAAGGAAGGAAGGAGGGGGGAGGGGAGGGAGGATAGAGAAAGAGAGGGAAGGAGGGAGGAGAGAAGCAAGCAAGCACAGAAAAAGGAAAGGAAGGAAGGAACGCAAGACAAAGAAAGGAAGGCAGGGACAAAGGTGGGAGGGAGGGAAGGAAGTACAGAGAAAGGGAGGGAGGGACGAAGGAAAGAAAGAAGGAAGGAAGGAGTGAAGGAAGGACAGCGAAAGGGAGGGAGGGTCGAAGGGAAGAAGGATGGAAGGAAATAAGGAAGGAAGGACAGAGAAAGTTAAGTTATTAACAGATGCAAAAGAAAGAGGGGGCTTCGCTCTGCCAGACCTGAAATTATATTATGAAGCATCATGCCTCTGTTGGTTAAAGGAGTGGATAAAATTAGAAAATGGAGAGTTGTTAGATTTGGAAGGTTTTGACAACAGATTCGGTTGGCATGCATATTTATGGTGTGAAAAGAAGAAAATACATAAAGGTTTTGAACACCACATTTTCCATAGATCGCTTATAGAAATATGGGATAGGTATAAAAATCTATTAGAACCAAAACTTCCTCACTGGCTATCTCCATTAGAGGTGATGAGTGTCAAAAAGATCAATATGAGGGGGAGATGGATAACATATGGAGAGTTGATAATTAAAGAAGGAGGGAAATGGAAAATGAAACCGTATGAAGAGGTAAAAGAGTATGTATATGATTGGTTACATTATTATCAGATTAATGAAATGTTTAAAAGGGATTTTAAAGAGTGTGGTTATGTGGAAAAGGATTCAAAATTTCAAACAGAAATACTAAGTAACAATTATAAAATCTTATAAAAAAAATGTATAAAATGCTGCTGGAATGGTATACAAAATATGAAGAAGTTAAATCGGTGATGGCACATTGGGCCAGAGATTTTGGATATAATATACAATTTGATGATTGGACAAAACTATGGAATGAAAGATTAAGATTTATGGCATGTACTGCGTTAAAGGAAAATATTATGAAAATGGTATATAGATGGTATATCACACCAGTAAAACTGGCAAAAATGTACAAAACATGTAATAAGTGTTGGAAGTGTAAAGAAAAAGAAGGGACATTTTATCATATGTGGTGGGAATGTAAAAAAGTGAAAGGCTTCTGGGAAATGATTTATAATGAATTGAAAAAGATGTTGAAATATACATTTGTTAAGAAACCGGAGGCTTTTCTTCTAGGAATTGTAGGAAATGAAATATGTAAAAAAGACTGTAAACTTTTCCAATACACAGTAACAGCGGTGAGAATACTCCTGGCCCAAAAATGGAAACAGGAAGAATTACCGACGGTTGAAGAATGGAGATCGAAATTGATGGACTTTGCAGAACTGGATAAACTAACAGGGAAGATTCGATATTTGCAAGACCAGAAGTTCATCGAGGACTGGGGAAAATTTACAGATTATCTGAAAAGTATATGTGATGAACAGACAACGCTTGTAGGTTTTCAAGATGTTCTGTGAAAATATGAGGAATATTGTAAAAAAAGGGAATAAGACTGGGGAGGATATATTCTAAAGGCAATATCAAAATTAGAAAATGTGTAAACAAATAAATAAAACGGAAGATTGACAGAGAAACTGAGGGAAGTAAAAAAAAAAAAGATTATGTGATAAATTCTGATAATGGTTGTATAAATTTGAAGAAAGGAAGGACAGAGGAAGCAAGCTAGGAAGGAAGGAAAGAAGGAAGGACAGAGAAAGGGAGGCAGGGACAAAGGGAGGAACAATGAAGGAATTAGAGAAGGATAGAGAAAGGAAGGAAGGGAAGGAGGAAACAAGGAAGGAAGGAAGGAAGGAAGGAAGGAAAAAGGAAGAGAGGAACAAAGGAAGGAAAGAAGGAAGGAAGGACAGAGAAAGGGAGGGAGGAAAGAAGAAAAGAAGGAAGGAACAACGAACGAAGGAGGGAAAGAAGGAAGGACAGAGAAAAAGAGGGAGGGAGGGAAGAAGGAAGGAGGGAGGGAACGACAGAGAAAGGGAGGGAGGAAAGAAGGAAGGAAGGAGGGCGGGAAGGAAGGAAGGAAGTTAAGAGAAAGGGAGGGAGGGAGGGAGGAAGGAAGAAGGACAGGGAAAGGGAGGGAGGGAGGAAGGGACGAAGGAACGAGGGAAGGAAGGACAGAGACAGGGAGGAAGGAAGGAGAATGGGAGAGTGGGAGAAACGGAAGGAAGGAAGGAAGGAAGGAAGGAAGGAAGGAAGGAAGGAAGGAAGGACAGAGAAAGGAAAGAAGGAATTACAGAGAAAGGGAGGGAGGGAGGGACGAAGGAAAGAAGGAAGGGAGGAAGGAGGGAAGGAAGGAAGGATAGAGAAAGGGAGGACGGAAGGAAGGACGCAAGGAAGGACGGAAGGACAGAGAAAGGGAGGGAGAAAAGAAGGAAAGAAGAAAGGAAGGAGGGAGGGAGGGAAGGAAGTACAGAAAAAGGGAGGGAGGGACGCAGGAAAGTAGGAAGGAAGGAAAGCTAAGAAGGAAGGATGGAAGGACGGAAGGAAGAACAGAGAAAGGGAGGGAGGACAAAGCAGGAAGGACAGAGAAAGGGAGGGAGAAAAGAAGGAAAGGAAGGAAGTGGGGAAGGAAAGAAGGACAGAGAAAGGGAGGATGGAAGTAAAGAAAGAAAGAAAAGGAGAGATGATTTCCCCCTCTGAAAACTAGGTGCGCCCTATGGAGCGAAAAATACGGTAATAAAAAATTAGGTTTGGACTTCATCTCGTCAGACAAAGATAAAAGAAGAGTAGTTTTCTATATAAATCCTGCTCTAGAACCCAAATTGATTCAGACAGATGAAAAAGGAAGAGTCTTAATAATACAAATAAAAATTCAGGGAGAGTATGTGATACTGGTACATTTTATGCACCCAAAATAGAAACGGAATTACTTGAATTTGCAGATCAAAAGATGAGCTTAATGGGAGATTTAAATGGAGTCCCATCATTAGAAAAAAAAAAGATCAGCTAGAAAAAAAGAGACAAAAGAAGGTAAACTTCCAAAGACTTTTTTCAACATGGCTCAAAATTTAAACCTGATAGATATATGGAGAATAAGACATATCTTTGATAAAGAGTTCACTTATTATAGCCATGTTCATGACAGCAGTTCAAGAATAGACTCCTTGTGGATCTCCAAAGAATTGGAACCACGAGTCAAAAAAATTGAAATTAATCCCAGAACCTTTTCAGATCATAATTCCTTGATTATGGAACTACAAAAACAAAGCCAAATTTAATTCAGATGGAGGTTAAAGGAAGACTTACTAGATGATCAAAAATTTATGGAAAAAACAAAAAAGGCCTTGACTGATTAGTTTGAAATAAACAGTCAAGGACAAACAAAATTACAGATGGTCTGGGATGCAAGCAAGTCAGTGATGAGAGGACACTTTATACAACAAAATTCATACAAAAGGAAATTGAAAGAGAAAAGGAAAAGGGAGATTTTAGAGGGAATTACAGTGAAGGAGAAACAACTGTCAAGGAAAGCAAATAAGGAGGCAGTCAAACAGGCAATTAAAACTTTACAAACTCAATATTCAATGATAGTTAAGGAGGAAATTAGTTGGAAAATAAAAATAATGAAACAAATATATTTTGAGCATGCAAACAAACCAGGAAAACTGCTAGCTTGGCAGTTAAAAAAAAGTGAACAAAGGAACTCCATAAATAAAATCAATTTAAATGGAAAGATCACAGATAAGATGAAGGAAATAAGAGTAGGATTTGTAAAATACTTTTCAGATTTGTATAGGAAAGGGAAGGAAAAAATGTTTAAGATAGAAGAGTACATCAGAAGTAGTAATTTACCACAAATAAAAGAAGAACAAATGAGGATTTTAAATACCCCAATAACAGGTAATAAAATGGTCAAAAAATGGCATGTCACCCGGTCCGGATGGATTTACAGCAAAATATTATAAAAAACTAAGTGAGCAATTAGTGAACCTATTGAAATATGTCATGAATGAGATATGGAATACAGGTGAAATTCCAGAAACATGGAAAGAGGCCTATATTACAGTAATCCCAAAACAAGACTCAGACTTGTTGCAAATTAAAAATTACAGGCCTATCTCTTTGCTAAACAACGATTATAAATTATTTGCAAACATATTAGCTAACAGATTGAAAAAAAAAATACTAAATATTAGAGGGGACCGGTTGGTGCAAGGGATTCAGGTCGGAGCGAAACAATATAAACTTAAAGCTTTTGCAGATGACCTAGTCTTGACCTTGCAGGAGCCAGAATCTAGTACAAAAAGAGTATTACAACTGATTCAAGACTTTGGTCGGGTGGCGGGATTTAAACTAAATAAACAGAAAACCAAGGTGTTGGGGAAAAACTTGACAGATACAGAGTCAGAACGGTTTCAGAGAGAAACAGAACTAACTGTGGTTAAAAAAGTAAAGTACCTAGGGGTAAACATAACAGCAAAAAATCTGAGTCTATTTAAGGATAATTATGAAAAATGTTGGTCTGAAATTAAGAGAGACTTGGACAGTTGGTCAAAATTGAAGCTTTCTTTGTTAGGCCGAATTGCTGCTATTAGGATGAATGTATTGCCAAAGATGTTGTTCTTGTTTCAAACATTGAAAATTGTGGACAAGACGGAGTGTTTCCGGAAGTGGCAGAGAGATATTTCTAAATTTGTCTGGCAGGGCAAAAAGCCCAGAATTAAGTATAAGATTTTAACTGATGCGAAAGAAAGAGGGGGCTTCGCCCTGCCAGACTTAAAATTGTACTATGAAGCCGCAGCTTTCTGCTGGCTAAAAGACTGGCTACTTCTTGAAGACACTGATGTGTTGGATTTGGAAGGTTTTAACAATGCTTTTGGCTGGCATGCATACTTATGGTATGACAAAGTTAAGATCAATAAGGCCTTTAAGAACCATATTGTCAGGAAAGCAGTATTTAATGTCTGGACAAAATACAAAGACTTATTGGAAAACAAAACTCCGAGGTGGCTGTCCCCTCTGGAAGCCAAGGCCCGAAAAAGACCCAATATGGAGGCCAAATGGCCAAAATATTGGGAAATATTAGAAAAAGACGGTGACAATTGGAAATTGCAGAGTTTGGAGAAAATGGAGGGTAAAGTGCGAGACTGGTTACATTATGCCCAGATTAAAGAAGTTTTTAAAAATGACAAAAAACTAGGGTTCCAGGTGGAGAAATCGAAGTTGGAGACAGAACTGTTAAAACCAAAGACTAAGGAACTATCAAGAATGTATAACCTGCTGTTAAAATGGAATACACAAGACGAACTGGTTAAATCTGCTATGATAAAGTGGGCACAGGATATTGGGCATAACATTATGTTTGAGGACTGGGAAAGGTTGTGGACCACAGGGCTGAACTTCACTGCATGTAATGCTTTGAAGGAAAATGTAATGAAAATGATATATAGATGGTACATGACCCCAGTTAAACTTGCCAAAATATACCATTCGTCTGATAATAAATGTTGGAAATGTAAGGAAAATGAAGGAACATTCTTTCACCTCTGGTGGACCTGCCCTAAAGTGAAGGCCTTCTGGGAAATGATATATAATGAGCTGAAAAAGGTATTTAAGTATACCTTCACCAAGAAACCAGAGGCCTTCCTCTTGGGTATTGTCGGCCAGGGGGTGTTAAAGAAGGACCGAACATTCTTTATGTATGCAACAACAGCAGCAAGGATACTTATTGCCAAGAACTGGAAGACTCAAGATCTACCCACACTGGAAGAATGGCAGATGCAGCTGATAGACTATATGCAACTGGCAGAGATGACCGGCAGAATCCGAGACCTGGGAGAAGAAAGGATGGAAGAAGATTGGAAGAAATTTAAAACTTATTTACAAAAATATTGTAATTTGATTGAATGTTAAGAAGGATGCTTGATCATAAATAATTGGCCACCACTAAACTAGATTGAAATTAGATGATAAGTGAGATTAAGGAAAAGACAAATCCTTTGGGAGAACTATTTGATCATATTTAAATGAGTGGATATAAGACTGAAAACAAGATGATAATTTGCCTGGAAAAACTTTTTAACAATGTAAGTGGGAGCGGGAGACGTGAGGAAGTCCAAATGAGTTATGGAATTTTGTGTATGACATAAGCATTGTTGTTTGTTATTTATGCTTTTTTCTTATAAAAATCTTTAATAAATATCTATAAAAAAAAGAAAAAAAATACTAAATGAGTATATACATCAAGATCAGGCAGGGTTTCTTCCGGGTAGACAAATGAAGGAGAATATAAGGAATATTTTGACTGTAATAGAATACCTGGAGGTTAAAAACGAAAAGAAAGCAGCAATGATGTTTATAGATGCTGAAAAAGCCTTTGACAACGTCTCTTGGAAATTCATGACAAAGTTACTTGAAGAAATAAAATTTGGTCCCAAATTTTTAAAAGGAATATTAGCAATTTATTCAGAACAAAAAGCAAAACTAATTATAAACCAGGTGATAACGGACGAAGGTAAGATACAAAAAGGAACTAGGCAAGGGTGTCCATTATCACCATTGCTGTTCATCCTGGTACTGGAAGTACTTGCCAGAAATATAAGAGCAGACAAAGAGGTGTAAAAACTGGGGAAAGTGAGTTTAAGTTAAAAGCATATGCAGATGATTTAGTGATAACAGTGGAAGAACCTAAAACTTCACTCCCTAAAGTAATAGAAAAGATCCGGAAATTTGGGGAAGTGGCAGTATTTAAATTAAATAGGAATAAAATAAAATTTATTAGTTAAAAATTTGAAGCAAGAGGAAAAAATGGAGTTAGAACAAAATATTGAGATTGAAGTTCACAAAAAGGTTAAGTATTTAGGGATATGGTTAACATCAAGAAATATAAATCTATTTAAAAACAATTATGAAAAAACTTGGCTTGAGGTAAAAAGAAACCTAGAAATATGGAGCAGAATGAACCTTTCATTGTTAGGCAAAATTGCAGCAATTAAGATGAATGTGCTGCCAAAAAAGCTATTTCTTTTTCAATCAATACCAGTCATCCTGAAAGATGAATGTTTCAAAAAATGGAAGACAGAAATTTCAAAATTTATCGGCGGCCGGGGGGGGGGGGGCGTAAAAGGCCAAGGATAAAACACAAAATACTTACAGATGTAAAAGACAGAGGCGGGTTTGCCCTCCCAGATTTTATTTATTTTTTAATTAATTTTTTTATTAGGAATTACAACATAACATTTTATCAATAAAACATATCATCCTCATTTCCCCCCTTCCCTTTCCCCCCTCCCCCTCCCCAAAATATAACCCCACCCCCAGACTTCCCTCAGCTCCTCTCTCTGGTTTTTCCCTAATTATAATTTCTCTGCATGTTATAAAATTGTAAAAATCCTTAACCTATATGTCTATGTGTTTTTACTAATAAATTTGTGAATGTTTATTCAAAACCTGCCAAGGAGTCCAGTTCATTTTGTTGTTTCTTTAAGTACTTTGTAAAAGGTTCCCATTCTTCTTTAAAGTCACAGTTGTCCTTATCATGTAGTTTATATGTCAATTTCACCAATTCCGCATAGTCCATCAGTTTCTCTTGCCATAGTTCTTAGATACTCTTAAATTTCCTTGGCAGGTCTTTCCCTAAAATCCCTAACAAAAATGCTTCAGGTTTTTAAACAAATGTTAAATGGAACCTTTTCTTCAGCTCATTGTATATCAAATCCCAAAATTTTCTAATCTTACTGCAATCCCACCACATATGATAAAAAGTCCCTTCTTTTTTCTTACATTTCCAACATGTTTGACCCGGTTTTATACATTCTTCCTATCTGTACTGGTGTTATATACCATCTGTACATCATTTTCATATAATTCTCTTTCAGCAGAGAGCAATCTGTAAATTTTAAAGCAGTTTTCCACAATTTTCCCAAGTCCTCAAACATTATATTATGGCCTATGTCCTGTGCCCATTTAATCCTTACTGATTTCACCTCTATCTTTTGTTTCCCATTCTAACAGAATACTATATGCACCTTTCAGCAGCTTCACTTTCCCTTCTACGACTTCCTTTTGGAATCTAGATGTTGTATAGCTAAATCCTTTCTTGTTGTCTTCTTTGTATATTTCATGTAGTTGCCAATAATGTAACCAACTCTGAAAATGGTCTTTTATTTCCCCATAGTCTCTTAGTTTCCATTTTCCTTCTTAATCTTTTAACAGATCAGCATCCGTAAGCCACTTTCCTTTCTTTCTGAGTGGTTTGAGCAGTAAAGCTTCATGTGGTGAAAGCCACCAAGGTGTCTTTGATTCTAACAGATCTTTATATCTCTCCCATACTCTCATTATTGATTTCCTAATTATGTGATTGTAAAAACTTTTATGTACCTTCCCTTTCCCATACCATAAGTATGCGTGCCAGCCAAACCTATTACCATGCCCTTCCAGTTCTAATGCTTCTTGCTTTTCCAGGTTTATCCAGTCCCTAATCCAAACCAGGCATGCAGCTTCATAGTATAATTTAAGATCTGGGAGGGCAAAACCGCCTCTATCTTTTATGTCTGTAAGTATTATATTTTATCCTTGGCCTTTTGCCCCCGCAGATAAACTTAGATTTTTTTTCTGCCATTTTTTAAAACATTCGTCTTTCACAATTATTGGGACTGATTGAAAGAGGAATAGCATTTTTGGCAGCACATTCATTTTGGTCGCTGCTATTTTCCCTAACAGTTAGAGATTCATTCTGCTCCATATTTCTAAATTTCTTTTTACCTCAAGCCAAGTTTTTTCATAATTATCTTTGTACAAATTTATGTTTCTTGATGTTAGCCATATTCCTAAATACTTAACCTTTTTATGGACTTCTATCTCAATGGTTTGCTCCAATTCCTTTTTCTTTCCCTCCTTCAAATTTTTAAGTAGTAATTTTGTTTTATTCCTATTTTTAAAAATCCTGCCACTTCCCCAAAATTCTGAATCTTATCTATAACTTTGGGGAGTGAGGTTTTTGGGTCTTCCACAGTTATCACTAAATCAGCAGCATATGCTTTTAATTTAAATTCGCTTTTCCCAGTTTTTACACCTGTAATTTTTTATCTGCTCTAATATTTCTGGCAAGTACTTCCAGTACCAGGATGAACAACAATGGTGATAATGGACACCCTTGTCTGGTTCCTTTTTGTATCTTAAATTCATCCGTTATCACCTGATTTATAATTAATTTGGCTTTTTGCTCTGAATAAATTGCTGATATTCCTTTTAAAAATCTAAGGCCGCATTTAATTTCTTCAAGTAGCTTTGTCATGAATTTCCAAGAAACATTGTCAAATGCTTTTTCAGCATCTATAAACATCATTGCTGCTTACTTTTTGTTTTTGACCTCCAGGTATTCTATTATATTTAAGATGTTCCTTATATTCTCTTTCATTTGTTTACCTGTCTGATCTTGATGTATATACTCATTTAATCCCCCCCCCAATCTATTAGCTAATAAGTTTGCAAACAATTTGTAATCATTGTTTAACAAAGAAACAGGCCTATAGTTTTTAATTTGCAGCAAGTCTGCATCTTGTTTTGGGATTACTGTAATATAGGCCTCTGTGCTGGTCCCGGGGGGAAGGTACCGTGATCGTAGTCAGAGTTCACAAGATGAGAGGCGAGGTCAGAAGCTGGGAGCCGGGCGGGAACAGGAACGCTGGAAGGTCAGGAGCAGGAGGCCGAGCAGGGAACAGGAACGCTGGAAGGTCAGGAGCAGGAGGCCGGGCAAGGAACAGGAACGCTGGAAGGTCTGAAGCCAACAACAACGTTGCTCCCGCAACCTGGGACCGGGCTGACTGACCTTTATCTTCTCTAAGGCCAGGGGCGGTCCCGGCCCCCAGGAGCCCCGCCTCTCCTGGCCTTAAGGCGAGCACTCCTCCTGGGAGAAACCAGTTCCCTTCGCCTCTCTGCCCTAAGCCTCTGCAGTTCAGGAGAGGCTGAAGGGTTACTGGGCCCCAGGGGAGGCTCACCTGTAGGCACTGAGTCCTCAAGCACCTCTGGGGCCAGAATGGTTTCACCTGGTGCCTGCTCCTGAGGATCTGACACAGGTGCAGGCTCCTCAGAATCTAGGCCTTGCCCCAGTTCAGCCGGCCCTGGAGGCGGGGACTCCTGTGCAGGCCGGGATTCCTCTGGTTCAGCCTCTGAATCGGAATCCCAGGCCATCACAGCCTCTTTCCATGTTTCGGGAATTTCACCTGCAATCAGTATCTCATTCATGACATCTTTCAAGGGGTTCACTAGTTGTTCACTTAATTTTTTGTAATATTTTGCCCTAAGTCCATCTGGGCCTGGTGATTTGCCATTTTTGACCCTTTTATTGCCTCTAGCAATTCTTGCACGGTTATTTGAGTGTTTAGGATCTTCATTTGTTCTTCTTTTATATGTGGCATATTACTACTTCTAATGTACTCCACAATCTTATTTTTTTTTCCCCTTCCCTTGCCTATACAAATCTGAAAAATATTTTACAAATCCTACTCTAATTTCTTTCAATTTATCTGTGATCTTCCCATTTAGATTGGTTTTATTTATGGAGTTCCTCTGTTCATTTTTCTTTAACTGCCAAGCTAGCAATTTTCCCGGTTTATTTGCATGCTCAAAATATTTTTGTTTCACTCTTTTTATTTTCTAACTAAGTTGCTCATTAATTATCATTGAGTACTGAGTTTGTAAAGTTTTAATTGCCTGTTTTACTGCCTCTTTATTTGTTTTATTTGACAGCTGTTTCTCCTTTTCTGTGATTTCCGCTAGGATTTCCTTTTTCTTTTTCTCTCTCAACTTCCTTTTATATGAATTTTGTTGTATAAAGTGTCCTCTCATTACTGCCTTACTTGGGTCCCAGACTGTCTGTAATTTTGTCTGTCCTTGACTGTTTATTTCAAAATAATCAGTCAAGGCCTTTCTTGCTTTTTCCATAAATTTTTGATCCTCAAGTAAATCATCATTTAACCTCCATCTAATGGAAATTTGGCTTTCTTTTTGTACTTACATAATCAAGGAATTATGATCTGAAAAAGTTCTGGGATTGATTTCTATTTTTTTTTACTCTTGTCTCCAATTTCTTAGAGATCCATAGGGAATCTATTCTCGAGCTGCTGTCATGTACATGGCTGTAGTGAACTCTTTATCAAACATGTGTTTGCTTCTCCATATATCTATCAAATTTAAGTTTTGAGCCATATCAAAAAAAGTCTTTGGTAATTTACCTTCCTTTGTTTCTTTTTTCCTGGCTGATCTGTCTTTATCTAAAGATGGAACTCCATTTAAGTCTCCCAGTAAGATCATCTTTTGATCTGCAAATTCAAGTAGTTCTGTTTCTAACTTTTTGGGAATATTGCTTTTTTGTCATTGGGTGTATAAATGCCAACCAGTATAACTTTCTCCCCCTGAATTTTAACTTGTATTATTAAGATTCTACCTTTTTCATCTTTCTGAATCAGTTTGGGTTCAAGTTCAGGATTAATGTAAAAAACTACTCCTCTCTTTTTTGTTTTATCTGATGAGATGAAGTCCAAACCTAATTTTCTATTAATTAGGACTCTTTTATGTTTTTTGCAATATGTGTCTCTTGGAGACAAATTATATCTAATTTCTGCTTTGCTATTAAATGCTGAATCTGATGGCGTTTGGTTTTACAATTTAAACCGTTAACATTCCAACTCAGTATTTTAAGATTGGCCATTGTCAGAGTCAGTTACAATATCTGTTTTTTTGGATATTGCCCCTTCCGGTGATAGCTGCTCCAAAGCAGCTCTTTGTTCAGCTACTGGGTCCCCCGGTCTTGTTTGGAATCTGAGTCTCTCTTGTATTCTTCAAAGAACTCTCTTGCTTGAAATTCCGATGTTAGCCTGTATCTCTTTTTCATAAATGTGAAAGATATGTCTTCTGGGAATTCCCATTTGTATCTGATGTCAACTCTCCTAAGTGCTGTTGTTAAAAACCTATATCTGGTCCTTCTAAGCCTCAATTTTAATGGAATTTCCTGAAAAAATATCCACTTTCTGTTCGGCAACCATGAGATTGCCCTCAAAGCTCTTTTGAAGGATTGCATCCTTCATTTTTTTTGACACTAATGTTAATAAAACATCTCCTGGCTGCCTTCGCTCTCTTGTCCTAATTCTGAAACAGCTCTCTGAAAGACCATCCAGCTAATCCCTCCTTTCTCCCATCCACTCCGAAATTGTCTGTGTGACATATGTTTCCACGTTTGTCTCTGTATCAGATTCTGGGAAACCCCTTAATCTTAATGTTCTGTCTCTTTCTTTTAGCTGCAAAAGAAGAATCTGATCCTCCAATTCGTTCTGCTTCCCTTGAACCCTTTCCAAAGTCCCCCTCATCCCTTTTTGTTCCTCTCTCAATTCTCCTATCTCCTCTTTGGTCTTTTCCAATTTATCTACTTTGGTTACCAACCTTGTCACCCAGTATCCCAAATTATTCTTTCAAAACTCTATTGGAGTTTTCAATATCTCTATGGACTGTTAGTTTCTGTTTTGCCACTGTGCAGCTGCTTAGAGTCACAAGGCTCTGTTTACATTCCAGAGACAGTCCAGGCTGTTGGAAGTCTCACGGGAGACGGGAGATGGGATGTGACGTTAGTGGTTTCCTGTTCCTTTGTTGTTCAGTTGCTCCCTGCTTCCACAGAGAGAGGATGTATATTTATTTGCTGTCTGCGTAGTAAGAAATAAAGCATAGTGATGTAGCCACAAATCTCATCACTTCCCTGTGCTGGAAACTCTGCTGAACGGGAATGTTCCTGAGGCCTCATCAAAGGCTCAGCTCGTTAATTATCGCCGGAGGCGATTCTGAAGGACTCGGCCGGAGGAAAATGAGCTTTATCAGCTTGGCCGAGCCGAGATCCCGACATGGACTTGTTCAATCAACGTTTGATTAGATTTTTGCATGTCACTATGGACCTGTTGTGTAAAATTTTGCATCGATTGAACCATTTCTTTCCTGAATTCCAAAAGTTGCTGTGCAAGCAAGTCTGTCTGTTCTCTCTCCCCCCCCCCCAAAAAAAAATCAGGCATTTCTTCTTGAGCACTTGCCCGTCTAGTTGCAGCTGCAGCTGCGGCCTTTCTAGTTCCTGCTCCTTCCTTCCCCGCCATCTCTATATCAGTTGGTTCCCAGTATTATTTAAGCTATTCAAGGTCACTCCTGCCAGTTCCAACTCTGTAACCGTGAGATTGTTTCCCCCCTTTCAGCCTTGTTTTCCAGTTTCTCTTTCCCCTTTGTCTACCTTCTCCCTCCACACAGCAGCAAATATTACAGTCATACAATATCAGAAAAAATTAGCAAAGAGGAGGAAGAGCATCCATTAAAATTGAAAACTTAAAAAATACAGTTATAAGGGAGAAACAAAATAAAAATAAAAATTGAAAGGTCCAATAAAGAGAGGTCAACACAGTACTATTCCAGTTTTATGTCTTTAAAGGCAAAGTTGCACTTGATTTGTACTTATCTGCTTGTCTTGTCCCAAACAGTGGTGATTTGCAATAGTTCCAGGAATTGTATCTCCACTTTAATCTTTACTGTAATCCCATGGCAAATTGGTTTGATGTTTAAATCACAAATATGCTGGAGTTCCAGTTGGCATGTCTTTCTTGGCAGGTGCTTATAAGGGTGCAATGAGGTTACTTTGAGAGCTAATCCAGGCTCTTTCCCACTTCCTGAGGTATCCCCTCAATAGTGCCAAGAGTTCCCTGCTAGCTCCCCCTTGTACCTCCAAACCCCAAAATTTGGAGTTTTTCCTTTCCCTTTTTTTCTTCTGCACCAATTTCCAAAAGACTGTTCAAATTCCTCCATCTATCATCTTCTTTTAATCCCAAAGGACAGCTTGATACAATGGTTTTTAACTTGTATATAAAAGAAGGGAACAGTTCCCAAAGTCAGAGCCAATTTGTAACTAAGTCTCCATGGCTGTAAGCAGTTCTTTGTCTCCCATTCACAAAAACGTCTCTTGCAGAGCCAGTCCACAGAAATCAGAAGCTGACTTCCTGTTTGGCTTCTGTTTCACCAAATTAATTAATTTAAGCCCAGTTTTTTTCTTTAGTAACTTTATTTGGCTTTTACCTCTAATTGGAAGACCCGCTGCTTCTGGTGGCGGGATGTGGCTTCGGCAATAAAGTGCACTGGAACCATGAGCGGATTCAAGCCTCTTCCCTTTCCCCCACGCGTGAAGCAGCAAGCAGGGGGGTTTCGGGGGGCGAGTTTCTCCGCTTCTGATGGACCCCTGGGATCCCCACTCTTCCGTGGGGGGGGGGGGGTTTCAGGGGTGTACTGAGCCCTGGCGGTCACCCTCAAGCTCTATTTACCTTAAACCGTGCCATCTCTTAAGCAGACGACACTGAGTTCATCGTCATTTCCTCCTCAGTGAACCGGAAGTGCCCTCCCAGATTTTAAATTGTATTATGAATCTGCCTGCTTGGTATGGGTCAGGGACTGGATGAGGTTGGACAAGCAAGAGGCATTAGAATTAGAAGGATATGACAATAGATTTGGCTGGCATGCATATTTATGGTATGGGAAAGGAAAGGTTCACAGACGTTTTTATAACCATATAATTAGGAAATCTCTAATGAGAGTATGGGAGAAATATAAAGACCTATTGGAACAAAAGACCCCTTGGTGGCTTTCACCACATGAAGCATTACTGCTCAAACTACTTGGAAAGAAAGGGAAATGGCTTACATATGTTGATTTATTAAAGGACCATGAAGGAAAATGGAAAATAAGAGACTATGACGAGATTAAAGATACTTTCAGAGTTGGTTGCATTATCAACAATTATACGAAGCATATAAGGAAGATAGCCAGAAAGGATTCAGTTACATAAGATCTAGGTTTCAAATAGAAGTGATCGAAGGGAAAGTGAAACTATTGAAGGCCACATACAGCTTACTGCTAAAATGGGAGACAAAAGATGAAGAGGTGAAATCAGTCATGATCAAATGGGCACAAGATGTAGGTCACAACATTATGATGGAAGATTGGGAAACACTATGGAAAATTGATCTAAAATTTACAGATTGTTCTTTGTTGAAAGAGAATTATATGAAGATGATGTATAGATGGTATATGACACCAGTGCAGTTAGGGAAAATGTACAAAACTAGTTCAAATATATGTTGGAAGTGTAAAGAAAAAGAGGGGACATTTTACTGTATGTGGTGGGATTGTAATGAAATTAAATTTTGGGGGGAAATGATATACAATGAATTGAAGAAAATGTTTCATCTAATATTTGTTTAAAAACCTGAAGCATTTCTGTTAGGGATTGTAGGAAAAGACCTGCCAAAGAAGCTGAAAAATATTTTTATGTATGCAACAACGGCGGCGACAGTGTTAATAGCACAGGGATGCAAGAATGAAGAAATCCCGACCAAAGAACTGTAGCAAGAGAAACTGATGGACTATGCAGAATTGGCAAAATTGACATATAAACTACGGGACAAGGATAACTGTGACTTTAAAGATGAATGGGAACCTTTCACAAAGTACTTAAAGATGCAACAAAGCGAATTGGACTCCTTGGCAGGTTTTGAATAAACACTCACAATTTTTTTATTGATAATAACCAGTTAAGACAAATTAAGGATTTATACAAATTTGTGACATGCAGAGAATAACATTTATAGAGAAACCAGAGATTGGAACTGAGGGAAGTCAAGGGGTGGGGGGTGGGGAGGGTGGGTTGTTTTATGGGAGGGAGGGGGGAAATGGGGGGAAAGTTAAGGGTGATATGTTTTAAGAGAACATGTTTTGTTCAAATTCCTAATAAAATAACTTTTAAAAAAAAGATACTTACAGATACAAAAGCAAGAGGCGGTTTTGCCCTCCCAGACCTCAAATTATGCTATGAGGCTCCATGTCTGGTATGGATCAGGGACTGGATAAAGCTGGAAAAGCAAGAAGCATTCGATCTGGAAGGACATGACAACAGATTTGGATGGCATGCATATTTATGGTATTGGAAAAGGAAAGTACATGAAGGTTTTTATAACCATATACTTAGGAAATCATTAAAGAGAGTTTGGGAGAGATATAAAGATTTATTAGAACAGATGACCCCTTGGTGGCTTTCACCACATGAAGCTTTATTGCTCAAGCCACTTGGTAAAAAAGGAAAGTGGCTTATGTGTGCTGACTTATTAAAGGATCAAGAAGGAAAATGGAAATTAAAAGATTATGAGGGAATAAAAGACCATTTTCAGAGCTGGTTACATTATCGGCAACTCCATGAGATATACAAAGACGACAATAAGAAAGGATTTACCGTATTTTTTGCTCTATAAGACTCACTTTTTCCCTCCTAAAAAGTAAGGGGAAATGTGTGTGCGTCTTATGGAGTGAATGCAGGCTGTGCAGCTATCCCAGAAGCCAGAACAGCAAGAGGGATTGCTGCTTTCACTGCACAGCGATCCCTGTTGTTGTTCTGGCTTCTGAGATTCAGAATATTTTTTTCTTATTTTCCTCCTCCAAAAACTAGGTGCGTCTTATGGTCTGGTGCGTCTTATAGGGCGAAAAATACGGTAATTATACAACCTCTAGATTTCAAAAGAAAGTTGTAGAAGGGAAAGTGAAGCTGCTGAAGGGTGCATATAGTATTCTGCTAGAATGGGAAACAAAAGACAAGGTGAAATCAGTCATGATTAAATGGGCACAAGATATAGGTCATAACATACTTGTCAGGGTACTGCCATGGGAACAGGGTAGGGAAGCAGAGGGGCTGTTGGGTTACAGGGAACCTTCGAGAATCTTGTGAAGCATTTCCTCTTCCTGTGGTGAGGAAAGCCACACCTCCAGTGGGGAAGAGGGGAAAGGACCAGAGGATGCTGCTGGGAGCCTCAGCACCGTTCTTGGCCAAGCCGGCCAGGAGGAAAGCACGCCCCTTCCATCACTCACCCTGCTCAAAGGTGTAAAAGGCAAAGGAAGGAAGGAAAAGGCTGAGGATGACGAAACTCTTATGTTGGGGGAGGTCCCGGAAACAACCACTCCCAGATTCTGCTTGTGATTGAGGAAGCATTAACTTGTGGCTCTGCACTGTAAATAGTTTTGCACCAAAATAAAACCTGTAAAAGACAGGTCGGAGTCCTGACTGGTTACTCACGAGCAACCACCATTGCCATCTGACAGCAATTCGGGAGTCGTTGTGGTTGCTCACATTCAGAGCAGAGAGAGACACGATGAGTCACCCCAAAAAGGGAGCTGCAGGCGGAGGCGCTGGGGAAGATGAGGCTCAGAACGTAACAGCCCTGGTACAGAGGAACGTGGAGCTGGAGGCGTGCATTGCCAAGCTCGCAGCGAGGCTTGAGGAGCGCAGAGTGCAGGACCAGCAGGTCAGAACCACTCCAATTGGGAGAAAAGTGCCATCGCTGGTGAGCAAGTTTGGAGGGAACTGTGAGGAGAACATGAGCTTACAGGGTTAAACAGCTCAGAGTGTGCGTCCTGCCTACTGTGGGGCGGAGAGACTCTGCGTCACTTCCGAGAGTCTCAGTCCTTTGTTCTGTTCTAGTTTCGCTTTTGTCCAGGACAGACACGTTTGTACGATGTTCCGTGATTGTGGATAGTTTCTGCTGTAAATAAACTGCTTTTAGTTTTAGTAACTCTGCGTGAGAGCCTGATTTATGCACATCGACGCACAGAAGACAGAAGGCTTAATTTCTGACCGCTGCTAGACTCTGCTTTTGCTCAGAGCTTTGGAATGCTTTTGGAATGCCTTTGGAAGGCCGGCTGCAGCAGACTTTATCTCTCTGAGCAATAAATCTTCTCAGAGGAACCCCCAGGAATACCTGGCATTTAAGACTGAGATTAAATACGCTCTGGACTTGCAAAAAAGGGAACTTGAAAGTGATGAAGAGAGGGTGGCATTTGTGGTTGGACATTTGGGAATGGGTGATGCCCCTGATAGCAGCGGGGAATGATGCACTTCAGGACTTAGCAAAGTTTTATCAGGCGATGGACGCAATGTTTACCAGCAAAATTCAGGGGTATGTCACTCAGCAGGAACTAGTGACACTTAAGCAAGGGTCCCTGACTGTCCGCAGCTATTGGTCGCGCTTCGCAATGCTGGTGCACAAGTTGGGCTGGGATTTTTCGTCCGAACTCATGCAAGAGAGAAAGGGAGGGATGAAGGAAAGAAGGAAGGAAAGAAAGAAGGAAGGAAGCAAAGAAGGAAGGAAGGAAGGAGAAAGTGAGAGAGGAACAAAGGAAAGATGGAACGAAGGAAAGGAAGGAAGCAAAGAAGGAAGGAACAGAGGGACGAAGGAAAAAAAGGAATGAAGGAAAGAAAGAGAAAGGGAGAGAGGGACAAAGGAAGGAAGGAAGGAAGGAAGAAGGAAGGAAGGAAGGAGAAAGGGCAGGTGGGACGAAGGATGGTAGGAAGAACAGAGAAAGGAAGGGAGGGAGGGAGGGAGGGAGGAAAGGAAGGACTGAGCGAGGAAGGAAGGGACAGGACAGAGAAAGGGAGGAGGAAGGAAGGAAGGAAGGAAGGAAGGAAGGAAGGAAGGAAGGAAGGAAGGAAGGGGGAGAGAGGGACAAAGGAAGGAATGAATGAAGGACAGAGAAAGGGAGGGTGGAAGGAAGGAGGGAAGAAGGACAGAGAAAGGGAAGGAGGGACGAAGGAAAGAAAGAGAAAGGGAGAGAGGGAGAGAGGGACAAAGGAAGGAATGAAGGAAGGAAGGAAGGAAGGAGAAAGGGAGGGTGGGACGAAGAAACATAGGAAGGAAAGAAAGAAGGAAGGAGGGAGGGAGGAAAGGAAGGACTGAGAAAAGGAGGAAGGAAGGAAGGAAGGAAGGAAGGAAGGAAGGAAGGAAGGAAGGAAGGAAGGACAGAGGAAGGGAGGACAGAATGAAGGAATGATGGAAGGAAGGAACGACGGAAGAAAGGAATGACGGACGGAAGGAACGAAAGAGAAAGGGAGGGAGGAAGGAAGGAAGGAAGGAAGGAAGGAAGGAAGGAAGGAAGGAAAGACGAAAGAAAGAAAGAAAGAAAGAAAGAAAGAAAGAAAGAAAGAAAGAAAGAGGGACAAATAAAGGAAGGAAGGTAGGAAGGAGAAAGGGAGGGTGGGAGGGAGGGAGGAAGGAAGGAAGGAAGGAAGGAATAAAGGGTAGAGGAAGGGGGGAGGAAAGAAGGAAAGAAGCAAGCAAGCAAGGAAGAAAGGACAGAGAAAGGAGGGAGGGAGGGAGGATTACAAAAATTTTGCTACTGTATTGGCCAATAGGCAGAAGAAGGTCTTGTCAGAATATATTCATAAGGAGGGAGGGACGGAGGGAGGGAGGGATGAAGGCAGAAAAGACAGAGAAAGGAGGGAGGGAGGGAGGATTACAAAAATTTTACTAATATATTGGCCAATAGGCAGAAGAAGGTCATGTCAGAATATATTCATAAGGACCAGGCAGGTTTTCTGCATGGAAGACATATGAAAGATAATATTAGGAATATAGTAGATATTTTGGAAAAGTTGGAAGCAAGAAAAAATTGTAAAGCAATGTTAATGTTTATTGATGCGGAGAATGCCTTTGACAATGTATCTTGGAGTTTCATGACACAAAATTTAGAAAGTATTGGGGTTGGTCAGGAGTTTTTAAATGGTATAAATGAACAAAAAGCTAAAATTACAGTAAATAACGTGGTATCCTTTGCTGATGACTTGGTGTTGACACTTCAAGATCCAGACTCCAGTGCAGTAAAAGCACTGGAGATGATACAGGAATTCGGACAGGTAGCAGGATTTACCATATTTTTTGCTCTATAAGACTCACTATTTCCCTCCTAAAAAGTAAGGGGAAATGTGTGTGCGTCTTATGGAGCGAAGGCAGGCTGCGCAGCTATCACAGAAGCCAGAACAGCAAGAGGGATTGCTGCTTTCACTGCGCAGTGATCCCTCTTGCTGTTCTGGCTTCTGAGATTCAGAATATTTTTTTTTCTTGTTTTCCTCCTCCAAAAAGTCTTGTGATCTGGTGCGTCTTATAGAGTGAAAAATAAGTTAAATAAGAGCAAAAACAAAGTATTAGAGAAAAATCTGGACAATGAGGAAAGGAAATTATTACAAGAAAAGACGGGCCTAGTCTTCGTGAAGAAAGTTAAATATCTGGGGGTTAATTTGTTGGTGAACAATTTGAATTTATATAAAGATAATTATGAGAAATTGTGGAATGAAATTAAGAGAGATCTGGAGATTTGGTTGAATTTAAAACTGTCATTAATGGGCTGGATTTCAGTGGTCAAAGATGTTGTTTTTGTTTCAAGCCCTCCCAATTACTGATAATGAGAAATGTTTTAAAGAATGGCAGAAAGCTCTATCTAGATTTATCTGGCAGGGGGGAAACCCAGAGTTAAATACAAGTTATTAATGGATTCAAAAGAAAGAGGGGGATTCTCCCTGCCAGATGTGAAGATTTATTTCGAAGCTGCCGCTCTTTGCTGGGTCAAGGAATGGATACAACTAGATGATGCGGATGTTTTAGACTTGGAGGGATTTGACAATGTGTTTGGATGGCATGCCTATTTATGGTATGACAAGGTAAAGGCCCATAATGTTTTTAAAAAGCATGTAATTAGAAAATCTTTATATAACGTTTGGATAAAATGCAAAGATCTCTTAGAAAGGAAAACACCCAGATGGCTTTTGCCAATGGAGGCAAAGGCCCAGAAAAAGTTAAATATGGAAACCAAGTGGTTGAGATATTCTGATCTGTTATTGGAAGATAAAGAAGGATATAAATTAAAACCATTTGATCAAATCAAAGATAAAATAAATTGGTTACATTACCACCAGATCAATGAATTTTATAAATTAGATAAGAAAAATGGTTTTGCTTTGGAAAAATCTAAGTTGGAAACGGAGTTGTTGGATTCTAAAATTTGTCTAAAATGTATAATTTACTGTTAGAATGGCATACAAAGGATGAACATGTTAAATCTGTGATGATAGATTGGGCAAGAGACGTGGGACACAACATAATGTTTGAAGACTGGGAAAGCCTGTGGAAGAAAGCGGTCAAGTTCACTGCATGTATGGTGTGAAAGGAAAATATTGTGAAAATGATGTATAGGTGGTTCTTAACGCCTGTAAAATTAGCAAAGATATATCATAATAGCGATAATTTATGCTGGAAATGTAAAGAAAAAGATGGTACCTTTTATCATATGTGGTGGACCTGCCCCAAGGTGAAAGACTTCTGGGAGAAGATTTATAATTAATTGAAAAAAAATGTTGAAATATACATTTACTAAGAAACCAGAGGCCTTTCTTCTTGGAATAATAGGTCTGGAATTGCCCAATAAAGATGTTAGATTGTTTTTGTATGCCACAACTGCAGCTAGAATTTTGTTAGCTAAGAATTGGAAAACACAAGAAGTCCCAACAGTGGAGGAATGGCAGATGAAGATGATGGACTTTTCGGAGCTGGCTGACCTGACTGGAAGAATCCGTGATCAGAAGGAGGAGGAGTACCAGGAGGAATGGATAAAATTTAAATAATATTTAGTTAAATATGCTAAGATAACTTAATTGGAAAAACTTGCAAATACCAGATAGGCTTAGGA